>NC_136072.1:115314889-115945889 GCF_964261635.1 Lissotriton helveticus
ACAATTAAATTAGTCTGGTTCTTAACTCTGTGGTAATGTAGTCCTTCCTCATCTGATGCTTCTAAGTCTCGTTTTGTCTGTCTAAGTGCCTTTTCACGTCTCTCTAAACTTCGTGTTGTCAGTTCTTCAGTGTCAGTAGTCTCAGTCTGTATAGAGTTAATGTCAGTATTCTTGCTTACCATAAAAGGAATAAAAACTGTTAGTCCTATCCATATTATTATCACTATAGCTATACTACATATACATACTTTGCAGCATGTTTTGCAACAACTGCGTTTAGGCCTTCCATTCACGTTTGAATCAGACATTTTTGTTCAGAAGAAGTTTCTCAACCCCTCTTTGTTACTTTACACAGGTAGCTTACTCTGCGTAATTTCAGGTGAGTTCGTCTTCTTCGGCAGATAGATCAGCAATCTGTTCCTCGTCACTTTCGTCAGTTATATCAAGATCCTCAAACTCTTCCAAGATTAGATATGTCCACTCAGGATCCTGGTATTTTTCGTTCAGCCTTTTTATTCGATCACTCCTTCTTTTGGAGCTTTCTCCAGCTTGCCCTGAAATTCGTGGACTTTTCCTTTTTTCTGCAAGTTTTTTGTCTACTGTTTTTATTCTCAGTCTCAATTTCTTAATAAATCCTGGTTCAATATTTTTCTTTTTCTTTAGTCTTTTAGCTGGCACTGTTATTTGGCTTTCTTCTAATATTCTTTTGTTTTCGTTTACTTGTGGCACTTCTGCTTCTGTCTCTTCCCTTCCTGTCTGACTAGTCCCAGGTCTTGTATCTATTTCTTCTGCCTGGTTACTAAACTGGCCTGGTTCAGGAGAATTTTGGGTTTGGCTTTCAAATGTCTCGATTTCTGAATCCTGAACACGTTCTTCTAATTCTGTCTGATCCTGTTCAAGCACTTCGATCTCTTGATTTTCTTCTGCTTGAACCTTTGGACTAGTTCTAGTCTGTCCCTTTTCAATTTCAGGAGTTTGTGGAGGTGTATCGATCACCTGTTCTGTCCCTATCTGACCTTCCTCTTCGTCCTCAGATTTGACGTGAATCTCAATAATCTGAGGGTCTTCGCCTGTGCCTAACTCGTCCTCTCTCAGGACCAACGTCTGCAGACCCCTCAGCTGGACAACCTTCAGCACCCTTTTCCTTGTCTGGAATCACCTTCTTGGTATGGCTGGCATGGATCCACTTGGGAACGCCTGCACACTTCACTGCTGTCGTGGTCACCAGTATGATTTGGCGTTTTTCTCCCCACCTTGGTGCGAGGCAACTTGAACGAGTATGTTTCTTGATTCTGACCCAGTCACCAGGGACCAATTTGTGAACTGGAGTCGTTGGATTGGCGACGGCGTCTTCCCCAATCTGGCGAGACATAGAACGCACTTGGTCACCTAGTTGTTTGCAGTACTCAAGTACCAAATCATCAGAAATGCTTAACAGTTTGTATCCTGGTACCCATGCTTGTCTCATCACTCTTCCCATCAGGATCTCATGGGGGCTCAGGCCTGTTTTTCGGTCTGGAATACTTCTGAGTCCCATCAGAACAAGAGGTAAGGCATTTACCCAGTTCATGCCAGTAGAGTCACTCAATTTTGCTAATCTCGTTTTAATCGTGCCATTTATTTGTTCCACTACTCCAGAAGCCTCTGGACGATATGCACAGTGCAGCTTTTGTGTGATCCCGAATGCTTTACAGAGCTGATCGATTACTTCATTCTGAAAATGTTTTCCTCTATCTGATTCAATAGTGACTGGAACCCCGAACCTAGGTATCAATTCTCTCAGCAACAGTTTGGCTACAGTCATGGCATCACTTTGTTTGGCAGGATAGGCTTCCACCCATTTTGAAAACAGACAGACAATGACAAGGACATATCTTTTTCCCTCACAACGAGGCATGGTGATGAAATCAATCTGTACTCTCACAAAGGGACCCCCTGACTTCCCAATCTTACCCAGTTCAACTACTGTTCTTTTGCCAGCGTTGAACTGCTGACATGTCAAGCACCTCTGGCAGAGTGATTCTGCCACCTTCCTGAACTTCGGGTTGTACCATGTTTGTTGGAAAACCAGAACCATGGCGTGTGAATTCCCATGTATCAATCTTGCCATAGAGGAGAGCAGGTGTCTAGGTAACACAGGCATACCATCTGGGCCCACAATGACACCATCCTCTCTCCTTGGTCGACAACCAAGTTCCTTCCACTTTTCTTTCTCTTCCCAGGGCACAACATGCTGCCATTCTCTCACTTCATCCCAGGTAGGCACTTCTTCAAACACCATAAGTTGGCAGCTGTTTCCAGTCCCTCCCAGCTTAATATTTATTGACATGCGGTCTTTAGCACATTGTTTTGCCACTTCATCAGCGAAGTGATTTCCCAAAGATACAGCGTCAAGGCCCTTCTTATGGGCAACACATTTGACCACTGCTAATTCTTTTGGTAATTGGATTGCCTCTAGTAAATCTTGTACAACCCTTCCATTCCGAATAAGGGTACCTGATGAAGTCAGGAATTCTCTTTGTAGCCACAACTGGCCAAAGTCATGCACAACCCCATAACAGTACTGACTGTCAGTATACACTGTTATTCTTTTGTCCTTTCCCAATTTGCAAGCTCTTATTAATGCTACCAATTCGGCTACTTGTGCAGACTTTATTCCAAATAAACATGATGCTTCTTTAATGCCGTCCAAAGCGACCACAGCATAAGCGGCACTTAGGCCCACTAGTTCGTGTCTCATGCATGAGCCATCTACAAACCACTCCTCATCATGCACAGGCAAAGGTGTCTCTTTAATGTCTGGACGGGGTTTTGTACTGCATTCTGTCAGGTCTATGCAGTCATGCTCATTTTCTCCCTCATCTTCTACAATCATTGAATCAGGGAGCAAAGTGGCTGGGTTCAAGATATTACACCGAGTAATGACTACATTTGCAGCACCCACGAGAATCCTCTCGTATTTAGTCAGCCGACTAGGGGTGAGATACTGTGTCTTAGTTCGGGTCAGTAAAATTACAACTGCATGTGGAACATATACAGTTACAGGATGTCCCATCACAATCGATTCACTCTGTTCTAGACTTGTGCAAGTTGCAGCTACTGCTTTCAGACATCCAGGTAATCCAGCAGCCACTGGATCCAAAGTGGCAGAGAAATATGACACAGGGCGCCTAGTTAGGCCATGCTCTTGAGTTAGAACTGACAATGCACAATTATCTCGAGTGTCACAGAATAGGGCAAACTCCTTGGAATAGTCAGGCATCCCTAGAGCAGGGGCCTTACACAGGCAATCTCGCAATTTAGTGAATGTTGTTAAGCTTTCATCATCCCATTCCACTGGGTCTTTTGCTCCTTTCTTTGTCATATTTATCAAAGGCTTTGCCAGGACTGCAAATCCCACAATCCATTGCCTGCAGTAACCTACCACCCCAAGGAACATTCTGATCTCTTTCTGAGTACGGGGTAACTGCATCTTTTGAATTATTCTGACTCTCTCAGAAGTGGCTTTTCTGATGCCTTTTTCTATCTGGTGTCCCAGATATTTCACTGACTTTGTACAGAACTGCAATTTTTCAGGGGCCACTTTATGTCCCCTTTCACCTAAGTGATTTAGCAAGGCAATAGTGTCAATCACACAATCTTTGTGACTTTTAGACACCACTAAGAGGTCGTCTATGTATTGTACTAATACAGATTTTCCAGGTAAGACCAAAGTTTCAAGGCACTTTTTCAAGATCTGATTAAAGATAGAGGGGCTTTCTGTGTACCCTTGAGGGACACGATTCCAAACATACACGTGACTGTTGAAAGCAAATGAGAAAATAAACTTGCTGTCTGGATGCAATGGGATCGAAAAGAATGCGTGACATAGGTCTATCACAGTGAACCACTCAGCATCCCAGGGAATCTGATACAGGATCACTGCTGGGTTTGGGACAATGGGACAACAAGGAACCACAATTTTGTTTACCTTTCTCAGGTCCTGCACTACTCTGTACTTGCCACTAGGTTTCTTGATTCCAATTATGGGAGAGTTACATGGGCTACTCATTACTTCCTGTATGATGTTGGCTTCCAGCAACTTCTGTATTTCAATAGCAACCCCTGCTCTCACCTCTGCACTCATTTTGTATGGTTTAGTATTAGGGTAAACTGCATTTTCTTTCATGGTTATTTGTATGGGGTCTACATTTGCCATTAATCCTACATCCTTTCCAGTAAAGTCCCATACCTCTGGTTTCACTGTATGTTGGAGTTCTTCAGGTAAATCTTGTATAGTCATTCGTTTAATCTCCGAGTCAGGTCTGATTAACATTAACTTGTAGATGCCATCTTCGTCTGGGGTCTGAATTTCAACGCCTTTTGGTGTGCAAAAGATGGTACAGTTCATTTTGCACAACAAATCACGTCCCAGTAAATTTACAGGACTGGTATCACAAACGACAAATCTGTGCATTTCTTTAAAATTCCCTATTGTGATCTCCATGGGCTCGGTAACGGGGGTACTAATCAATTGATTAGACACACCCACTACTTGGATGGCTTCTCCCGAGAGGGGTAGGTTTGGAACGTCCGCTGTTCTCACAGTAGAACGGGTAGCACCAGTGTCCAATAAGAAGGTGACATCATTTCCATCAACCTTTCCTTCAATGTATGGCCCTGACTGGTCTACCGGCAAGGAGGCGCCAAGTACGCACTCCTTGTCCTCCCCTCTCAGGCCCCGTCAGTACTGGTCATCACAGAAAAAAGTGTCATTTAACAAATACTGCGAAGTTGCTGCATTTCTGTTCTCATTGCCTCCCCAGATTTCTATGTTGTCACCCTGTGGTGATTTTCCCTTAATATTTGGTTTTGGCGCTCAGGGCACTTGGATTGTTTTTACCTGCTGCTGGTTCTTTCTTGGCTTTTCATTCTGCGTCTGTGGAATTAAATCAGAGGATTGGGTATTACCATGTTGTAAATATGGACACTCGTCTCGCCAATGTCCAATTTCCCCGCACTGGTGGCAGGGGAATTTCTTTTTAGCTTCTTCTCTGCTCATTTTTACTTTGGGCTTTCCCCCACCCCCAGGGCCTTGATTTTGGATGTTCTTACTTATTTTACTTAATTGCTTTTCCTGCTGTTCTGCGAGCTTTACTTGTGCCCACATCACTTTCTCCTTCAACGCCTTTCGCTTTTCTGCCATCTCATCCTCACAGTATTTTGCGTACCGGAGGACCTCATCCATTTTCTTTGACTGCCAACAAATTTTATTATCTTTGATCCACTGGCAAATTTCGGGTCTTAAACCGTTTACAAACCTGTAAATGAAGTGGGTCATATCCTTCATCTCGATGTTATCTATACCACTGTATGTCTTAAACACCTGTAGTAATCTTTCATAAAAGGAATGTACAGTCTCATCCCTTTCCTGCGTGGTTCTATCTATCTGTTTCCTTTGCAGGCACCTTTAGTTTCAGATGTTGGATTACTTGTTCATATTTTTTCATTACTTCAATAGAAGGTTCCCCTGTTTTAGAGTCCCTCGGGTATTCCTCACTAGGCCAAGCTATGGCAATTTTACACTCGGTCCATAAATCCACAGGGACCACAATATCAAAGAACCCATCCAGGTCCTTCCACAGGCATTTCGGTACCTTTACAAATCTTTCCACTTGCCTGTACCAATCCACAGGCTTCTCTCGTAATTTTGGGAAATCATTGGTAAAGGACACAATATCCTGTCTGGACCAAGGAACATGCACGTATTTTCCACCTGGCACTTCTCGCATAGGATACAACTGCTCTGGTTTGTCAGCTTCCTTTAAAACAAATTCAGGAGTTACTTGTTTGGATCTAGCCTCATCTTTCTTCCTGGCCCATCTGGCTTTCCATTTTTCCACATCTCCCCATTTCTGCAACTCGGTCAATAATTCTTTGACCTGTGCCTTTTTCCCGGACACATTCAGGTTATCTAAATCTTTGTCCGAGAAATCTGCTCTATACGGTTTCTGCAAGGGTTTCGATTTCGAGATGTCTATTCCCATGCTAGCAGCAGTGTCTGTTAATTTTTCATGAAATACTCGGACATTTCGGGTGAGACTTTTACAAATAAACAGCAGCTCTTCTTCAGAGTAAGTATTTAGTCTGTCTAATCCTATATTTCCGGCCAATAGTTCTTCTATTTCTATCCTTAGTTTGCAGAGATCTAAAGGTTTCGACTGAGGAACTTGTTTTTCTAATTCTCGACTCCATCTCTCAATTTCTTCAGGAGTCACTACTGTGACGCTCTTAGTACCTGAAGCTGATTCCATTTGAATCTCTCTCGTATTGAAAGGATTATGTCTTTTCTGCATCCTCTTTCCAGTGTCCCTAATGGGCAAATCCATTAATGAAACTTCAGACTCACATTCACTTGTTAGATCATCTACAATTAAGGGCTCTGGTCTCGGCTGGGCTATAACTGGGGTAATAACTGGAGTTTTTGGACTCCCATGTCGGTCCCCATACAATGGAACCACAGGTCCAATAGTAACCGGGATGGTTAAGGACTCAGGACTTGTATTTAACTGGGATATTTTCTGAATTATTTCAGCTCTCTGTTTAGCTAGAGCATCTCGTTCCCTGTCCTCCAATATCCTTTCGACTGAATTGTCATGTAATATCTGTGGGGTCAAAGTTGGGGCATAACTCGGGGCAGTGGGATGTGTCTCTCTCGGTCCCTCACCATAATTAGGTTTTGGAAATAAACTTCTCGTGCTTAGGGATCTTGGTTCTTCCTCGTAAAGAGGATTTAAAATCGGCATTCCTAAACTTAATGGTCTTTCCTCACCTTCATAGGGAAGTCTAGAGCAAGAACCCCTTTCTCGCGAGTATCTTGCCTCCCCACTAGTGGGTCTTTTCGGATAAATATCTCTGGGATCTATGGGTCCTAGGCTTTCAGTATAGGGAGGTATATGACAACCCCCTCCTACACTTGAAGATCTCTTCCTGAGGCGGAGGTCTTCGAGAATTATCCCTTTCACTAGAAGGTCGGTGTCCTTCATTATAAGGAGGCGGACTTCTCATACACATGTCATCTAACAATTCATCATCCGACTCTCCAATGGGCACCCAATGTTTACATTTTTCTGTTCCCCCGGGAGGACCACCCGCTGGCATCATTGGAAACAGTCCCTCAACAATCATATTCTGTCTCCACTGTTTCATCTTTTTGTCTCGGGTTTCTTGTTTCAATTTTGGATAAAATTTTGTTAATCCTTTATCCATTCGGGGCTTATCCCTTTCGAAAGCCTCGATTTCCCATTCCTCTAGTGCTTCATACTGCGTTAGTCTAGGTCTGGGATGCAAATCATTCATTCGGGTTCTTAAATTAAGTAGAATCCTCCCATTGAATGTACCTTCTAACGGAAACGCCAATACTCCGTCATCTTTCGTGTATTCCGCCCAGTTTTCCAACCATACACACGAGTGGTACCCTTTATCAAACATCATAAAAGATGCGGGAGTATTAGGTGGCGGAATAACAACACCTTCTCGAGTCCTAATTGGTTTGTCCTTTTTGAAAAAATTCTTTACCTTGTTCACAAGTGACAACTTTCTCTTATTTCCGTACATAATGTCGGTGTTATGTCCTTTCCACTGATCGTTCTCAAACCCTAAATGCCTTGGATCTGGTCTAGTATGCGGTCTGTACGTATGCCACATATAATTTTCTTCGAGCAACTCTTTGTTTACAAAATCACTTCCAATCTAAACGTTTCTCTTATTGTCCGTGCGACCAATGAAATGCACAAATTCAAATAATCTTGACCAATGGGTGCGCGGCCTTTTCGCGAGACAGTTCTCACGCTTCGGCACTCACCCCTCCTTTACAATTTCAGCTCCGCTACCCACCCGCTGCGTCTACCAATCCCCGCGCGGCACGGAGTGACGTCAGAGCAGCTTCGCGACTGACTCCCTCCTTTACAAGGTAACGGCAACTTAATTTCTCTCTAAAAGTGCTTGTGCCTGGTTATTTAACAACGAATACACATTCGCCACTGTACTCAAGTGTCTAGACAGAATAGTTTTTGTTTCACTGCAAGTAAACTACTTCCATTTATTTTTCACACGCTACGGATAGATCTCTTCCGCCTACCCTTCACTCAAGCATTAAGGAACCTGTTACTTCCTTAGACTCATCCACTTTCTGGGATATTTGCTAAGTCTAAAGTTTCACCCGCGAACCCCTTTGCTATCACACAAGCTCCGACGAACCCGCTATTCCTTCCGATGTGACCCTAAATAGGTTGTATCACATTAGAAGTTTTGCCAAGGATCTCGTTGCTAACATTTATTCAAACATGCATTCGGAAAAACCCTAGTTAGTGCTTCCAGTTCTACCTAACCTGCACCACCTTTCCTGGAGTAAGTGACCTCACAGCAAGTGGATTCTCTTCACCACTCGCTATTCTATTCCCCGGGGATTCCCAAACATACACGTAACGCTTAACTCACAAACATGTTAATACATATATCAGTACAATAATAGAAAAAACTATTTAAAACATTTCATAATTTTCAAAGAAAAAACATTTCACGCGAGTGATCAATTCGCCCGATTTGTTTAACTTTTCATAGCAGCATGAACATGAAAATAATAAAAAAAAAACCTTCTAGCAGCATCCAACTTATCTAGCTTAACTAGTCCTACCTAATTTTAACTAGTCCCTAACCATTACCTCTGCTACCAGAAAAATACTGATAGAGATCGTGGGTCACCCGACCAATAATTTCACCATATATTTCCGGGCCCATAAAATTTTAATTCATCATATACATTAATCGGATGACCTCACAATTCTACCATCAGTATCCCTGATTCCTTCCTATTGGTTCCAGTGTACCCGACTTACCATCCACCGTTACGGGTACCTATGATCACGATAGATCAGGGAGCTAGCTGTGAAGAAAGGCAGGCAAAATTACAACAAACACTAACTTTAATCTCTTACTTTGTATTCATTGAAATGACCACGGACAACTGGGAAGGTTTAAAAGTTTATCTTAGATTTCAGACTCTGCAATCATACAGTTTATAGCAATAAGGCAATCTATAATCAGAATAACGAAGAGTACATAACCATAAAGGAAGAGTATACAGGCAACCATTTAAATCTATAATGAGGGAACAAGAAATAACCGAAACATGAAATTCAAGGGTGTATACTAAATGCTGAGAATTATTATGCACGTATCAGAATTTTACCATTGGGACATATTTCATGAGTGAGACTCTAGGGTAACCTATATATCTATAGGAAGGGTAGAAAAGTGGAACACGCTATAGTTCTAACGTTATTACTTCAATTCAGTATTTAGGAGAAAATTGTAAAACACATTTAATTCATAAACAGTATGGAGAGATTTGTACTCTAAAAGGTAAGGGAACATAGGAACATGCTATGGAAAATATATACTTTGATTCGTCATATAGTAGATTGCGAAAAGCATGGAAAATTTTATCGTATGCAAAGGTATGTCTTTATTGAAGCAAAAGACAGGAAATTAGAAAGGTGCAGTTTCAGAGTTCTCAGCAATATATTTACCTAGAATGGTGTGAAAACCAACCCTGGCCACGGGTCAGTCAAGGACAGGAAAACCCTCAAGGAAGGATACCCCTCAATGGGACAGCAGGTGCAGAATGGACACCCCAGGACAGGACAGGATACCCCAATTAGGATCAGGACAGGACCACCAGGACACGACCAGCACCCGCAGTTCGGAAGCAACGCCTGCGCTCCACCCTCTCTGCAGATATCAGTCAGAACCCCGATTGGGTTAGCGAACCTCCCAGCAAAGTGCTCCGCCAGCACTTAAGGTTTAGTAAAACCTTTGAGTCTATGGTCAAATTCGGACAGAGTGCTCCGCAGCACCTCTGTATCAAGTCACCTATTGAGAGCGATGGATCAGTGACAGGTCAGCTATTCGGACAAGTCGGACAATTTCTCTAGCTAAACCCAGGCTAGATATACTGTTTTTGGGTCAGTGTACCACCCCCAAATGTTGCAAAGCGTCAGAATCCCCAATTTCGATTGGTCCCCAAGTAGGATAGGTTAACACACCAATCAGAACAGACTTTTAAAAGGCACAATTTGCATTTCAGGGGTCCGCCTAGCAGATTTGGGGTTCCCATGACCTATTCTACAGAATACAATAGCAAGTTAAACAATGTATCTCATGTAGAACATTTCGATTTCTCTTGCTGGGTGAAGGTGCATCTTCCCAGGCGCATCTTGGCTGCTGCTTCTGGTTGGCAGTCATTCAATGCCACCTTCCGCACATTGGTCATGCGCATCAGGGACCTTCAAGATGGTTCTCGTTTTCATTCCGACCCCCCCCAGTTATCGCGGTACATGAAAAGTAAGCGAAAACAAATTGAAACATAGAAATAAATGAATGTACTACACCTTATATGTTGGTACTTTATATTTCACCTTATAAAAATATACTATGCAAATATAGATTAGTGCAATACACAATAACACGAGAGCATCTGCACGAGCTTCACCACGTTAATACGATGAGCAGCCATCTTAACTGTATTACGCATGCGCACCCTTTCCCTCCAAGACTCCAACTACGTCATGTCACGTGAGTATGACTAACGCATGCGCAGAAGCAAACTCCAAAGCATCGGCCATTTTAATAACGAGAGTTATTCGTTTTAGTAAAACACATAGGCAAGCGTCTCTAAGATGCACGCATATTCAAAAATAAATGAAATTAGTAAAACGAACAATTTGGGTTACCTGGTTATAACGGATTCGAGGTTCATGAATCGAGCAAGTCGCGAAATATGCAAATTCTTGCTCTATCACCACTATACCGTACGCTACTCTGCGCCACTCCAGTGTATGCCACTCCACTCTATTCTATGCTATTTCATTGGACACCACTCCATTGTACACCACTCTGCTGTATGCTACTCAACTTTACTCCACTCCACTCTACGCCACTCCAGTCTATGTCTCTCCAGTCTACAGCACTTCACTGTATGCCACTCTACTCTAAGGCATTCCACTTTATGGCACTCCACTATGAGCTACTCTACTTAATGTCACTCCAGTGTATAGCACTCCACTCTATGCCACTCCATTCTATGCTAGTCTATTGGATGCCACTGCACTCTACGCCATGCCAATGTAACTTATTTAACTGTACCCCACTCTATTCTACGCCCTCCTGTCTATGCAACTCCACTGTACGTCATGTCATGTTATTCTACTCTGTTAATCCACTCTGCGCTATTCAACTCTACACCACCCCTCTGTAGTCTGGCTACCCCACTGTACATCACTCCAAACTACACAACTCCACTGTATGCCACTCTACTGTATGCTATTAAACTATACGCTGTTACTCTCTATGCCACACTACTGTACACCACTCTATTCTAAGCCAC
The DNA here is from genome assembly GCF_964261635.1 of Lissotriton helveticus. NCBI lineage: Eukaryota > Metazoa > Chordata > Amphibia > Caudata > Salamandridae > Lissotriton > Lissotriton helveticus. Next base: position 115,326,315 of record NC_136072.1, read on the forward strand.
TCCACTGTACGCCCCTCGACTCTAGGCTATTACACTGTATGCCACACCAGTGTACTCTTCTCCACTCTATATAATTCCACACTACAAAACTCTACTACACTCTGTGCCACTTTACTAGACTCTACTCCACTCTATCCCTGTATACTCCACTGTCCATATTTGTACTCAACCTTATGCCTGTATACTTTATTATACAACACTCTTCACCACTCTACGAAAGCTTCCAGCAGTGTACGATGCAGCACTCTACTCTACTGTAGGAGATGGTACCTCCATCTTATAACCTTTTCCTGACTCTGCGCTATGCCACTTCAATGTACACCACTCCACTCTAAGCTAATCCACCATAACCTACTCCACTGTACGCTACTCCACTGTACACCACTACACTCTATGCTATTCCACTCTATGCTAGTCCACTCTTTTATACTCCACTGTACTGTATTCAACTGTATGCTATTAGACTGTATGCTAATCCACTTTACTGTAATCTACTCTGCGCCACTATAGTGAATGCTACTCTACGCCAGTCCACTGTACAACACTTGCTTCTACTCTAAACAACTCTACTCTATAAAGGTCAACTACACTTTATGGCACTCTATGACACTCTACACCATTCTATCTCTATACCCTCCTCTGTCCAACTCTTTATTCCACTCTATGCCCTTACACTCCAAAACACAGCACTCTATTCCACTATATGACACTTTTCTATACGCTATGACCCAGCACTAAACTCAACTGTACAAGATGTACACTACACTTCATGCCACTCTAATCTACGACTTTTCAATACACTCTATACTACTTTACTCCATACTTCATAACGTCACTGCACTAGACTTTTCCCCATTGTACGAGACTTAACCTCACTCTACGCTACAGTACAACAGTCCTCTCTACATAGTTCCTCACACTATTGTACTCTTGAAACACCACTTTAAAACACTCCACGCTGTATGCCACTCTTCCACACTTTACTCCTACATCACTTTATAACACTTTACTATACTGTATGCCACTGTACAACACTCTACTCCACTCTATACTGCTCTGTCATATTCTAGTCCACTACACAACACTGTACGCACTCTTTGTATGCCTCATCACCCCACCTTAATCCATTCTACTCTATGACACAGTACCCCACTCTAAGCCACTCCACTCTACACCACTTTATGCTATTGAACTTTATAACAGTGTATGCCAATCCACTCTAACATACTGTACAACACTGTACTGTACATCACTCCACTCTACAAAGCTCAACTAAACTGTCTGGCACTCTACTCTGCTTTAGTCTACAATACTTTCTAATACTGTATGATATGCCACTACACTCTTCTGTACAACATGGTACTCCAATATATGACACTTTGCACAATTGTATGCTATGCCACTCTATGCTACTGTACCATATTCCGCTCTACATTGCTCCACTGTCCGACACTCCACTCCACTGTATGGAACTCCACTCTACAACACTTTACTACACTATATGCCACTCTATGCCACTCTACTCAACTCTATGCCCATCCACTCTATGCCACTGTACTACACTGTATGACACTCAATAACATGGCTCTCCTCTCTACGATATGCTACTCACCGTATGACATGGCACTCAATTCGACAACACTCGTTGTAGACCTGAAGTCAAAATTTAGACAGAAGTCTGAACTTGGACTTCAGGTCTAAACTTAGGCTTCAATTCTAAGGTTAAACTTCTGGTCTAAACTTAGACTTTAGGTCTAGGTTTACCTTTGAGAAATGGACCCTATGCCACTCCAATATACTCTACTCCACTCTACAATACTCCACACTACAACAATAGACTTTACAACACTCTCTTCCACTGTACTGTATGACACTCCACATAACAACACTCCACTCAATGACACTGAACCCTACGATTTGAAATTTATTTTAAAAAACTATATTTTAAAAAAAACTTTGAAATTCAATGAAAAAAACAAAGGTTAAAGCTTATTTATAGCTAGGAAAACTTTTTTGCCCTATACAATCCAAACTTAAACGCACACATTTAAAAACTTCTAAAGTTATTGTTATAGCTTTCTTTTACAATTTATCCACCACTTTCAAATTATAAGTAGCGCACCTAGTTACACACTTTTCCCAGATCACTAAAAAGACAACACTAGCTATGACTCGCCACTCTACCATGCACTGTGCTCTCACAAATAATGACCCTACATTGTATGACACTACACTGTACAAGACTCTCTGCCACTCTAGTGTAGGACACTGCACTTGACAACACTGAAATGTATTACAATCTACTCCATGGACCTCCACTCTATGCCACTCCATGACACTATAGTCAACAACATTCTATTGTACACTGTACTGTTCGACACGCCACAACAGTGTACAACACACTGCTTCACAATACAACACACCATGCCACTTTACCATATAACACTTTACAACACTGTACCCTACCTCCCTCCACTCTACTTTACTCCACTTGACTGTGCTCTACACTACTCCACTCTGCGATACTAGACTCTACAACATTCTCCTTCTCAGTACTGTATGACACTACACTTTGCGACACTCCAGTGAATGACACTCCACACTATGATTTCACACACATTTTAATAAAAAAATAAAAACTATTAACATACAGTAAAACAATTAAAGGGTAAGGTTAATTTATAGTTAGAAATACTTTATTTATTCTTTCTATACAAACCCAACTTTAAATACACAAACAATAAAAACTGTAAAGTCATAATTAAAACTTCAATTTATAATTTACGCATCACCTTTAAATTACTATAGGTCACTCACTTCCAAACACAGTCTTGTCATGTCACTCGCCACAGTACCTTAGCTATAACTCTTGCCTTTTCCATGGACTGTTTATACCCTTGCATATTATATCTCTTATACCATGTGAAATCGTAGCTTTCATAACAACACTTATAACTTCTCAAATTATATAATTTGTCACAAGAGTGCATGGTAGAGTGGCGCATTATAGTTAGTGTTGTCCGGTTGGCGAGCTGAAAAGAGGGTGTAATGAGGTGTGCTATTTGAATAATTTGAAAGCAGTAAATAAATTGTAAATGAAAGCTATAACTATAACCGGAGAATTTTTAACGTTTGTGCAGTTTAAGTTTGGTTTGTATAGGGAAAAAAAGTTTTCCTAACTATAACTAAGCTTTAACCTTTGTTTTTTCACTTGAAATATGAAATGGTTTAATAATGTAATAAGGCCACTTGGCCTAATACTGTGTGACTAATTTGACTTGGTATTGATGTGTAAATCTAAGGAGAATCAAATCCAACATGTTTAAATGTGCGATTGGCCACTGGGCCAGTATGTTTAGTTTAGTTAAGTTGAATTTAATTTAATTTGACTTGCTTATTTAATTTACTCATTTAATTAATCTGATGAAACTGGTTAATTAAAAAAATAACAAAATGTAAAATGCAATCTAGCAATACACAAGTAATAGATACTATGCAAATATGTTTACATGTAAGACATTCAATTTCCCTTCTAAAAACGACATCATGAAATGGTGACATAAATGAGTCTTTCTTCTATATAATTTGTAGTCCACAGAGGCCCTGTAGTTCGAACTTCGGGATGTGGTCCTATGTCTATGTTCACTGATCCCCTGGTGCACTTTAAAATGGTGATTGTATTGTTTGCTTGGTTGGCTATCGAAGAAGACCGCTAGGTCAAAACGCGTCGCCAATAAACGACTTACACACGGACCCTGGAGTGCGAGTCTTTTGTGTTTCCTAAAGCTAGGAGTGGGAACCTCTTCTGACATATATATATATATATATATATATATATATATATATATATATATATTGTAATCCACTTGGTAGCTCACCCAGAAACACACGAGCCTTTACGAGGTTACCAGCCTTTATTTCAGGTATGGACATGTAGCACAAGCAGGTAGTAATGCAGCTTCCCCCTGTTTCCGACGCGTTTCGAGTTTCCTCTTCTTCATGGGACATAGAGGAAGTTTGTGCTTGCTGCGGGGCGACTCCTTTTATTTTACAGAGTCCCGCCCTTGATGAGGCAATACTGGGGCTTGTGGGAGTTGTAGTGCCAAAATGTCCGCACTGCACATTTATTCCTGTGCTTTAAGCCCTGGGTGGACCCCTGCTCGATAACATATCCTCAATCCTGCATGTTGGCTCCACAAACGGTACAATATCTGCGTGCCTGTGGCTCCCTTGTGATTCTGGGATAGTGCAGCTTCTGGCGGATGAGCGTCTGCCGCAATATTGCAATCCACATGGTAGCTCACTCAGAAACGCACACAAGCCTTCACGAGGTTACCAGCCTTTATTTCAGGTATGGACATGTAGATCAAGCAGGTAGTAATGCAGCTTCCCCCTGTTTTCGACGCGTTTCAAGCTTCCTCTTCTTCATGGGACATAGAGGAAGTTTGTGCTTGCTGCGGGGCGACTCCCTTTATTTTACAGAGTCCCGCCCTTGATGAGGCAATACTGGAGCTTGTGGGAGTTGTAGTGCCAAAATGTCCGCACTGCACATTTATTCCTGCTGTTTAAGTCCTGGGTGGACCCCTGCTCGATAACATATCCTCAATCCTGCATGTTGGCTCCACAAACGATACAATATAAGCATGCCTGTGGCTCCCTTGTGATTCTGGGATGGTGCAGCTTCTGGTGGATGAGTGTCCGCCGCAATATTGTAATCCACATGGTAGCTCACTCAGAAACGCACACAAGCCGTCACGAGGTTACCAGCCTTTATTTCAGGTATGGACATGTAGCACAAGCAGGTAGTAATGCAGCTTCCCCCTGTTTCCGACGCGTTTCAAGTTTCCTCTTCTTCATGGGACATAGAGGAAGTTTGTGATTGCTGCGGGGCGACTCCCTTTATTTTACAGAGTCCCGCCCTTGATGAGGCAATACTGGGGCTTGTGGGAGTTGTAGTGCCAAAATGTCCGCACTGCACATTTATTCCTGCGGTTTAAGTCCTGGGTGGACCCCTGCTCGATAAGATATACTCAAACCTGCATGTTGGCTCCACAAATGGTACAATATATGCGTGCCTGTGGCTCACTTGTGATTCTGGGATGGTGCAGCTTCTGGCGGATGAGCGTCCACCGCAATATTGTATGCCACATGGTAGCTCACTCAGAAACGCACACAAGCCTTCACGAGGTTACCAGCCTTTATTTCAGGTATGGACATGTAGCACAAGCAGGTAGTAATGCAGCTTCCCCCTGTTTCCGACGCGTGCCGGAATGACCCCCCGCCATATTACATTATTATGGCTGGGGGGTCCGTGGCGGACAGAAATACCGTCCGCCGCTTTTCCGCCCCGCTTGCCTTGAGACCGGGTGGAAAAGGGATCTATATGGTGGCGGTGTCTATCAGACATCGCCAGCCATATTAGTATGTGCATTGCCGCCACAGAAAGGCATGCAGAGTCTACCTGCAGGGGCCCGTTGTGGGCCCTCAGGGACTCCGGGGGGGTGCACATGGGGGTACCTATGGTACCCCTCTGCATTTCAAAGAACAACGTGGCAGGCACGGCGCGGTGCCTGTCACGTTGCGCTTTGAAATGCACAACATGTATTCTTAGCATTGCGGCAGGCGGTGCATTCAGCACCGCCCGCCGCAATGTTAAAAATACAGGATGCGCCCGCCACTGTAGCGGGCGCATCCTAATTTCCCCCACGGGACCCCCGCCCTTATGGCGGGTGGTCCCTCTCCACGATGGGAAGGATCCTAATGGGCCCTTTAGCCTTGAGGCCCTCATAGGTGAGTAATGCACTTCACAAAGTCAAAGTCAAACAAACTTTATTCTGTGCAAAGTATACGTTATGTTATGTTATGTTATGTTAGTAGTTTTTATAAGGCGCGCAGCTGCCCCAGCCAAGGGGCGTCCCGGCGCCTGATCAGGTACCACAACACAACAAATCGATGCTGGGAAGAAGAGGAAGGAATCAGTCAGCGATTGGGAACAAAAAAGTTTTTATGGCGCGCCTAAAGGAAGTAAGGCTATTCAAGGCTCGAATATGGACAGGGAGAGAATTCCATAATCCTGCCGCTAATACTCGAAAGGAGCGACCTCCCATCCTACTCAGTCTAAACCGTGTATTGACCGCCAGATGGAGAAGTTCCGATCTAAGAGACCGCGTAGGAACATAGGAGGAAACAAGCTTAGCGAGGGCTGGAGGAGAGGAAAACTTCAAGATTTTAAATGTCAGGCAGAGAGCTTTAAATTTAATTCTCTGTCTGACCGGCAGCCAGTGGAGAGAAGTCAAAACTGCAGAAACAGAACACTGTCTAGGAAGGCCAACGATGGCTCGCGCCGCGGCGTTCGGCACCCTTTGCAATCTAGTGGCCTCCGCCTGATTCACTCCGAGCATCAGCGCACTCCCATAGTCCAGCCGAGAAAGAATGGAGGCTTGGACCACCAGTTGCCGAGTAGGGGGGTCGAAGAATTTGAGGACCGGTCTCAGCCCTCGCAGAATACCATAACAGGTAGCTGCAACCTTCTTCGTATGGCTTGTGAAGGAGAGTGTAGGATCCAGCCAGACCCCCAGGTTCTTAACTTCAGCAGCTGGGATGGGAGTCACCCCCAATTCTGGAGGCCACCACTGGTCTCCCCAGAGCTCCGCCTGCTTTCCTAAGATCAGGACCTCGTTTTTTTTGGCATTTAACTGCAGACAGTTAGTTCGCATCCAATTTGCCACGGCAATGAGTCCTGCACGGAATCTGGGAGCGTTCACCTCGGGATCACCACTGAGTGTCACCGCCAGCTGCGTGTCGTCGGCATACGATGTCATGGTTAGGCCACATTGTCTGACGACTGCAGCCAGCGGTTTCACATATAGGTTGAACAGAGTGGGGCTCAACGCAGAGCCCTGCGGAACCCCCAGCCCCAGTGGATGGAAAGAGGACTGACATGGTGGAATAGCCACTTTAAAAAACCGGTCCGAGAGGAAAGAGCGAAACCATTGGAGAGCAGTCCCCTCAATTCCCACTCCCTCCAAGCGCCGGATCAAAATGTCGTGAGACACCGTGTCAAACGCGGCGCTCAAATCTAGCAGGAGGAGCGCCGCTGTCTGCCCAGCATCCAGCACCGTTCGCAGGTGCTCGGTCATAAAAAGCAGTGCAGTTTCGGTGCTGTGTTGTGCACGAAAACCATTCTGGCTCTGGTCTAGAATGTTATTTCGAGAAAGGTGGGCAGACAAGATGGAGTTCACGTGTGCCTCAGTGACCTTGGCGGTCCAGGGCAGGAGGGAGATGGGACGATAGTTTTCTGGTAGTAGGGGGTCAAGGTTAGGCTTCTTTAAAATTGGGCTGACCACTGCCTGCTTCCAGGAAGGAGGGACCACACCCGATGTGAGCGATAGGTTGATCAGATCCAGTATAGGCTCACGACATAGGGGAGGGAGAAGTCTAAACAACTCTGGCTTCAGCGGATCTAATGGAGAGCCGGATTTAATTTTGAGGCTCAGAGTATCAAAGACCTCGTCAGACATTACTGGCAGGGAGGACAGAGTTTCATGAACCGTAGCTATCACACCGGTTTGCTCAACATCGGGCACAGATGACGTGAATCCTCGGTAGATCGCCTGCACTTTCTCCATGAAAAAGGATGCCAGACTTTCACAGTGAGAGTCCGTGCAGATTTCCACTGAGGTGGCCCGTTTCCCCATAAGGTCTTTGAGAACCTTAAAAATTAATTTAGACGGGTTGGGGCTATTCTGAAACTCGGAGGCATAGTGTGCGGCCCGGGTTTGACAGATTGCCCTGTGATAGATCTTAAGCTGGGCAAAATACAAAGATTTCAAGGTGGGATCAAAGGATTTCCTCCACGCCCTCTCAGCTTGCCGGCACGTTCTCTTAAGTTCGGCAAGAGTATCATTATACCATGGGCTGGGAACTTTAGCATGGCATTTCGACCAGCGCATCGGTATAAGAGAGTCAAGGGCGGCTAGGACCCAGTTACAAAACTGCTCATATCCTTGTTCCACATTCAGCAGATTGCCCAGGGGCTGCGCCTCCAAGATCTTATAAAACTCCTCCAGTTTGAGCTTATGCCAATTTCTTTTAAGGATCAGTCTGTCCACAGGTTTAAATTGTGGATCATCCATAGGACATGACACTTTAACCAGCAGATGATCAGTCCAGCCTACCACCATCGGGTCAGAGACCCTAGCCCGCTCCAGTGTGGTAAAGAAGGGGTCAAGGATATTACCTCCTGTATGGGTAGGGGAGGTAACTAGTTGGACCATTTGCATGGCTTCAAGGTCCGCTAGCAAGGTATTAATAGGTGCTAATGACCCCTGATCAAAATGGATATTGAGATCGCCTACGATGTTAAAATTAGCACATCTCGGAGCTAAGGAGCTGACCATGTCAGCAAGAGCGGCCTTGAAGACAGTGTCGTTCCCTGGTGGGCGGTAGATGAGCATACCGCTGAGTGTAAACTGATGACTGAAGGCTACCTTAAAAGAAGCGCTCTCACACGCTGGTAGGTCAAGAGCTTTCCATTCAGCCGGAAAGCAGGATTTTATCACCATAGCTATGCCACCCCCTCTAGAAGTGCGGTTACGAGTGAACACTGTATAGTTGGAAGGGAATGCCAGATTGATTATTGCAGTGTCCGCATCCTGAAGCCAAGTCTCAGTGAGGAAGATGAGGTCAGGAGAGTCCTTTTCGATCATGTCACGTAAGGACTGATGGTACCACCATAAAAGCATTCTAATCGGAGGGATCTGTTACAATTGTCTTTTAAAAATGAGAGTATACAGCCGAATTTAAAAACAACAAAATGTCAGCTTAATCAATACATCAAAGCACAATACACATTACCTAATACATATAGCAAATAGGCAAAATAACCTATGTCATACAGGTACAAAAAGTGCAATCTGCTATTATATGTCCTGATAAAATACACAGTACAAACAATCAAAGTGACTTGTATTAATAGGTACATAAAGTGTATTGTGCTATTAAATGAGTATCCCTATAAACCTACAATAGGATAAAGAAAAAGGTGCAGCATAGATTGAGGGGGCTTTCCATCACATAAGGTGCTTTGTGCTATTGTATGTCCAGTGTGCGGTACATATCGTAACTACTTACACTCGTATGGATTTTCATATATCAATGCATCCAAATGTGAATACATTTTCCTTCTTCTTAATGCCATTAATATAAGCGAGATGACTGCATTCGTAATGTTCTCATTTTCCAGACCACATACCAAATTAAAAGCATGTTTGTAATGGGAAAGCATATTAGATAAAATAAAGGTTTCTAAACTAGTTTTCGAATATCCTTATAAAAACTACAAAAGAGTAAAAAATGCAGAGTTGATTGGGGGGACTTCCCCTCACACGGACAATTTGGAAATTTGTAGCACCCCTTTTCCATTTTAGGGAATGCAGTAATATAGTGAAGTGTGCCAAGCCTAAGCCTCGTTAGATAAAATCTGTGTTGGATATTTCTTACCTGCGTAAGATATAATTGTATAACCCTTACATATGGGCGTTTGCAATAAGAGATAACACTTTGTTTATGGCTAACTTCAAACCCCCTTATGCATTCCCTAGCATTCATATATCTTAACTTTAGATCACTTTTACTATAATCCTGGGTAGATGTAGGGTTCTTTCTATCAATATCCATCTTACAACATGTTAAAATGGAAAACATTTGCTCTAATCAGGGGATTTTCCTCCTATGGTCGAGGGCCAGACAGTCCAAGAGCAAATCCTTTGTAAATGTAATCTTGTCTTTGGCCCATATACCTTGCCAAAGAGTGATCCCCGCCATATGTATTAAATCACTTAAGTATGGTACGGATAACTCTTTGTGTACTAGGTAGTTCGCTGTGCTGCCAGGGACTGCCAACATTTTTTTCAAGAATGTATTTTCTTGAAGTTGAAGGGAAGCAGTATTGACTATCCCCCATATGGCAGCACCATAGTATACCCCCGTAACACACTTACTATGATATACAGCAAGAATTTCCCGTATGGGTTTATTTCCTATTTTTGCTGAAAATCTATGAATAACTTCAGTGGACCTTAAACATTTCATTTTACAAGATTCTAAATGTATGTTCCAAGCCCCACTCCTATTAAAAAATCAGACCTAAATATGAAAAAGTTAAAAACTCTATTTATGACTACTCTTTCTATGTGATGTTGTCTATTTTTCAGCCTTTGCTCTGGCATGTCATCACAAAAGTTTTTTTTTAGGTTTATTTGGAGATCTTTTTCAGACATATACAGGGCAAACGTATCTATTAGGCGTTGCAGACCGTTCTCTATCCTTGGTGTGTCCCTACTTTAAGGGCATCAGCAACTTGGTTTTGTAGAAAAGTATCTACATTATTAATATATAGGGAGAATAAAAGAGGCGCAAAAACGCAGCCTTGTCGAATCCCACGCCATACACTGGAATCCAGGGTGCATTCCCCTGACATGCCAAACTGGACTCTAGATGTTAGAAAACTGTAAATCTGGGATAGGTATATAATTATAACAATAGGTGTGCCTAGCCCTTTCAGTGTCTGCCATAATTTGGTGTGATTCACGAGGTCAAAGGCACTGGTGAGGTCAATAAAGCAGAGGTGTAAAATCCCTTCCTTGGCTAATGTATACTTCCCTATCAGAAGTTCCAGATTTACACATGTTCCACCGCCCCAATACCCTTCTGAAACCATATTGGACCTCTGTTGAGATGTTATTCTCAGAAGCCCAGTTTTCTAGCCTCCCCAACATTATTCTTCCCATCAATTTGGAGGAGGAGTCGAGAAGGGATATGGGGCGATATCAGTTGGCCTTCCCTCTATCCCCCTTTTTAAAAATTGGAACAATGACACTTTCCACCCAAGATGCAGGTAGCACTCCCCTTAGTGTAGCATTACAAACATTTAATAAAATTGGGGTCCAAAAATCAGTGTTATATTTAAAAACGTCTATGGATACCCCATCAGGTTCTGCAGCTTTGCCACTAGCACTTTTTTGTAGGGCTGTTAAAATTTCCTCTGTCGGTATTGGGGATAATTTTATAGGTTCCACTGAAATATAATTTTCATTATTTCCCTTAGAGGCTTTAACGGCATAGGGGTTCAAAATACTCTCAAAATGTAATATCCAATCTTCTGATGGGACAACAGTATCAATGTTCACTGCAGAATTTTCCTTATAAAATGGGTGATCAATTGTTTTCCAAAACAGGGCTGCATCTCCTGTCTTGGCGGCCTGTATTAGTTTTTTCCATGCCTCTTCACGGATATCCGATTTCATTTCTTTCAAGGTATTTTAAAAAGCTTTCCTCAAGGATGTAATCCTAGCATTATCTCTTGGTTTTTCTTTTAAGGCTATTTTTAATTCCCCATTTAGTCTTGAGCGCTCCTTATTAACCGCATGCGCGCTAGCGGTTTTCCCGCTGTGCGCTGGGTTTTTTAAAAAAACACGGTTCATGACGAGCTCAGCTCGTCATGAGCGTACGAGAGGCGTAACTCATGACGAGCTCAGCTCGTCATCCGCCTCGAAGGGGTTAAATCATTTGGGGTTAGGATCACAGATATTCTTTTTCCTCTTAGAAGTTAGATCACGTCCAATTTCTGTAGTATTATTGCAAAATGCAATTATAACTGCCGAATTTATAGCGGAGCTATTCCGGCATATATCTAAATCTCTCTGTTGCACTTCATAAATCCCTGATTGATTAATTGATTGTAATTATCTAATTTCTTTTTATTTATTAATTGCTTTTTTAAAATGTTAGTTTGTTTTTTGATTTTGTGGGAAGTTACTTAAATGATAAGTGTTTGCTTTTTTACAAATTAATGTTATGTTAATTACATATTTCACTGGTAAGGAATTATGTAAATTAATGAGTTATTTGCTATGTAAATATTTTATTGTATTTTAATTCATTATTAATACAGTGATACGTTTATTTAATATTTAACTCTATAAAATGCATTTTATATTTATTGTATATTGTAACTTAATTTGTTTTATTTAAGTAATATTTTAATATTATTACTGTTTAGTTATGATTTATTGCACTTTTTTTTAGTGTTTTTTGGGGGTAGTAAGGAGCGAAATATATTTATTTCAAATTCATTTTCCTTTCTATTTGTAAAACAATATATCATAACATCATTACAAAAATAGTTTAACAAAATTTGTTGTATACAAACCAAATGATCTTGCAGGTGCTTGCCTTTATGAAATGAAAACATGGGAGCATCATTAGTAAGGTTGATAGAAGGTATTAATGACAAATTATTTTTCATGATTTTGATCAAAGTATTGGTCATGATACAAAACGTGATAGCCCAGACAATGCGAATGGTCTCTTTTCTAGCTTTAGGTGTTAGAAGGTTCTCCCTTGGTGAGTACCAGGCTCTCTTCATAGGTCTCGTTACTTATTTGCTGGGATATCTTCCAGCCAATAGTTTGGCACTAAGGGGGTCATTCTGATGGCGGCCAGACCGGCATCCGATGGCTCATCGGATGTGGTCCGACCTCCATCTACTGCTGCGGTCCGCCCGACAAATTACAATGCGCATGGTCAGAGGCAGCAGGTGGAGGGACAGTCCGACACTTTCTGGCTGGACCATCAGAGGGTCAGTAATCCCTACAATAGGGGCTGTGCCTTCTCAGGCACAGCTGTAGGGATTACAATGTCCCCTTCCGCCTGCCCTTTCATGGCAGTTAGTCCACCATGAAAAGGCAGGTGGAAAGTGACTTTGGAGGCTCCTAGCGGGACCCTCTTCCCTCCTGGCCCTCTACTATGAGGCCTGGGGGCACCTATGTTGCCCCCCTAAACATCCATGCACCATGTGGCAGGCACCGCATGATGCTTACCACATGGTGCATGGATGTTTTTAAAGTATATATTTTCTGTTGCAGCATGTGCTGCAGCCTGTTGCAGAAGCCACAATATAAAATATTCACTTTGCGACTCCTTGTCGGGCGGTCCCTCTTCTGTTATGGTACCGGTCGGACGAGAGTCTGACTGGCATCGTAATGATGCCCTAAGAGTTTCAGCTTCCCTAAAGTACACACTGCTCCATTGCAAACAGGCAGAAACTGACCAGACAGCAGGTATAATGGAGTGAGAAAGTGTACTTTTCAAGCTAGAACTGTCAGCGGGCAAGGAGAGACCCCCTTTAGTTAATTGACAATCCTACATGGCAGATGAAGGCGACCAGTTCTGGAGGAGCACCACCCTTGAAGTAAGTGTGACTATAGGGGGTCTCTCCTTGCCAGCCGCCACTTCTAGCTTGAAATAGGGGTAACCTCGTAATCCTACAGCTTGATATAGGAAATCCCTTGATGCGGAAGAACTGGTTTTTAGACACACTCTTATCTCAACTGGAGGTGAGAGGATCAATATACTGGGACAGGTAAAGTCCTGAGGAAGGCTGGTGTGACCCTACACGTGGGGCACACACATACAGACAAAACATGTCGAGCAGCTGCCAGTAAAGGAGGGGTGTTAGGAGCACATAGTGTCTCCCAGTCACCACCATCCGTCACATTTTTAACCCTGCCCGGAGGGTTCAGAAATAAAGTTTGAGGCACAGCGGCACTTCCAAGCTAGTTTTAACTCACATACCACTACACTTTCACTACCGTCGTTCCCAGTCCCTGTGAAACAAATTGTTTTTCTCTGTGTTGTATTGCCTTCTCCCACCCTATTGCTCCACCCCGCGCGTGGATACGTTGGGGTGTATTGTAAGCAGCCCTATGATGAAGCATGTCACACATTTGTGTGAGAGAGGGCTTTATTAGCACACACAAATAATTACAAAAAGGGGGTGGTGATGGACAGAGTATCTGAGTTAATCAGAACACTCCTACCCAGTCAACAGATCAGGGCTTGATCCATCACCGTTTTTTAGCTCACTGCACCATCCCAGTTCAGAACCTGGCTATATGCAAATTAGTCTGTCCCTGGCCCAGTGCATCATGGGAACAGGGCAGACCAAACTACCAAGCCAATTCTTCACTGGGAAGGAAACAAGCTTCCGGGGACCATGATGCACTGGGCCAGGGACAGACTAATTTGCATACAGCCAGGTTCTGAAACTGGGATGGTGCAATGAGCTAAAAAACGGTGTTGGATCTAGCCCTGATCTCTTGACTGGGTGAGAGTACTCTGCTTAATTCAGAGACTCTGTCCATCACCACCCCTTGTTGTAAATAATTTTGTCCACCCTAAGCGTGGAACGGTATACTCAGATGTGAGTCCCTTGCTCATTGCACCATCAGGATTCAAGCAAGCCGGGCCGAAGACGCCTGAAATGGCAGAAACCGGTCCCCGGAAGCTTGTTTCCTTCCCAGTGTAAGAATTGGCTTTTGTAGTCTGGTCTGCCCTGTTCCCATGATGCACTGGGCCAGGGACAGACTAATTTGCATACAGCCAGGTTCTGAAACTGGGATGGTGCAATGAGCTAAAAAACGGTGTTGGATCTAGCCCTGATCTCTTGACTGGGTGAGAGTACTCTGCCTTAATTCAGAGACTCTGTCCATCACCACCCCTTGTTGTAAATAATTTTGTCCACCCTAAGCGTGGAAGGGTATACTCAGATGTGAGTCCCTTGCTCATTGCACCATCAGGATTCAAGCAAGCCGGGCCGAAGACGCCTGAAATGGCAGAAACCGGTCCCCGGAAGCTTGTTTCCTTCCCAGTGTAAGAATTGGCTTTTGTAGTCTGGTCTGCCCTGTTCCCATGATGCACTGGGCCAGGGACAGACTAATTTGCATACAGCCAGGTTCTGAAACTGGGATGGTGCAATGAGCTAAAAAACGGTGTTGGATCTAGCCCTGATCTCTTGACTGGGTGAGAGTACTCTGCTTAATTCAGAGACTCTGTCCATCACCACCCCTTGTTGTAAATAATTTTGTCCACCCTAAGCGTGGAAGGGTATACTCAGATGTGAGTCCCTTGCTCATTGCACCATCAGGATTCAAGCAAGCCGGGCCGAAGACGCCTGAAATGGCAGAAACCGGTCCCCGGAAGCTTGTTTTCCTTCCCAGTGTAAGAATTGGCTTTTGTAGTCTGGTCTGCCCTGTTCCCATGATGCACTGGGCCAGGGACAGACTAATTTGCATACAGCCAGGTTCTGAAACTGGGATGGTGCAATGAGCTAAAAAACGGTGTTGGATCTAGCCCTGATCTCTTGACTGGGTGAGAGTACTCTGCTTAATTCAGAGACTCTGTCCATCACCACCCCTTGTTGTAAATAATTTTGTCCACCCTAAGCGTGGAAGGGTATACTCAGATGTGAGTCCCTTGCTCATTGCACCATCAGGATTCAAGCAAGCCGGGCCGAAGACGCCTGAAATGGCAGAAACCGGTCCCCGGAAGCTTGTTTCCTTCCCAGTGTAAGAATTGGCTTTTGTAGTCTGGTCTGCCCCTGTTCCCATGATGCACTGGGCCAGGGACAGACTAATTTGCATACAGCCAGGTTCTGAAACTGGGATGGTGCAATGAGCTAAAAACGGTGTTGGATCTAGCCCTGATCTCTTGACTGGGTGAGAGTACTCTGCTTAATTCAGAGACTCTGTCCATCACCACCCCTTGTTGTAAATAATTTTGTCCACCCTAAGCGTGGAAGGGTATACTCAGATGTGAGTCCCTTGCTCATTGCACCATCAGGATTCAAGCAAGCCGGGCCGAAGACGCCTGAAATGGCAGAAACCGGTCCCCGGAAGCTTGTTTCCTTCCCAGTGTAAGAATTGGCTTTTGTAGTCTGGTCTGCCCTGTTCCCATGATGCACTGGGCCCAGGGACAGACTAATTTGCATACAGCCAGGTTCTGAAACTGGGATGGTGCAATGAGCTAAAAAACGGTGTTGGATCTAGCCCTGATCTCTTGACTGGGTGAGAGTACTCTGCTTAATTCAGAGACTCTGTCCATCACCACCCCTTGTTGTAAATAATTTTGTCCACCCTAAGCGTGGAAGGGTATACTCAGATGTGAGTCCCTTGCTCATTGCACCATCAGGATTCAAGCAAGCCGGGCCGAAGACGCCTGAAATGGCAGAAACCGGTCCCCGGAAGCTTGTTTCCTTCCCAGTGTAAGAATTGGCTTTTGTAGTCTGGTCTGCCCTGTTCCCATGATGCACTGGGCCAGGGACAGACTAATTTGCATACAGCCAGGTTCTGAAACTGGGATGGTGCAATGAGCTAAAAAACGGTGTTGGATCTAGCCCTGATCTCTTGACTGGGTGAGAGTACTCTGCTTAATTCAGAGACTCTGTCCATCACCACCCCTTGTTGTAAATAATTTTGTCCACCCTAAGCGTGGAAGGGTATACTCAGATGTGAGTCCCTTGCTCATTGCACCATCAGGATTCAAGCAAGCCGGGCCGAAGACCCTGAAATGGCAGAAACCGGTCCCCGGAAGCTTGTTTCCTTCCCAGTGTAAGAATTGGCTTTTGTAGTCTGGTCTGCCCTGTTCCCATGATGCACTGGGCCAGGGACAGACTAATTTGCATACAGCCAGGTTCTGAAACTGGGATGGTGCAATGAGCTAAAAAACGGTGTTGGATCTAGCCCTGATCTCTTGACTGGGTGAGAGTACTCTGCTTAATTCAGAGACTCTGTCCATCACCACCCCTTGTTGTAAATAATTTTGTCCACCCTAAGCGTGGAAGGGTATACTCAGATGTGAGTCCCTTGCTCATTGCACCATCAGGATTCAAGCAAGCCGGGCCGAAGACGCCTGAAATGGCAGAAACCGGTCCCCGGAAGCTTGTTTCCTTCCCAGTGTAAGAATTGGCTTTTGTAGTCTGGTCTGCCCTGTTCCCATGATGCACTGGGCCAGGGACAGACTAATTTGCATACAGCCAGGTTCTGAAACTGGGATGGTGCAATGAGCTAAAAAACGGTGTTGGATCTAGCCCTGATCTCTTGACTGGGTGAGAGTACTCTGCTTAATTCAGAGACTCTGTCCATCACCACCCCTTGTTGTAAATAATTTTGTCCACCCTAAGCGTGGAAGGGTATACTCAGATGTGAGTCCCTTGCTCATTGCACCATCAGGATTCAAGCAAGCCGGGCCGAAGACGCCTGAAATGGCAGAAACCGGTCCCCGGAAGCTTGTTTCCTTCCCAGTGTAAGAATTGGCTTTTGTAGTCTGGTCTGCCCTGTTCCCATGATGCACTGGGCCAGGGACAGACTAATTTGCATACAGCCAGGTTCTGAAACTGGGATGGTGCAATGAGCTAAAAAACGGTGTTGGATCTAGCCCTGATCTCTTGACTGGGTGAGAGTACTCTGCTTAATTCAGAGACTCTGTCCATCACCACCCCTTGTTGTAAATAATTTTGTCCACCCTAAGCGTGGAAGGGTATACTCAGATGTGAGTCCCTTGCTCATTGCACCATCAGGATTCAAGCAAGCCGGGCCGAAGACGCCTGAAATGGCAGAAACCGGTCCCCGGAAGCTTGTTTCCTTCCCAGTGTAAGAATTGGCTTTTGTAGTCTGGTCTGCCCTGTTCCCATGATGCACTGGGCCAGGGACAGACTAATTTGCATACAGCCAGGTTCTGAAACTGGGATGGTGCAATGAGCTAAAAAACGGTGTTGGATCTAGCCCTGATCTCTTGACTGGGTGAGAGTACTCTGCTTAATTCAGAGACTCTGTCCATCACCACCCCTTGTTGTAAATAATTTTGTCCACCCTAAGCGTGGAAGGGTATACTCAGATGTGAGTCCCTTGCTCATTGCACCATCAGGATTCAAGCAAGCCGGGCCGAAGACGCCTGAAATGGCAGAAACCGGTCCCCGGAAGCTTGTTTCCTTCCCAGTGTAAGAATTGGCTTTTGTAGTCTGGTCTGCCCTGTTCCCATGATGCACTGGGCCAGGGACAGACTAATTTGCATACAGCCAGGTTCTGAAACTGGGATGGTGCAATGAGCTAAAAAACGGTGTTGGATCTAGCCCTGATCTCTTGACTGGGTGAGAGTACTCTGCTTAATTCAGAGACTCTGTCCATCACCACCCCTTGTTGTAAATAATTTTGTCCACCCTAAGCGTGGAAGGGTATACTCAGATGTGAGTCCCTTGCTCATTGCACCATCAGGATTCAAGCAAGCCGGGCCGAAGACGCCTGAAATGGCAGAAACCGGTCCCCGGAAGCTTGTTTCCTTCCCAGTGTAAGAATTGGCTTTTGTAGTCTGGTCTGCCCTGTTCCCATGATGCACTGGGCCAGGGACAGACTAATTTGCATACAGCCAGGTTCTGAAACTGGGATGGTGCAATGAGCTAAAAAACGGTGTTGGATCTAGCCCTGATCTCTTGACTGGGTGAGAGTACTCTGCTTAATTCAGAGACTCTGTCCATCACCACCCCTTGTTGTAAATAATTTTGTCCACCCTAAGCGTGGAAGGGTATACTCAGATGTGAGTCCCTTGCTCATTGCACCATCAGGATTCAAGCAAGCCGGGCCGAAGACGCCTGAAATGGCAGAAACCGGTCCCCGGAAGCTTGTTTCCTTCCCAGTGTAAGAATTGGCTTTTGTAGTCTGGTCTGCCCTGTTCCCATGATGCACTGGGCCAGGGACAGACTAATTTGCATACAGCCAGGTTCTGAAACTGGGATGGTGCAATGAGCTAAAAAACGGTGTTGGATCTAGCCCTGATCTCTTGACTGGGTGAGAGTACTCTGCTTAATTCAGAGACTCTGTCCATCACCACCCCTTGTTGTAAATAATTTTGTCCACCCTAAGCGTGGAAGGGTATACTCAGATGTGAGTCCCTTGCTCATTGCACCATCAGGATTCAAGCAAGCCGGGCCGAAGACGCCTGAAATGGCAGAAACCGGTCCCCGGAAGCTTGTTTCCTTCCCAGTGTAAGAATTGGCTTTTGTAGTCTGGTCTGCCCTGTTCCCATGATGCACTGGGCCAGGGACAGACTAATTTGCATACAGCCAGGTTCTGAAACTGGGATGGTGCAATGAGCTAAAAAACGGTGTTGGATCTAGCCCTGATCTCTTGACTGGGTGAGAGTACTCTGCTTAATTCAGAGACTCTGTCCATCACCACCCCTTGTTGTAAATAATTTTGTCCACCCTAAGCGTGGAAGGGTATACTCAGATGTGAGTCCCTTGCTCATTGCACCATCAGGATTCAAGCAAGCCGGGCCGAAGACGCCTGAAATGGCAGAAACCGGTCCCCGGAAGCTTGTTTCCTTCCCAGTGTAAGAATTGGCTTTTGTAGTCTGGTCTGCCCTGTTCCCATGATGCACTGGGCCAGGGTCAGACTAATTTGCATACAGCCAGGTTCTGAAACTGGGATGGTGCAATGAGCTAAAAAACGGTGTTGGATCTAGCCCTGATCTCTTGACTGGGTGAGAGTACTCTGCTTAATTCAGAGACTCTGTCCATCACCACCCCTTGTTGTAAATAATTTTGTCCACCCTAAGCGTGGAAGGGTATACTCAGATGTGAGTCCCTTGCTCATTGCACCATCAGGATTCAAGCAAGCCGGGCCGAAGACGCCTGAAATGGCAGAAACCGGTCCCCGGAAGCTTGTTTCCTTCCCAGTGTAAGAATTGGCTTTTGTAGTCTGGTCTGCCCTGTTCCCATGATGCACTGGGCCAGGGACAGACTAATTTGCATACAGCCAGGTTCTGAAACTGGGATGGTGCAATGAGCTAAAAAACGGTGTTGGATCTAGCCCTGATCTCTTGACTGGGTGAGAGTACTCTGCTTAATTCAGAGACTCTGTCCATCACCACCCCTTGTTGTAAATTATTAGCACACACAGCAAATGCCATCACGAGATATAAACATTTTATTTCTCCCTACTCCTTTGTTGTATTACATATACACCCCAGCCTACAGGGTGTGGCACGGAACAGGCTTCAAAATAATATTTTAATTTACAAACCTTAACTTGCTCTCATTCAGTTAAATAAACAAAGGCAGAGTTTGAATCATCAGAGAAAACGCCACTGATTAGTCATCTTCCAATGACAAGTAATATGTAATTGGTCACTTATGCCACTTTCAGAGACAAACATTACTTGCTTCTGTTTATTTTAACATGTTATACATTAATTTTTAAACTGAAATTATTTTGCATCTATACAGACTTCGCATTTGCATTTATCTTTTAGGAGCATTATTTAACCCGTTGGAAGCGTCGGATGCGCAGGAGCTGGTCGACACAACAGTGCTCATGTGCGTTGGACAGCTCCTGTGCATCCAACCACATGGCACTGGAAATCCTTCTGGTGTGGGCACCAGAGGCATTTCCTTTAAACCAAAACAGCCTCGGGAGTTAGGGAGGAGCTCCCCCAGCGCCTGAGTCTGTTCTGATAGTTTCAGTGAAATGTCGATCAGCGCGCATGATGTCATTTTACTGCAACCAAAACTGAAATGTGCCTACTGAAAACTAGACACCAGGAAGTCCAGGGCGGTGTTGCTAGCGTTGATCTCCCAACATTTTTCTACCCAGAATCTCCTACAAACCTCAAATTTAGCTAAAAAAAAAATCACATTTTCATATATTTCTCTGAGGAAATCTGTGGGATCACCGGGCCCGCACAAATTCCCTACCACACAGTGTTCCCCCTGGTCTCCTGATAGAAATGCTAGCTCACTTGCGTGGGTGGGCCAAGTGCCTGCTAAAGGAAATGACCCAAAACGAATTGTGGAGACATCAAAATGATCAATCACAAAACTACCTGGTTTTAAAAGGGGGCGCCAGTGTTTTTGGTCCCGGGCTTGGTGGCCATTTTGGGAAAAATCGGCTATGTCCCAGAAAAATGCCAAAACTGTGTAGAAAATTGAGGTTTTCTGACAAAAGCCTGCCTGTTCCTGAAAGCTGGGAAAATGGTGATTTTAGGACCACAAACCCTTTGTTGAATCCATTTGCAGGGGAAAAAAGAGACACTTTTTTCTGCAGCACTTTTTACACAATTTCCCCGAAAAAAACAAAATGTAGCTGTATTTTGGCTAATTTCTCGATCCCCTCCAGGGGAATCCACAAAGCCTGGGTACCTTTAAAATCCTCAGAATGTTAGAAGAAAACAACTCAGATTTGACGTTGATACCTTATGTGGACAAAACATTACAGGAGCCTAAGCACGAACTAGCCCAAATTGCCAACAAAAGGCTTAGCATAGAGCGTGAAAAGGCCTAGCAACAAAGGGGTTAAAAAACATCAGATGTTGGAGAAACCCATGCTGAGATATAAACAATATTCTGATAGGTTTTAAAATAGAGCTCACTTATTATAAACTTCATATGAATATTTAATCTGATTCTAATTAGAAAGCTATAATATTTTATGTTACAGTTTTCAAGGTGGTTGTCAATGAGATGTCCTATATGAGCCACAATTGGAAGTACATCAGAATACGCTAAACTGCCAGGACATGTTATTCTCCTCCTTTCCCCCTGGGGTGTCCTTTAGTTCATGTGTGCATTGGACTGAACTGATAGAGAATCTTGTAGGAGAGTAGGGGCATTTGCGATTTTCCATTATACTCCTGCAGATGTGAATCAGGTGAGACCAGGGACAGTTGCCAGTTATTAAGAATCCTAGATGGCAGTAGGACTCTTGCTTGCTCACCTAAACTTACTCTTGCATTTCTTCAGAAGACCAGTAAGACAGGAGACTAGAAATTTTATTGACAAGGAAAAGTGCTCAGGAAGAGTGGTAAGTGGATCTTCATAGACTTTGTTTGGAGGCATTTTCTGAAGTTTTGGTTGATACTTCGCACCCTCATCCCAAGAAAACTTTGGCTACATTCATGTTTCTTTTCATTTATGGACAGTTTCTTGAGACAAAGAAAGAAATTGTTTTGAAACAAAGAATTTCGGTTGTTCATGCTTCTTTATTTTGTAGAGAAATGTAAACTTTTGAAAATTGCAAGTGTTATGAAAAGGCTGCATATTAACATTGTTATTGATTACCAGGGTCTCAGCTCTGAATCCAACAAATCATCTCTCATCCTCTCAGCATCCATAATGGAGGGTTTTTCTCTCCGACCCCTCACATCCGATAAGCTTATGACCTCAGTCGCCCAAGGTAGGAGAGTTTACTTACCTTAGCAGAGCAGTTAAGTGTATACTGAATGCAACCTCAAATATCTAGGTCTAACCTCTCTCCAACAATTGCAGGTTCAATTCCCCAAATTCCCCTTCCTAACCCCCTCCAGCTTTGTCTTGTTGTGGTATACCTTCGAGTTCATTCGTGGCTACTGCATCAAGGAAAGGGTGGCATTGGGTACCAATATGCTCCCACGTAAGTATACTAGGGTTGTGACAATAAGTCTAAAAATATGGCTAGTACATGTATAGCTAGTAACGCAACCAAGTCCAGGTTTCAAAAAGTCACAAAAGCCATGTATTGTGATAGTTTCACATAACAATGAATGTCTAAAACTAATATTACACAAAGATGTGCTAATAAGGAAAGGACTTTCATTACCTAAGCAATTAAACTGAAAAGGAAGTTCCTATTAACATAACAGATATGTGTTTTTCTAGGTTTATACCATCATATAAAAGTTGATTGTTTAACCTATAAAAGCAGCAAGTAGTGAAGGACAGAAAAATAGTTGCATATATCAACCACATTAAGGGGCCCATTAGGATGGCGGGCGGATTGCCCCCGCCAGGCTGGCGATAGCCATCGCCGGCCTGGTGGGGGCAATCCGCCCGCCATCCTCACTGAAATGACCCCCCGCCACATTAGGATGGCTAGGGGGTCCGCGGCGGACAGGAAGACCGTCCGCCGCTTTTCCGCCGGTCGCCTTTGTGACCGGCGGAAAAAGTGCGTACATATGGTGGCCCATATTACAATGCCTGCGGTCCTATGCCTTTCCAAGGCAGCATTGCCGCCGTGGAAAGGCATACGGTCTTTGCTTTGGGGGCCCCCAGGGTGAAGGGGGAGTGGGGATGCACATGGGGGGTACCTATGGTACCCCCCTGCGTTTCAAAGTTCAACATGGCAGGTACCGCGCGGTGCCTGTCATGTTGTGCTTTGAAACGCACAACATGCATTTTCAGCATTGCGGCGGGCGGTGCTTTCAGCACCGCCCGCCTCAATGTTAAAAATGCGGGATGCACCTGCCACTGTGGCGGGTGCATCCTAATTCCACGCACGGGACCCCCGCCCTTATGGCGGGCGGTCCCTTCCCACGACAGGATGGCGGGCATACAAAGTCCACCCGTCATCCTAATGAGCCCCTAAGTTAGGACTGTCATCTGGAGAAAAAGGCAACCCTTCTATTTGTTGCTGAGAAAATGATGTGACATTTTCATGAAGTAGCGTTGATCCATTCTGAAGATGCAGAGTGATGTCCTATTGCAAAGAAGGCAGGGACCCCAATGAGATTTAAGTGTCTGCAGAGTACTGCATAACTGAGTAGTCGTATATATGTTTGTGCTTGTTCTTGATGTAGTGAACAATCTGCCTTGAACTAGAATTAGAGCTGACAAAGTTATAGCAGGGGTAAAACAGACGTTTAGATAAGGGTTGGAAACTATTATTTTTGACAGAAAAGTGTCCTACAATACTTATCTATCTATCAACCTAATATGCATTTCAGCTTCTTTTTAAGAATCAGCAACAATATTCAGTTTCAAAGTATACATTAAAACAGGAAGAGCTCTGCGCTTTTCTCTTTTTTTTTATAACCAATTTAATTGATTTTAGTGAAGAAGACAAACAAAAAACAAAAAAAAACAGGAGGGATAAGTTCAGCAGCAAGGAAAGACAATAGTGCACAGCAGGAACTTGGTGTCAATATGGCGTCAAATACATCCTGGATAGGCATAGAACATGACAAAGATCAAAGTAATGCTTGCCTCGGGCCACAGTCGCACATGAGAAGTGTCAGTCTTCCAACACCCCCAACCATTTGCCCCTCATTTTACGGTATTACTTTGGGCATCCCCTGGCTTCGTACAAGGGCTTTTCCTGTGCTGCACATCAATCCACCCCCCTGTGCCATCGTGTTATGATGGGTGCCGCTGGATTCAGCCAGTTCACCACAATGTCCCTCTTAGCCACCATCATGGCTGTGTTCAGAAAGAGTTTGTCCGCTCTGGATCCGTCCAGCCCATCAGTGGCCCCTAGGAGTAGATTCAGTGGGTTAAGGGGAACCTCCCAGCCCAGGACCTCAGTGAGTTCCCCCACCACAGACTCCCAAAAGCGTGTGATCACGGGGCAAAGCCATACCATGTGGAAGAAATCAGCTTGTGGGTGGCCACAACGGGGGCATGGTGCATCAGGTTTGAGCCCTGCGCTGTGGAGGCACAGTGGTGTAAGGTAGGCGGCGTGGAGGTAGTATATTTGGACTAAGCGGAGCCTCGCAGAGGCTGTGATTGTTTTGGGTGTAATTAGCACGTCTCTCCAAATGTCATCCTCCAGAGTCCCGAGCCATCCCTCCCATTGTCTCTAAGTCTGTGTAGAGTGGTGGGAGTGTTGTTTGTGAGGGAACGATATATGCGAGAAATCTCCCCTTTCCCCAGGTTGCCGTCATGATTTGAGCTTTGGGTGGGCTGTATTCCAGGAGGGAGGTGCCCTCTGAGATGTTGGAATGGAGGATGTGGCGCAATTGCAAGTACCTGTAAAATTGTGAAGGGTGTAGGGAATACCGGGATTGTTGGTCCTGGAAGGTAGGTAGACGGTGGGTGTGGTGCAGAGAGGCCCTCCAGGCCAGAGGCACTCCTATGTTACTGGGAGCAGGGTTCTGAGAATGGTGCCACCGTATAGCATCCCCTGGATGTTAGACAAGCCCAGGACATGTAGTTGTACTCTGTATGCTGGGTCTGACCAACCGTCGTTGAACCAGTCGTGTATAGTGAAAAGCCGAGGTTGCTAAATAATAGAGGTACAAGTTCGTCATTCCCAATCCGCCATCAAAGGGTGGGATCTGGCATTGGGCAAGGGCCAAACTAGGCTGCTCCCCCCCCCAGAGAAACTTGGTGTCTAGACTGTCCATTTCCCTGAACCACGTCGGCGAGAAGAGTAAGGGTACGTTCTGAAGCACATATAAGAATCTGGGCAAGATCATCATTTTAAATAAGGCTATTCTGCCTATGGGGTTCTGCGGAGGCACCTGGCATCTGAGGAGGTCAGCATGAGCCCTCTTCACTAGCGGGGTTACATTAAGTGACCAGGCGAGGTCTGGTAGAAGGGTGAGCCAAATCCCAAGGTACTTGAAGGACTTTCTCCGGAGGGGTATCATGGTCTGCCAGTCAAAGCAGTCTCTCAAGAGATGAAGGGGGACCAGGACAGACTTAGTGGAGTTCAGTCAGAGGCCGGAGACCTGCTCAAAGAGACTCATTGCCCGAAGACACCAGGGTCCCGAATGTGCTGGGTCGGCCAGAAATAGTAGAACATCGTCTGCGTAGAGGGCGATTTTGTCCTCTCCCGGACCAGGCCATTTCCACCCCATAATTTGTTTGTCTGACCGTATGAGGCAAGCAAAGGGCTCCAATGACAGAGCAAAGAGGAGGGACAAGAGGGGACATCCCTGCCTCGTACCTCTCCTAATGAGGAAGGGTTCTGACAGTGCGCCATTGACCAGCACTCGAGCCAGCGGCCTACTGTACAGAATCTTCACCAGGTTACAGAAGTACTTCCCAAATCCCAATCCCACCAACACCTCCTCAAGGTACCGCCAGTCTACAGAATCGAAGGCTTTCTCGAAGTCAAAGAGGAGGAGCGACAAGTAGGGGGCCAACAACTGGCAGTTCGCTAGAGTGAGGTGAATGCGCCTGAGGCAGTGCCTGGTTCCCAGAGAGGGCATAAAGCCACACTGGTCAGGATAGACCAGATTCCTCAAGTATGATCGTAGACGGGTGGCTAACACGGAGGCAAACACCTTGATCTCTGAGTTAATGAGGGAGATGGGGCGGTATTCGGAACAATGCTCTGAGGGGGGCTGAGACTTAGGAATCACCACGATGGTGGCAATGTCAGTTTCTGTGTGCAACAAGCCCTTATCAGCCACCTCTGCGTACACCTCCAGCAGATGGGGAACCAATGTGTCACGGTAGGCCGTGTAAAACTCTTGCGGGAATCCGTCCGGACCCGGGGTCTTGCCAGAGGCCATGCGAGATATAGCATTGTTTACCTCCTCTAAAGTGATAGGGAGGTCCAGCGCCACCGCTTCAGACTCACTGAGCCGCGGAAGAGAGACCTGCTCTTTATGAAGCAGCTCCGGGAGTGAAACACTGGGAGGCTGTGCATAGTAGAGTGTGGCGTAGTAAGTGGCGAAACACTGGGCCACCGGGGAGCACTGTGCCGCACCATCCGGAGCTACCACTTCCGGAATGATATGTTTGACCATTGGCTAGGTGACCAGCCGATGAAGGAGCTTTCCGTTTTTGTCTCCCCATCCATAGACTCTGGCTACAGAGGACCTCCACAACAGCTTGGCGGCCTCCAAGAAAGCCTGCCGAAGCTCGTCCCTCAGAAATGCTAATTTTCTGTCTTGGGTATTGGATCTCTCCTCCGTTGATTGACTTTCGATGAGAGTGGAGCCTCCAGGAGTGTAATCCGGAAATCTTGCGCAAGGCGTTAGAGCTTGAGTTGGCCCTTCGTGAAGCCGCGAATGATGGCTTATCCAGCTTCTCATAGGGTACCAGGGGTGGAGACAGAGACTTGATTGGTGGTGAAGTATTGTTGGAGCTTGTCGCCTACCGATTTCCTAAAGTCTTTATCCTGGAGAAATCAGGCGTTAAGTCTCCAAACCGGATGTAGAGACACCGGAGGTTGCCCACTTCCATCACTACAGGGGAGTGGCCCGATATACCTCTGGGAGGATGGCAATAGCTATAATTACCTGACAGTCCATGGCCGGCATAAAGTTTAGTCCAGTCGAGCTTACATGTGGTGGGACGCCAAGGTGTGTGTGTACTGTTGGGTCAGTGGATGCCAAAGTGTCCAGGCATCGCAGACCCCTATGGTTGCCGCCCAATTCGCCAAAAAATTAGCATGGGTGGTTCTGATAGTCGAAGGGGCCCCGGAGGTGTCGAGGGCCAAATCCATGACTGCATTAAAATCCCCTCCGATGATGGTCATCCCAGAGGACAAATCGGCCATCAGTCCCGCAGTTCGCTTAAGGGTGGGGGCCATCAGTGATGGCAGGGAGTAAATGGACAGTATGTTAAGGGCCCGGTTCCCTATGGCCCCCTGCAAGGCCACAAAGCCTCCCAAAGGATCATTAGTAACTTTGCGTAACACGAATGGGGGAGCACAACGCACAACAGCCACGCCTCTCGACCCTCGATCAAAGCCAGAGTGCAAGCCCTGTCATAGCTGTATCTCGCCATGAAGGGGTAGTTGTTACCAAAAAGGTGGGTTTCTTGGAGCAGCAGTATGTCAACTGCGTGGCGTTGGGCACACCGCAGGACCACTGTACGTTTGACTCTGTCTAACAGTCCATTGACATTCCAGGACATTATGCAGAGAGACCCCTTACCACTATGATTGTCAGTCATGGAGGTATAAGCGTGTGATGAGACTTGTGGAACGGATGCCTAACGCGGGCGGAGGTCTCCGCCTGCGTAGTATGGTGGGTGCACCACTGTAATGAGGGTTGTGTATGTGCTTGCCGTGCTCCTGATTAGAGATGCAGGTGTAATGAACAAAATGCATTAACGAAAAACTGAGACATCGGTCTCTTCCCCTTGCCCTACCCCCACCCCCTCCCTATACTTCGGGAACTGAAGCATCTGTCGACCCTAACAGGTGAAAGCTAAAAAAGAACCAAACTGAAACGCTTGGGCATGGGGAATCGTGGAGGACCCCTCCTCATAGCAGGATGTTTGGTGGCAATGTCCATAGAGAGAGATAAAGGGTGGCAATCATGATTGCCGTATCATGTCCTGCGGAGCTGGTTATGTCCAGCAGTCTATTGTGGATTCAGGGTGGCCCCTTGAGGAGGGTCGGACTCCGGGAGAGATCTGTGTCCGTTAGATCAAGTAGGGATGGACGAGGCTGAGTTCCTCTTGGGTCCGAGTGGTTCGTAGAGCTTGTGCATCGTGGAGCTAGGAGGTCGCTCAGGGGTTCTCCGGACACTGGGCGCTGACCGGGAACCAGTGGTGATTCTGATCTGGCTCGTCTCGAGCCTCCTCTGCTATGCGAGCAGGTGCGTTTAGGGCATGGTGCAGGTAACCCCCTCTGGGCATCCTCGGTGTGACTCTTGTGGAGCTGGCTCCGGGTGGTGAGTCGCAATAGGCGCTCCTCCGTTAGCCACATCCAGGCTTCTTCAGGGGAGTCATAGAAGAGGGTTCGGTTTTGGAATACCACCTGGAGGCGGGCCGGAAAGAGAAGTCTATACTGGATTTTTAAAGTACGAAGCTTCTGCTTGACTTCTCCGAAGGAGCGCCTTTGGCCCTGAACTTCCCGTGTGTAGTTGGGGAAAATCATAATCGTTTGGCCTTGGTATTTTAGATGCTGTTGCTTGCGCGCTTCAGGCAGGATGGAGTCCCGGTCTTTGAAGTTAAGGATCCGCATTATTATTGGCTGGTGAGGCGCTCCCGGTGGCGGCTTTGGGGCGAGAGAGCGGTGAGCCCATTTGATTGCAAACCATGGGGAGAGGGAGCTCTCGGGCATCCACGCGCGCAGCCAGCGCTCAATGAAGGTGGGCGTTTGACCCTGTTCCAAGCCCTCCGGGAACCCCACCAGATGGAGGTTGTTTTGTCTTGACCTGTTCTTGGCGTCCTCTGCCCGCCTATGCAATTCTTGAGTTTGAGACTGGAGGCAGGTGACCTGGTTTTTGAGCTGTTGGAAATCGTCCTCCACCGTGACTCCGTTTCTTTGATTCGGGCTGTGGCATTGCGGAGGTCTTGACGGATGAGGGTCATGACGACCTGGACTTCTTCAATCTTGCCCTCTACTGAGGTTTGGGAGGCGCAAATGGCTTAAAGGATAGTGGTGACGTCCGCAGCAGTGGGAGCATCTTTCTCCGTGGGACCACCCGTCGCCCCGGACTCTGTAGTTGTATACTGATCCATCTTGGTCTGTGTGGCGAGAGGTTTCGGCCCCCGGTCTCTCCCCATGATCACCGCCCAGTAGGTGGGTCTGGAACTCCCAGTGTGTCCAGTGTGGATAGGGAGGAAGTGATCGGGTCAGCAGCTCCGAGGCCTCTTGGCGGGGGGAACGCAGGCCGCAGGGAGATGCTCCAGGACGCGGATCAGGGACAGCTCCGGTAGGCCCCACCATGCAAGGGCACTGTGCCATTACGTGGTTGAATCACCAGCCGCCTGTGGCAGGTTTTGCTGGGAACGCGCGGGCTGGCAGAGGTGCCCAATACGCCAGTATCCAGGCCTGTGTCATAGCTCACCGCCATCGAGCCGGGAGAGTACAAAGGTTCAAAGAGATGTCCGTGGCAGAATAGGCATTAGGGCTCGCTCCGTGGGCACCAGCTCTCGGGAGCAGGCAAGGGAAGGGATCTCCGTCAAGCCGAAGGTCCGGCAACAGCCCCAAAAGGTAACAGTGAGACCAGGCGGGCAATCCAAGAGGTCTGGTGAGAGTGCCCCTCTTGTCCGGTTCTCAGTTCCAAGCAGCAGGGTGAGAGGAGGGGGCCTCCAGCGAAGACCCCCTACTGTCTGAACGGACAGCCGATCCACCCCAGTGCAGTCAATCCCACGTAGGGGGCGCCCACTAACCCAGATGCACCACTGCAGCACTGGCATATTATATCCTTTGTGGTCTCAGGAGGCCCAACAAGAAAAGCTGGTGAGCCCGCCTGCGGCCCCTGAAGGGTGAGTGGTGGCTGGTGACCGGTGATTCATGCAGGACAAATGGGGGAGGAGGACGGGTCCAAGCAGGTCACGCTGCTCGGAGCGACAACCGGCCCAGGTGCCTCTTTCATCACAGCTTCAGGGCTCCAGATTAAGTGGGCAGCAGCCAGGTAGGGAAAAAAGGAGGGAGAGGGCCTCTGAGGCCTAGTAGTGTCTCTGCGTCCACAGTGGGGCAGAGGGGGGGAGAAGCAGACTCGCAAACCCCCGCTGACCGGAATGTCAGCTGACACACCCCCAGCACCCCATCAACCTGCCCCCAGCTATTCCGGAGCCAAGTGTACAGATCCTGTGCCGCAGCGGCCCGAGGCACAGGGCCAGTTCCCAGTAAATTTGCAGGACGTCAGGAGAGTAGGTCGCCTGAGGCTGAGCGCCGCTAAGGGGGATTGCGGCAAGTGTGGCTGGGGAAAAAAAACATGGTTTGTCAGGCTTCCGCTGCCCAAAATAACAGCTGAAGCCCCTTGAGGCCTCACCGCCGCGCGCCCACCAGGTCCAGGAATAGGGAACAGGACGACTCACTGAGTGCACTGGCACGGTTCCAATGCTGAGGGCCCGATTCACAGAATGAACTTAAGACTAAATCCTAAACTTACTACTATTTGGTATTCACAGAATGCACTTACTACTTTCGGGATTCACAGAGTGAACTTACTACTTTCGGGATTCACAGAATAAACTTACTACTTTCGGTATTCACAAAATAAATTTAAGACTACTAACTCTAAGTCCGAAATCGGGGAGTAAATTCCGGCCCGGAGAAGGAGCTTCCGGCTTGGGGGCGGAGCTTGCGGCCCAGAGGCAGAGCTTCCGGCCCGGAGGCGGAGCTTCTGGCCCGGAGGCGGAGCTTGCGGCCCAGAGTTGGAGATTTCAGCATGGCAAAAATCCCCACCTCTGAGCTGGAAGCTCCGCCTCCAAGCCGCAAGCTACGCCTCCGGGCCGGAAGCTCCGCCTCCGGGCCGCAAGCTCCGCCCCCCAAGCCGGAAGCTCTGCCTCCGGGCCGGAATTTACTCCCCGATTTCGAACTTAGAGTTAGTAGTCTTAAATCTATTCTGTGAATACCGAAAGTAGTAAGTTTTTTCTGTGAATCCCGAAAGTAGTAAGTTCACTCTGTGAATCCCGAAAGTAGTAAGTGCATTCTGTGAATACCAAATAGTAGTAAGTTTAGGATTTAGTCTTAAGTTCATTCTGTGAATCGGGCCCTGAGTCCCCACTTCTCAGTCAGGGCTGAGGGCACAGGCTCCTAGGGAACTGCGAGGCCAGGCCACTAGAGGGGGGGGAGGGAGGCCCCAGGCTCTCCGCCGCCCAAAATGACAGCCGGACTACCCCGCGTCCACCCACCCGCTCACAACCCGCAACAGGCAGCCCCGCCTAAGGCGTTTCGGGCGCTTCTCACCTTCGTGCAAGGTTCAGCCGCAGGTAAATGCGCAGTCTTCTATTCTGGGTACCGGATGACTCTGACAGCTTCACAGGGCCCCCTTGCTCCACACAGCAGAAGGGCGGCAGGGGATCAAGGTACCACTGTGGGGAGTTGGGTTTCTTTGTCCGCAGAGGCTGCCATTGGCCCTGAGTATCACAGCAGGGCTGGAATCGGGGCCCAAAAGGCGCTGAGGCCGCACTCCAACACAGGTCCTGAGTGAAGGGTAGCTTCAGCAGCAAGATGGCTAGCCCAGCGCTCCAGGGTACTCCATCGCTCAGGACCATGGCTGTCTTCACAGGATCTGCCGTCAGCGGGGGGATTCAATATGGCCGGTGCAGGTTCGGGCTCAGCGAGAGAGCTGGTTCGGAGTGGGGGTTCTGGGTCCCTGTCTCATCCCCCTCTGGGAGCACCCTCTCCCAGCCTTCACCCAGTAATCGTTCACCGCCACAATACAGCAGCCGCATCTCCAGCACGTCCACCGGGCTCAGCTGTGAGGGGATGTTTCGGGCAGAGAGGTCGGTGGGCAGCAGGCGCCAGCGTCCAAGTCCGGACCCAGGCTACAACCCAACAGGAGTCGTCATTTTGGCACAGGGCTGCCCAGGGATCAACACCGGTTCCGCCACCACAGTGAGTGATATGGCATTTTCGGGACACCAGCGGGGCGCAGGGATGTTGTGCAGTCACAGGAAGCGGGTTAGGGAAGAGGATGGGCACTGATAGGGTTGCAGAGCGGATGACGGAGGGGTCCAGAGCACTCTCAAAGTGCAACCGCCATCTTGACGCTCCAAGCCACGCCCCCCCAGCTCTGCGCTTTTCTTCACAGTAGCTTGACCGAAAAGAACAATGTTGGATTTATTTCGGAATTAATCTTCAACATTTGTTTTTCACAGAGTTGCTGTCAAACTTTAGCAAACATTAGTGGCATCATTTCCCAACACTACATGTGATCATTGCAATAGGTGAATATCTAGGATCAGGTCAATTTGCTAAAGTACAAGAGGCCTTTGATAAGATTTTAAGAGCACATTTGTTAACACGGACCGGACACATTGCAGGTAAATAAAGCAGATGAGAACTTATTAAATGTGAAATTTTGTAGGCAATGTATTCATCTCATCATTAGATAGAGCCCTTCCCATTTCCATAACTATTTAAGGGTAGCAAAATCCAGAAATGTTGTTTGATGAACAATTTCATTGAGACAATAAATTGTCTTGGATATGAAGATACAGGAAATTATGTATCAAACTTATTCATCTGCCTGGAAGGGGCCCCTCATCTACTTCCACTTGAAATGTATCATGCCAACATGTCTAACATTGTTTAAAAATGAACTCACAAAATGTAGGGGAATATATAGCTTTAGGTCAAGTGACAAAAAAGATAGGCAAGAATTAAAGCTCCTGCAACAAAAATAAAATGAGTCAGATCGGTCAATAAGGAAGTAGATTAATCTTTCCTGAAAGGCCATGGAGTGTTCCTACTGAGTGAAATTATAAAATCCACATTGGCTATTTAATTGATGAGTGTAATGATTCATAATGCTGAAAACACAACATTTCTATATATTTTTCTGCAACATGCTAAGGATCTTCATTATCTAATGAAGTAAAATTATTCAAATCATCTAGCAGTTGATTAACAGCTTAAATGTCCCACAGACTTGCAAATAGGGTTGGCATGCCAATGTCATCCAATGAAATGTGTAAAATATGTGGTATCTGTACCAATTCGGTTGACTCCAATATATGATATGGAACACTATCCCCAAAAATACTTTTGTAAGTAGTTATGTTGACAGCATGGTAGTTCCTTGCCACTGGATCTGAAGATGAATGTTGCTCCAACTCTCCTATTAGAAAGGATGGAGCATTTTCCAGAAGATAGTGCCCTTGCATCACCCTCAAGATTATGAATTATTGTAATCCACAATAGGAATGATGAAGTTGCTGAAAAAAATTAAAAAATAGCACTATGGTGGACAAATGTTCCTGCTATTTCCTCAACAAAAAGTACTCATCTATATAAATTGCCCATTTTTTCCAGATGATGGTGTTTCCGGGATGAGGGAAGAAAAACAAGCATTGCTTGATTATGCAATTTCTTGCAATGGAATGCTTTACTGATATAGATTCCTTTTTTAATGTGAATGCTGTTCATGTTGAGTTGCTGCTTGCACCAAAATAGGATTGGTCAGGAAAAAATCTGAAACCTCAGAAGTTCCTCTGATTCGGGAGACCAACTCATCTCAGCTAATCTTTTCTCCGGGTAACTCCAGAATAGGTAGAGAATATCATGAACTAATCTGGAGGCAACTTGGCAGTGGTGGATGGCCGCTGAATAGAACCTGCCACATGATACTTCTTGATTTGCACACCTTTCTGTTTTTGTTAGCACCAGTTACTGACGGTTGGTATGATGGCCCAAAACACCCTTTTATAACGATCTTTTTTTGAATTACTTCTTGTAACTTTGGTAGCCACTTGTCAGGTTTACATTCAGAGGTAGAGATGGAAGACCTCTACTTATTCGCAAGTTTTCATCTGAAGTCTTGGAGTTTCTGCAACAGATCGTCATATGACTCAGGTGAATCATTTTGCATCTATTACTTCCCAGGGAGAGTAAGTCAGGTACATGCATCTGTACTCCAAATAGATGTTTGTACTGTGTGTGACCATCAAAAACATCCCTTGGCAGGTTGTTGAGTGCTCGCTGAGTCTGATATAGATTGTGGGAGGACAGCAATCCCCTGTCCCATAACCTCACAGTTAACCCTTTTTTAAGTGTACTATTAGCTAGCATGACAATCCCATTCAAACCAAGAAAGAGGGGATGCGAGTACAGCAGGCATACTCTGAGAACAGACTATGCATCAGTAAATACTTTTGCAGCAAACACTGGGCCATTGCTTAAATGAAACATCGGACCTGCACCCATTGTTACATGGCACTGTAAGTCTTATATGACCATATTAGCAGTGGCATTCTTTTGTGGCCACACCCACCGGAATCTACTGCACAACTCAACTGCAACTAATATGTATTTATAATCGTTGTCAACAATCAAGGGGCAGAGGTGGTTGAGTTAAATGACTACAAAATATTTATCTGACATCAAAAGAGGCATCGTGGCGTGGCATTGTAGCAGTGGTAAATTTTATTTGATGACAAATAGTACATTCCTGACATATTTTTTGTAGCTTTGGACATACATGACCAAGAAACGTTTCTGTGCATTAATAATGAGCATTAACACTAACATAGTAAGATGTCATAGCCTAACTGTTTCATTAAGAATATATTTACGCCCTAAGATTGATTGCGGAATTAATAGATTATTAGACATGATAAGATGCAATGTGATACTGAAGTTAAATATCAAGTTAAAAAATATCAGGAACATTACTATGATTCATAGCAGCATACAAAGGGGAGAAAGCAAATAGATGCCAGAGAGGAACTGAAAGTGAGAGCAGGACAAGATAAAGTAAAATTAACAGAGTTTAATACATAAAAATAGGAAGTTATATGCAGTAAACACAAACTATGAAGTAAATAAAAAAATAACATATGGTGAATACTGCAATGTCATTCTAGGACACACTTAAACATTATATAGATTGTAATAGTTATTCATGCTGAATACATAGAGCTTAATATGAAGAGTGCATATAAATTATTAAATGACAGAATTAGAAAAAATGATGTTGTAGATTGTATTGAGTTGGATAGAAAGCTTATAACTTTTTTTAATGTCTAAAAAAGGCACACTTAGGCATTAGATAAAATGCGATGAACTATTTGACAGAATACATTAAAATAATGGAATAATGTGTAAAAAATACATATACAGTACATATTTGTCATAGCAGGGCATATCTACCAGAAACACGCCTTTGTTAAGTCCATTCAGATGGTGTCAGTTTTTTTCATCTAAAATCCAGAATGGGGTCTATTCACAAACTTCTTTTAGTATTATGTTTTGTAGTACTACAATGGTACTCCTAATTTACTACAAAACACTGTTCACAATCCTAAGAGTGTAAGTCTCCAACTCCACCTCTCCAATCTGGAGATATCTTCGCACATGTAAGTTTACAAATTGACAGTAAACATGGAAGGGGCTAGTGGGAGTCGTTGGGAAATGAGGCTTGCTTACTAAAAAATATGTGGGTTTAAGGATGAGTAAGAAGGATTTAAGCCCATTGATATTCACAAACAGCTCTTCTAAAGTTACTACAGCCAAAAATGACTCAAAACACTAATAAATATACTCCCGCTCAGAGCTGGAGTAAGTCCAGTACCACACGTGGCAACCCACGGGTACTTCAACACACTGCCATAAAAATAATAAAGGTAAGGACTTAAAATAATACCCTATTGGAAATAATGCTAAATTAAATTACATTGTTTAACCTAGTTTATAAGATACATAAATGCAACTTAATGTTAATTAATATTATCTGAAAATAAAACATGTATTTAAACATGATATAATAACCTTTTTTAATTTAGAAATTAATGTAACATTAGCTATTAAAATATAACTACATTATATTTAATTAATTTTATACATCATTTTAATATTTTTTATTACAGAACATTTTTTGCTTTAGGTAGTTTTTTCTTTATTTAAGCATCAGAAAAATAATTTCCCCTTTAATTTAATGTACATAAATTATTTCCATTTTTATTAAAATTAAGTTAATATTGCAGTAACATGTTTTATTTTGTAACATAAACATATTTGTACTATTTTGTGCAAGTTTAATAAACTTCTATTTACTTTTCCCAATACTTTACATGGAGATATCTCGACCACGGGGTGGGAGACTCCCTGTGGTAAAGTATAAGGGAAGGTAAAAAGGTTTATAAACCTTGAAAACATTCGGAAAATATTTTATTTGTATGGGAAATATTAATGTTATTTATTTATTTATTTTAAACTTAGGACAAAATAACACAATACAATGTGGTTAACCATATGGTGCTGGACTTACTACTACTCCTTTTTTGGCAGCAGTACCTTATACTTGTGAATTTGCTCCACCCCTTGTTTTAGGGTCTGTGGTCATATAAGTATACACTTTTGAGTCACTTTACTATAGTAAATGGTGACTATCTCAAAGTAGTAAAGTGACTCAAAAGACTAAGAGTAAATACACTTGTAATTAACTAAAAAATTTAAGTTACCTTTGTGAATAGCCCTAATTGTTTCTAATATGTGAAACTTAAATTGGCTTATATTATGTTTCTGTTCTTTAAAATGAGTTGCTCAGCTGTATTTAAGAGTTTTGTTACATATATTGCATTTATGTTCTGATAATTTTAATTTTTTCCATTTTGCCAATACATAACAGTCCTAATGGAAACTTTAGTGAGTAGATACAGTCGTTGAATCACTTGCTGTGTAGCATTTCAACCTAATCCTTTTATCACTGTGGGAATGGGATACACCATCCCACAAAACATAGTTGCAAAACATGCAGTTTAAGAATGGATGTTGTGTCTATTGATATTGTGTCGATATTGATCTTAGCCTCTTTGTTGCTTTTATTTTTAGTTACCATGTTTTAACATTTGTGATATTTGATGTGAAAAATATCTAGTTTTCGGAAAACATCCCTTTGAAACCAGACTTTGCTTGCAGGATCTCCCACCATTTGCTCATGATGTTCCTGATGGTTTTACTTGCAGTTGTGAATTATGAAACAAATGTGATATGTACTTTTTTATTTTTCACCATCTTGTTCATGAGTTTGTTTTTTTTGCACTCCTTTCTCTGGCTTCATTGATGAATTGTTCTTGATAACCCCTTTCTTTGAATCGGTTGCAGAACTTCTCATCTTTTTCATATTTGCTTTTATCAAATGCAATCTTTTTCAGCCTTGTGATTAGAGAATAAGTGAAGAGATTCTTTAACATTACTGGATGAGTGGTTTGAAAGTATAACAGAATATTCCTGTCAGTTTCTTTCCCGTACACATGTCTATTTATTTTCTTAGCACTTAATTCCACTAAAACATCCAGAAGTGGGATTCTGTTTTTGGTGGTAAGGAGATTAAACTAAATTTGCTAATTTTTTATATTGAGGTTCATAATGTTTTGTATATGTATCTTCTGTTTCCATTTCCAAATAATGAATATGTCTTCAATGTATCTTGGATAGATGATAATGCCTTTAAGCCACTCATCATAATCATGTAGGCGTTTTTCTTTGAATCTAGAGGTTGGCATAACTAGGTGCCTCAAAGAATCCCAAGCATTTTACATAAATCTTCAATAGAAGATGCTTTGATAGCACTAAACTAAGAAACTAATTTAGTCTTGGATGCATTATTCTAACAGGGCCTAGGATACTTGCGAGCAGTGCCCTCAGAAAAGCCCACTTTCAGGCAGCACTGACTCCGTACTTGAATTACCAGAGTTTTGGGGTGGTCAGTCGAAGGGGAGAGGAATTAGAGAGGTTACTGCGGGAAAAGAGACCTGATATGAGACGGTAAGGGTGATCATTGAAAAGTTACATTTTAAGCAGAACTCACTTATGCTAAATAATGACCTTCAAACACAGTAGTTACCTAGTGGAGAAAAATATAAGTTCGAAAAATATAGTTGTATTTTTGAGATTTGCATTCAATGTAAATAAACTTCAGTCCTTATTAATTCTCAAGGTTTACTTTTCCCAGCAATTTAGTCTTGCTTACAAAAAACATTCTTTATACCAATAGTCTAAATTTTTAGTTCAGGCTTGTTACAAAGAAAGGTTAAGTTTCTTACTAAGATTCTGAAACCTCTCTGAGCATCTATCAAAAGATGCCCATTAAGAGGGTTTGCAACAACCTACCTTCAGCCCTCATCAAGAATAGCAAAACCACTGTTTATGCAGACCTCAGATTTTGGTGTTTCTTGGAAGAAACAGCTTGCTTGAACTGGAGAGTTCCTTTACGTAAACTCTTTTCTCTCTCCGCAGCCAGAATAAAGAGAATGCAGCATGGGCTTAGACAATATTTATAGAATACCACATTCAAAATGGCGGACGGAATTTCAGGTGTTCTCGTGAGACTTGATCATGCCCTAAGTGTCTCACAAGATCTTGCTAAGTGAAAAGCATATCTTTAAAACTTGTAACATTTTTGGGTAAAAAGGTCATTAATAACTTTGAAATTTTGACAGGATGACTTTAGCCATACATTTCTCTGAAAAAGTTCAAAGCGCTTTCGCTCTTGACAATCACTCACCAAAGTACATATAGCTGTGGCAACAACAGTTTGTGCATAACATTAACCTGCCAAGAATAGTTTTTACATCACAGTTTTTTTACATAAATGGAAAATAATATAAGTTTGAGTGTACCAAATAAGATGGGTTTTTATCAAATGGCCCACCAAGTGGAGGGTCATGACAACTTATGGGGATTTCCTGGCTCTCCTACAGCATGTATAATGCAGGTGGGCATACTGGCTTGTGGGTGTCCAATAGCAGCCTGATCTCGTGCAAACTCTACCCATGACTAAGATATTTCAAAAGGATAGGTTGGACTCACTGTGACTACTTATTTTAGTACACCACCAGTAGTGGAACACCCTCGTGACATCAAGTATTTTGTTCCTGGATGTAAGATGTTGGATTACTGGTTATGAAGGATGTGAGTCCTTAACAAGTAAGACGTTCACAATTATTTTTATAATGAAAACAAAGTACCCCATTGTAGCACTTGACTCTCTCAGCAACGCAGAGCAATCCAAGATCTACTCAGGGAAGGTGGTGTGGGTTAGTAACCCCAGCTTGTTGGTCATCCCCAACAGCAACACTCTATTGTCTGGTTAGTGTTAGTCCGGTTAGTGTTTTTTTAATTTACTTTTTTTTAAGGAAAAATATTTTTATTACACACATTACTAAATACTATGTCTTATGGGACAGATAAACTAAAGACTGTGATGCACTACAATTGGAGGCCATCACAGGAATGGAGGCCTGCTGAAGAGCATTTTCTCTTCTGTAGCAGGAGTGATGCACTTTCCCTGCCTGTGAGGAGCACAGGCAGGGAGATGAGAGGCCATTGCAACCCGCTTTGCCCCAGACACATTCACAGGCACGAGAAATGCGCCTGGCTAAATCTACTTCTGCCAGTGGCCACGGGCCACTGGCAGAACACTGAATCTGGGGAGTGAAGCTCATGCACACCACCTCACCAAAGGACATTTGTTGCATAAGGTTTGCAGACCCCCGGGCCCTTTCCCACTCCAGGGAAACTTCAAGAAATCACAAAGACGTACCACATGCTTTGATCTCTGCCTGGTTCCCCCAATGAGACTACACTGTATCTTGGGTCCCGTAAAGCCAGTCTCACTGTTCTTGAGTTCATTTTACTCCTGGTAGCTTGCCCTAGCCACAGAGGTCATTTTCTTCAGGCTTTCTGGACTTTGAAGAGCACTTTTTCTGGGAGTTGTGTTTCTGGCGCCCTGGGCCAAACCTGCCGTGTGCTTGGCTCCTGGTGCTTTTATCCTGTGTGTGGAGGTCTTGCACAGTCCATCTGCAGCCAACAGGCAGAATCTCTTCCATTCCACACTCCACGTGTCCCACTTGCAGCGCACCTTGTTTCAGCGAAGCCGAGGAGCAGTCCAGAGAAGTTCCAAGGGAACAATCCAAGGTCCCCCAGCAGGTCTGTTCCCCCAACCGGTTCGCAGGGGCCATAAGAAAGCCAGCAGCACTGGCCATGGAGAGACCAATCCTAATCCTGGGGGCAGTTGGAGTCAAAGTCCCAAAGTTCATACTTGCAGTGGCATCAGGTGGCTCCAACTTCCAGCTACATCAAAAACAAAGAGATGGATGGAATGCTTGAATTATTGTCAGCCACTGGCTATCGATTGGGAGCACATCCCAATTCATAGTTTTTTGCCTACCATTCCACCTCAATTTCACCCTAGCTGGGCTCATCGGCCAGGTATAGCTTGGCTCCAGTGACTCAGTGTGGAAGGGATCCCCGTCTGGGCATACCCGTTGCACTGTGTGTCAAAACTACGGCCAAAGAAACCAAATCTCCTTTGCTTGACATGGGGATGGAGATGCTCAAGGCTGTAGTGGGGCAGAAAGTCATTTGGAGCTTTAGGGATGAGGGTGCAGCCTGATGTCAGAACGGGCAACCTCCACTCTCTTTTTTTTTAAACAATACCCCTTTAATCCAGTTCGCTTTCTGGGGTATGGGCAGGAGGCAGATTAGGGGTAACCCCCCACTTACCCCCTAGGGTGGAAGAAAGACCACTAGACCTATCCTGGGGAACAGGCACTTCCCGTTGACTGGGTAGGCTGCATACTCTTTTTTTAACTATTTTTTCATGGGTTTAGTGGGCTTTGTGTCCCCAAAGGAACCTCCAACATGCCTCCAATGGATGCACAAAGTATATTAAGTTGACTATGTGATGGGAGGCATGCTGAAGCCTGGGTGGGCAAAATCCACAGCTTTTTTTGTTTTTACCATTCTTCCCTGATATCAAGTGGGCGGACTGTTCTCTCCCAGAGCAGTGACAACACCCCAATCTGTTACGGGGGGGGGGCAGAACGACTACTGGGACCATTATGGGGTTAGGGCATGGCTTGGGCAGCAGCCCCCACCGCTTCTTTATTTTATTTTGTTATGTTTTTTTACCTGGGTGGCAAGTTTACTTTCTCCCCCTCTGTGGGGACATATGGAAGGTAAAACTGTGCAGACAGGGGATACAACTAGAAAGAGGACATTGATCTCTTTCCAGTGGTTTTTTTCCCACCCAAATCGGTGCTCTGGGCAGAGCTATGCATCATCCATTTTAATTTTGTTTACTGTGAAATCAACGTACTTTGCACATTGTGCATCAGAATAAACAAATAAAAAAACTTGGGACACAAGGGATGTTTTTCTCCTCACGTTGTGACTTTCTTTTATTATAAAATATATTCTTTTGGTGCTTGCATTAGAAGTAGTTTCTTTGCCAATGTGGTGGACGAACTTTTTCCGCCCAATGTACTACAAAGGAAAGGAGGTGGACATGAACTGGTCATCCACTGCACTGAAGAGGTTAAACTGTAACAAACATTCATCAGGATTATATTGTTCACACTGGTACCAATGGATCACTTTCCAAAGCACATACCACTATATTAAATAAAATATAAGCATCGTGAATTATCAACCGTCTTTAAAAGTGATGAGGATTCTTTCCATTCCTCATATAGTTTTAGAATCCAAAAATGTGCAACAAAAAAGATGTTTATACTCCTTCGAGGACATATCTGCAGAAGTGGAAGAGTAATGAGGAAAATGAAATTTTGCCTGACCAGGATGCCCCCTACGTATACCCTATGTTACATGTGTGTGCATGTCATCCATGCATATTTCCTTGTAGTGGCCTGAATCACTAGGCCTCTGCATTCATGTCCTGCATTAAGGTGCCTGTCATCAAGTTTCCCAAAGTTAAGCTAAAATGAAGGCCCATGTATTTGCATTTTGCATTGTGCACTTTTAAATAAATATCGTACTGAACCCTTTTTGTGGTTGAGCCTGAAACCACTTTCTGAATTAATGTTTTCATGACTCCTGACACACTGAAAGCCGCAAGAAGCCCAGCAAGAGGCCTGCCAAGACAGTATTATGAATAACAGTTATCTGTTTGCTTTACAGAATCACATTTCAGTCTGGTGAAGAAGGTACACAGAACCCATCTGCATAGATAGGGCCCAGCCATTCTGTCTCTGTTTAAGTGGATTACAGTGCTTGCATCCATAGAAAGCTCATGCAACGAACGAATAAATATGCCCTTTCTGTCATTTAGTGACGAGCAACCATTGCTTCAGATAATACATCCCCTGACTCTAGATATCAGTTGTACTAGATGTGCTGGTCGCCTTGACACAAGAGATCTCTCTACTAGGTTGAAAGTCAGCTTCCTCCCAGTTACACGTCAATTGCACGTCATGCTCAAAGTTGCACAATTAGGGCATAGTTCCAGCTAGCTATCCAAACTCCTCCTCTAAGTACCACCCACCTATGACACCTACCTATCACCTACCTATGACTCATCAAAGTGTACACCCACATGTTCTTATCTCTTTCTTTCTTGCTCTGCCTGGAGCGCTCCGCCCTATGTACAAGGAGTAAAATGTATATATTCTGTTCATTGTTATTAAATGTTAGAAGACTCTTCCTGAACCTCTGTGGTGATGGAACTGATTCTCCCTTTGACTCGAGTTATTGGAATAAAGCCCATTTAACTTGGACACCACGGATCCTGTCTCTCATTTGATGCATGATACTTTGTTAATGCCTAGAAATTCTGCCAGGGTAATATTTTATTTACCACATAATTTGGCGCCCGAACAGGTACAGATCCCTTTCCTCACTCGCCGGAGTTGTGGGTCTAGTCTTTGCCCCCTTCTACAGCCGTGACGGACTTCAAAGTGCGCACGCCATCGGGATTTCCCGCTACTCCCTCAGGCCCAGGAGGAGGACGGACTGCGACCAGGCATCCATACGAGGCGGTGAGGAACGCGGATCGTCTCAACCAGAGCCCAGCCCGTGAGAGAGCAAGGTCCGAGGTCTCCAGAGGTCCACCTGTTCCGAGGCGCAAGCGTAGTCAAGTCAAGTTTCCGAGGCCTTCAAGTTTCAAGTTCTGCTTCCCGGTGAGTACCACTATGGGGAATGTATCAGCATGGCCAGCTTATTCAAGCCTTGTTAGAAGCCATACATTTACCTACAGCCATTTCTATCCTGAAGTGCAAAGCTCACACCAAAGTTACAGACATCATTTCCCAGGGTAATGACCTGGCAGACCGAACAGCTAAGCTTACAGCACAGACACCAACAGACACGACAAGGACAAAGGTACCGTTACTGACAAAAAGTATGACAGTCAGGGATCCCACTCAAGATGTACTCGACATACAGACACATGCCACTGCAGATGAGATAAAGAAATGGACTGAACAAGGAGGGGTCCAGACTAACCAAGGTTGGATGACTAAGGGAAAAAGCACATGGTTTCTTTCAGATTCTATGGTACAAGTAATCATCAGCGCAACACATAGTCCCGCACACTTAGGAGAAAAGGCAATGCTAGACAGTTTACAGAACATTTGGTTTAACAAGCACCTACGTGCAGCAGCGAAACAGAAAGTGCGAACATGTATGATCTGTGAACATGTATGCTCTGTTGCCAGTTCAATCCAGGTAAAGGCATTCCGGTGGAACAAGGCGGATTTCATCCTCCTGACCACCCTTTTGAGGTTCTCCAGGCAGATTATATCCAAATGGACAGATGTAGAGGTTACAAGTATGTCTTGGTAGTAGTGTGTGCACTATCTAGATGGACAGAAGCATATCCAGTTCCAGATTACACT
The DNA here is from genome assembly GCF_964261635.1 of Lissotriton helveticus. Lineage (NCBI taxonomy): Eukaryota > Metazoa > Chordata > Amphibia > Caudata > Salamandridae > Lissotriton > Lissotriton helveticus. The sequence goes on from NC_136072.1 coordinate 115,369,897, forward strand.
GCTGTGACAACAGCCAGGCAATTGGTGCGCGAGTTCTTCCCCAGATATTGCCCCGTGTCATCTATTCAGATAACGGGCAGCCATTTTCTTCTGAATTAATGAAACAAGTGTCTCTTCTGTTAGGTTATACATGGAAGTTCCATTGTGTCCGACACCCAGAAGCAGCAGGCCTTGTAGAAAGACATAATCAGACAATTAAGACAAAAATTGCTAAGATCTGTACAGAAAAAGGCGTGGATTGGATGGTGGCCTTGCCGGTTGCCCTCTTTTACATGCGTATGGTAGCTCATTCCAGAACAGGCCTATCTCCTTATGAAGTAGTGTTCGGTAGACCGCCAAATATGTGGGGTACGCCTATGCCTAAAAAAAAAAAATAAAAAAAAAAATACCTGATGTTGACAGTAACATGCTGACAGATTACCTGGCTTCCTTGATTTCTGCACTACTCTCTTGTTGTTCACAGGTTGCTGCTGCCTTCCCTGACAACACCCAGGTCAAGGAACACGCCATTGTCCCCGAGAATTTTGTATGCATCCGGAATTTTGATCGTTCAAGTCCCCTTGAGCCACGTTGGAAGACGCCGAAGTTGGTGGAAGGACGTAAAGGCCGAACTCACCTTCATCACTACAAAAGATACTTTGGACTATTTGGAACTTTGGAACTTTTATAAAGAACACTGACCTTTGCTAGAAAAGACTCCACAGCAGGAGTATAGGTTTAGGTTGCGATCTAGTATGTCAGACGTAGTTTAATTGTTTAAGCCCACCCGGTGGTGAATCGGTTAGACTTGATTTCTGACATGTATAAGATCAAATATGAGAATAGCAAGAAGAGAGATAAGAAGGAAAAATACTGCAAGATATTACGCAGTAGATGTATTGTTACCTTGATCATTCTTTTTATTCTGTGCATCGTTATAATTGGTATCAGTTTATTGCTACATGTTTTCTTTCCCATTTCCTCACATATACATTCTTCCAGTAACAGCACCGCAGAGCACACATTCAGTGACCTGCCTCCTCATGAATTGTCATATCGACTTGCACTACGTAACAATACATTTATTCGAATGTTACACCATTCTCATCAGACCAGCAATGCGACTGATTGCTGGGTATGTGGCCAAATGCCACCTTATCAAGAGACAAAGGGAGTTCTGCCCTTCTATCCTTTACCGTTCTCACACAATGGTTCATGTGGAGCATGGTTTGCTCTAATGACCTCAATAGATAGAAGGTACATAGCTTATCCAGGTGGCTGGATATATGGAAACCTGAATAAAGTAATGAATGAAGCATGCTTTCCAGACAAAGACGGATTCCCCCAAAGAAAGGGAACCGATCTAGAAAATGAAGAGCATGAGCAGGGAAATGCATCCGTTAATTTTATAATGTTAAATGTTCAGCCCAAACAAAATACAGGTCCACCGTTTATTTCAGTCCTGCCAGCAAAAGGTGATTTATGTGTTAAAAAGAAAGGCTCAGTACATATGGGACACAGCGAGTGTAACACTGTAGTAGAGTTTAACGATAAAGGACTTTCTTCTTTCAAAACATCACGCCATACCTATTTCATTTGTGGTCAGACAGCCTATGTACATCTGCCCTTAGACTGGGGTGGGACTTGTTATATAGCATTCTTATTGCCACCCGTTTTTCTAGCCCCATCCAATTATCATAGAGATTCACGACTAGAACATGTTAGACAAAAGAGAGAGACAGATTCTGCAGGGATTGATCAGACTGAAACAGCATGGGAGCAATATACAGACTTCAACAAAGGTTTCTTTTTCTTTGTTGGCCCCGTCCAAAACAGTAAACTGATACGCAAATTAACAAGAACCCTTGAAGCAGTAGTGAATGTGACTGCATCTGCCCTGGCGAACTTAACCCAGGAGCAATCTGCTATGAGACTTGTCGTTTTACAAAATCGCCTCGTTCTTGACGTCATCCTGGCGGATAGAGGCGGAGCTTGTAGAGTCATCCGATCTAGTTGTTGCATTTTCATCCCAGATAATGCACCATCTGTGTACGAAGCAATAACAAGGCTCCACAAAATTGCTCATGCCATACATCAAGGTCCAGGCACATGGACTTGGTCCAGTTGGCTCTGGGGTATAATATCTGCTTGGGGATGGAAAGTGCTGACCTTCCTAGGAATGATCCTACTTATGATATTTGGTTGCTGTCTCTGTTTACAGTGTGGCCCGGCCATTTGCGGCCTGTGTGCTACTGCCTGTATTCCCCATCCACGTAAACAAAGAGTTAAAGATGAACAAATGATTCTGTATGATGAACTATACGGTCTCATGAATATAGATGTATCCTAAAGGGTTACGTAGGGGACAAGGAGGGAATGAGGAAAATGAAATTTTGCCTGACCAGGATGCCCCCTACGTATACCCTATGTTACATGTGTGTGCATGCCATCCATGCATATTTCCTTGTAGTGGCCTGAATCACTAGGCCTCTGCATTCATGTCCTGCATTAAGGTGCCTGTCATCAAGTTTCCCAAAAGTTAAGCTAAAATGAAGGCCCATGTATTTGCATTTTGCATTGTGCACTTTTAAATAAATATCGTACTGAACCCTTTTTGTGGTTGAGCCTGAAACCACTTTCTGAATTAATGTTTTCATGACTCCTGACACACTGAAAGCCGCAAGAAGCCCAGCAAGAGGCCTGCCAAGACAGTATTATGAATAACAGTTATCTGTTTGCTTTACAGAATCACATTTCAGTCTGGTGAAGAAGGTACACAGAACCCATCTGCATAGATAGGGCCCAGCCATTCTGTCTCTGTTTAAGTGGATTACAGTGCTTGCATCCATAGAAAGCTCATGCAACAAACGAATAAATATGCCCTTTCTGTCATTTAGTGACGAGCAACCATTGCTCCAGATAATACATCCCCTGACTCTAGATATCAGTTGTACTAGATGTGCTGGTCGCCTTGACACAAGAGATCTCTCTACTAGGTTGAAAGTCAGCTTCCTCCCAGTTACACGTCAATTGCACGTCATGCTCAAAGTTGCACAATTAGGGCATAGTTCCAGCTAGCTATCCAAACTCCTCCTCTAAGTACCACCCACCTATGACACCTACCTATCACCTACCTATGACTCATCAAAGTGTACACCCACATGTTCTTATCTCTTTCTTTCTTGCTCTGCCTGGAGCGCTCCGCCCTATGTACAAGGAGTAAAATGTATATATTCTGTTCATTGTTATTAAATGTTAGAAGACTCTTCCTGAACCTCTGTGGTGATGGAACTGATTCTCCCTTTGACTCGAGTTATTGGAATAAAGCCCATTTAACTTGGACACCACGGATCCTGTCTCTCATTTGATGCATGATACTTTGTTAATGCCTAGAAATTCTGCCAGGGTAATATTTTATTTACCACAGTAGTTTAAACTACTTAAATTTTGTTTCTGAAACATTACTTCTTAGAATACTTTTCTGTCATCAGCTTTGACTTCTAAACCAACTTTCAGAGGAACACATATAATCTCCAAGGTTTTCACACACTCTGGTAACAAAGTCCTGGTTGCAGCAGCAAAATATGTCAATTGCCTATTGAGGATGTTCTAGAACATGTGCAAACTTATGCTAAATTCCTCCATAATGTCCTCATTGAGAGTTCTGCATCTTCAAAGGGAATGTAGTTTCTGAATCTGCCTTCAGACACCTATGGGTAGAATGTCCTTCAGAGATGCTAAGTCTTTCATTAAGCGGTGCCAACATTCCCAGTAGACCGCCAGACATTCTTCCCCAAAATGAGTGTAGCATTTGTCAGTGGCGTAGCAAGGTCAGGTGGTACCCGGTGCGGAAAGTTTCTTGTCACCCCTCGCGTCGAGTTCAGCCGCGTTTGTTGACTGAACTAAAATGTTTCAATATGTACATATTTATGCCATGTATGCCATTTTGTCACCCCCTCTCAGTGATGACACCAGAGGCGGCCCGCACCCCCCCTCCTATGCCGCTGGCTTTTGCGAGTTTAATGTGTAATGCTCAGCAGGTGTGTGAGTGGAGAAAGTTGAGTATGAGCCACATATAATGACAATTGAGACCACACTGAAAACATGACTTGATCAATGAACATGAGTTGAAATGTAGTATTCAACGTATTATTCAAGGAAATTACATTTTTGAATAGCATAGCTCAAAAATCATTTCCATTTTCAAGGGGGATGTTCAGGTAGACACCCTCTTTGGTACAGGATACAGTTCAGTTTAGTTTACAGAGAAGATCCATTCCCAGCACATTTGTGGAAGAGGTGGGACTCAGGAGGAATCTGTGCTGCTTTGTGACTGGACCTAAAGAAAGAAAAGTGGGATCAGTGATGTGGCGATGAACAGACTTTAGAAACTGCATCACTTCCACTGAGAGAGGAACAGCAGGAAATTCAGAGGTTTTTAGATGTTATTGATTAGCACAAGTATCAATAAGGCAGGAGGTGACTTTTCTGCTAATAGCATGTTGTATGTATGCTCCTTTCTGACATACATGAATCAAAACATGTATAGGGCAATAGGCATCCCTTGGGCTATCCAAAAATGTTGATTATCTATTCTGTCATGGAGAAAAAATAATTGCGCTCTGCAGTGGGCTCGGACAATTTCGCTTCCAGTGACTTAGTTGACCATAACTGAAAAATGTGGCACAACCTCACGCCCTTTCTACCCTTGGCTTCTACCCACTCTTCTGCCTCCCAGACCTTCGTGATCACCCTGTCTCCTTATTCCTCCCTGGTCCGTTTCTCTGACAGTTTGTTGAAAACATTACATTTGTAATGACCTCATGTACAGAAATAAATTCAGAAAGTTGTTACTAATTTACTAACCAATGCATCCTGTTCTCAAATGTTCCTGTACCTTAAGCATCAATGCTTGAATGGTAGCAGCTCCTACAGCTTCCTGAGCTGTCTTAGCAGCATTGACAGTAGCAGAATAACCATCAAATTTCTCTTTCATGTGCTCAAGAAAATAGGCAGGAACTTTCCCTTTTGTTAGTGGGGGCACAGGGATTCTTGTATCTCAGTCTTTAGGTCTAATCATTAAATATCCCTGCACCTGGCCGCCTAGACCTTTGTTCTCGAATAGGCGAATTTGAAAGGAGCGATCATTTACATCAAACACCATGAGCAGTGAAACCCATTTGGGGAGCCACAATAATTAATAAAGACATTTGTTGTGATTTAAAGGGTTTTATTAACAATTCTATTAATTTTAAATTGCTTTACTCAGTAAATATTAGACTTAAGTCATTATTATTTCTAATTCAAATAATTCATTAATCGTTATTTCAAAACAAGGTACAATACCAAATTAGTGAATATTACAAATAAAATAGACATGGTACAGCAAGCATGTTCCATAAAGGAATTTACCTAATCTTACTCGATGATAAGAATGGCAATTTTTTAATTAAGACAAGGAAAAGTGACAGTTCAGAAAACCAAAAATATTTCTGATGAGAAAATGAAATGCATAAGCATGAAGCCTTTGCACTTAAGCAGTAAACAATTTTTCAAGCTCGAACGTATTCTCAGCTATAAATCAGCAGATATCTTCTAATAAGGAAAGGCCTTGAACGGGGAAGAGATGTAACCTTAAGAAACTCAGAAAAAGAGTTCTTCGAAGAGAGAACCCTAACTAACTCTAAGAAAACATGCAAATATACATTTTCTAAAGCAGAAGTTAAAACACTTGACCCATTCCCAGTTCTTGACATCCAATCGGATTTCAGCAATTACCTGATAGCAGGAAAACTCCCTAGTTCCCCAAATCTCCACAACAGACCACACACTCAAGTCCTTAAAAAGATACTTTGTCCACATCTAGCGGTTCGACAGTTCTTCCCTTGAGTCATGCTTCCTGCCATCTCCTCTCCTCCCTGTGAGAACCTCACTATCAGTTGTCTAATACCTAATAAATGCCTATTCAGTAACTAACAGACGGCTTCTAGAAAGATACAGCATCTGCAGTGAAAGAGAAAAACATATTGTGCAAAACAGCAGTTCAATGTGACAAACAGGCCTTTCAATGCTAATTTATAAATCAATGTTAATATGGCATCAGTAGTTAGGCTAACTTAAGTCAGTACTTTATTATTTCTTCTGTAGGTTTGTATTGCCCAAGTATGGTTACTGACTACAAAATGTGTATTTATAATACGTATGCTATTTTGCATAGATTTTTGCACTTTCTATATAAATGTGTTTTCGTTTACAAAACGAGGAGATTTGCTCCAACAAATTCCCCCCTCTAATGACTAGAATAGCCATCACAGTTTTTATCACAAATGAATCTCTAAGGTGCACCTTCCTTCCCTGCCGAGTCATCTTATTTTACTTTTTAAAGTTTCCAGCTCTTCAACTTCTTGTAGGCCTTATTCGTCCTTTCTTCCATTTCTATTTCCACTCTCCTTTGCCTTTCTCTTTCTGCATTTTTCTTCCTTGTTGGATGCTAGACCTGACATTTTTGGCGTGGTTTCCCCAGTCTTTTTGCTTCTGGCCTCCTGTTTTTGATTGTGTGCTGGATTTCGTTTTTGCTGGTGTTTGGACTCTGGGCACTTTACCACTGCCGACCAGTGCTAAAGTGTATGTTTCCCTGTGTCTAAAATGTAATAGGATCTCGTTTGTCAATGATTGGCATATTTGATGCAGTAGTAAGTTCCTTATACAGTGCACTGGGTGTGCCCCGGGCCGGTAAGCCAAATGCTATTAGTGAGCCTGCAGCACAACCTGTGCCACTCACATAAGTGGCCCTTCAAACCTGTCTCAGGCCAGCTACTGAAGTCTGTGTGCAGTTGTTAACTGACATGTCAACCTGACAAGTGCACCTACTTGCCGGGCCCAAACCTTTCCTTTTTTTACATATAAGACACCCTTATGGTAGGCTCTAGGTAGCCCCAAGGGCCGGGTGCTGTTAATTTTTACATATCCTGGTAGTGAAAAGCTGCTAAATTCGCTTTTCACTACAGCAAGGCCTTTCTCTCCCATAGGTTAGCCTCCATGGAACATTTTACATGGGCATCTTTCAATTGGGAGCAGGTTGAAAATTGGAGTTTGGTGTCTCTGGACTCACAATTTAAGAACACATCTTTTAGTGAAGTTGTTTTTTAAATTGCAGCTCTGAAAATGGCACTTTTAGAAAGTTGGCATTTTCTTACTTTAACCATTCTGTGCCACTACCTGCCCTTAGAATACAAATGAAAGAGTTGGATAACAGTTGGGCTTTGTGAATCCCTCTAGGCAGTCACACACAAAGGGAGCAGAGGGGTGCCCTGCATATCCCAATGGCCCATCACCAGGCTGATCGGTTTTCCTCACCTAGAGATGTGGGAGGAGTTGACACTTGCACCTGAGTAGGACTGTGCCGGTTCCCACGCAAAGAACTGCATACTCCTCTGTAGTGTGCCTGGAGCCACAATCGGGTCTTGTGCACTTCAAATACCTTTCTTTGAAGTCTCCCTACTTCAAAGGCCAAAAAGGGTATAAGTACTGGACCTCTGACACCACATACTAAGAAACACTCTGGACTGAGGACATTCTGCCAGATAAAAGAGCTGTTGGACTGCGAGGAGGGATTGCCACTTTCCTGCTTCCTTGGCTGTGTTGCAAACACGAGATGATGAATGGAGTGCAGAAACTTTTCAACCACTCACCCCAGTCAACAGATCTGGGTTGAATACATCGTTCTTTTGCTCACTATGTCACTCCTATTTGGACCCAGCCATATGCAAATTAGTCTTGCCCCTGCTCCTCATGGGAACAGTTCAGTCCAAACTGCCTGCTACATCCTACCTGGACTGCAAACAAGCCTCCTGGGACTAGTTTTGGGGTATTACCTCTCATTAGGCAGGCTAGCTTGAATCCAGTAGCACAGCGAGCAAGGGAACCATATCTGGGCTTTGCTGTGTTGGCCTGCTGTCTGCTGCTTGTTGCCTGGAAGTGTGAGGACTGGATTTGGCTTTCTACATCCTACTTTCTAAGTTTCTCCAAGGTCTTGAGTTGAGCTTACCTCCTGTTGAAGTCTCAGGGCCATGTAAGACTTCACCTGCATTTTGATACCAGTACCGGGGCTCCTCTGCTGTGAATCCTGGCCTGCCAAGTGGTGCCAACCCAGTCAGTGATCCTTGGAGGTTATTCTAGTGCTGCAACCAAGAAATCAACGCACTTACTCAAAGCCTCACTTTTGAATTGACGCATTGACGCTGCATGCACCGAAACCATGGTCCCTGCTCGCTGAGTGCGCAACAAAACGACCACGACTTACAGTGAAAGCTGCGGTGGTGCTGCAGCATCTCCTAAGTATCACCATTGAGGGAGTAACGAGCACCACTTCACCGAAGTCCATGATGCACTGACGCACCGCCTGCAGCCTGATGGACATTGACGCATCATCGACACTGCATTGCCTTCAGGACCTGAAGTCTCACACCTGCAACCAATGCATCATCTCACCTGTGCCTTGCATCGTCCCCAGGCATTACGGGCTAAAAAAAACTGCCCCGCCTCCAGGAACCGACTCATCACTTTGCTACAGTGATGCCTCACCATCTTTGTGCAATGCATTGTCCCCAAGCACCAATGACCTGTATAGCAGTAAGGAACCAACGCCTCACCTCCTCTGCGCATTGCACCGTCTTTGACTTTGTGACTTACCCATGGTACTGCACCGCTGTCCATGTGACTCCTGTAGACAGCCTGTACTCCATTGCGGTCGGACTGACCTTGTGGATTTGTCCAGGTCAAGACTGACCAGATAGCCCCCGTCTGAGCTATTGTTTCCAAACGCTATAATTGCATTTAATGTTGAAAGATTCGTATATTGGATTTTTGTTGTTCTGGTCGTTTTCCTCAGATAAATATTGGATATTTTTCTAAACTGGTGTGGAGTACTTTTATGGTGTTTTCACTGTTTTACTGTGTGTGTTTGCACAAATACTTTACACATTGCCTCTTTATTTTAGCCTGACTGCTCTGTGCCAAGTTACCAACAGGTGAGCACAGGTAAGCTTAGTGTGTATTACACTTACCCTGACTAGAGAGTGGGTACCTACTTGGACAGGGTGCAAACCACTACCAACTAGAGACTCTGTTTCTAACATTAGATAACACCTAATTATCTTATACAAAGCATATAAGCAAATGCCAACCATCAATATAGGTTTTATATGACACCTAAAAATCCACTCTAATGTTTAAAAAGTCTTTATTCAGATTTTCAAAGGTTTACAGGCATTAACATGCCATGGCCTATACATACAGTAGAAAGAATACTACAAACATCATGGTGGCAAAAGACATTGGTACAAATAGTCAGAAGACAAAACCACAAACATGAGTAAATGAGCATATACAGCTGCAGAAAGAGGAAGACAATGCCCCATCTAAACAGGGCACCTCACCAGACAGCACGCCCACCATTGTTCTGCTAAGAATGAGCCTGGTCCTGCTGGTACCACCCCACCTATACTCCAACCCACCAGTCACATGCTTGTGCAACTGGACACATGTCAGGACCCAGCAGCTGCCCATGAAGCCCTCCAATGTACCTCCATGGGTAAAGCTAAGTACAGGAGCACCCCTCCACCATGACAAAGTACCAGCCCACATCAGGCAACTCCCAAAAAAGACCTTGAGAAAGGATTAGCAAGGGGCCTGGCCCCCGGGAAACAGTCATGAGACACAGCCCCCACAGCCCAGAATTAGAGCTCATTCAGCCACAGAAAGGGCCGTACACCTCCCCAAAGATAGGCACACAATCTTGACGTTTATATACCCACTGCTCATATGTGGCCATCTGGTATAACTCTGTGGGCCATTCTTGGTGTTTGGGCACCTGGGGAGAGCTCCTATGTCGAAAGATACAGATCTTGGCCACCATAAGTGCTGTCGACAGCCACTGTCGACAATGGGAGGACATGTCCTCCACGTCCGTAAAGCTGCGTAACAGAGTCCTCTTAGTCCTGAAAGGGAAGGGAGCTAGTAGAGTGGAGAGTCTGCCACAGAGAATGCCAGTAGGGAACCTGGGCAGATCAAGACCAAAGAACATGGAACAAATCATACACAGCAGAGGAGCAGCGCCAATAGGTATCCACTAGCAAAAGCCAAGCTCTGCAAAGTTTATAAGGTGTCCAGTACCAGCTATGGAGCATCTTGAAGTAGGCATACTTTAGCTGCGCCTTCCTATGGAAATATCGTGACAATCCAAAACATGTCTCCAGTCCTCATCTGAATATTCTGTATCCAGACGGTCCTGCCAGTAGACCTGAGATGAGGTGCGTGTGTCCTGGTAGTAAATATTGTCATGGAGGATTTGCTACAGATTTGAGACTGCTCCCCCCAAGCTAGACCTCACAACCTGAGGTAATCCAGCACCAGGGAGACGGGAAGGTGGATAGGGTTGCGGCCCAGGAGACCCTGGAGGCAGTGTTGTAAATGCCAGTAATAGCAGCAATGTCATAACTGGAACTGGGGAAGATGGAATGTCGACCGGAGCGCTTCAAACTAACAAATGGATTTGCCCTCCTGTAGGTCCGAATCTCTCGTTCCACCCAAAGAATCCAGGTGATCAGATGGTGCGCAACAGTAATGTCTGCATTAGACCATAGTTGTGCCCCTTATGGACCGCGAGATGAACCCCCAGGAGCTGATGCGCCTTCTTCCACACTGCCCAAGTAGCCCGGAGAGTCGGAGGCAACGTGTTGACCCCACCAATAGTGCATTGTACAGGAGCCCCAAATCATCAGGTGCGAGCACCACAGTGTGTTCACAGGCTGCCCATTCCAGAAGAGAATACGTGGGGGCCAGCAGGATGGCCACCTGAAAGAGATGGTCCGTGAAGTAGTATATGCGCATGTCTGGCAAAAGGAGGCCCCCGGCACTAGTGTCAGAATACCTTGCAGTCTTAAGTCGAGGCTTCCTGCCCGCTTACACAAAAAGCTTGATCTGTCTGTTAATGGTGCTGCACAGCGTGGTTGAGATCAGGAGTAGCAGCATGCTGAAAACATAATTAAACCTTGAACCGGGGAGTGTAATGATCTTTACCATCTGGACTCTCCGCCACAGGGATACCGGCAGAGTAGATCAACGAGTGAAGCCCTGAATGTTATCCTGTACCATATTGGAAAGGCCCCTGTTGATCAGGAGGCCCAGATACTTCAGACCCTTAGGTTTCCAGGTGAAGCCAAAAACCGTCAAGGAGGGTTGGGGTTCACAGAGCATCAACAGGAGTGCCTCACTCTTGGTCCAATTGATCTTGTACCCCAAGAAGACAGAAAAAGTATCAAACAAAGACGATGCAGAAGAGAAGCGCTCGGGTCACTCAAAGACAGTAAAATGCCAACTGCATAAAGCAGATTCTTGCTTCACCTACAGGGGTATAAATACCCCTGATAAGAGCCAACTGTTGATTGGCGGTCGCCAAGGGCTTCAGTTCCAAGGAAAACAAGAGAGGGGACAAGGGCAATCCCTGCATCGTCCCCCACAGGATAGGAAAGATTCAAGATATGAGATCTCCACAATCAACCTGTGCCGTGGGAGAGGTGCAAAGTCATTTGAACTTGACAAAAAAAGGACCCAGCCCTTTCCAGCGTGTGGAATAAGCACCCCACTCCATCCTTTCAAGAGCCTTCGTGACATCTAAAGACAGAAGCAGCTTATCAGCCCAATCATGGACATGCAAGAGGACATTTGCCAGAAGGTGCATATGGTTGCGGGAGCAGCGGCCGAGCATGAATCTCACTTGGGAGTCATGTATACGATTTGGGATCACCCGCTTGAGACGAGTCACTAGAATCTTTGCAAGCACCTTTTGGGATCACCCGCATTGAGAAGTGAAATGGGGTGGTAACTCGCACAACTAGTTGGGTCCTTTTTGGGCTTCAGAATGAGAATAATGAGAACTTTGTTATATTTGGGGTGGAGGGTGTCGGACCTTCCAACTCTATGAAAAATTTGTAAAGCAGGGGGACCACCTGGTCCATATTATATCTTCCACAGATAGAACTCTATCGGGAACCTGTCGTCCCCCAGGGCATTATTATTGGACATAGTGCCAATGGCATCCGCAAATTCATCCTCGGTGATCTTTACTTTTGGAAGCCAATGGCCCACCTCTGACAAGGTGGGCAGTTGGACAGCCCTGATAACATCCTGCCACAAGGTCTAAGTGGCAGGAGCCTCTGAGCAATAAACCGCTCCCAGAAAGTGGGCAAACTCCTCCGTGATCTCTACTGGGTGTGCCCAAAGTTCCCCAGTCACCCTTAGGATAGCCTCCGTTGGTGCAGCTGACTGGCTAGGACCCTGCCTGCCTTCTCCCCATGTTCGCAGTGCTGCCACTTTAGACGAAGTAGGGTGCATAGTGCCTGAGAGGTAAAATGGGTATGCAACTCATATTTGGCGCACTCTAATCAACGCAGGAAATCCAGGAAGGGATGCCTCGTGTAGGCCTCCATCACGAGCCGAATGTCGCCTCCAACCAGTTCTGCTCTTCCCGTGCCACCTCCGAAGCACCAAGTCTCTCATTGAAGCCTCCCCCACAGTGGCCTTGCCTGCCAGCCAAAAAAGCTGCACAAAAGACGCAGAAGGTTCATTATCCCCAAGATAGCTGCGAAAGGGTACCCGCAATAGTCTTTTGGCCTCCGCCATCTGTTAGTGGGAGAGGTTCAACATCCATCACTTAAAGGGGGGAGAAGCGTGGCCACGGTCGAGCTCCAGTATGAGCAGGGCATGATCTGAGATCACACTACCGCTATATTGCAGACCCGCAGCAAGGACAAGGTAGAGTGGGAGAGGACGAAGAAGTCAATCGGAGAACACTTCCCATGTACATAACAGGAAGGTGAATTCCCTGTCCTGGGGGTGCGTCAAACACCGGGGATCAAGTAGTCCATGATTCCCCATGGCATCATGGAGGACCCCCTATCTCTCACGTTGGCTTTATCCAGAAGACTAGAGCTGTCACGGTGGGGGTCCAGTTCTGCATTGCATTTTACCCCCAATAAACAACCTGGTGGTGCTAAACTGTCAGGAGCTGTGACAACGAGGACAGGAAGGACACACAGTCCAGACTGGATACATACATGGAACCAACAATTAAGGTGTGGCCTAAGGCCTTGAACTTCACAAACACATAAAGACCCAGGGGATTAGTACAAGTTTTCAAAACAGTGAAAGAAATTGTGTTAAAGGATGGCAACCCAGCACTTCTTCTGGGAAGGTGGAGGATCGGCAGGATCACCCACCCCGGCAGCAACAGGCAGAAGTCTACTGCTGACAACCCTTCTCTCCCAGTCACTCAGACGTTTGTCCAATTCCAGGGGTGATAAATGGGACATAAGTAAGGGTTTTCTTATGCTTAATGAAGTGGGTAAGACCATTCACATTAAGAGATGTAATCAGCAGGATCTTGGGTCTCAAAGGCATGATCATGGGGGGCACCTGTGAAGATGTGAACATGTGCAACCAAACTGGGAGCAGCAGGCACACTTAAAGGAAAACCACCACCAGCAAAGGAGGGGGAAGCAGCTCTAAGGCTGGGGAATGGACGCAATCAATGGTGCAGAAACCGCCAGCAACGCAACAACCCCTGGAGGCCTAGGAAAAGTATCTACGGCTCTGAAGAGACACAAAGATGATAACAAATTACAAAAATGAAACTTGAAGCAGGCGAGCTTACCTCCCAGTCCCTCACCCACTTAACACTCCCAATCAACAGTAAGAACAAAGAGCGGCTCCAGGCTCATGGAAGCGAACGGATCCCACATACACCCCACATCACACACAGACATCCAGCCCAAAAACTGCATCACAGCACAACACTGCAAGGGAAGACAGAAACAGGGAAAACAGGTGACCCCATATATGACCAGGTTTCCAAAATGCAGAGGCCCCAAGATGCCCAAAGTAGAACCCCTGCAGGTCGAAGAGCCTACACGATCATGGCTTAATTAGAGATCATAACTTGTCCTGGCTCCTGTCAGCCACTTCCGCACCGACCCTAGGGACCCCGCCTTCCCATCGTTTGAGTACAGAGTCCAGTCTCAATCTTTCTGGGGAGGTGGAAGTTGAATCCCTCCGGAGTGCAGCAGACAAAGGGGAAGGTCTCAGCCCCGCAGGCGATGTGTCCATGTCACTGTCCAAAAACCCAATCAAATACTATTACAATTCCTCTTGGTCATTAAATACCCGGTTCTTTCCGTTGATAGTAAACATCGGGGCGGTTTCAGTAGGCCATATAGGATGTTCAGTTTAAGGAGCAGCGGCCAATGCGCCAAGAACTTCTTTCAACGCACCACTATATCATGTGAGAAGTCTACAGTCACCAAGGGCCATTCTGCTACTTGGCCGCAGCAATGATCTGTCGCACCGGCTGGTGGTGAAGGAAGCCCAAAATAAATCAGTCTGGGAGCCTTGCAGCATGTGCAGATGTTTACGGTGTGCCCTTTGGAATTCCAGAGATGGGGAGGTGAGCCCAGTGAGGTCTGAAAGAAAAGTGGTCAGATATCTGGCCATGCCCGTCGCCTCCAACCCCTATGGCACACCATGGAAGCTGACACTATTACAGGGGCTACAATACTCAATTTCCGTCAGCTTTAGAAGGAAATGCCACACTTCACTACCAAAATCAAGGTTGGTGTCCAACACAGTGATGCGATCATCCAGGGCCTCCACCCTGCGATCCGTAGCGTCAAGGCACAAGTTTAAAGAGCACAGATGAACGCGGATGGATTTATTATTGGCAGAAGTCAAGGCGGTAGCGGCATGCATGAACTCCTTCATGATTGTCTTCACGGTTATGTCAGCCATGGCCTCCGGAAGGCGTCACAGCTTGCCCGCCACCACGCCCGTGATTAAGAGCTGCTAGGGGGTCTTCCCTTTGGGCATCAGGTCGTGGCAGCCCGGAACATGCACTGACAGCAGAGGCTGGAAACAGTCAAAGACAGGGTCACAGTACACAAGGCCAAGACCTCGTGTTTAGTGCCACCGTGATCAGCCAGACGCGGGAAGTCCAACACCCACCAAAGCAATGTACCTTCATTGCAAAGGGTACCTGGGCCACGATGCAGCTCATCTAGCGGTCAGGCAAGGAAGCTGCACCGGGCACACACAGTTCTAGAGCTGCAGGCCTCCACCGCTGGTTATGGGTTGGACTCATCAGGCACGGGAGTCAGTCCTCAGAGGGCCACAGTCAGCCTCCACATCCCATAGTATGGCAGAGAGCCCCAGAGGAGAGATAGGGGCCAAAGGGTGAAATAGAATAGACCTCTAGGGGATTGTACATGCCCTCAGCGTGTACCTGTTGCTGTGCAGTATGAACAAAGAGCTGGCCACAGTCCTCACGTAGCTCCAGCTGTCCACTGTACCACCATGTGTGACCGAGATCACCAGCCTGTGAAGAGGGACCAGAAAGCAAAACCACGATGGCTCGGAGGCATCAATTCATGCCCCCCGGGGGGGGGGTGTCCAGCAGGAGGCTGGCCTAGGGCCCCTGCAAGGGACAATCCGCTGCCTCCAGGGTACGCCCCAAGGTCCAAGAACAAGAGCAGCCTGAGCCGAGCGGATGTGGGGAAAATCAGAGGCCAGGCCGGCGGTCGAGTCAGAACGTAGCCATCTCTAGCAGCCGCTCGTCTCACCCTTTGTGCCGCCGCTCAGAGCCCTTCTGTGGTACATGGCTCACTGGAATGCTGTGGTGTCATGGGCTGCACCTACCAGGTAGAAGAGGCTGCGCCATCGAATCCGCAAGCCTCCATGATGGGCCTCAATCACGGGCCCCAGGGGAGGCCCTGTGTCCCCTGCACTGTGCCGGCTTCCACGCCAGCAGAAAAGAGCCCAGAGCCGGCCGATATTTGCCTGGGAGCATCGGGCAGCCCAAGGTCTAATGGGAGCCGGCCATTTTCCGTCATGGACAGGCTCCGGCCCTGAAAAATCCACTCTCAATAGTTACAAGTCAGTTATTTATAGCAAAAGCTCTTTTGTCTAAGATTCCTAACACACTAGTTGTTTCTAAATTTTCGAATTCAGACTGTAAGAAATGTTCTTTGCAAATTCTTCTATCATTTTACTCTCATCAGGTATATATGGGCAGCAATGTTGAGCCTTCAACATCTTACAAACTCCGCCTTTCTCTAACAACAGTAGGTCTAAAGCTAATCGCTTGTAAAACCATTGATCGAATAGCTACTAATTCTGTGTTAACTACTAGTAAAGTGTGAGTTCTAGTGGCTTACTTATCTACTACAGTAGAAAGCTTTCTGATTTTCTCATCATTTAAAACTATTCCTACTGGGGGAATAATTGCCTATGAACACATAATTTTCATTCTGTCATCTATCTAATTTTAACTTTGGATTTTTTTTTATATTTGTCTTCTCCCAAACATTCTTTAATAATCTCCTTTTCTGTTTGCCTCATGAAACACGAGCACTCCTTTACTCTTTTTGGCTAAATGTATTTTCTAATGGCATCACTGAACATGCCACATTTTGTTTTTAGGCTTTAATGGTGTCTATCGTTGTAGGGGATCTAAAGAAATACCAAGCTACCTCCCTACCCTTAGCTTCTGGGTGAGTGTTCATTCTTTTCTTTTCTTAAGGGGAACTTTAGAAAGGATCATATCATAATTAGAAAAACAATATTAAAAATGTTCCAGTCTATAAAACAAAACAATATAATACATGTAACTGCATATGAAAGTGAAATTGATGATATGTTACATCCTCTGCTGCTGAAGAAGGTAAGTGTACACAAACATGAGTCTTTAGCATCTAAAGCATATGTGCATTCCCGAACTATTCGAGAATAAAAATTGGATTGGAAATCTCCATTGGAGCATCTATGAATGAAGACTTTTCATTGTATCTCATCTAGTGTGTATGCAATTGATGCAGTTGCAGGTGTAGATCTAAGAATTCCTATTTCTGGGGTGAAACTCATAACTAAAAGAACTACAAGCACTAACATAACAACTATTAGAGTAACAGCAATTACCATTCTACACTTACCCTTGGTAAGGAAACACCTGTTTGTCTACAGTCAGGCCTTTAATAAAATATAGCAGCTGGCAGATTCAATATTCTGTGTTAACTCCGAATTGTGTAACTTTAACAAAACTTTTGATGGTTAACTTGTGATTATTTCATTCAGTTTATATAGAATAGTGTTTGTGAAGCATCCCTAGTCCTACTCAGTCCTCTTCTAAGTTTGGTAACCCTACTCTTTTACTGCAACCTTTGCCCTAGGGAATTCTACTAAATTTGTTTTATCTTTGTTAGAAAATAGTTGTCATATTTATTTAGAACAGTCTTTACAGTTCGATTTAGACAAACCTCATTATTTGTAGATTCAGATCGTGCTGAATTGAATCAACTAGATATCAAATCTCAAGTCTTATTTTATCATATTGTCTGTCCTGAAAGTTTGAATCAAATGCTGTCTTAGTATAGCAAATCATGGAGGTTCAGGTGATTCTGATCTGAGTTAATTGGGATCCTGATCTGCTGCATTAGGCACATTCTCTGTGTAGTAGGCCCACTCGGATGCTGATTACCTACAACAAGAAACTCTCACTCTGTTGGATCTCCTTGGTGTCTGTTGATATTTTTCTGTGTCTCTTATACCACTAGAGTCTGCTTCTTCAATGATGATTTGTGGTATGCATTCAACTGGCACATGGTCATTCCGATCTAAATTGTTGTTTTTGTTTCCTCAGACTTGTTCCTTTACCAGGATTGTTTGTTTGTTATGGGGGCAACCCAATGGCTCCACTCCTTTCATTCTCATGTCTTTGTCTTCAGGGGATACTTCCACACCACTTTGTGAGATTTCAGGAACTTGGACAGGTGAGGAATTCTTTTGAACGTCACCCCCTCAGTTCCTTCAAGACGTATGGACACAGGAGGTCTAGGACTTGGCTCAAATATCACCACTTCAATCAAGCGGACATCTCACTCTGTGGGTGCAAGATGCATATACCTAATGAGGTATCCCACCAAAGTTCAAAACAGTGTTAGTGATTAGAATGACCTGATAGCGTTCTTTCCACATTGGCTCCAAGCAGAGTTTTCGAATATGCTTTTTAACAAGGACCCAAATGCCGGGGTTAAGGTCTTGACACTGCTCCTGGCTCGGAGTGCCTGTGACCGCTCCAACCTGGTGAGAGACCGAGCGCACCCCATCAGTTAACTGCTTGCAATAGTCGAGAATAATGTTATCTGTGATATTCACAAGTGCATTTGCAGGCACAGCAGGCAGTCACATAGCAAGTCTCATTTGTAGCTCATGGGCAGATAATCCTGGTCTTGTGTCAGAGGTGCTTCGAGGAATCATCAATACAAATGGCAAAGTGCCTGGACATTTCAGACAAGTAGATGCGCAGACTTTGGCCAAACACTGTCCCATTAAACTGCTCAACTATACTGGAAGCTTCTGGACAATAGCTACAATGCAGTCTCTGGTCCACTTGAAGTGCTACACACAGCATTCTGAGGACATCACTAATAAAATGGATCCCTTGGCCTGACTCCATAGAAACTGGAAATCAAACCTTGGTATGAGTTCCCGTAACATCAATTTGACTACAGCGAGTGTCATTTCTCCGTGTTGGGTAGGTGAAATGTACTTGATAAGGCCGGAAGCAGAATGTTTTTCAAAGGTAAATTTATTTCCATGTAATAAAGCCATAACACATCCTGCCCGCTCAGATCCCAACAGCTCACTGGTATCTGCAACGATATCCCCGCTCAAATTAGTATCGCACATGTGGAGGCACAAGTCAACAATTACAATGCATTATTTGTTCATGAAGGTCGGAGAGCAGACGCTCAGCTCAAACCAAACCATGAACATTACAGACAATTCAAAGAAACAAATCAATTACAACATCTTACCCCTTTTGATCTGAAACAGAATTACCTATATTCAAAAGAGGAAGGTCAGGTTATGTGAGAACAAAATCATCCAATTTTTTGGGAGCTCTCCTAACACGAGAACCCATCAAAATCGTATTTGTGCTTTGGGAAGTAACCTGATTTTACATTCAGATTCTAAGACCATACCCACATATTTAGCAAACAGTGGCTTAAAGTCAGCCAAAATGCTGTTAACAGACTCCTGGGGGTCATCAACCAAGGAGATGGGAACCTCGCCCACTATAACTGGATTAGCTGACCCCGGAACAAGAAGCAAACCCATTTTCACCAGGTCTTGCCACCTAACAATTTTCCTGCCCTTAATAGCAACGTAGACCTTGGTTTTCGTCTCCTTGTCAAGACATACATTTGCCATAAAATAACCCAGCATCCTGATGTCTGTCTCCGCGAAAGCTTTTGGGTTAACATCTGTAAGAGACAAGGCTTGTTCTGCACTCCAAAATTCATGAAATTTGGAGTCTCTTAAAATGGTTATGTGTGATCCTGAGTCAGCCATACCTGTTAGCATCGTCAATCAAAACCTCACACATGGGACCTTTAGCAGGTAAATTCTGATTAACACAATCAAGAGTCAGTATAACGTTATTAAGGAAATCAGCACATGTGACAAGATCGGGGAACAGCGTTTACAACGCAACTTTTACAACGAAGTACCTTTACGACGCAACCATTACAATGCAACCTTTACAACGACTTGAGCTGGGGGGCGCTCTAGGATAGGGAATAGTTTTAATTTACTATCCAACACCTTCCCTACTATCCACGGGGACTGGAGTTGGAATAGTAAATTAAACTATTCACTATCCAGCGCCCCCCAACGCAAGTCGTTGTAACGATTTGCGTTGTAAAACTTGCGTCATAAAGGCATGCGTTGTAAAAGCATGCGTTGTAACGACGTACATCCGACAAGATCTACATCCACACTTCCAATTTTTATTGGTTGTCTGACACTCCAACATACGCTTTGAAAGTGACCCATTCTTGCACAAAGAATACACTTCTTGCTAATTGCAGGGCAGTTTGGAGCATTACCGAGATGAGACTTAGAGCCACATTGGTAACATGACCCAAACGTTTTCCTGATTCAATTCCTGAACGCCCTTACCTTAGCATTGAAGGCGCACACAGATTCAATGCACTGCTCACTGCCCGAAACAGCACTAACCATAGCAGAATGTGGGTGCAAGATTTTCGAGGAAATAAGCGATCTCTCAATGCTCTTGACAAGATCAAAAACTTCAATTAGTGTGGGCTTTCTACAACTTAGGAGTCTTTCCTGAACTTTTCTAGAAGCGCAATTGAAGACAAATTGGTCCTGAATGTAAATATCCAGATTAGTGCCAAATTCACATGTGGATGCTAACATCCTTAGAGCTGAGACAAACTCTTCAACGATTTTTTCCGACAGTTGCTTGCATTTGAAAAAAGCATGGCGTTCAAGCATTATGTTTGGTTGATGAGAGTTTTGCTTGCGTAATCTAGCAATAGCTTCCAGGTACATTTTCCATGGACTGTCCCAGATGGTGCAGGAATGGGTGCCAAACTGTCAAAAATCGGCTGCACAGCATGACCAAGACTACCAAACAGCAAAGCAAATTTCTGCTCAGGGCTGTTACTGCCGGCTTCATTGGCGACAATATGGTTCTCAAATAATCTAAACCAATGTTCTCATTTCATAGCAGGTTTGCCAGGTTGATTTAAGAAAGGTTGGGGTTGAGTGCCCAGTGCGTGCTGAGAAGTAGCCGTGACAAAGACCCAAGTTAGTGTAGGAGCTCGCCTTCAATACAAAGAGAAAAAGAAAAAGCCCACAAAATACAGCAGTAAATGACACCGAATAACCCAAACTCCAGACAAAGTACCTTGTGCGAATTGTAAAATTTGCAGGGTGTTTGCGGCGAGAAATCAGCTGATTTTTAAAGAAGTGGTGTGCTTGTCACTGAGTGTGCAGGCAAACTGAAGACAAAATACCTTGTGCAGAGTGTCAAATTTGCAGTGTGTGTGCGGCAAGAAATCGGCTGTATACCGAAGAAGTGGTGTGCCTGCCACCGAGCGTGCAGGCAAACTGACGAAAATCACCGGATATTCTTCTTCCTAAATAAAGATGTCCGCCACCGATGTGTTGCGTGATGACGTGTGAAAAGGCACTCCCAGTGGGCTGGCAACCAGGCATGCAAGTAGAAGATGTGCGCAGGCAAGCACGAGAGGTCTCAGGGCAAAGCGCATAGTGTCCACATCAGGGCTGTCTTGCTGACACCACCACAAGCACTATATGGTCCAACCAGACCCCAACAAGAGGCATACGGCACAGCAGTCAAATGAGGTGGGAGGTGATGGGAGGCCTGCTCTGGTGAATCTTTCCAACCAGCATAAAAGGGTGCTGCTGCAAATGGAGGAAAAATCACTTCACAGGTCCCCCAAACTGCTAGCGATTGTGTGACAAAAGTAAAATCCAAGGCGGAGGCCAGTACCAATCACGCCAGGGAAAAAAATGAAAAATATGAAAATCAATGTAGTGTGTGTCGGTGGGCTGATAGCCTTTAGCAATTCGTTGCCAAGATGAAATGTACTTGATAAGGCCGGATGCAGAGTGGCTTTCAAAGTTAAGTTTATTTCCAAGTGATAAAGCCCATGACACGTCCTGCCTGCTTGGATCCCACATTTCACTGGAACCTGCAACGGGATCTCCACTCGCATTAGTATCGCGCATGTGGAGACAAAAGTCAAACAATAACAATGCATTATTTCAACATGAAGGAGAGAGCGCGGACGCTCAGCTCGTGCCAAACCATAAACATTACAGCCAATTCAAAGAATGCAATCTATTACAGTAGGCTTCCATCCATCTGGAGAAAATGGACACAATAACCAAGATATATCTCAGCCGTTACAAACAGGCATTTCAATAAAATCCATCTGCATTCTGTTAAATTGCCTCCTGATCCTTCTATGTAGCTCAATGTTACAGTTTAAGTTTATTTATTTATTTTGCATAGTTATTAAAAACCATTGCAGTATTTTCTTTTTTTTTAAATGCAATAAAATTGTTGTTATGCAATAATAAAAAAAGTCAAACAGAAGCTAACATTATTGTGCATTAAAAAAAGCGGTAACTGTACAGATGAATTTTTTTAACAAAACAAAAGTGCTAGTGCTTATGCAATGAATAAAAACCATAATGAGTAGATAACATTATTATACATTTAAAACAAAGAACGGTTGCTATACAAACGATTATTATTTAACGAAAGAGCAAGTGCTCCGTCCTTTGGTGAAAGCCAGTCCCGAATTTTAAGTTAGTTGCGCCAAGATGGTTCTCACTTGTCTGTCTGATGTTCTGCTATGATAATTGTAGGTGTTTTTTTGTTCGGCCAGCTTTAAGTATTTTACTAATCTGCAATTCAGCTGCGAATTTACTGGGTTAAAGCAAGCCAACACCGCTTGTCTTCTAGTGCAGGTTCCTAATTGCTTGAGGGAAGCTTTTAATAGCAGAAGCCATTCTTGATGTAAATCCTTACAGGTGCAGATTAGGTGTAAAATGTCTCCTTGCTTGTTGTTACACAGCCTGCACGCGCTAGGAGTTGTAGCCCTTAGCCATGGTGGAAGATGCTGAGTGCATGGCAGGATGCCAAGTCTGCACCTTAAGAATTTCATTTTTAACTCTTTAGAATAGACCTGATAACAGGGGTTCTTACCCCTACACGTTACACATCTTTTCCATAGTTCTAAAGCAAAACATTACATTACAATTATATTAGCTTACAATTAGTAATCTTCGTTCAACAGTATTAGCTGTATATACATCAGAAACAACATTCAATAAGGCACCATTAGCAGAAAATTAAAGAAATAACCTTCTGAGGCAGTTTCAGTAACCAATAGGCCGGATTTTCAGCCAGTCTTTTACCTGTCCCGGCGAGTGACACAAGGCAATGGTTTAATATCAGCCTATTGAGATGTAGCAGACCCCATCTTGTGTTGGAAGTGTTTCTGAGAACTGCAAATAGGACAATGTTTTCAAAGACCATTGTTTTTAAAGTATGTTAAAAGGCACAGCCACGCTATTGTCTTATTAAGCCAATTGCTTTATCTTAATGTTGCATTTGTCTTAAGTAAATACCTTTGCGTTATTACATATTCTTTCATCATTAACTAAAATGGTATTGTTACGTTGATTTGAAGTTTGTATGTGGTTCAGGGCCAATGGAAAGTTTAATATATTTA
This sequence comes from Lissotriton helveticus, assembly GCF_964261635.1. Taxonomy (NCBI): domain Eukaryota; kingdom Metazoa; phylum Chordata; class Amphibia; order Caudata; family Salamandridae; genus Lissotriton; species Lissotriton helveticus. Next base: position 115,393,059 of record NC_136072.1, read on the forward strand.
AATGGTAAATCCGCACAAGGCAACAAAAAGGATTGTAAGTAGTGACAGGATTGAAATGTGACAATGCCATCCCTCATCAATGCGGTCGCTGAGATGTGCCTACTTTAACTGAATGGGGTGGAAGAGTAAAAAAACGTTGGTGCGCAATCATTTACCCATGACAAATGCCTTATGTTTCAGCCTAAAAAACACACACAGCACCCATTCCGTCTGTGTACACTCCAGTTGGGTCTCTCTCTCAATCAGTAATAGATAAAAAACAGTTTCCAGCAATCATGAAAATTCCTAGACTACTTGCAAAAAGCCCATTATGCACTCAGGCGTCCCTCATGCCAACTCTTGACAGGTTGGCGCTATAAACACCTCAGGCAAGCGCACCTGTTCTCTGTAACGTCACTGAAAACAGCTCGTACAGAAAGGTGCCCATTCTACCCGGGCCCCCGTCTATTTTCGTTCCTGCCTCAGCCAGCCAGCCTGCATGTTGTTGCCGTTTCCTTGGCTTCCTGGTTGTCCTCTATGACTGCGCGTCCCCTGCCCTCTGTGAGCCTGTCTGCCTTCATAGACACTCCCTCCCCCGTCCCGGGGACCGCCCTCGCCTCCCTGCCCGTCTAGCCCGCCTCCCTCCCTCCTTCCTTCCCTTCGATCTCTCTTTCGTTTCTCTCAGTTTCACGCAGAAACTTTCTAGAAATCCTTCCCGTCGGCCCTTGCGATTCCAACATGGAGGAACTAACTGTGGAAGTGCGCGGCTCAAACGGAGCCTACTACAAGGTACTCGGGCTGGCGGCGGGAGCCGGGGAGGGAGCCGGCAGCGCGGCCTTAGCCCACACCGAGGTCTGGCAGCCCCCGGCAGGCCTCGTGCTCTCCCACGGCCCCCTCGGATCCGTCGGGAGGTCGGGGTTTGGCCCAGGGAGATCCTCATGACCCCCTGGTCACCCCCCGCTCCTTCACTTAGTGACACTGACCTCCGAGCGCCCCTCCCCGCCCCCTTCGGGCTGTGTGTTTACACCCGCGGCCTTCCGTGTGCAGGGGTTGGCACTCAGCGGAGCTGCTCGCTGCAGCCGCCGCTTTGTTTTGTTTTATGTGTGTGTGTGCTTGGGATTCCCCATGTGCCCTCGTGAGGTCGTTTTGGGATGTAAAGTGTGCACTTTCCCATACAGGCCGTGCTCGTGTGGGGTGGAAACACTGAGATCGAAGGGGGTTGGAGAGGTCCCCCATGTGATGTCTGACCACCTGAAATCAGAGCCTTGTGTTGTGTTGTGTTGAAGTCATGCAGGTGATTCACGGAGTACGCACGTCATTCTAGCCGCACACATTGCTAGATAAGGTTGACCCATCAAGCCCATGTCCGTTTTTTGTAACCCATTCGGAATTTGCGTTAGAATCGCATGCAGGATGCATGTGTGATTCAGACATGGAAGTCACGAGGTATCATGTAATTCTCCTTTTTTTCAAAACCATGATGGTCCAGCTAATGATGATGTTGGTGCTGTTGTACTGTTTTGGACTTTAAATCCTATCAAGAAGCGCCCAACCCCAAATCTTGTGAATGGGATTCACCATGTCTGCTTCCAGGAGGTTTGTGCAATTTAAAATACACCCAAAGAATGAACTTTGGAGGCGGCCCTATCGACACAGCGCGACAGCTGTAGCCTGTCAGTCTGGTCTGGATTGTCCGTTATGCCAGACATTCAGGAGGCTGTCTATTTTTAAACAGCTCTCTGCCCATGTACAGTTGGTTGTATGGTCAGAAGGAGAACCCAGGTTTGCACACAGAAAAACGATTTGGGAACTAAATGTGTGTTTTGATCTTGTGTCCCTATTTGAACCCAACATCGATCGTCTGCAGCACAGAATGCTTGCACTGTTGCCAGTTGTGCGCTTGTGTTCGCATTCTTGATTTAGAGCAGCTCAAAATTAGAGGGCAGAGGAGCCTGCAACCTGTAAAGTATTAATGATTTTAGTTCACCTTTGTTGAGATTGTGATCACGTACTCGTGTTTTTAGCTGTATGACATTGTTTTGCCTAAAAGTACGTTTAAGCAAGAGTCATGACCTTGCCTGTGAACAAGGTAATATTTGTGCAACTCTACGTATGCAATTACAAGCCATAGACGCGACCACCATTTGAATCGTATGATACATGGAAAAGTTGGGTTGTAGATAATCCCCCCCCCCCCCCTTGGGTGTACATGGGTGAATACTATTTCTATGTTCTTGTTTACCAGGATACTGTTTGAAACATTTGTTTTGCCTGTCAATTTTGTTTTAGTGTATGGTGTTGCAAAACGAAATGGTTCATTTTTCTCTCGTCTAACCATTGTATGGTGACATTTCTGACTCTGTAAAGACTAATGTTCACCACCTATTGATATCCTGAAACAGTCGCATTGGATATATTTATTACATGAACTATTATAGTCTGTTACAAATTCCTTAAAAAAAGTTAATAAATATACCCTATTGTACTGTAGGCATGTGCTTTTATGTAAATATCAATATTGTATCAGTTGTGTGAATCATTTGTAAATGCCTTCCTAAAAGAGTAAATGTGATGAGACAATATTGATGAAAAGGCTGCTAGGAAAGGAGATCTAGAGGGAGTACTTTAGTTTGGTGTTTAAACATCGGATATCTATCTACCTTTTTGGTTTAAAATGTTATGTCTGTAATTTGCTAATGTAGGAACTAAAACATTCGTGATAAACAGAACTGGTTATTCCTCATCCCTACATAGTTTCATTCCTATTCCTCACAGGGCTCTGACCATTCATTGCTGTCTTTCCTAAGACATTCACTCCTGAGAAATCAATGATTATTTCCTTCATAAATTCAGTTATTTTTTTTGACCTTGCCATAGGTAACACACACTTAAGCCACTTACTTTTTGATAGCTTTGTCTCTTAATCTAAATACAACAGTGGGGGATCTACACATACATCACCACATGTTCTTTCCTTAATTTAGAACCCAATTTAAATACTCCCTGTTACTGTTTGCTAAGTCACTACATCCTTGGGTTTAGCGCATGCTTATCCTGCAGCACATCTGATCACCATTTATGTTGGCTTTAAGCAGTTCTTGGGATAGTAATCCTTTTTCCACAGCCCAACTTTCCACAACTTGCAACACTACTATATTTACTTTGTCTATCTTACTAATTGAACAATGCTCGCTAGAAATGGTCTTCCCTTGCTTTTATCCAGAAACTACCACCATCACGTGACACATTTAAAGTGATTATTTAATTAAGGTGCTCCCTGCCCTCATGTCACATCCTTAAAGTCCTGTCCTTGCTATCATTAAGCAATAGACCTCAAATTATTTTAGGGCCTAGTTATGCTAGAAACATTGTATTGTGCATCCGTGAAGACATACTTGATGCTTGCAAATGGTCCAGCTCAGATGGGCGAAATAATTTGCGGTGAAGTGATTATATCTCAACATACGAGCTCTGAAAATTCATACTCCATGGATGAACTGTGTGTATGTGTGTGTGTATATATATATTTTGTGGTGGAGTATGGGAACATAAGCTCAGCTTCATATTTGAGAGCATGTTTTTATTTTTTGCTCTTTATGTACGTTAAGTATTGTGGAATTGTGTAAGCATGTATGGCAAAGCACTGAAGTACCTTGGCAAATAGTGCAAGGCTACCTGGCTTTTGGATGCAAGTTGCAGTGCAAGGTAGTTAGCCTAAATATAAATGTTAAAATATGAATAGGAAGTTAATGGACATTGCAGGAGGAATCTTGTGGTGTGGCCTCCTAGTTCACCTGGTGGGCCATCTTTCTGACAGCTTGCCATCATTTGTTCAAAACTGTTTGCAGGGTTTCTACTTGCCTGTCTGTCTGATTAATCACCTATCTTTGGGTAGTTGGTGTAGTGAGCAAAAAACAATAATTAATAGGAAAACGTAATCTGCAGTAAAGCTGTCGGGTTGCTGGACACCATTTCTTCTTGAACAACAAATTATGATACCCTTATGAATATATTTATCCATCAAAACATTGAGGAATAGAATACTGATCTATTGGTTATTACTTCAGTCACACTCACTTTATAATTTTTAGTTTCCCAACGTATTACTGGTGGGTTCCGACTATATACAAAAAAAGGTTTAGACCCTCACTAGAAAGTGACAATGTGAAACTGTGCCACCTCTGAAGCTACATCCTCCACTCTAACCCAGGAACTTGAAAATCCCAACTGCAATCGCAGTAACAAATACATGATTTAACCACCTGAAATCATGGTGGTGCTTGTCAGGCACTGGACCACTTTTATTCCTCCTACGTTGTGGACTTCCATTGACCCTACTGTCTCTGATAGTGGGCACTGGATGTTTCTCGCTTCAGCTCCCCTTGTGTGCCGTGATCAGTAATTCCTTCTTGGAATGGGATAGTCTAACCATTTGGTTTAATTTGGGCCTGATGGACTACTCTATAATGTTACAGGAGTCTGATACCCTTTCTTAATCTTTGAAGTGATGCAGTCAATTTCCACCCTCTTCTCAGTGTAACACATGCATTCAGCCCCAGTAGTCACCAACACTGTGTCATTCAGATGCTGAGCTGTTTCTGAGAAGGGCTGAGCACACGTGCCACTTTTGTTATAAGAGTCTGCAGAATTGAGTTTAGAATAACGGGTCCAGTATAAACACGACCTTTGACAGAATTGTTGCTATAGGTCTAGATGCTATACAGACATTTAAATCATGGACTACTTTGCTGTCCTAAGAGTAGCACAAAACAGTGGAGTACTAGAGTAATGAGGTATCGCCAAGATAGCAATGGTAAATGGGTCAATTTGCCACATTTGGAGCTAGTAATGCCTGTCTGTCCTGAGAATCCTGTAAGCTAGGTATCACTTACTTTTTCTATGATTGTTTTTGTTGTAGATGATGCGCAACTCTTTTATTACCCTTCACTCTCAGAACACTGTCAGATACTCTAGCCTTTGGGTAGCATGGTGCTGCTACCTACCCATGGACATGTAAAAACAAAAAAAGACAACTCTCTCTTCTATGTAATTTTGTGCTCAATGTAACACTATGTCTTGCTTCTTGATTACTAAGGCTTTCTTTCTTCCTGTGCGAAGTGACACATGAACCCTCTGCTTTCTCCACCAAAGCAATTCACCACCTTGCAGCGCTTTCCACCCAGTGCATCTGGTGTTGCCAGTGATCACATTTTCACATCACTTTTCTACCCCCCAACCACGTTGTAATCTCCAACTTCTTCAGCATCCCTTCCATGCTTCTTATCAGGCATTTGCACAGTAATGTAAAACATTTGAACCAGATTTCTTGCTTAAACATGTTTGCCTCACTTGGCTGATCTGTTCTCATAACCTTTCCCTATTGTAACATTAACATGCTCATCACTTCAAAAGTCTTTTGTTAAACAGCACTGGTCACCTTGATGTCAGTCATCTCAGTACTCTTCTTTACCTTGGGTGAATGTCATTGTTTGCCCTTAATACTACTTAACCTGCTAATCTCCTTCTTTACAAATCCTCACCAGATCCTCAAGTGCCTAGTAATTGAGAAGGAATCATGAAAAGACCCTGAAGAGGGTTGAACCATTTCTTTTGACCCCAAGCACAGAGGCCCAAGTTGGATAGGTGTACTGGAATAGTTGAAGGCTTGCTTACAAAGTTGAAGGAGGTGTGGAGCTGTGTGACCTCAATTTTGTACAATAGGTATGCCTTCTCGCTCGTCGTCAGATCACACCACTTCTAGGACTAAATATATGTAGGATACTACCAGATTCATCTGGCGGAGCCCAATTCGGCTATCGGAATATAATCACAAACTGCCTGGAACACGGCTACTAGATGGAGAGCTGCCTCAATGTGGTTGATTTAAAAACAAAGTTACTATTAATGGGATCAAGCAGTACAGACACCCTGCCCCGCATCGGGCCACATCTCCTGAGTGATGGCCCCTTCTGACTACCACTTCCTACCCACCAGTGTTCAAGGTCATAATCATGGATGTTCTGTTTGAGTGACTTTACATTTATTTTCTGGGTTAATGTTGTTGTAAGAGCGTAACATGTTAATGAACTACTGTAAAAAGTTGCCTTTAAGAAGGTAACACATTATTTTGTGCTTGCAGTCTGTTTTTGCAAAACTTTTTTCATTGCCGTGCGAGTATGGGAAAGAGAAGAGTGGCTATATGTATGAATATATATTCACTTAAAAAACCAGAGGTTACAGGGTCGTTATAGTTGGGCTCAGATTTCACTCCTACAAAAATTCAGCAGTTATATTTAGCTGAATTAACTATAACTTACGCCTCTGCAATGCACCTCTTTTGACCTCCATATTACATCACTTATGACCTCATTAGTGACATCCCTCGTGACATTTCAGATGACATCATCCACAGAACCACTCACACCCCTTTTGAGTCTGCAAACCTACTAACTTGCATGTTTTAAGGGTTTTCACCAACTCTTCTCTAATCTTTTCCCATACGGAGAAAGGTTGGAAATTTACTCCTGGCAATGGCAGAATACAAACTTCTTTCTAGGGCTGGGGGAAAGTGAACTTGAAACACTCAACAGATTTTCGCATGAGTAAATCTACACATGCATGTTTGCTCCTGCTAAAAAGCAGTTCACAAATATTTTCTAGGAGTACTACTTTTGTGAACTCTTGTAAATTCACGAAAGCTGTAAATCTGCACTTAATGCTAGGACATATACTGTGGGTGCACTTTTGAGACTTTCTTTAATAATTGGGCCCCTAATTAGGTCTGTTGTTAATCATGATCATCTTTTGTGTTTAATAAAATTCTCTCCCTCTGAACTACTATGGCAATGTGTGCTTTTTAAGACCCAAAACCAAATTTTTCCTTTTGCCAATGTTTGTTATAATGGAGGGTCCGACAGCTCCCACACCAATAAGGTTTTACAAAAATCATGCATTGACAAAACCAAAAGGCTGACCACCAATTTCAGACCTGCTGGACATGCAGTGCTTGTTCATTTTTAATTTCCCCATAATCTTATTGAAAATGGTTACACCGGTTTTCCATTATGAATATTTTGGGGAAATACTAGCATACATCAGCACATTTTAACTAAATGATGCTGCAAAGAAATGGTACCTAAAATGTTTCAGTAGTTTAGTGAAATGTTTTTTTTCCTACTTGCATTTTTTTGTGAACATTTTATTTTGAAAGCAAAGAATCGTCTATCTTTCCTTCAAGCTTCTGCAAATATTTGCATCTAATCAGAGAGCATTATACATAGGCTTAAATTGCGAAACTTTGAAAACGTGTGTACAAATCTTTAGATTGGAACCACTGTCTGTAGTGCAGTCCGAGCGTACAACATTTACTTGGAACACTCGCCCTAATAATAATGGTTTTGCGTTAATGAAGCATAAATACAAGTTTGAAAAGCATTAATACATGGACACAAATATTACCTTAACTGCAAACAATGCCCTTACATGAGCCATATTGTGGTACTGTAAACTGGCAGCCAAAGGGTTTGTGCTGTAGGGGGGTTAGGCGTACTCGCCCCAAGGACAAAATACACATGAAAACCTGTTGCCCTTCACCCCAAACAATATGTCCTGGGCGTCGGGCTATAGAAATTCCACATCCTTTTCTTCGCTTTCAGCAAGCAAGAGCATTCTTAATGCTCTCGCTTGCTGAAAGTGGAGCGTAGTTTGCTGTGGCATGTCAGGAACTGTAAAGCTCCCGCCAAGCCATAGCAAACAGCTATGTCACAGGGTGGGCTCACCGTAACATAGCAGGAGCTGAGCCAGAGCCATCTATGGCTCCAGGACCGGGACCGTGTGGCTCCCTTCCCTTCTTCAATTTTGCCCCGGAGAGGTGGTGGTCCCAGGGGCTGCGGGGGGGTTGTGCACTACACATTTCATTTGACATAATCCCTGGGGAAGTGGCGGTCACCGGGGCTGCGGGGTTCCGCCCGCCCGCATTCTGTAAACATAAAGTCCCGGGGAAATGGCAGTCTCCGGAGCTGGAGGGAGGGGTTCGAGATGCGCATCAGTATTCTCCAGGGGGTGGGGGGTTCTTTAGTTTTTAAATCTCCCCAGGACCTGGCTCACCCGTGGGCCGGTTAGTAAACAAAGCGAGGTAGCCCACTCTGTGTTGTTTATTTTTTTGTTTAACCCCTTCGCTGCGGCGGCAATTCCACCGCAGCGCTAGGGGGGTGGGGCGGCCGCGCGGCGCTCCCATGCTCGTGACGGAACCGCTCCGTCACGAGCCTCGGGTGCGCTGAGCTTATGACGTCTGGAGTAGCACTGGATCCACGGAAAACGCCAATATTTTTTTTAACCCCTCCCATGCTGGGACCGCTCTGTCACCAGCCACGGACGCACTGTGCTGATGACGGAGCGGTTCCTTCACAGCCCCGCCCGCTCAATGGAACGTCCAGCGCAGGCGCGGAATGCGCGCTGAGCGGGCCGTGACAGAACCGCTCCGTCATCAGCACAGTGCGTCCGTGGCTGGTGACAGAGCGGTCCCAGCATGGGAGGGGTTAAAAAAAATATTGACGTTTTCCGTGGATCCAGTGCTACTCCAGACGAAAAAAATATACACTTTTTTGGGCCCTGCAGGGACTCTTTGGAACAGAGATGCCTAGAGGGTCATAGTTTCTTTGTACATATGTATGGTATATATGTATGTATATATGTGTGTATATATAGATGTGTGTGTGTGTGTATGTATAAGCAGTAAGGATAAGATTGCACTTTATTCATTATACATGTATATATATTGTTAAATGTTATATCATAGATGTACTAATATTGTTTAATCAGAGAGATTCAATCATTACTTCTTGCATTCATGCAGTAATGTAATGTGTACAATTTACATTTTAATGATGTACAAGTTGGTTACAAAAAATGTTGAAGAATGCACGAACAGTATTTCTTCAGTGTCTTCTGCCTAGTCATGTGTTTCACTAGTAGGTGTGTAAACTCACGATAGGAGGAGCACAATAGCACACATATATAAAAAACAGCTGACACAGGTGTTAGGTGTGTGACCAAGAGCACTTGGATGCTCGAAACGCGTCACCAGTGAAAGGTTGAATAAAACATCTTGCCTATAACCGTGGGGGTCCGTCCCTTCTATTCGCCACTGCCGTCGCTGCTGTGGAGGTTTCGGAGATTAGTGTAAAATATATATATTTTGAAAGTGACACACTGAGTGCATCCTCCTTTGCACCTCACGGACCTTTTGAGGCTATATGTATGTGTGTATATATGTGTGTAGGTATGTATGTACATATGTGTGTGTGTATATGTGTGTACAAATGTATATATGTGTATGTGTGCATGTATGCGTATATATATATATATATATATATATATATATATATATATATATATATATATCATGGATAAGGCTGACCGCAGGAACGCCTGAGCAATTGGCATTTGTCTATATTTTTCTGTCGGTGGCTTTAGGCAAAATACCCAGGCTAAAAGTGAAAATAAACTTTGCAGGTAAGGACACTAGAAGGGCAATAAAAAATGTGCTTGGAGTGCTTCAGGACTGACATGCTAGGGTTTTATAGGCCAGTATTATAAAGTTATAAAACTATATCCTCTTTAGGGGAAGAGTGTATTATTTATTCTTCAAATAGATGGGTTGACCCAGATGAACAGCTTTATTCATACGTAATACTTGCAATTGTTTCAGACTGGCTTGAAGGAGAAATCGTTGGTAGTCTCTCAGAATGGTGTGATATGGTTTTATTTCTTTGCACTTTTGATGCAGTGTCTGCGCTATAGCTTGTGACCCATGGAAGAGTAAGAGGATATTTGAGCAGGTTGTTTAGCATTTCCTCCATCTATTTGTGAAACAACCAGCGCCTCCAGAGCAGCTCTGAAGACTGAACAGGATCATTTACATTTGTGTGAAAAGCCCCTCTCCTGGTGATTCTCACATAATTCTCTGGTGACAGCTGTTCGGTTAAGCCAGACCTTTAAAAGTAGCCCACATTTCAATACTGGGGCAATTTAGAACTTTTAAAGACATGCTATATAGTTTGCTCAGTATGGAAGACTGAATGCATTTTTGCTCGCTGCTGGCAATGTGTGTGGTAATATCGGGGAATTGAACAGGAAAACATGATCATAACATGGGGGGGGGGGGGGGCGGGTAAGCCATTCTGCCTTTCGTGCCGGTCCCTGTTGATTTCCCTGATATTACACAAAATATGGCGTCCGACTGGAAGCTGTTTTGAGGGAGACAAGGACTCTTCCGCTTTCCAACAGTGCCTCCCTCAAATGTGGGGAGACATCCTAGGCCCAAAAAGCTTCCATGGACATGGGAGCAGTGTACCCACCTGCTTTTCCTCCACTCTGGTGGGGGTGTGTGTGATGTTATGGTTGTGCCAATGGGCGGGGGCTGAAGCTGAAGGGATTGTGCTTAACCATCACTGTGGGGTTTGAAAACAGAAAAACTCTGTTTTGGAAGGCCATCAAAATTAAGTTGTGTCGTGGGGGTGTGTTCAGACTAGGAGTTAGTGATTAAAGGCATTTCTTGTAGAGAGTAATTAAGGATTTTGATGTCATGTTATGAAAACCTAATTAGGTCTCTTGCCGTTAAGTAGTCGTGGGGGGTGGGGGGGGAGAGAAGAGGGAACTAGATGAACAAGAATCAGCGATGCTACACCTATTCGAATGGCCAGGTCTTTAATTGCTTCCTGAACTGTATGAAAATATCTTCGAAACACAGATGACCCAGTAGGTAATTCCATAGCCCCCGGTACCTGGTTTGAGAAGGTGCACCTCTCAACGTTATTTTCTGTATTTGGGAATCGTTAGATTGCGTAACTTTAATGGCCCGGTGAGAGTATATTTGCTGATTCTCCTAGTGACAAAGCAAAGGACTATACCTTGACTACCTTTTATTTTATCTATGCATTTTTAAAAATTTAATTGATCACAAAATTCCGGTGAAGGGCCAATGTCCTTAAGAACCCTCTTGGCTGAAGACAGCTCATGCGTTTTTTTTTTTTTCTGTCTTCATTGGATTTTACTTTTTCAACAGTGAGTGACTGTTTATTCGTTATTCATTACTCTCATGTCGTTTCAAACACACATCTTTTGTCCGATTAATGTTTCAGGCAACATGTCATTTCTTGCTCGGTAAACCGGCCATTGAATTACAAGCACTTTTATCCAGTCATTTTCCAGGTCCGTATTGGGATTCTTGACCTCTTTATATCAATGTGTCCTGTACATATCCGACGCTCAAGTGAGCTAATAAAGCGTTGTAACTCTTTAAATCAGCAATTAACCAACTAACCAACAAACTTGCAATGCGGTGGCTCTACCTGGGATTTTCAGTGACGTGCGATATCTGTACAGGCCACTCAACGGCAAGTCCAGGAATCTAATCCCTGCCGTTCTCCGGTAGGGCCCACTGTACAACCCCAAAGACAAATCTTGCTTGTCCTTGTATAGTGGAGTTCTGCTCAACACGTTCTGTAGGGTTTCAGTGACTTGGGTTGAGACCCTCCATATAATATGGCATTCCCACACCTTGTGCAGAAACTTTACATCTGTGGCTGCTCATCGGGAACATCTCATGTCATTAGTGTTTAGCATCACATTTAGCCTGTAGGGTGTAAGGTAGGTGCAGTGCAGGTAATTTAATTGTCTGAAGCTTATCCATTATCGTGCAGGTAATTTAATTGTGTGAATGAAGCTTATGCATTATCTTGAATACTTCTCTTTTTTTGTTTTGTTTATTGGGAGCTTCTTGAATTATTTGTGCAAAATAAATTGAGCTAATTTGAATTAACTTTTTCTTTTATATTCTTACCTTCCCATTTTATGTTTAGCCCTCTTTTCCTTGTCTTAGTTATTTTGCTAGTTGCTTCAGGCTGCATAACTGATGTTTGTCCTCTTAATTCAGTCGTGTACCAGGGAGCTGGCTTGGAGCAATTTATACATAGCATCTCATTAAAGAGGCATGTGTTTTGACTGCAGCTTTTAGCCAGCCAGAGAAGTCTCTTTGGCTTCGTTTATTGTGGTGCTTAGGTTAGGTAAAGTTTCCTTTAAAGTGAGTGACATATCCTTAACAACTACATTTTTTCAGTGTGAGTGTTTATTCCCTGCTCTTCGATCTGAAGTTCGAAATTAGTAACATGGTAGCTAGATCAAATACAGGGTGTAACACTTTAGTTGATTATTATTACTGTGTTCGGTTCAAACCAAAACAAGGGTGTGTTATAAGTGGGTTCAGTTATATGCTGATGTAGGACTAGAGATTATATCCAGTCAAGAACACTTTGATCCTTTGGGCTTATTCTTTGATCATTAGCCCAATAATTGAAATTGCCTAGTATTAGTAATTGAGAGTAATCTATGAGTAGTGGGATGATCAGTTCATATAATTTGTTAGCAAAGGATGCCATATAATAAAGGAAACAGTAGGCTGATGAATGGTGTTTGGATTGCTTTAATGTTTAGTAATAATAAATCAACATTCTGAATGGGCTCAATGTAAAGCTCGGAGATTTGCATTTGATGGTGGATAATTGTGGCAACTCTCTCCTCCATTTTATAAACTAATCTATTTGTATGAAAAATATATTGGCCATTGGGAAGTGAGGTTAAGAGATCGGGCATTGTCTCCTCAGATAACCAAGTTTCGTGGGTAGCAAAACATGTCTTCTATCATCAATTATTAAATTAAAAATAAAACGTTTGTGCTTGACCATAGAACAGGTTTTAAAATACAAAACATTAACGTTTTCTTTAGTCATGTTTAGTTTATGTATTTTGCAGTTAAGTATACCACTAGGTACGCTGCTAGTGGGGTTTCCTAGATGGGTTGCCTTTGATACAGTCACCCCTTTTCTGGTTGTGGTTGCTGAATTTCAAATTTCATTGGTTGTTAGGGTTCGCCTGCACATGGCTTGCCTTGTGCTTGAGAAATCTATTGTTTTTAATGTAAACTTAAAAGGGACTTACTTTCTTCCTCTCTTTTCTGGCTTCTTATTGGTTCTTGTGCGTGACACTTACCGTTCCTCCATTTCTATTGGCCGTAGCATAGTTTCCTGCATTTACCAATGCTTGTTCCTCGTCTGCTTTTCTTATCCGTTTCCCACAGCTGAAATACTGTTTACATCCGCTTTAGTAGAACTATATTTTCATGAAGTTTTGACTTTTTTTTTTTTGCAGCATATTTATGTAAACATTTATCACCCGGAGAGATTAAGTGATTTGCATAGAAACAGGATGTTGCACTGCACCACCAAGACTTAAACCAGGATCCCCAGCAATCGAGTTAGCAGCTCTGGCTGGTGTGCCACATCCTCTGCACTCCAGTGTTATCTGTCTGAGAGCAACTTCCTTCTCCCAAACGATGATTGATGAAAACAGCTCTTTATTCATTACATAGGCAAAACAGATGCATTACCAATGCTTGTTAAAATTGATGATAATTTGATGGAGGGATTGTTATTTACATACCATAGGGCGATGAACATCTCAGCAGGGTACTTTTGGCTTAGTGGCTGGCCCATAGTCCGGGAGTGCCTCCTCACAGCAGACATGGAGCCTGTCTGTTTTTAATTCACCTGCCATCCACCCCAACCCGGTCCTTCACCGTGGTAGCCAGACCAATGAGCTACTGCTCCGCAAACCCTCAAGCTGGCTCCGGGTTAGTGAAACAGGATAAAATGCCCACAATCCCAAAACACGTTTTAAAGTGCACGAAGAAATTAAATAAAAAAAATAAGTTCTTGCAATTTAATATACGAGCAGTGTTTTAAAAAAAACAACATAAAACAAACAATTAAAGCAGCTCAGCATATACAGCAGTCTTGCCTATCCAAGTGCTTTTCAGTCTCCACATGATGATTAGGGAAAGCTGTTTTCTCTATTTCCCCTTTTAGGTTAGCTGTGATGGGTTTAGCTGGTGTAGAAGTCTGGGTGGGTGAATGCAGTAATTTGAAGTAGGGATTGAATAGCCATTGAAAGGATAACCTGTTTGAAGAGTTTCTGTGTAGTATAAAACTACTACGTAGTGTAATTGGGTGTCAAAAATGTTAATCCTTAGAGTTGAGTTGATAAAGTTTATATTTACAAGAGTGCCCTATGATGTTTCAGTTCTCCTTTCACTCTCGCTTGACAGCTTATCCGCCATTCTCTGGTTTGCTGGCCAACAGGAAACCTGCCTGACTGGCTTCCCAGCTTGCCCAATCCTTTGGTTGGCTAGTGTCTTGCTGATTGTTGGCTGGCGCGGAGATGGGTGGGCTTGACGCTTGACTACTTGACTACGTAGTGTAATTGGGTGTCAAAAATGTTAATCCTTAGAGTTGAGTTGATAAAGTTTATATTTACAAGAGTGCCCTATGATGTTTCAGTTCTCCTTTCACTCTCGCTTGACAGCTTATCCGCCATTCTCTGGTTTGCTGGCCAACAGGAAACCTGCCTGACTGGCTTCCCAGCTTGCCCAATCCTTTGGTTGGCTAGTGTCTTGCTGATTGTTGGCTGGCGCGGAGATGGGTGGGCTTGACGCCCTGTCCTCCTCTCTGATTGGCCACCCTGCACCCCTCTGTAGTGTACTGGCCAGCGGCTCCACCTTTATCTCTGGTTGGCTAGCTGCCTGTCCTTATTTCTAGCTTATTTCACTCCGTCTGCGCCCACCTGGACCGGGCCTAGGCCCCCCCCGGTCTTTTGTCTCCAGAATTAAAGAAAGTAAGCTATTCAGGCACGGACCTTTTAAAACTACGCCCAGCACCCAATACCGGCTGTGCTCGTATGGTTTTAGATGCCTCCCCCAGGGGACCCATCATAGCCTGTCCCCATTGTAATTTTAAACCTGCTACTCAACTCAATTTGAATGTTTCCAAGGCACATTCCCTTTATCTTAATAGTGGAAATCTTACCGCCGCCCTTATAAATGCGCGTTCACTAGGGAAACATAAATATGAGATAGCAGACCTGCTCCTAGATCACAAACTTGATATTATTTTTATAACGGAAACCTGGACAGATCCCTCATCAGTACCTGATCTGACTGATGCCACCCCAAAGGGCTTCACTGCCTTAAGACAAGACAGATCTAACAAAAAAGGAGGTGGGCTGGCGATAATTCATCGCAGCAATCTCAATACTAAAACAGATCACATTCCCTCCCTTACTTGTGAAGCTACACATTTCTCTATTCAGCTCACCCCCTCCAAACCTTTAATGGCATTTTACTCTATCGTCCACCGGGATCTAGGACAGAGTTCCTCTCCTCGTTAAGCAATCTGATAGAACCCATGGCAGCCGAACCTACCCATACGAGTTTAGGTGATTTAAATTTTCACTTAGAAAATCTTCTCGACAAAGACACCAACACACTACTTTCAGACCTGGAAGTGGTAAGTCTTTCTCGGCGAGTGCCAAACGCCACGCATGTAGCCGGCCACACTCTAGTCGGCCTCTTCTCCAACTCCCAGGCTATTCACCTAAAGAGTATTCTCCCTTAAGTCTGGACCGACCATCATGGGATTTTATTTAACATTTGCATTGACAATAAGTCCGCTCCCAGCACTCCAATAATTAGGCCTGGTGTTATTAAACCTTGGAAGAGTATAGACCATCAGCTTCTTAAGACACATCTATCTTTGACCCAACCAGATGTCTCCTTAGATCCCTGATCTTGCGTCAGCAAACTACACCAGCTGGCTGCATAACGCACTCAATTTACTGGTGCCAAACAAAACCTTTTCTAAAAACCGGCGTTCCCCTTCAGCCCCTTGGTTCTCTGAATCACTCAGAGATCAAAAGAAACTGTGCAGAAATTGCGAAAGACAATGGCATAAATCTTACAACAGTCAAGAGAAACTCCACTATAAGGAAGCACTCACTAAATATAAACTACTGATTGCGCAGGAAAAAAGTAAATATTATACAGCACAGATTGAATCCGCGCAAGATTCTAATAAGCAGCTCTATCTAGTAGTCGCTAAACTATCAGGTTTAACATCCTCCTGTATTCCAGCCCCTTCACAGTCACTGTGTGACTCTTTAGCGAACAACTTGTTCGAAAAAGTAAATGACATCTATGTTAAATTTGCATCTCAGACTATCATCGCCGATCAGTCTTCGATAAACAGCATCACTGATCACTCTTTACTACAATTCCATACACCACACCTGATCAGATTGCTAAACTTATCTCCTCTGTTAAATCGTGCTCTATCACCGACTCTTGTCCTCAGGCTGTACTTTTACCAGTTATTGAACAGGTAGCACCTGTTCTATCTAGCATCTGTAATGCTATGTTTATTTCAGGTACTTATCCCGTAACCTGGAAGAAAACTATTATAACACCGTTGCTAAAAAAACAAACCTAGATCCAACTGACACTAAGAATTACAGGCCAATAGCCAGCTTGCCTTTCCCAGCCAAAATCTTTGAAATGGTGAGGAATACTCAACTCTCTTAGTATATTGAAGATCATCTGCTAGATGACACTCAATTCGGTTTCTGTAGGGGCAGCGGAACCGAGACTGCGCTTATTAAAGCGTCAGAAGATATCAGAATCACTCTTGATCAGGGAGGTACGGCCGTTCTCATACTGCTGGACCTCTCAGCTGCATTTGACACGGTCGATCATACCATACTGATCGAACGTGTCATCAAAATGGGCATCCAACATAATGCAAGAGCCCTACTGACCTCTTTCCTCACCAAACGCACCCAGTCTGCAAACCTTGGCACTTTTTACTCTGCCCAACTGGCCCCCCGTGTGGGGTCCCGCAAGGATCATCCCTAAGCCCGACACTTTTTAACCTATATGTGTCGGACTTAGCCAGAGTCATCAAGGCACGCGGGATGGGCCTAACATCGTATGCCGACGATACGCAACTGGTGCTGTCTATATACAATGATGGTGGAAAGCTAGCAGCCAACTTTCAACAGGGCATGCTGGCCATTAGCAGTTGGATGTCCAGCAATTGCCTTAAGTTGAACTCTGATAAAACAGAGTTTATGACTTTCAGCAAGTTGTCCCCCATCTGGTCCTCTGCCTGGTGGCCGTCCTCACTGGGTCCCCCTCCTCTTCCAGTCCCCAAGGTCAGGAATCTGGGCGTCATATATGATGACTGACCTTTGCTCCTCATGCTAATTCGGTGGTGTCAGCCTCATTCCATAAACTGCGAATGATATAAAAGATTCTACCATTTCTTCCCTTGACCGCGGGTAAAACTTTGGTCAGTACACTAGTTATGTCCACCATCAATTACTGTAATGGGCTTCTTGTGAATGCCCAAAGCAAGATCATTCACAAACTACAATCAGTCCAGAACGCAGCAGCCAAAATGCTACCAGGGACCCTCAATTATAAGCCCATCTCCCATGTTATTCAGAAGTATCATTGGCTCCCCTGTGAAAAATCGCATCAAGGTCAAGGCCTTGTGCATTGCGTACAAGGCTTCGCGTAACATTGTACCTCAGTTTCTAATAGAGAATCTAGCTACTTATATCCCTACTAGGGCCCTTCGCTCCTCTAATGCATTTCTGCTTAGGGTGCCACGTACCAAAACCACCTCATGGGGCGACAAGCGCTTCATTGTTGCCATTGCAAAACTCTGGAACTCCCTTCCATTAAAGATCAGATCCTGCCAGTCTTTACTAGTATTCAGGAAAATGACAAAAACCTGGCAGTTTAATCAATAATCCCCTCCGCTTTGGTAGAAGCTGCTGTCCTCCGCGCCGAGACCCCCACGGGTATTTGAGCGCTTTATAAGTCTCATAAATAAAATAAATAAATAAATAGCTGGCCAGCCACCTTCCCTTATCCCTGGTTGACAAACTGACCCCCCTCTTGGTGGGCTGACTTACCCACTTGCCCTTTTCGTGGGTAACTGGCTGACCTGCCCTCTTCGTGAGAAGGTGCGCTGACCTACCTTCTACAACAGTCTATGATAAGCAAGCTCCTTCTTGATAGGGTCTACAATGGTGGCTCTAAAGTAGGATGGTAGCTTCTCTGATGAGCACATCTCTGCAAATTCTTTAGCACCGAGCCACCAAACTCTTCTAGATTGATCTCTTGGGGGAGGGCACCAGAGCAAGGTATTTTTTTGTTGTAGCAGACGTCTGCCAAAGCCAACAGGCAAGACAAAAGCAGTCTCCCTTTTTACTAGTTCAGTGTATTGTTGCAAGCAATTCAGTTTTTCCATCATGGAGTTATAACTCGAAGACAGTATTACCAAAGTGCCCTGGAGTAAAGTGGGCCATTACATGGCACCTACTGTAATGCCTGTTCTGGTGGCATAGAAACCCTGTGCATGCAGAAATTAACATCACCCCATACAAATGATGGAACATCTTTGCCTGTGTACCTGCATCACATTGTATTTAAAGATATAAAAGGTCTTTAAGTGACGTGCTAACTGCACCACACAGCAGATGATTACAGCCGAGCCCTGTGGCAATTTATGGAAAGGCACTCAGAATATCTAAGGATTTGCCCATTTTAATGTCCCTGAGACTGCCCCTACCTGGAAGGGCCTAGCATGACGATGGCTGGACAGCATCTAAACAGATGAATCTGTGGGGCTCCAGCATAGTAATGAGTCCACGGAGACCAGCGTGGACTCGGTAAACTCCTTGACGCATTGTTGCAGCCGCAAGGGTAGGAGACGACGTAGGGAGCAGAGGATGACCGACATTGAGCCACTAATTTTAACTGAAGTATGCCATGCTGAAGGCAGCTTTGGTGTTGAAGCACTATCTAATTTGGGTGGTGAGAGTTAGCAGTTTTTATTGTAGGCTCAATAGATTTCTGAGCTGAGCAGTTTCCAACATTAATTATTCGTATAGGGGAGGGATTGGCATAGCTATCATATTTGCCTGGCCGATCTACTAGTAAAGTGGTACTTAACCTGGGTGTCAGTGAGGACTACTCAGGCGGTCTGTGACTTTTACAAACCTAAATAATATTAAAAATTAATACATTACAATTAACAAAGTATATGAAATTAAAGATGCAAAATTGTGAAATATACAAAATCGTTTTTTTATATTGTTTTTAAGGTCCACCCATAAATATTGCTGAGGCCGTGGAGGGTCCCCGGCTTCCAATAATGACTCAGTGGGGGTCCCCAAATTCTAGTAATGTTTTAGTGGGGGGTCCACAGAAGCCAAAAGGTTAAGACCTGCTCTACTAGTAGGAACAGAATGTTACTGAAGGTAGTTGATGCCATGTCGGTTTTGAAAGGGAGCTGCTACCGCCTACTGGTAATTTCCTCATAACTACTGAAATCTATTTTGACATGTGTGTACTGTTCACTTTTTAGCTACTTAAGTCTTTTAGAATAAAACATGACATCCTACAACCTTTCATTTCACACTTTTTGTACAGCATGTTTGTCAGTTAGGTCACTTTACAAAATCCGCCAACTTTGCAGTCGGAGAAAGAAAAGTAATTGTAGATGTAAACTGACTTTTGACCTCTATCCCTGAAGACAGAATACATTTGATAAGATAAAAACAGCATTTAAAGGCATCTTAAATGCTACTTCACTTTGTGAGTGAACAAAACACCTGTTTGTCAGTTCACCAGAAGGGGCAAGTAGGCCCCAAATGTAGCTCATCCTGATAAAAACTAAACTCGCCATAGAGAGTGGGTGAGTCAATTTGTTGAGTCCTGGACCTGGTAGTCCGATAATCTTGGCATCCAGAGTGAGGGTCACCGGATGAATCGCTAGGAGTTTCCAGCTAGGCTCTCCAATGCAGGGGATTTTGCAGTCATTCAGATTGTGAGCAGCGAGAGTGTATTCTCCTTTACTTTCCTTGACTCTTAACCCACCAGATAGTGTTTTTGTTCCATTTACAACTCCCCCCTCCAAACGGGTTGCCCCTCCATCTATCCACCTATTTATCCAACTTATTCCACTATAATGTTTACTACCCTTACCTGAAGTGTAAGGTAGCTGCAACACTTTGGCATGGGTGTACAGTTGGTCTTCATTCTTGAGGATGAATGTGGAACTATAAATGTTAATATTGCCCACCATACCTTACAATTGAAAGTTGACTCCTCCTGAGTACTATATGTCAAGGATTCTGTGTGTTGTAGAGGACTTTGTGTGTTGAACTATTTTCTTCCAGCCGGGTCACTATGTGACCATTTGTTTTTGGAATGGCAAGAAAAGGATCAATTTGAAGTTTGAATAAAGAGGCTACCCCATTCATTTGGTTTCTGTGCCTCTGCTGATATCCTTTGCTCTGCCTCCAAGCAGGCCTACTGGCTGCCCGAGTGTGGGCGAAGTTGACACCAGCCCTTAGGGCATTAGAAGCTTCTAACTAAGGTCTTGGGACTTCTGCCTGAATACACAGATGGTGGGTGAACCTTAACTCAATGGTTCTATGCTGCACTGTCGGCCGTGCACATGGTAAGTGCATGCGCAAATCATAGTACATGGAAAAATGTATCTGGCACTCCCCATCACAAACTCTTCGATCTTCTACTGCTCACCTGGTCCGCACCACCAGGGTAATAACTTCCAGATATGGAGGTAGAGTGTTCAGCTGTGCAGCGGCACAGGTGTGGAACAATCTCCCACCTAATATCAGACAAATATAGGAGTTCCTTCAGTTTAGGAAAAAACTTAAAACTCACCTCTTCCCTAGGGTGTAGTGCTTGCAACGCCGACGGTGGATAAACTATGTATGTGTAGAGGAACCTCTGTCTTCAGCGCCAGGATACCCGTGGGTTGATAAAGCGCTTTGTATATTCTGGTTACATTACATTACTTTGGTCATTGGTTACAATGACATTTTGCACCTGTGCAAATAACTCGCTGTACATCCATACTATAAATGAGTTTGAAAGCTCCATTTTAGTTCCATATCTAAAAATTGAAAGTGTTGAATAGCACTGATGTGTGAGAAAACACTAATTACGGAGAGAGCGTAGGCCTTGTAAAGTGTTAGCATAAATAAATAGCATGTTGGAACTCTCAAGCCTCCTCTGTAAATAAACATTTGAAGGGTCTGTGCACGTTAAGAAAAGTCCAAGTTAGATTAGTGGCCCATCTGAATACTATGATATCTTTACAATAACAGCATGGAACCCCAATCTAAAAGACGGCAAAGGCAATATCTCGGACTTAAATTTGAGTCATAAGCCTGACGCATCTGCTTTGTTACTGCTTTTCAGCAGTGGCCCTCAGTGCACTGAATGGGACCTACCAGTCGCACTTAACAGCAACCATTGCCCCTTCGCTAGAAAAACAAGCATTTACAATGCAATAGGTCTCGCAGCATTAAAGTTTGAGTTATTGGCATTGTGTATGACAATGCGTTGCATAAAATGTTTTGCAAACTTTGAATTGGTGAGCAGTGAGAGTGTGTGCAAGAGTATGCTGTTGCTCACAGCTGTTATTATTCACACAGCTCTGAAGAAGCACCTCACGCACGGGGCTGACAGTTATTATTCACACAGCTCTGATGATGCACCTTAGGCACGGGCTCACAGCTGTTATACATTTGCTTTTGTAATTTGCACACTTGTAATTTTCTCCTCATGTATCTTTACTGTTCCAATTGTGATCAGTTTGAACCACAAACATTTTTTCTCCTAACATCAGCAAAGTATGTAGCAGATGATGAATTATGTGAAAAATATGGCAAATCTCTTAATTATGCGGAAGATTCCGTACCCTCAGAATCACATATTTCCAGTGGCCCTGCTTACAGCAGTATATTAAGCAATAACATTCTGACAATGGCAAGGTTTTTACTCTTAAGTGAAGTTTCACTAATACAACACAAAATACAAAATGGGAAGGAGCAGTGAAAGTGCCTATAGTCTAAAGAAAAGCACGGGAAATATGTGCTGCCACTGTTCTGCCTACTCTCATTCTCCCCAAGTACTCGCAGAAGGCAGAACTCTGACATGAAGGAACTTAAAGAACATACTCCACGTTGGGTTACTAGTGACTGCATTTATTCTCTACCAACAAATTCTCTCATTTTGTCATATGAATAGACATAAATTGATTACAACCAGGGCCACTGGACTTATGTGATTGCGCAGCCGCATTTTCCAGATATTTATGGATTTGATACATTAGCTACATAATCCATCATCTACAGCATCATTTGACATTTTTAATAAAAAAAACTCATAAAAGGATCAAATGTTACTAAAAATGCGGTGATGTGTTGCACAGTGGAAGGCCCTTCACATAGGTTTACTTGTCACTACTGGGGAGAAACATTTATACACCGAGGGATAACGTGCAAAAAATGACACAATAGTGAAGTAATACTACCCTGCATTACACAGTACAATTTGGTCAACACCTCTGCATAATTTAGACCTCCCCTGTTGCATAATTCCAGAAGCCCTGATTATTGTACTTGTCCTATTTATGTCCTAAACTGATAACAGAGAGAAGGATGAGGTGGGGAGACGTGATGGCGGAGCAGAGAGATGAGAGGGTAATTGGGTTAATAAGGAGGAGGCAAGACAGAGGGTAGTGAGAACAAAAGGATAACTGTGATGGGGAGAGAGGAGGGCAAATTGGACAGAGAAGAGTGAAAGGAGGGCGATGAACAGAGAAAAGGTTAGGAAGAGAGAGATGGGTTAAGTGGAGAGAGAAGGGTGAGGTGGAGAGAGACGAGTGAGGTGGGAATAGAAGTGTGAATTCTAGTCAGAGTAACTTGAGCCACAGCGAGAAGATCCAGAGGTTAGGAGAGCGAAAAAGTGTGAAAAGGTGGAAAGAGGAGGGAGAGGTGAGAGGTAAATTAAAGGGAAGTGGAGAAAGTGAAGGGACCTACGAAAACAGGTGGCTAAGATGGAGAGAGAGTTGTAAGGAGAGAAGAGAGTGGGGTGTGGTGAAGTAGAGGGTGGAGTTAGCAGGACAGCAAAGTGAAATGGAGAGAAGAAGAGTGAAATCGGAAGAGAGGGAGTGACACGGAGAGAAAGGAATGCGAGGTGGAGACCGCATAAGATCAAACCTGTAGGTTTAAACTTCTAGAAATGCTCAGTCAAAACTAGTAGTCAGAACCCGGCAAAAGGTATTGTATGCAGCTCACAACCACAAAAGACCACCCAACATGCACAGACCAGGTGACAATAATGAATAAAAGGAAAGTACAGTAGAATAAAATAAAAAGCAGTGGGCGCGTTTTCACAAATGCCATTTTAATTTTACTCTACAGCTGTTCTTGCATCAGTGAAATGCCAGCACTCTTCGTGCCCTGCAAACCTCCTGTCAAACTCTGGCACTGGCGCGATTTAATCTGAGCTCGCAAGCCGTTGCGTGACAACAGAAGGAAATCAATAGAAAATAAGAAAGTTTCGAGCGTTGCACCGGTGAGCGCCGGCGCTGCACCGACCGGCGGGGCACTGCCTGAGCTGTCCAGCGCCCCCTCTGCCACATAACGAGGTCTGTGCCTGTGCACGCAAAGCCACTTACGGACAGAAACCCCGATGCAGCCTCCATGCAGCTCGCCCAGTTTATTTCTCACTCATACGTTTATTATAATTAGTTTCCTGTGCAAGAACGTTATATCTATTTCTCCATGCACAGGGCATTGCGTTCACACGCTGTCGGTTTCTGTTGGGGATCAGGCGAGATGACTGCAATATCTGCGCGCGCATTCCAAAACGAAACCTAGCGTGGGGGCGGGACTTCCGTCTTGTGAGCGAAGCCCGCGCCCACGGAGTACCTGGTCCGAAGAGCAGTGCGTGACGCGGGGCTCCCATGCCTGAGGGAGAGCCCCGCGGAGGCGACAGAACACCGGATTGGCGGTAAGTGGGCCTTGGGGGGCGCTCGTGTGTGTGCGCTTGTGTGTGTGTGTGTATGTGTGCGACGGCGGGGGTGTCTCTGTATGTGTGCGTGTATGTGCGCTCCTGTGTGTGTCTCTCTGTGTGCGACGGCGGGGGGAGGGGGGAGTGTCTATGTCTGCGTGCGTGTATGTGCGCTCGTGTGTGTGTGGCCGCATGCGTGCAGGGGGAGGTGTGCCTGGGTATGTTTGCGCGTCCAGGAGACAGCCAGGCCGAGCGCGGCGCGTGCCAGTCGGCGCGTGCCAGTTTCAAATCGCCTCCAAGGCGATGCGCGCGGCCAGGATTGTCTCCTGGGAAGCACACATGCCGACTAAAGGTTCTCGGCGGAGACGCTTCGCCCGGCTAGCCGAGACCTAAAAAGGAGCTCTAGATTGCATTCAAATGCAGTAGTGTACCAGTGACAGTGTGAGAGAGAGCCACCAGGCATACTGCTGCATGACAAGTTGCAATCCAAAAGTTGGTGTTGATTTGACAACCTCACCCAGGATGCATACCTGTACTCTTACAAGAAAGCACCTTTTGTTGCCCATATCACAAGACTTCGGAACATGTACTTGCGATTAAGCTGTTCCTGTTAGCAAAGGTAAATGTCTGTCAGGCGGCCATCTTAAGATTAGTCACACTGAAACGCTGTCAAGCCAACAGACTCCCTTCAAGCTGATGCTGGGCCATGCAGAGTTTAGTCACCTGGCCTGCGCTTCAGCTGGACACGCCCCCTCCCTTTCGGGCAACATGGCAATCCACCGCTTGTGCTCGACAGTTTGTTGAAACCAGGGAAGATGAATAGAGCCATGGGTGACAGGGTTGCGGTACTGGATGCTGAAGTCTCTATGGGAGGACAGAGGAAGTAGCCACTTGACACTGATAAGCCTAGGATGGATCGGGAGCGGCAATTAGTGGCACTGGCACTGGTTGTGGCGAGTTCAGAATAAGACTCCCTGGGAGATTCTGAGTGTTTTGGAGTACATGGTGCACTTGTCCAGCCTGCCTTGGGGAAACAGCAGCATGCCACTGGGGAGCTGGGAGATGCGGTTGGAGTACCACTAGTAAGGCAAAGGCTAGACTCCCTATGAATCAGTTTGATGCACTAATTGTATTCTCCCCGAGATCTTGGTATGCCAACATTATAACCTGAGGGCCAATTTAGTGGGCTGTCTGCAAAAAGGTTTGGACTATCGTATTAAAGAAAAGGCCAGGTGTTTGGCAGCCAAAAAAAGTTATTTTCCTACCCCGGCCAAAAGTAAATTAAATCTTCCAAAGACAAAAGGAGAAAACAGCCTTGAAGTGAAAGGTGAGCTCAAGTGCATGGGAGCATTGGGAACCTCCTCTTCTCCTTCAGGCTTTGGTCTCCCGGAGTCCTCATTGATCAGTGAAGACTTAGCTCCCTTGACCTTAAAGAATAAGGGTGCTAGCCAAGGAAGCGGGTTTTTACAGGGTAAGGTAGCAGTTCAAATGCTGGCCCTTCAGAACCAAATCCAAGATAGCCACCCCACAATAGGAGTGCTGGAAAGGAGCATGGAAGGTGGAGCCATAAACAGGGTTCAAGACGTGGGCTGCATCAAGGATTTTAGGGCTCCATTGGAGGACACAGGGCCCGCCTTTTATTAAAAAAAATACTGCTTTTCTGATTGCAAACAACCTCTAAGCTTGCCCTCCCTCAGCAAAACGAAATAGCGGTAGGGGTGGAAAAGGTTTTTACCAGTTTTCAATAAGACAAGCAAAGCTGTCACAAGCTCCAGTTCTACCACCTCTCTTGTGGAGAAGAAAGTAGGTGAGGAAGGCAATAGCTCAGTCGTTGAGGCTAAACAAGCCAACCAGTTCATGTCAAATGCTTTTAACTATGGAAATCGCAGCACTTATTTCGAATAGAAAACGGTGGTAGAAGGTAATACTCCCTTGAAGAAGCTCTCCAAGCTGACACAGCCGGTTAAAGAAGGTATTGAGAACTGCTCGGCAGATACTAAAGTTGAGTCCTTATTATTGACTATCTTGACTAAAGTACAGAGGTTAAAGCGTGCCAAAACACCCCCGCTCATACTTTAGATAGCTTTATGGTAGAAATTGAAAAGAGAATTATGACTTTAGGGGCACAATTGGAAGGAATGGCATTTCGGATCTTGAAGATACTCAGTGAGCTGTCTAAAAAGAGCTCTATCCTGCAAAAGGAACTAGCCTCTGTGAAACAGCAATTGGAGGACCTAGAAAATCCTTTGAGGATGTCTAACCTTGGGTTTATCCGCATACCTGAACAGGAAGATTGAAATTTCGAGATGGCTATTGAATACATGGATGACTTGATTCTCACTCCTTTCCTGATGGAATTACGGAGGACCTTACAATAACTCATGCACATCAAATACAGTTTTGAAAGTATCTGGATATATCCCACCCGTGCAATGCTGGTGAATTTTGGGGCCTATATGATGCACAAGAAGGTGGTTTATAGTGCCGTAAAACACAGAAGTATTAAAATCAGAGACAGGTTTGTTATAATACTGGGTTTCCCTGACGTGTCGTACAAGACTTCAAAGCGAATTTTGGCAAATGCCGTCTTTATTCCAAGCTACCAGTGGACAAGCAAGGATTTTATAACCGGACAGACTCAAAACTTTGTTTAACGGCAAATTTAATGTGTTTAATGATACTCGGATAGCACAAAATTATTTGCATGAAATTCATACTAAGGAAAAATGATGTGCTATTATTTAAATTTGTCTGTTGAAACTGTATTTCTCAAAGAAAAAATAATTTTTAGTGTATGGCTGGCTTGGTATAAAGACTTGGGGAAGGGGTGGGTAGGTCCACTAGGGCCCAGAAAAAGGTGCAAGCAAGCGCACATTCTCAGGGAGGGGAGATAGGTTGTGTTAGGGCGACATGGTCACAACAGAAGGGTTACAAGGGCACAGGGGAGTGGATTGGTGATGGTTTGGATGCAGTAATGGGTGAATGGCGCAAGTTTGTAGTGTTGGGGAGGTGTGGGGCTCCATTAGTCTCTTAAACGGGCTGGGCGAGTATTTGCTGAGGGGAAAATGGTTTCTTGGAGTGATGGGGCTAAACCAAACTAATCAAACTGGGAGTGCGGATGGTGGGTGTTGCTAAACTTTCTGATTTTTAGAAATTTAAAATGTTTAGTGGGGTCCCGGACGGAACTGTTGGATAGTCTCAGTAAATGTTAATGGCTTGAATAATCCTCTGAAGCGTCGGGCAGTTAGGGACTGGCTTGCTGAGCAGAAGGCTTCTGTTTTATTACTTCAGCAGATACATGTTCGGAAATCCAAAATAGCTTCAGTTAATTAATCTTCTTTTCAATTATTATGGTATTCATCTGCATCAACCTCTCTGAGGTGTGGTGGTTATTGTCGCAGATATTTCGAGGATCAGGTGTGGCAGGTGGTATCTGATTGTTATGGAAAATGGGCCATGGTAGAAATTCATATTAATAGGGAGAGGTATTCCTTAGTATTTTTTTATGGCTCAACTCCTGATGATCCTCAGCTATTATATGACTTCTCTCTTCAGTTGGCCAGTCTCCCCAAGAATATAATAATGGTGGCGATTTTTAACTGTGTTCGAAAAACAGATGTCAATATAAGTAGCTGAGCCATCCGTCAGCGCACACCTAAGTTAGCAAGGGCAATGGAGATGATCAAGGAAGGGCATAGCTTGTTTGAGACTTGGTGAGGTGTTTCCCCGATGGCTAGGCGGTATACTATCATTTCCTCCCGTTATTGTTCAGTTTCAAGGATAGATTCCTTTTCACTTCTAAGAATATCGCCATTGTTACATCTTCAGTTTATATCAAATTCTCTTATGGATCATGCTGCAATTACTATAGATGTGCTTCTCTCCAACAAAGTGGCCCTGCCCAAACTCTGGTCTTTAAATAGACCATTACTCTCTGAAAAATCTTTTATCTAACAGATGAAGGGTGGGCTATTTTTTTTGGTTGAGGAAAATCGACCCTCTTCTGAAAATATTTAGGAAGAATTTAAGGTATTCGAGGAGAGATTATCGCTTAGTGAGGTGTAAGCTACATCAGTTTTTGATGGAGAAGCAACTTAAAAACAGTAGAACTTATGGGCAACAGCTAAATGAGGAGAAGTAAGTGGGAGGGTTTAGCCTGGCAGGTTAAAGTGTGTCAAGCTCCAAAAGCCATATATAAAATCCGCGATCCATCAATGAATTATTTGCTGGGGGACGCCCCTTTAATTGAGGAAGTACTTCATCATCATTTTCCAACCATCTACACAGCAGACCAGCCCCCTAAGTAAGAGGGATATTTTGGGTTTCCTAGATAGAATTTGCTGCCCAAAGTTGTCAAGTGAAGCAGCACAAAATCTTGTTCACCCTATAACACTATTAGAGATGGAGGCTGCGGTTAGAGCTTTGCCCAGAGGGAATGCTGTTGGAGGAGATGGGTTTCCATCAGAGTGATACTAGACTTATCTCTGTAGTAAAAGATCCGATGAGTGCCCTGTTGAATAATATATTGATAGGTGGCCCTGCTCCCTCTTCTTTTTGTAAACACTTCTTTGTTTTACTGAGACAAAGATCTGGAAGACATAAACTCATGTTGTTTGATCACACTGCTCAATATAAGATTAAAGACTATACAGATAATGGCGGCAAGGGACACCGCGTGCCGTACCACTACGTGTGTTACGAGTGTAGAAAGAAATAAGGATGTATAATCTCCGTATGATGCCCTCCTCTAAAGGCCAGCCACCATCATTGGCCCTTCATATAAGAACATATGTACCAGAAATAGAGAGGCACATAACAAGAGATATTCAATCAGTGTTCACACTTTGAATATGCCAGTAAACAACGTAATCACAGTGCGAGAGGCCTTTGCTCTATTTATATTCTTTACTTCTTTTATTAATTTCTTGCCAAAAAACAGGAACATTTGTGTACAGCCAATGCGTTTTGCCCACACATCAGGCTTCTTCAGGGCATGGTAGTGCTGGCTGGTCCCCTCAAATGGTACGTTTTTCTACAGTGCAGTGTTCCGCATAAGAGTTGGTTAAAATCTTTACTTATTATATATGTTGTGTGCCAAAGGCTCCACTGAGTAGTCCAGCTCAAAAAAGCACGTGTTATGCCTCGCATCTGAGGCCGTGTATGGCCATAGCAGACGCTCAGAGTTCTACTTACTGCCCTATTTGTCAGCATAGGGCAATAATTGGGCAGATTATACAATCTTAATGAAAATATTAGCTGCTAGGGTGGCAGAAGTTATGCCTGTTTTAATCGGGAAAGATCAGACTGTTTATTCTAGGGCTCCAACCGTACTATAACACACATTATCTATCAAAAGCAATTGATTAGTTCAACTTTAGTAAATTTCCTACAGCAGTCCTGTTATAGATGCTGAGAAAGCTTTTGACCTTGTGAACTGGGATTGTTTGTTTCAAGTTTCAAGTTTTATTTTATTTGTTTTGGTACTCTACTGAGGACCACAAATGTTATACGATAAAAATCAGTTACAAGTACTTTTTAAAATTTTACATGTTAGTACAAAGCTAAAAAAGGTTTAAAAAATTTATAAAAGTTATAACAAACTAATTCGTTGGGGGGAGATTTGCATACAGTGATCAAGTCCTTTACTGTGGTAATACGGCAATTAATGTATATAGGATACAGATGTCTTGTCCTAGCTGCCACTACTTTTTGATTAGGGCATGCGAATAAGAGATGTTCTACGTCCTGCTCCCCTCCGTGGCAGAGGTTACATAATGAAGATCCATTTGAGTGCCAACTTGATGTTAGAGATAGCACTGGTAGAGTGCCGAGTCGTAACAGGGTAATTGATCTCCTAGCGCCATGCGAGAGATTAAAGGCTATGTATTGTTGTACTTGCTTGGGTGCGATTGTTTCTGCAAAGCTTTTATACAGAGTCAACTTGGCGCAGTGTGAAAAATCGAGATCGTAACTGAGTCTGGGAGTAAAACATTTTAAAAAGAGTTTTAGTTGTGATGGGGTCCAGGTAAGCAACAGATTTGCATTTATCTCAGCCAGTTTGAATGCAGTGGACATGTTGCTGAAGAATACTTGTTTCGAAGCATCACAGTCGAAGGTCTCGGCTTTAAGTAGAGAACGAAGGGTTCCATCCTTTGCGTGCAGCAGGTTATATGCCCACCTGATGACATTTGCGATAGCTCTTGAATAGGAACTCATGATTGAAAATTCAAGACGAAGAGCTTGCACCGGGGTGGATTGTGATACCTTCAGCATTTTCCTCAGTATCTTCCCTTCTTTTTGGTCCAAAAATGACCACTGTTTTATTGGAATATATTCCAGGGCAAATGATAAAACTGGAGGTATCTTTGTGCTATATACTTAGGGATGAGAAATGTCGGTTACCTGAGGCCGCATATAATCTTTGAAGGGCTCCGGCGTGCACCTCGGATTTCCTGGTCAGGTTGTTAACCTGTAGATTGTTTTTTAAGGTCTTTGTGAAAATCCTGCCCAAGTAGGTGTATTCCTCAGTCTCTTATATTTTTCCACCGCCGAGTCTCCAGCGAAATTTGGTGCTTCTTTTTCTTCCTGAGAAGGAAACTATTTTTGTCTTAGTGAGATTCGGGATTAAGAAGTTTTCCTGGGTATATTTGTTCAGAGAGTCTAGGAGTCTTTGCAGACCAAAGGGCGTGAGATCTAGCATTACGATGTCGTCTGCATATAGGAGGGCGTGAACATTTTGGGCTGCGATCTTTGGAGGCAGACTTGGCACTTGTTGCAGGTGCTGAGGCAAATCACTAAGATATAGTGATAATAACAAGGGGGCTAGGAGACACCCCTGCTTGAGTCCGTTTGCTGTTGGAATTATGTTGGTCAGGCCCTTTTCACACCCCATTTGCACTTGACACCACGTGGGCGAATGTAGTGTGATTATAATTTGTAATAATTGTTCTGGGATTTTCAACTTCCTCAGTTTTTTCCAGAGAGATGGTCTATCAACTCGGTCAAATGCAGTTGAAAAATCAATGAATGCTGCATATACCGGCTGGGATTTTCCTACAACGTATTTGTCGAGGATTGTTTGTAATATCCCGATGTTATCGACGACCGAGTGTTTTGGTCTGAAGCCGGCCTGATATAAGGGAATTAGATCCTGAGAAAATGCCCAATTTTTAAGTTGGTCCAATACTTCGGCGGCGAAGATTTTCCCCGTGGCATCTAGCAATGCTATTTGGCGATAGTTACCAGCCTGATATCTTGATCCTTTTTTAAAAATCGGTATTATGATACTCCCCTTCCAGTATTTTGGAACTGATCCTGTTTTGAAGATGAAGTTAAAAAGGGGAGAGAGCATCTTACTCCAACCCTTGGGGTCTGCCTGTAGGACCTTGATTGGTATTTGGTCTGGGCCGGAGGCTCCTGTAGATCTTGCCTTTCGGATGTGCATTTCTATTGAAAATGGGGAAGCGGTTCCTATCGGAGTGTTATTTCCTTCGCTTTCATTCCCAGTATTATCGGCCTCTTCATTACTCGTATTTACTCTATACAAGTCTGTCAGGTAGTTTTCCCATTCTTGAGGGGGAACTGGGATGGCTTGCAGGACCTTTTTTGTACCGGTCTCCTTTGCGATTAATGACCAGTAGGATCGTTGGTTGCGCTGCTTTGCCGCAATTTGTAGGTCGACCTAGTTTTTGTCCTGCATTAATCTTTTTAGACAACGCTTTTCTCGCTTGAGTTGATTTTTCAGCTTGTTAATTTCTGCCTGTCTTGAGATTGAACGATCCACGTATTGTGCTCTAATAAGTTTATTTAATCTTTTTGCAATTGATGAATTCAAAGTTTTATTTTTATTTATATTCATTACTGGTGCTACTTGTTGTAGCTTATTTTGAAAGACTTGATTTAATTTCTTGATGATGGATTCAAAGTTTGTTATTGGGTCAGCGGAGTATTCTATGGATAAAAGATGGTTTGTGTCGATTAAGGTGGTTATTTTATCTAACATGATTGAGTTCCAATAGATCCGCCTTTGATTTATTTATTTATTTTTTTAAATTTTTATTTTTGTTGCAAAACACATATAGCACATTTGAACACCATCAGTCACTTGATCACATACAATCGTGAGGGGCCCATGATTAACACTAGATACTGAGAATATCAAAATATATATCGGCCCTCGAGTGCCGGGTGAAACTGTGGCAGATCAAGTGACATAGTGAAAGGTAGTATACACACATTGTGAAAGATACCGGTTGCATTTTCAGGTTTTCGATGTGGTTTGCATATAAACAACTTAAACAAGAAAAACTGCACACATAGCCTTGCATGTTGGTGAGGTAGTATCTCCTATACCCTGCATCCCAGTCCACCTGCGAGGGACTTATCAAGCTATCCTGTGCCCCCTGCCCCACCCCCTCTCCGCACTCCACCCCCCCTCATGCAAGTCCAACTCGCACCCATGTAAAGCACCCAACAGTCATCCTCACATTCAATCAGAGGTCCCCCTCGCTCTCAGATCCTTCGAGATCATCCTCTTCCAGAGGTTCGCATATGTCCCCCCCTGTAGGAGTTCCTTGTTTGCCACACCCCATTCCACTTGCGCGGGTTACTCCTCAGCTTATACACCGCCCTCTCAGTCAGCATGAGCATATCCATGTTTCTGATCCACTGGGCCAGCGTGGGCAGGTCAGCCGATCCCCATTTCTGCGCTATGTCTCGTTTTGCCGTCACCAACCCCACCGTTACCCATGTTCTTGCATAAAAGGTGAGGTCAGTCGGCCCTCAGACATTCAGCAGGCACAACCGCGGGTCCAGAGCAAGGGTGGTATGTAGTGCCTGGGCCATGGTGCGCAACACTCTTTGCCAGTAACTAACCAGCCGCGGACAGCTCCAGACCGTATGTAGAAACGAACCTTCCGCCCCGCAGCCCCTAAGGCAATAAGGATGCTCAGCCCTGTGCAACTTGTGCAGTGTCGTGCGAGTGTAGTAAATACGGTGTAGGATTTTTAACTGTACAAGGCGGAATTTAGAAGAAATGCCTGCTTCGCGCGGGGACGCCAAAGCTGTGTTCCTTTCAGTTTCGTCCAGATCCCCCACCTCCAACACCCACTTGTCCTTCAGTCTCCCCAGCAGGTCAGGCATGTTGTTGAGTAGTTTACGGTATGTTATCGAAGTCGCCCCCTCCTGTAAGTAGTCCGTGAGCAAACGGTCTTCCAGGGGGGAGGATGCAGGTGGGGATGTGTCAGGTGGGATCGCCGCTCGCAGTGCATGTCTGATCTGAATGTACCTGTAGAGTTCTGTTTCCCTCAACTCATATTGTTCCTGTAGGGTTGCAAATGATATTACACCATCCCCCTCCCACATATCCCCCACTGTCGAAATGCCGATATTATCCCACTGTTCAAAGCCCTTATAGCGCCGCAAGTGGCCCAACGTCTTCGTGTCCCATAAAGGGGTAAGTTTAGTGATGATTCCATCCCATTTCAACTTCGCCTGTGCCTTGTACCAGAGACGCACCGTGTGTTTCGTAGGCCCCGTCAGCTTCGCCGCGACACCACGGTGGTACAGTGGGGTCAACAGACTGTCCGTTCCCAATTGTTCCCTGTCTGCCCGAAACGCCGGGTCCTCCTGCGGGGCGTGTATCCACTGGTTAAGAATTTCCAGCTGGGCCGCCCAGTAGTATAGTTGTACGTTGGGTAGCGCAATGCCACCATCGTACCACCCCCTGTTCAATTTTGTGTGAGCGATCCTAGCTGGCTGGCTGCCCCAGAGCAGGCCTGAGATCTGCGCCGTTATTTTCTGGAGGAAGCTATCTGGCACCAAATATGGAGCATTTTCGAGGACATATAGGAAGCGTGGCAGGGCCATCATTTTGAAGAGCGCTGCTCTTCCTAGTAACGTCAGGGGGAGTTCTTTCCAATACTGTACATCACCACGGAGGCGGATTAAAGGAGGCTGCAAGTTCAGTCGTGTGAACTCCGCCTCATCCATGGTGATATGAATCCCCAGATACTTAAAGGACGTGTGCGCCAGAGCTAGCGGACAGGAGTCCGGGAGCGGCCCCCTCAGCTCAAAAATTATGGACTTAGCCCAGTTGATGGTGTAACCCGAGATCCGTCCATGTGCAGTACAGAGGGCCAGGAGGTTAGGAAGACCTTCCCCCAGGTCTGTGAGGTAAATGAGCATATCGTCCGCGTAGAGGGACACTCTATCTTCCCAGTGCGGAGCCCACTGAATACCTTTCAGGAGTTGTGTGGTGCGAATCGTAACTGCCAACGGTTCCAAAACCAAAGCGAAAAGGAGGGGTGAAAGCGGACACCCCTGCCTAGTGCCACGGCCTAGAGAAATAATCCTGGAAGTGTAGCCATTCGCCACCACTCTTGCCATGGGGTCCCTGTATAGCATGCGTATCCAGGAGATAAACACCGGGCCAAAACCCATGCGCGCGAGCACCGCAAAAAGATAGTTCCACTCCACCATGTCGAACGCCATCTTGGCGTCCAGTGATAGGATCGCGGCCGGGCGTTGTAGCAGAGGGATGCGTGCCACCACCCCATGTACCCTGCGGAGATTCAAAGCAGTACTACGATGGGGCATGAAGCCGGATTGGTCTGGGTGAATCAGTTGAGGTAGGCACGGCAGGAGCCTGCTCGCCAATACCTTAGCAATAACCTTGGCCTCTGGGTTCAGCAAGGAAATAGGTCTGTATGACGAGCAATCGCCGGGGGGTTTACCTGGTTTCGGTATGGCAACGATGGACGCCATCCGTTGATCCGGTGGCAGCCTACCCTTCACTCTAGATTCTTCATACATGTGAAGTAGGGGCGTGCTCAGGAACTCGGACTCAGTTTTAAACCATTCAATGGGGATCCCGTTGGGGCCCATTGCCTTACCCGGGTGAAGGGCGCCGATAGCCAGCTGGACCTCTTCTATCGTCAGAGGCGCATCTAAGTCTTTCGACGTCTCCGTCGTCAACTCCCGCAGGGGGGTGTGTTCGAGGGCAATCCTGACCTCGTCCTCCCCCACCACAGTCTCAGGAGTGTACACCCCTTCAAAATAGTCCGCAAGGACTTCCACGATCTCGTCCGGGCGCGTATGAACGGTACCACGCGGGTCAGTAAGTTGAAGGATGTTTCTTCCCCCCCATGCCTCTTATCTAACCACGCCAGAAGTTTGCTGGCTTTGTCTCCGATATCGTAGACCCTGTGTTGCGTAGCCGCAATGTCCGACACCGTAATCTTCCTCAGGTGGTCAGTGAGGCGGCGCTGATGGACCTGGAGCTCATGGAGCGTGTCCTCCGAGGGGTTCGCCGTATGAGCGGTATTGGCCCTCTCAAGGCCCAACTCTAAGTCAAGGGCCTCGCGTCTGTGTGCCTTTTTATGGTTCGCAATCACGGCAATGGCCTGGCCCCTAAAGACGGTCTTGTACGCTTCCCATAACGTAGAGGGAGAGTCCACCGAGGAACGGTTTTCCTCAAAGTATAGCCGCGTAGCCTTCTTCAGGTCTTTAGTGATTCGGGGAACTTTAAGATAGCCAGGGAAGATCGGGAACACCCTGTGTTGTTTCGTGTGCGTGGTGGTGAATGTCAAGGTGAGTGGTGAGTGATCCGATATGCCCCGTGGTTGAATAGTCGCCTCGCCTACTGTGAGATGCCCGTTGGACAATGTAAAGAAATAATCTATCCTTGAGAGGCTGTTGTGTGTGGCCGAATAGTATGAATATTGTCGCTGGTTAGGGTGTAGCGTGCGCCAGATGTCCACCAACCCCTGAGCATCCAAATAGGTCTGTAGCCTGCTAGGCCCTTCTGTGTGCGCGCGCGCGGGGAATCGGTCCAAGGTGTCCGTGAGTGCCATGTTAAAGTCCCCTCCCACGAGGAGGTCCCCGTCCGGGAGTGTCAGTAAAAAGTTCCCCAGATCTGGCAGTGCCTCAGAGTGTAGCGCTGGTGGTATGTACACAGAAACTACGTTTATCAGTTTACCCTCCCACTGACCATGAACTGCAGCAAAGCGGCCATGAGTATCGGTTGCTGTGGACTTTACAATAAATTGGGATGATTTTTTCTGCAGGATACCCGTGCCGCGGGATCCCGAAGTAAATTCAGCGTGTACTATCATGTGGTAGCCTTTCCTATCCAGGGCCTTCGTGGCCGCCCCAGTCAAGTGTGTTTCCTGCAGGAGAATGAGAGCAGGTCCCTGTCTTCTAATCCCCTGCAGCACCAATCCCCTCTTAATCTTATCTCCTAGACCTCTGACGTTCCATGACATGACAAGCAACGGGTTCGGTGTGGTGCGCCTATCTATTTCAGCCATAAGAAGAACAGTGAACATCCCCCGGACCCCCCCGCCGCTGGCGATGCGGGCCGTGGAGGCCAGTGCAAGGCTGGCGGGACCATGGCCAATATATCACACTCCCAGTGTCCCTACTAGACCAGAATGCCTCAGTTACGTGAAACATGCCCAAAGACCTATGTGTGCTTATAACAAGAACCTGCAGGACCAAAAAGACCCATGCCTCAAACTTACCCAACTCCCGGTCCACCCCCCACCCTGCCCCCCTGCTGCACGGACTCGGAACTGCCCGCCCCCCCAACTGAGCAGAGTGCATATCCCCTTCCCAAACCAGTGTACTTGCGCGTTGGGGTGAGGGACTCTCCGTCGCCGGCAGTCTCTCAGTCACACCCTCGGAGGCCCTTCACCCAGTGTCCAATGGCGGAAAGCGCTTACGTAGCAGTAAGTTCACCGGTGCAAAATGATTGACAGATGGTCAGTGCTCCTCGATTTCTTCCCTGCCACCCTCAGCACCTACAGAGTCTCCGGTGTCCGGTCCACCTCCCGAGGCCCGGGAGTCCTGGCGGTGTTCTCCAGCTCGGTCTTTCTTTGGACGATTCGGCCGTCGTTGGTTCTGTCCCGGTCTCCATCCCTCCAGCCACTCCAGCACGGATTCAGGGTTGTCGAAGAACCACGTTTTGTTCTCCGCCACCACCCGTAGTCTCGCGGGAAAGAGCATCGAATATGGCAGTTCCCTGGATCTCAGTTCTTTCTTCACTTCATAGAATGTTCGCCGCCTACGGGCGACCTCCGCAGTGTAATCGGGGAAGATGGCTACGGTAGCGTTTTGAAGCTTCAGAGGAGGGGAGGTTCTGGCCGCCTGCAAGACCGCGTCCCGGTCTCGGAAATTGAACAAACGTGCCACTATAGGTCGTGGGGAAGCCCCTGGTTTCGGCTGACCTCCCGGGACCCGATGTGCCCGTTCCACTGAAAAGAATTTTGACAGTCCCTTCGGCTTAAGTACCTCCGTTATCAGGTTCTCCACAAAAAGATCCACGGCCTGTATACCTTCCGTCTCCGGCACACCTATAAGGCGGATGTTGTTGCGCCTTGAGCGTCCCTCTTGCTCATCCAGCTTCTCCCGGAGTGTTCTATTGTCCTGCGCCATCCGTCCCATTTCCCGCTGAAGTTCCGAAACGTCCTCCACAAGAGACTTGGTAACCACCTCCATGTCCTTCACTTTGTCCGACATCTTGTGGAGGTCTGCCCTTAGGAGGGAGACGTCCGTGGAAATGGCGCCTACGGTAGTTTGTAGCTGGGCCAGGGCGAGCATGACATCGTCCAAAGTCGCTTTCTTGCCCGTGTCGGGTGACTTTCCACCTTGCTCCTTCCCCATGGGGGAGACGGCGTGCTTGTCGGAGGCATAGCGGTCAATGCGGGTCTGCGTGGAACCACCCTTGGCGCCTCTCCCCGCCATGCCGTGAAGTGTCGCGCTTCCCGTGCCCCTACGCCCCAGGATGCGTGGAGTGGTGAGGACACCTTTCCAGTCCAACCCTGCAGAGATCAGGCCTTAACGGAGCAGTCCGGAGGGCTAGAGGCGGTCATGTAGCGCGGGGCGCTCACCCACTCCCTCAAGGCAGAAGATGGCGGACGTCCTCTCCGTCCCCGGCTCCCCAGTTCCCGGTGCCGCTAATAGCTCCCTCAAAGACGGTCAGAGCGCCAGAGAGCGCTTCCCCATTCACCGCTCCTCTGGTCCGCACGGGTCCTCACCTCAGAACGGTCAGTTCACTGCCAGTCTACCGGCTCCAGCACCTCGCGGGCACTTCCGGTCTTGGTCCCCGGGCCAGCTCACACTTCCTGCTGGGTCCACAACCAGGAGAGGTCCCGGCTCAGGAGACGGTGAAAGGCCGACCCGCGGCCCCGGCGGATCTCGGGCAGCAGACGTCGGATCTCGTCGCCGCTTGTCGCAGCGCTCCCCGCCCGGTCCTGGGTTCCAGTACCCGCCTGAAGGGCTTGTGGAAATGACGGATTATGTGTCGGATCGATGAAGAGACTGCTTCAGCCGCGGAGCTTGTCCCTTATGCTGCCGCCATGATCGGCTGCTAGCCACGCCCCCCCTTTGATTTATTTTTACCTCTATTTTGCTATGTTTAAACATGATATGACTAGGTAGGCAGGTTCTTATTTTCCATTGCGTATGTAATAACAAGATTGCGTGGTCACTCTCTTCAGTAAAATAGATGCGGAGATTTGAAGCGGACTCGAACGACTCCAAACTACAAATCATATAATCTAGAATTGAAAAAGTTCTGTTTCCCCGTCTTGTGTGGGATGCAGGGATGTCATCTTCCACGTTCCCGTTTAAGATGGTTCCATTTAGTATTGGGAGTGACGCTAATAGCATTTTCCCCCTTTTGTCAGCCCTGCTTCTGATCGGAAATGTCGGCACCGGAATTTCTAGGGCTTCGTCTTTGTACCAGTTCGCCCAGTTGGATATTTCGGTGTTTGATATTTTGCCATTGAGGTCGCCCATGATCAGGTATGGCAAGTGGGATTGAGTTTCGATTATTTGCTGGATGGCGTCAAAGATTTCCTCAAATTGGACGTCATTCTTTGATCTGGGAGGAACGTATACGTTGAAAAGAAATAAACCTTTTTGTGGGTCTGAGGGGTGAGTCTCCAACCTGATCTTTACACACTGGAATTGATTAGATTTTGTGTCAACGATCTCTTGGGCCCAGAGATAATCATCCCTTAATAGGCTAGCTATCCCTCCTTTAGCGTGTCCCCGTTTGGCTTCCTGTGCAGGGGTGTCATAAACAAAGTATCCGTCCTGGTTAAAGGGTTTTGTTGACCAGGTTTCCTGCAATGCCAGTATGTCCGGTCGATTTTTTGTGGCTTCCATCATTTTGTCTGTAGTTTTCCCTGCCATGTTCCATGATGTTATCGAAAGGCCGTTGTTAAACGGTATGAGTCGTAAACTTCGCATTTTTCCTGCCGTTCAATGATTCAACGATCCATGACCATGACTGGAGCGTTTTTGCTGCTTCCTTTGCTTCTGCGTCATGGCTCCAAACTTCTCTTTCTCCATTCTTCACTGAAATCTTTAAATTTTGATTTAAATTTAAGTTTGCTGCTGAGTCTTCGGTGCTGTAGATAGTTTTATTTTGAATATGGGAATTTTTCCATAAAGGTCCATTGAGCCATTTTTTTGGGTTATTAACTGTGATTTCCTGTACTGGGATCAAGTCATAGCCACATTTGTGTAGGGTCTCCTGTTCTCTTAAGATGATCCCTGGTAACACCGATGACCAAAATACTACCACCGCTATTTTGGTATTTTCTTTATCTGGGAATATTACTATATCGATTTCTTTTCTTGTTATGGTTTGTAGCGGAATGATACTTTGGAGAAGTTAACGATTCTGCCTCGATTTAGTGGGACATTGTCTGTAGGAAAGAGCTCTGTTATTTGTAAGTATTTTGACAATGTTTCTTCCCCGGGATTGTTTGTTTCAGGTTATGGAGGTAATGAGATTTCCAACTTCGCTCACAAGGCCAATGGCGGTATTACGAGGGGTCATCCACTGCAATATCTCTAAATAGTAAGCTCTTTGACTACTTTCAGATTTCCTTGGGCACAAGACAGGGCTGCCATCTGTCACTAATTCTTTTTGCCCTGTTTAATGAGCCCCTGGCCTGTTTTCTATGCCGGAGAAGGGAGGTGAAAATAGCAGTCCCTAGGCTATCAAAAGTTAAACTATACACAGAGAACCTTGAGTTATATCTGGCACCTGAGAGGAGGGTGTTTCAAGATTTGATTGGTATTTTTTCTAAATGTTCATAGTGTTCTGGTTACCGAGTCAATCTCTCCAAAACGGAGATTCTTCTTTTCAATACGAAAGCTAGAGCTCTACCCCAACGCTTGTAGAATACTTGTCAGCAAAAGCCAGTTAGTTATATGGGTATAAGAGTATCTGAGAGGTTTGAAGATTTATATGAATTAAACTACCCTACCTAGCTTGCTAAGATTCAGAATAGGCTATATTGGTGGGGGAAGGTGCTGATTTCTATGATCTGTAGATTGGCATTAGTTAAAATGCATATTTTGCCTCTGCTAAACTTTTTCTTTACTTCAATTCCCTGTGTAGTATATAATAATTTTTTTCAGCGACTGAATGCATTGATTAGTGCTTTTTTTTGGAAAAAGCTCAACCCAAGTGTCAGCATGAAGTTGATGCTGCCTACTCAACAATGAGGGTAATCTCTTCCAGATTAGAGAGAGTATTATTTTACCACCCATTTAATAAATAGTGCTAGATATGTCTATTGAGCTTTGAAAAAAAAGCAACACTTTTGATAATTCTTTTCTTTTGCCCATGTGCAGCAGAGTTTTATTTCTCCTAGATTCTATTCTTTCACAAGAAAATAATTAAAAAAAATATATTGTACCCTTCTGGCTTGTAAAACTATACAGAAACAACAATTTCAATGGTTACAAATCCCCAGCTTTCATGCAGAAGCCCCTGTAAAAAGTTTGCCCTGATAAATTGTCAGATATGGTTGCTATTTTAGAGAAGTGCAATCTGGGAAAAATCGAGGACTGAATAGTTAATAAACCTTTGATTCCTTGGGAAGCAGATCAGCCTTGTCTCCCGATACCCTTGGTGCAAAATAGGTTGGTATATCTTCAGATTGCATCCATTTTGAGTAAATATCAACCTTTGCAAATTGAATCAACCAGGGAAGATAGTTCGAGTATTTTTTCAGTCTGTGGGAGGGTATAGAAAAAAAAAGATGCAAAGGGTAAAGTGGTTGAGTTCAGGAGAGTCTTATTTTGAGGTCCAGGTTCGAGTCATTAAAAGTAAATGCATACAAGAACATAAGGTGATTTTAACTCTGGAACAATGGCCGGAAACTTATGTTCTTAGTTCTAAAGTTTTACTTAGTCCTAACTTTCGGAAAATGCTATTGCTTGCTCAATGGGTGGTATTCTATTCCCCTGTATTGTTACATAAGTGGAATGTAAATATCCCACAGCAATGCCTTAGGTGTTTGGAGCCCAGCAGCTGTATCCTCGTTATTTTGGAATGTAATTGGGCGAAAAGTTTCTGGGATGGGGTTTTGAGGTGTATGTGGGTTACTTTGAGTGTAAACTTATTTGATAGACTTAAATGCAGTTTTATTGAGCTGTTCTAAGTATTTGGCTATCAGTCCACCTCCGGCACGCTGTTGGTGGTTCATCACAGTGTCAGTGGCAAGATCAATAATTACTGCACTTTGGTAATCATCTGAACCAAATAAGCTACAAGCATGGGTTGAGAAAATTAATATTGTATATAATTGGTGTATGCAAAACGTGTAGGGAAAGGAAGAAGTTTTCAAAAAGTTTGGAAGTACTCCGTTCCATTTATTATGAGTTGAAGTAGTGGGGAAATAAGATTTTGGAGGTTGGGATCGGATACAGTGAAGTAGAACAAGGTCGAACTTTATTGAAATAACTCACTTTAGTAATGCTTACTTACATAACAAACACTTTAGAATGTGACTATTATGAAATTTTGGTAGGAATTAATATATAGTAATATGACTGTAGGTAGTGATTGTGGGCTAGTTGTGTAAACAAATACTCTCAAATGTATCTTTACTTTTATTGTGAAATATATTTGCACTTTGGAATTGCCCAGCTGGCACTTTAGATATTATATTAGCTGAATGCATTAAGAAGTTTATTTGATTCCGTAATTATGATCGTTTGTGCAGTATTGGCTTTTAAGCTGCAAGAAACCAAATAAAAATTAAATAAAAAAAAACGATGTCAAAAGCACATAAATGGCCCCTGCTAGGAAAAAGATTGCTTTATATATAAAACGCATTTACGAGATAAACGATTCATTGTGGCAAACGTATTATAATTGAGATGTAAAATGATTTCCTCCATTATTGGAATGCAAGCACTCCATAGGAGAGGGAATGATACACCCAATAGAATACGTTGAGAGAGAAATACTCAAAAGGAGTGCCCAAATGTCACTCTGTGTATAGCTTAAAGAATTTATAGCAATTGGTCTGGCACTCAGCGGCCCTGTCAAGTCAGGAACCTTTGCGCCAGCTGTCCACTGCTGTATTCAACATAGTTTTGCCTCTGACCGGCAGTTTTTTGGGGAAATAAAATAACACAATCTCTGCATTCCGCCGACCCCCCCCAGTGAATATAGGACTTGCACTGTTTGTGTAAGTGCCTAATTCTGATTTAACTGGTTCCCGAGCTCTGGGAAATGTCTGTTTCTGTTCACCTCTCCCAGAATTCCCTTTCTCAGGTATTTATCTTGTAGAACAGCAGCACTATCTATACTTAAGTATTCGCTCCATAGGTACATATTTCAATCCTCTGTGGCAACAAATGGGCCTTACTTCAGTTTTTTTTTTATACCTCATCCTAAACTTGAGAGTTAGGCAGTTGCTGAAGAAGCCAACTTCGACGCTTCAGTCTCTGCGAAAGAGGCTTCTAAGAATCTCGCCTCCCCCCACCTTCTATCTGGGCTAAGCTACAGGTTGGTGGAATCCGAGCGTCTTTTCTCGTAAGGGTGGTAATTTGTGCCCTCTAACTGAATTTCACCTAGCCATACGAGGGTGTATCAGCTGATCTCTGACGATTGTTATACTTTCCTGAAAGCTACAAGGTGGTTTTCAAGGGAATTGTCTGGGTCAAGACTGCCTATTTCACATTGTAAATTGGCATTCTAATAATGCGCCTATTATAAATTGTCATAAACTACCTTTTGGTAAAAACATTAAAATGTACAGATATAATGCTTCGTCTAACCTCCATGACCACTTATGTGAAAACAAAGAAGGCATAATTTACTGACACCTTATATTAAG
This sequence comes from Lissotriton helveticus, assembly GCF_964261635.1. Classification (NCBI taxonomy): domain Eukaryota; kingdom Metazoa; phylum Chordata; class Amphibia; order Caudata; family Salamandridae; genus Lissotriton; species Lissotriton helveticus. The sequence goes on from NC_136072.1 coordinate 115,435,977, forward strand.
TTTGTATGGCCTTAAAGTTTTATAAAGACATTGTGTTAACATCCTCGCTATGCAGTTTTCATCTGAAGTCGTATCCTGACTCTTTCACAGAGTTAAACGTATGCTTTTTACTTAAAACCATTGTTTTGGTGCATAAGGTCAGCAATGGGTTTTGCCACGACTAAACTTAAATTGGCTTAGTTAAATTTTTATGGTCTGGCTTGATAGTGCAGCTGTCGCCAGACATATTTGTGAGAGCGACAAGGAGAGGGGCTTTGGCTCTACTTGCATATTGGGAGCCATAGGTACATATTTTGATTGTATTTTGATTAGGCAGAAGTTGCATGTTTCCACAAAAAGAGCTTGCCTTCCACACAGCTGTGATATTCTTTATTTATCCACCTGCTCGAGCCTGAACTTTCAGGGTCACACACATAACATTATAATGCTATTAAAATGTTTTGGATAACTAGATAATGTATGTTGTTTTTCACTGGCAGCTGCACAGATTGCTTATTCTATTGTTCTACCTTCTAAGAAATGTGTCCATTGTAGAATAAGAAAATTTGTTTTCCACGTCTGGTTGGAACAATTTGGTGAATGTAGAAGCCATCTTGAAAAGATAGTGTTGCCGCTAAAAGCAACATGTTCTGTTCATATTATAACAAAAGCCTGTTAGAGGTATAAGCTGTTTTTTTAACTTGTTTTTGTTTTGGAATCATACAGACATCAGCATACATTTTATTTGTACGTAGACCCGTCATGCAGTCACGACACCAAATCAAAGTACCGTTCGTGGAATAAAAACTACCCACCCTGGATCTATAATGCCCCCATAACAATTCGGGGATCGGGCTGTAAATGACATTATAAGGTACATAAAAAAATGCTGGGAATGCTGTGTATCTCCGATGAGTTAAACAGTTGTCATTAATACACAAAACAGAGAACCAATAACAAAAAAAAGAGAACCGGAGGCAGCAATTGGTAGAGGTAACATATTGCATAATCACTAAGGTATAGCGATAGGCTGAATACATATCAGAGTACCTCCCACTCCTCGTTCCGGATGGACCCGCAATGCACTGAATAACATGTTGACGGGGCCATGTCATGAGGCATCTAATTTGATCAGTGGCCACCTGGGAACGCTGATTTGTCTGGGTTTTTTAACCACTATAGCAGTGTTTTCACTTAAAAAATCTTTCCCCCACACCTGGGAGAGAGGGGGGGGGTGGAGGAGGTCCCCCAGTAACCCAGCCTGCTCCACCACGATCTAAAAAGGTCAACCAGCCATTCTCAATACACACATCAGACCGTACCCCTGGCTGGCGATGATCGGTCATGGCGTCTAGGATCGCCATAGTCTGTGTCCTCACCTGGTTGCCCAGGTCTCCAAATACCAGTCCTCATTGTCGTCAGTGTGCACTAAGCGTAACCGACAATCCTCTGCTACTCCCCATTATGAGCTGAAAAATTAGATATCTCACTGCCCTATATTATGTGTAGTAATTTTTAAAGAAAATAATTGTTTGGTGCGGATATCGCACTACATAAAAAAAAGTCCTTAAAAAAACACGTGTCAAATATTATCTAACTTTTACTTGCTTCTCTTGGTTAGTTGTCTGTTTATTCAGGATTCTCCTTCACACCTGATGTCGATTTGCCAATTACTTTTTACTGTGAGATTTCCTCACAAATATTGCTTGTACCAATGTGATCCTGTTCCTATGTCACTGGTTCTATGTTGCTGATTGTATGTGGCATTGTGGTCTGTCTTACAGACTGTACTTTTACTGAAATGGTGAGTCCAGTCTCACTGCGTACAACCTCGTTTATTAAATGTATTCGTAACCATATCATAGTTACTTTGAAGTACCTTTGTAATAAATTGCTTCTAATCATTTTTAAGTTCCGGTGATTGAGGAATGAACCACGCGGTATAGCACGAAATTGTCACTTTGTGGAAGTGGTTAATTGGATTTACAGTGCCATCTGTTGACTGTGATGTCTACATTCCTGGTTTAACATGTGTTAAGCATTTTCTGGTCTTATGACTAGTCTTGTGAATTTTTATCTACAGTGATGTTGGCATGAATGTGTTCCTATATGTGCTGGTTATGGGTGAGAACTCCGTCTAATGTATCATCCAAGTATGTGATAAATAGGCTTGATAAACTTCTTTGAGTGTACTTCGTGGCTCTATGCAAACGGTTAGGACTGGCTAGCTGAGTAGTGGGTGAATATACCCAACTTACTGGTTACCTAATCAAGGGATTTGATGTACTTTGTGCCACAGTTATCTTTGGTCTATTAAAATGTACAAAATATGATTTGATTGAATTGTTGCAATCCTTTTTCTATTACTGTGCCAGGTTTGTGTGTGAGGGAACATTGCAAATGCCACCGAGTCTGCTGTATCTCTTCTGTGTAGCTTTCACTATTGTTGAGTGGTTTGTACATACTCTGTATGGAACAGAAACTTGTATGGCTGGTGCAAATTTTCCATCTGGTCAATATATGACTGCGGGAGTGTGTACTGCTGCTGGCCATTTGGTACCCTTTCTGTGCGATTTGTGGTGCTTTTGAACGTCCAGACTATTACTGTTGTCAATGGTTGTATATCTGCTCTTTGCCATCAAGGCAGCAACTGCAGCATGCAGCGGTGGCTCATTATTTTCAGGTTTGACATAGTGCCAGCTTTAACAGTTTTACTGGCCTCATGTATTTCAAGAAATGAATAATGAAAGTACTGATGTATGTACATGCCTGCAGGGGCTTTCGATCATCTTTCTTCATCTATTGGTCTGTACAAATGTAATTCACATTATGCCTCTCTGGAAGGCAGCATGGGGCAGTAGGTGGACCCACTTCATCCATTAGCTGTCTAGCACTATCTGTGATGGCATTTTGCCCGACCACATCACCACAACCCCAACAAAATTGGGCATTTCAGTGTTGGGTCTAGCGTGCGTGGACTTTTTGTAATTATACTTTTTTTATATTTGCTTATTCATTGTTTAATAAAAAATACGTCCAAAGCCACACCAATTTGATTTGCTTGTTTTGACTTGGCTCCCAGTTGGTCGACTCAAGATATAAATAAGGGGGCCTGGAAGCAGGGAAAAAGGAAATCTGTTTTTTCTTTCCTATATGAAGAAAAAAGCATTATTTGTAGCACTTTAAGCAATAGTTATAGCAGATTGAGCATTATCTATAGCACTTTAACAGTAATCACTATTGTCTCTGTGGCTGGAGAGCATCTATTATCCCTTTTTTCCCCAACTCAACATTTCAGTGATGTACCAGACCTATTGTGTCAGTGACGAAGACCAAGTATGTCTTTGTAATTTTTTTCTTGACCGTAGTAGATTATCCAGTTTGTTTGAATTGTAATTGCATATAAAGGTATATGCATAAATAAGTACAAATGTAATGCCTAGCTAAAGCGGCAGAGGGGTCTTGTGATTCCGTTGATCATGAGCTTGAAGCATAAAGTCTCTGAAGTCAGGGTAAAGCAACCTTTTTACTACCTATATCTATGCATCAAACGTGTCTCTCGTCCATTCGAAGATCCCCATTGTAATCACTTTAAAACTAGACGTCGAATGTGGCTGACTAGTTGCTGGGAAAAACACTTTAGCATGGCTTGCAAACATGATGAATGCATAAACCAATTTGATCACCGCATCCACCAAATCATGTTGCACCTGATAATGATACCATTGGAAGATTTCAATTTCCATTAATGTTACTGGCAAACTACCCTTTTAACACTCATTACTGGTGCAGTCAGCAAAGACTATTTCCATAAGATAGGCGTTTAAAGACATACAAAATCTTAAAGGGTTTCTGCGATAACACAGAGAACAGAATTATGAGCAAATTCTGCTTTTGCAAAGCTCCTAGGACCCTTTTAAATATTGTAATCAAACTTTGCTTCCTTTTGTACTTCGTTTGGTTTGGAGCACAGCACAGATGTTGTTGATCAAGACATCCATTCACACTTTCAGGGAATCCTAAAGATTGAGCCAAGCAGGGTCCCCCGAGAACTCATGGAGGAATGCAGCGTAAATAGTGGATACCTATAATGACAGAAAAATTCAATGACGGATGGTTTAATGTTCTAGCCACCTCGAGCAGAGCTTCTGTGTTTTTCCTGCTTCAAAGTTTGTAGTCCATTCAAGGAGAAAGACTTCAGCGATTGAAAGTCCGTAAGGTTTAGATGATTGAAACAGAACTTTGTGTAAACTGGTACAGAATCACTAATACCTGTTATCGCAAGGTATATCTCACTTCTCCATAAGTGCATCTTTTGTCTACATTCTGCAAGAAGCCACGATTGATTACTGTGTTCCTGATGTAAACATGTGGATACATTCTTCCCTTTGCCAGTGCAAGCTGTGACCTAGAAGTTTTTCTACATGACAAAACTGCCCCCCTGCCCAATTCACCTGGAGGAAAGAAGACCAACGGATCTGAGACCCAAGAGGACTATTCTGCTTGCCGACCTGTTGTAGATATAAACGAGACAGCCAAGTCCATTGAATTGCTTTTTCTCTGTACACAGCCTAAATCCATTTTAGCACGATTCTCTTGAATGCGCCATTGAAATGTTGTGATCTTTTTAAAAATGTTTTATCATTTTTCATATGAACCTTTAACGTACTGATGGTGTGATCTGTCAGTTGGTACAACGCGGTGGAAAACCCAATAGATTGTTAACAATGTCTCATAAAAAACATTTGAACAGTACAATGTACAGATTTACAGTGATTGTGCTGTGCTACTCGGATCGAAGTGTGGAGAATATCACTGAATTACCTGACAATTTCTGAAACAAATTGGTCAAAATAGTTTTAAATACACGGTTCTATAGCAGGCGCATACATATTAGTACATGAGTGAGGCTAAGTAGCACTGGACCTTGAAAAATACATACAGTGCTAGCATGGACAGTTATTTACATTTCACCAAACGGTACAACAACCAGAATAGGCAAAATGGTGTCTAAAGGGGTGAAGCGAATTACCAGAATTACTCTGGTTCAAAAACAATGACCACAGAGGAGCACAACAGATTATTCCTATACCCCATGTATGAATGCAGCAGCTAGTGCAGGGCATTGAGAACATCTCTCTGATCAAGAAGGTTCCAAGCAGCAATTATTCATGTGAATTGAAGTGGCCTGTGCTTGATGTAGGTTGACGCATCTTTGACTGTATCCCATACTTCCCTCTATTCAGTTGAGTGAAGTGGCTTTTGATAGGTTCCTCCTCTCGATGTGTGTCTATGGTTATATTGCCTGGTATGCCATTATCTTCTAGGGCTGTCAACCATGTTGGACCATGCAAATCAAAACAGCACAGAGGTGTCAGTGCATATTTAATTTTAACATATTTAAGATGTTTATTGTAAACTCATTGCAAGAATACAGAATTATCTTTGCAATTAGAGAGACCGCGAAGCAAAACCTTAATTATTTAGAAGATCCTCCTTTCCGCAGACTGACTGAAATTATGTTTTTATGGTATCCTGGTCATTCTGACACTCCTCTGAAGGTTTTGACATCTGTTTTTCATCAAGTTTTTCCAGTTGGTATCCTGGTAAGGTAATGCCTCAAGGTGATAGTATGAAATAACTTTCAATCCTTTCTTAGCCCATAAACCAGGTGAACATTTTGTTCATCATGATCTTATTTTTTTTGTTTACTTCATTTATTATTTTTCGAAATTAAAAAAGCAGAAGCAAAGAACAAGTCTGAAGCAGGGCCACACATTATTATATGCAAATATGAATGGTCTGGACAGGTCATAAGCATATGCAGTGCATGCAGATACAGTCAAACAATTCACAGGACTTGTGGACGAGGCAATATATACAACAGCTTAGGGAAGCCAATCTTCTCATTTAAGGTTATACATCTGAAGATTACCAGACATATGTGAGGGTGCAGGTGGTAATCAAGTAGGGTTGTCTGAATTTAATGTTAATATATAGTCTTAGAGGGGTTTCCACATATCACTTTGCCTGGAGGTGGGCGGTTGCAACATTGCATATACTTCGCTTGTGGTGTGAAAGTCGATCATAATTTTTAACCAGGTCTTAGTAGTGGGGCGAACATTGTTTTGCCATTGTAACTCTATTTCTCTCTTCACCAACAACATAATTCCAGTGAATTTGTGGATGGATTTTAGGACTTCCGCCACATAGCCCAAGAGTGCCATTAGGGGGGTCTGGCATCAGCTCAGTCTTTACCATCTGTGAGAGATGCTCAAATATGTCACCCCAATATGAATTAACAATGGGGCATGTCCAGGTCAGGTGTGCAAAGTCTGCGCCCGTTGAGTGACATTTCGGGGCAGTTGGGTGATCTGGTGGGATCTATTCTGGACAGTGAGTTAGGTGTTGTGTATGCCCTGTGTAGAAATCTGAAGGGGAGCAGTTTGTGTTGATGATTTGAGGATACCAATTTAGTCTGTGTACAGCAGTAAGCCCCCACTCCTTATCTGAGAGGGTTCGGCCCAAATCAGCCCCCCTATTTCACTCTAGTTCATGCATTGTGCAGTTTTCATGGAAATGCTGGCCTTATAAAGCCTAGAGATCAGTCTCCCACCCTCAGTATATTGGAGATTACGTATGTCAAGGGGATGAAATAATGAGGAGCAATGGGGTATGACCGAATGCAGGTGCGCGATGCAGCAGGAAGTGGTCCATAGGTGTAGCATGCGTAAATATGGTATCATTTACATGTGTAAGGGCATGGCCATTTGGAAACACATCTCCCACTGTTTGTATTTTGAATTTGGTAAGTGTACGTTGTACTACTCGCTCCCGATTAAGGGGGATTGAAGGGTTGTTTGCAAGTGGAAGTAATGGTGAGTGCAGAGGACCATCCCCCACCCCCGTATGGACCCAGTGAAACGCAATCTGGCACTGTGCTGCTTGGTAGTACAATTGAAAATCGAGGACACCAAACCCACTTCTATCATAGTGTATCTCAGCTAATTCTAGGCCGGCGGCCAGTCCAGATGAGACAAAGCAACAAACCTCAAACAGTGAGGAAGAGAGGAAAAAGTTATTGGTCCGGAGAATAGGGATGGTTAAAAAAAAAAAAAAGATACAAAACTCGGGCGGGACAACCATTTTAACAATGACTATGCTGCCAGCCACAGAAAGAGGGAGACTAAGCCATCTCTCAATTTGGACTGCAAGCCTTTTGATTGCAGGGCCGTAGTTAAAGTGCAGTACCTGCTCCTTATCTTTATGGAGAATGATACCCAAGTATTTTGTAGTCTGCACACCATTTAAGTGAATATTTGCATGTCTAATGCGAAGTAGTGTCCTTAAGGGGGAATAATTCTGACTTCGCCCAATTAATATGTATACCCAAGAATCCCCGAATCGGTGCTCTCTCGAACTATTGGGGCAAGATTTTCCAAGGGTTAGAAAAGGAAAAAAAAATGTCTGCATACTTGGAATTGTTAAGGGCCCAGGCGAAAATGGAGAACGCAGTGCATGTGTTTTTCTTCTAGCTGACATACTAGGGCGTCCATGGCAATTATAAAAAGTAGCGGCAATAGGGGCAACCTTGCCATGTTACCCTAGATCCTGTAAAGTGACCCGTAAGTGAGCAATTCACCCGTAAACGTGGCACTGGTTGAGAGTAAATAAGCATAATCCGAGCAAAGAAACCCATTAGAAGTTCAAGTTTTTGCATTGTCGCCTGGAGGAAGGGCCATTCCAAAGAATCAAATGACTTCTCAGCATCAAGCGGGGCAACGGCCACTGGAATCTCTGGAGACACCCTATTAAGTACTCCATACATAGTGTAGAGATGAGTGAGGTGGACCAGTGGGGAACAAACCCCGTCTGGGTCGGTGAGAAAATCTGGTCCATCTATAGCGAGAGTCGAGTGGCAATGACTTTGGCTGGAATTTTATTCTAAAAGTTTAGTTAGGAAAGGGGTCGGTAGGAGGGGGCAGAGTCGGGGATCCTTACTTGGTTTCAGCAAAAGCGTTATCACTGCTTTCCTCAAAGAGGATGGTAATGTTCCATCCTCCAGGGCTTCTGCCAAAAGATGAGGGACAAGAATGAATGAATGAATGAATGAATGAATTTGTACAATTTATAGAAAACGCCCGTAAGTCCATCTAAGACTGGGGCTTTCGAACTGTCCAATGCATCAATGGCTTGTGTGATCTCCCTGAAGGAGATGGGCTCACTCAAAGACTGACGACGTGCATCTGTGATCCTCACCATTGCCACTTACACACCTCTTGGGAATATTAGAAAAATATCTGTGGGAACCCCATGTTTTTGCAAAGCTGAGAGAGTCTTGTGGCAGAAGATGTTCCATGTGTGAAAAGTAACCTCTGCTACCTGTGCCCATCCACTTATTGTCTCCGACACGAAGGGGATTGTATATCGTGCATGGTAATATGAGAAACATTTGCAGCCCGATAGTTGCGATTGACTGTGGAGAAGAGCAAAAAGAAAAAATACAATAACAGTCCCCAGTCAAACAGTTTCCCTCCACCCCGTCCCCCCCCACCCCCACAGGGCAACAATGTGCCCGGCGAATCCCAAAGAACCAAAACAAACCACTGAAAGTCCTAGTTGACAATGTGCCGTATACACCAGGGGGGGGGCGAGCAACGCTACAGCAAGCAAAGCCCAGTTAACAGGTGATACCTCGCATGTTTTCAAAGTTGTGCTTACAGGCATTAATATAAGTGTTGCATCCAATATAACTACATGAGGGAAGTGCTGTAGTCTGCACTAAGTGTGTCATGTCTGAGGACCCACCCTCCGACTGGTCCCAGCTAGTAATTCAGCCGGAGGGAAGCGGTCCATGCTCTGTGACTTCTGCAAATCTAGTGGTGTTGGGTCTGAAGTGGTTCGAGGGGGATGGGTTCCCACTGGCTCCCGCGTTCTTGCAGAAGGATATTGCATCTTTTGGTGAGTCAAAGAACCAAGGCTTCCCCTCCACATCCACTCAGCCGGTGGGATATAACATTCCAAATTAAAGTCCCTTCTTCCAAAGCATGGCCTAGACCTCCTGATATTTACAACTAGCCTCCTGAACATGGTGAAGTCAGGATAGAAAGAGGCAGTAGTGTACTGATAGTGTATCGGACCTCGCTTACGGGCCAGTTGGAGCGTCGTGTCCCTGTCTCTGAAGTGTAATAAACATGCGATGATGGGTCGAGGAAAAGTCCCAGGTGGTGGATGCGGTTCCAGAGATCTATTGGCTTGTTCAACTACAAAAATGTCTGTGAAGCTTTGACGGTCAAAGATATCTATACGGAGCTGCTTTACAAGCTGGTCCATACGCCCCATGTTCGTGGTTTCCATCAACCCGAAGATGCTTATATTATTCCTGCGTGATCTCACTTCGAGGTCTTCACTTTTACTGGCGACTGCCTTAAGAAGTAGTTTCTTTTTTTTCCAGGCGTTTGGTAAGAGAGACAGCGTCCGATATCTGTTCTTCAGCAGGTGGTAATATAAGGACAATACAGAAACAGACACCTTGAAAGACAAAGCGGATAAATCTCTTACTGGAGAAGAAATACTGAACATTGCCCAAGGATTCGCAAACAGAACACAAAAACAAGAAAAAAGAATCCGAAGATGGCGCCCAAAGGTGGGAGCTTCCGCAGGAAGTGTGCCAACGTCACAGGAAGTACACCAAAAGGTGGGACGTAGACGCCCACCTGGGCGACGAAAAAAAAAGAGAAGAAAAAAAAATTAAAGAAAAGCCTACGATTCCGGACCCAACCACTAGTCCTCCTGTATCCTTCTGCTATCATTCCAAATCCAAATAACTGACTAACCTATCCACCACTTAAAATGTGCTTGCATGTTTCACTATACTAATTCAACACTAATCCTCTATGGGTCCCGGAGTAGCGTGCTACCCGCCGAAAAAGCGCTTCGACGCCTCGTCAGGGGTAGTAAGCACTATATAAATGCAATTACAATACAATACATAAAGCGCGAACCAGACCCATGAGGGTTTCCGAGCGCTTTACAGTAGTAACAGGTAGGATACAAGGACATAGGGGGGAAAAAGTCAAAGGGATTGGTGGATCCAGCAAATGGTAGAGCAAATAATCATAATATCCGGATACATTTTGGGGTAGGATCAAATCGATACATTGAGCTAGAGAAGCAGTCTCAATACCCGGGGGGTTTGTTCGGAATCGCCGGGTGGGTATCATGAGGAGAGAAGGCACCGGGCTAATGCTGTAACAATAGGCTTGGTCCAGGCGACTCGACTCGTTAGTGAATCAAACCTCGCATCTATAGAGAGGAATCCAGGCCTCAGCTCTGCCATGATGATGCTCGCACCAACCAGCTGATCCGTGGGGCCAGAATCGGAACATCTGTCCTGTGTGTCCGACACTGAGTCAGGCCTTCCGAATTGTCTAGCTCGTTCAAAGGAGTTCACATTTGGGATCTCCTCTCCCAATGGCGGTGTCTGAGGTTGTGGGTTAGGCTCGCTGTGTGAGATGTTTGAAGTATTGGACAGACAGTAGTCTAATCACAGCTTAAATATGACGAGCGGGAAGTCACCAAGCAGACAGGTGGCGGGAGTATAGCAGTGTGATAGTGCAGTCAGCGGAAGCCGCGCATCTCTAGGTGTCTTACTGGTAGGTGGTGCGGCATCCCAGGCCTCACTGTAGTAGTGATGTTTCATGTCTGGGTCATCCGAGCCATCTCATCCCACTGGGCCGGCGGGCAGCCTGAGCCACACCCTGAGTCAGCAGCTGTAGCAGGCCCCAGCCCGATTCCAACCAATGTCTGCAGTCGGCGGAGAGCGTCCAATAACGTGAGTGGTGGTCAGGAGGCCCAGCAAGGCTCGATAGCACTGTCTTCAGTCTCGCATGCCGCCCCTGGCTCGACGGGGTCTCCGAGGATATGCTAGGCCGATCCCACCCATGCACAGTTATACAGTCTCCCGGCCATGCATTATGGTAAAAGTGTCATCACCTCACTCTGCAGGGGGCACGGAGATGGGTATGGATGAGGATTCAGGCTGTCGAGGCCGGAGCTTCACTGCTGAGCAGCCATCTTGGTCGCTGGCATGGCCGCCCCCCCCCCCCCCCATCCCCCCACCCCCCCCTCCTCCCTTAAACATAATCATTGCTTTTCTTTTGTTAGGCTGTTGAGTGGCAGGTGACCTGTATTGGCTGGTGTAAATCTTGTACTTATTTATTTATTTATGCAACTTTTAAAGCGCTACAATTACCCGAAGGTGTCTCGGCGCTAAGAGCTGTATATGCTACCAGTATCCTAAGGACAAGTAAGTTCTGAGTCTAAAGGACTGAGGGCTCATTGAGAGAACAACCAAGTCTTAAGTTGCTTTCGGAAAGTGAGCAATGTAGGGCTAGATTTTATAATGAAAGGAAGGGAGTTCCATAATCTTGCTGCTGCAACAGTAAAGCGTCTGTCTCCCCAGTTTACTTTCCTTGTTCTGGGGGTTTGAAGCAGGTAGGTCGTGTTAGAACGAAGCGTTCTGCGAGTTGGAAGGGGCTTTAAAGAATTTCTGAGAAATTTGGGTCCCATGTTGTGTAATGCCTTAAACACAATACACAAAGCTTTAAACTTAGTACGGCTTCTGACCGGGAGCCAGTGTAGTTGGGCCAAATGTTTTGCAACAGAGGCAAATTTTGGCAGGCCTAGTAGAACTCTGGCAGAGGCGTTCTGGATCATTTGCAATTTGGAGATGACTTTTTCTTGCGCATTGAGGAAGAGGGTGTTACAATAATCGGTGCGAGAAAACACCAAAGTTGAAATAAGAGTTTTGCCTGTTGTAGTAGGGAGGTATGGCAAAAGCTTCTTAATTTTTCGCAGGATGTAAAATGACGACGAAACAACAGAATTCACATGGTGATGAAAAAGAAGTTTGTCATCAAATGTAACTCCCAAATTCCTCACTTTGCCCACTGGTTCAGGTGGAGTGCCCATCTCTTCCGGCCACCACGATGGGGACCAGACAGGCTGGACCTTGCCAAACAGCATTACTTCGGTCTTAGCAGAGTTAAGTTTTTTTTTTTTTTTTTTTAAATTCTTTTATTAATATAAAGGCATCGTAGTCAGTGATATCAATACAGATAATCTGCAAAATTACGTTTATACAATACCAAACCGGCATCATTTGTGGTGGCATACCTGTTATATCATAATCACATTCTGTCTGTCTAAACCTTGCATACGTATTTCTATTCATCAGACACATGTTACCAGTATTGCTTAACATGCTAAGTAATCGTGCCACGATGCCCAACCCGTGAAACTGTCTTATAACTTTCAAGAAACATTCCCCCCCCACACCCCAATTCAATGTCTTCACTTTTATTGATGTTGCACACGTCCCCTCCTCCTAACAGGCCTCACCGCCCCATTGTCTTAGCTCGGTGCAGTCATCCCAACACATCGCCACAATTAGCACAGAGAATCAGAACCCTATAGCCTCAACCGTCACTCCTCCTCTTCCTCGGAGTCTAGGTCATCCCCCTCCGGTAAGGGTTCACAGATTTCCCCCCTGTAAACATTCCATCCTGTCCACACCTTGTTCCATTTGCGGGGTGCAGCTCGAAGGACATACACAGTTCTTTCCGTGACCATCAGGATGTCCATGTGCTCAGCCCATCTGTCGGCAGTGGGCACGTCTGGAGCTCCCCATTTCTGTGCTATATCACGTTTCGCCACTGTCATAGCAAGTGTGGCCCAGATGATACCATATCTGTTCAGGTCATTGGGGTCCCATATGTTTAAAAGGCATTTACGCGGGTCTGGCAGAGTGGAGACCTTAAGTGTCTGGGATACGGTGCGCATTATCCGTGTCCAGTACCCTTGAATTTTGGGGCAGTCCCAGAGTGTGTGAAATAGTGTCCCTTCTTCCCCGCAACCTCTCAAGCAAAAGGGAGTGGGTGCTCTGTGTATTTTGTGGAGTAGAGTCCTGGTGTAGTAGATGCGATGTAAAATTTTCAGTTGTACTAGTCTAAATTTGGCCGAAATGCCTACTTCTCTTGGAGAAGCCAAGGCCTCATTCCATTCCGTTTCATCCATCATCCCTATCTCCCCCTCCCATCGTTCCTTAAGTTTTGTCGTGGGGTCCTGTAAGTTGTTTATTAGTTTTTTGTAGGTGAGGGACGTGGCGCTCTGTTGCATGTAGTCCGTTAGCAGCCTGTCCTCAAGTGGCGAGGAGTCCGGCAGATCAGTGCCCTGCGGGATCGCTTGGAGCAGTGCATGTCTAATTTGGACATAGCGAAATGTCTCAGTGGGCCTGAGGTCATACTGTTGTTGCAGTTGTGGGAATGGGAGCACTGTGTCATTGTCCCAGAGGTCCCCCACCGTGGAGATACCTATCAGGTCCCATTGTGCGAACCCCTTGCACGTTCTAAGGTTTCCCAGTGATTTCGTGTCCCACAGTGGCGTCATCTTGGTAATTTTCCCCGTCCAGCCCAGCCGTGCCTGCGCCATGTGCCAAAGGGCCGCTGTGTGTCGTGTCGGGCCGTGTAGATGTTTAAGCTGAGGTTTATTATACAGCACCGATAGCATGGAGTCCGTCCCTAATTGTGCCCAATCGGCCCTGTACGCAGGGTCGTTTCTCGGTGCGTGGACCCATTGGTTAATTATTTTAAGCTGAGCTGCCCAGTAGTATATTTGGACGTTGGGAAGTGCGATCCCCCCCTCATACCAACTTTTTACCAATTTGTCGTAGGCTATTCGCGCTACACCATTGCTCCAAAGAAGATTGGAGACCAATGCCGCAATCTGTTTGAAGTAACGTGGAGGGACAAGATGCGGGGTGTTTTCCAAGATGTAAAGAAATCTGGGGAGTGCCATCATCTTAAATAAGGCTGCGCGCCCCAGGAGGGTGAGGGGCAAGGTCGCCCAGTGCTTAATGTCAGCGCGTAGGCGGTCCAGAGGTGGTCTCAGGTTGCTAGTGAAGAAATCTGTCTCAGATTGTACAATGATAATGCCCAGGTACTTGAATGAGGTCACCGGCGCCGCCAGAGGGCAAGTATTCGGCAGGTTCGGTGCCGGACCCCTCAACGTGTAGATCATCGATTTAGACCAGTTCAGGGTATAGCCCGACGTCTTCCCATGCATGTCACAAATGTCCAGCAGAGCTGGGATGCCGTTATCAGGGTCTACCATGTAAATAAGCATATCGTCGGCATAGAGGGAGACCTTGTCTTCCCATCCCTCCTGCCACTGAATGCCTCTAATTAAGGGCGTGTTTCTAATCAGAATTGCTAAGGGCTCGAGTACCAGTGCGAAGAGCAGGGGTGACAGGGGGCACCCCTGTCTGGTACCCCTGCCCAACGGGAACGCCGGCGAGATGTGGCCATTAGACACCACCTGTGCCACTGGTTTAGTATAAAGTAGCCGTATCCAGGCTATATATTTCGACCCAAAGCCCATACGCGTGAGCACCTCGAAGAGGTATTCCCACTCTACTAGGTCAAAAGCCATTCTGGCATCGAGGGAAAGGATCACCGCCTTCTCAGTGAGTAGGTGTGACCGTGCCAGCACCCCATGTACTCTCCTAAGGTTCAGTGCCGTGCTCCTGTGGGGCATGAAGCCTGATTGGTCGGGGTGGATCAGGGTACTCAGGTGTGGCATCAGGCGGTTGGCCAGAAGTTTAGCCAGTACCTTGGCTTCCGTATTCAATAATGATATTGGGCGATATGAGGTACAGTCGTCTGGGGGTTTACCCGGTTTAGGTATGGCTACGATTGTGGCCGTGCGTTGGTCTAGCGGCAGTTCAGCCCGTTCCCTACTGTCCAGATACATATCCAGTAAGGGACCACTAAGTTCTGAGGCCATCGACTTGTACCATTCCACCGGGAGCCCATTAGGTCCCAGTGCCTTGCCTGATTGTAGTGAATGAATCGCTAACTGGATTTCCTCCTCCGAAGGATCTGCCTCTAAGTCTCGTGCAGCCTCCGGTGGTATGCCGGGGAGAACAATGTCTGCCAGCGACACCGCCGCCATTTGTGCAGTGATGTCCCGATCGGGTGTATATATGGTGTGAAAATGACGTGCTAAAGCGTGCACTATGTCTTCTGGGTGTGTGATTACTTGGCCGTTGCTGTTAACGAGCCTCTGAATCCCTCTCGCGCCTCCCTCCCTCCTATCCAGCCACGCCAGCATTTTCCCCGCCTTGTCGCCAACGTCATAAACTCTATGTTTAGTGTTTGCAATGTAACCCTTCTCAGTCGTTCTAAGGTGTGTTTGATACTGCTGCTGTCGCAACTGTAAAGCGTGTGTTGTGGCCGGGGAAGGGTCTGCCATGTGCGCCGAGTTGGCATCGTGGAGTGCCAATTCGAGCTCCGTGAGTTCCTTCTGGGAATCACGCTTGTGTCCCGTAATGGCTGCTATCGCAGCTCCTCTCAGGACGGTCTTGTAGGCTTCCCATAGGGTCGATGGGGAGGTCACTGACCCACTGTTCTCCGCAAAGTAGTGTGCCGTCGCCAGTTTCAATTTCCGTCTTATGTTAGGGACCTTTAGATAATTCGGGTAAATGGGGTAGATCCTGGCGCATTTCCGTTCTCTAGTAGTAAGGGTGAGAACGATTGGTGAGTGGTCAGATATGCCCCTGGGTAGAATGTCGATCGTGTCCACTGTGCCCAGACCCTCCCCCAGGAACAGAAAGTAGTCAATGCGAGAGAGGCTATTGTGGACTGCGGAGTAGAAGGTGTATTGGGTCGCTGCGGGGTGTAAATGTCGCCATACATCCACAATGCCTAATGCCTCTAAAAATTCAGGAAGGGGAGCAGGTCCTCTCGAGCGGGTCCTAGTGGGAAAGGCGTCTAACGCTGAGTTTACGATGGCATTCAGATCCCCCCCAATGAATGTGTCACCCTCAGGGAGGTCCAGCAGGAATTTCCCCAGTGCAGGTAATGTCACGGAGTGTAGTGCCGGGGGGATGTACACCGAAACCACATTAAGCGGTCTACCCTCCCACTGGCCATGTATCGCCGCGAAGCGTCCCTGGTCGTCTGCTACATGTTTTGTGAGTATAAAGGGTGATGACTTCTTCAGCAGTATCCCCGTCCCCCTGGAACCCGAAGTGAAACCTGCATGTGTCGCCATCTTATATCCGCGCCGATCAAGCGCTTTGCAAGTCGTTCCCGTAAGGTGTGTTTCTTGAAGCAGAACCACATCTGGGCTCTGTCGTTTGATAGCCTGCAGTACCAGGCCCCTCTTTATTTTGTCCCCCAATCCCCTGACATTCCAAGTTAGCATGCGCAGAGGGGGCACCCCCACCGTTACTGTGGCATTCCCAGCGGGTTGAGTTTGAAGTGGGTTAGCCATGAGACCGTTGTGAGATCGTCAGTAGCAACGTGTCAGTGACTGTCGCGATGAGGACGAGGAGTACGCCACGATCTAGGGTGGCTGTAGGACGTGTGAAGTGAGTGATGACCTGAACCAAAAACACAAACAATACAACTTGAACCCCATCCCCCCTCCCTGCTCCCCTGCTCCACGGACTGAAACCCGCCCGTCTCCCCAACGTCTCAGAGTGCTTTAGTCCTTCCCCAACTATCTTACTTGCTCGTGGGGTTGGTGAGGCCCCTTCAGGCACTAAGTGTGCCCACCCTACTCAGCGGCATCAAGTCCAAGGCCCGGCGCGGCATCCCCAGGCCATCTCATTGACCATCAATTTTCAGATCAGTGTTGGTCGCCCCGGGTCAGCGGATCTTGTGTCGAGTCGGACTCCGTTGCCGCCGTGTCTTCGCGGCGAGGCGGAGGGTCAGAATGGCCGTCCAATGGCGAGTTGCTGCGGTGATTAGTCCGATCTTTGCGTGGACGATGACGTTGACCCACCTGTCGCCAGCCCTCCAGCCAGTCGTGAGCAGTCTCAGGTTTATCGAAGAACCATGTTTTTCCATCAGCCACCACCCGTAGCTTGGCGGGAAACAGCATGGAGTACGGCAATTCCCTTTCTCGCAGTGCCCTCTTTACCTCCATGAATGATTTGCGGCGTCTGGCCACCTCTGCCGTGTAGTCCGGGAAGAAGGATAAGGTCGCATTTTGAATCTTGACAGGTGGGGAGACCCTTGCCGCCTGCAGGATTGCATCCCTGTCTCTAAAATTGAAGAGTCTCGCCAGTACAGGCCTCGGCGCCGCTCCCTGTTTAGGGGGCCCGCCCGGAACCCTGTGTGCCCTCTCCACCGAAAAGAAATGGGATAGTCCTTTGGGTTTCAATTCGTTCTTGATGAGGTCCTCGACGTAGAGGTCCATGGCAGCAGAGTTAAGTTTTAAGCAGTTGGAAGCCATCCAACTGCTAATAGCTCGCATACCATCTTTAAAGTCGGCCGCTATCGTCGGTCCGTTTTTGTGAATAGATAATACCAACTGAGTATCATCAGCGTATGTAGTCAGGCTGATGTTGTGCGCTTTTATTACTCTCGCCAAGTCCGACACATAAATGTTAAAAAGGGTCGGACTTAGCGAGGAGCCCTGAGGAACACCGCAAGGGAGCTTGAATGTTGGTGAGGTAAATGGACCCATCTTCACTGCCTGTTTGCGATCAGCCAGGAAGGAAGCTATGAGGTCCTTCGCCTTGTGTTTGATACCGATGGCCTCGACACGGCCGATCAAAGTAGAATGATCGACCGTGTCGAAAGCCGCTGATAGATCCAACAGTATCAAAATCGCCTGACCATCGTTGTCCATAGTAGTTCTAATTTCATCAGCAGCCTTGATCAGGGCCGTTTCTGTCCCATGACCTTGTCGAAAGCCAAACTGAGTGTCATCTAATAGGTCATTGGCTTGAATGTAGTCAGATAGTTGTTCATTCATGACAGATTCGAAGATCTTAGCTGGGAAAGGCAATGAAGCAATGGGACGGTAGCTGGAGGACTCAGATGGATCAAGAGATGGCTTTTTAAGTAACGGTTTTATGATGGTGTTTTTCCAAATATTAGGATATGTGCCAGATGCGAACATAGTATTACAGATGTAAGTCAAAGGTGAGACAATAGTGTCTGGAATGGAATGAAGTACAGAGGGATGACAAGGGTCCAGAGGAGAACCTGATTTGGTGGACAAGATAAGTTTGTGAATATGGTAAGAATGTACCTGGGTGAATTCCAAGAAATTAGCTGGGTTCAACTCAGGTTGAGTGTTCATAGGTGACATAGTATTTGAGTTGGGAGTGAAGTCCTTAAATATAGAAGTGACCTTATCTGAAAAATAGTCAGCTAATTTGTTACATAAACATTGTGAAGTTTCAGTAGGAGGGTGAGCTGGTTCTGCAAGGTGGTTCACTACATCGAAGAGCTTTTTCGTGCAGCATTTCGCCTGATCTATTTGGGTGGTGTAAAAGATGTTTTTTTCCCTGGCTATTTTCTGCTTATAGTCAAGGAGTGCAGCTTTATAGATTGCTTTATCTGATGTTTTATAATGTTTGCGCCAGTTACGCTCTAAGTTGCGGCAGTGTTGACGTTGTAGCCTAAGTTGTTCTGTGAACCATAGAGCCGAAGGAGTTTTTCTATTACGTTTGAAGATTCTGGGCGGAGCTAGAGTTTGAAACGTCCTTTCCAGAATGGAAGTGTAAGTGGCGGCCGCAATATTTGGGTCTGTTTCCCCCTCTGCGTGTCCAAACGCATCGGTGAGAATCAGATCAAGATGGTTATAGTCCCAAGTTTCGCCAGTCTCTGGTGGTTGAAAGAGAGTTAGGTGAAGCATTTTTACCTGACTTTGGTTTGATTTTGATATCAAAAAGTATAACAGAGTGGTCGGACCAAATAAGAGGTAGTACTTTATTCACGGTAATAAGAGGGTTATTAGAAAAAATACCGTCAAGCGTGTGTCCTGCCTTATGTGTGGGAGTCATTATCAGTTGTTCTAGTTCTACAGCAGATAGGTCCACGATGAGCTGGGCCGTGTCTTTGTCCGTCTGAGATTCTAAAGATTCTACTTCAATATGCCAGTGCTTGTCTTTCTGTTTCTTGCTGTTTAATTTAAGAAGTTGTACCTTATTTGTGTGGAAAGTTCCACAGCCATTCTGTCTTGGGAGGTGCTAGATACTAAATGAACTTTGTCCGCATAATAGGCCCTTACCTGCTGCTTGGATCGTTAACTCTTGTATAGCGCCTTTAACAACCGATTTAGTCCTTGACTTGGGGCCGTAATGGTGTAATAATGTTTATAAATAAGATTTTCTGTTGAATATTCATTTAAAACCTCTAATGTAGCTAATTAATGTAAAGCAAATCAATATATTGTAAAATATCGTGATGGGTCGCACATTTTAGGCAGAATATTTTTTTAACTCGTTTCATAAAGCTGTTGATGTCGGTTTAATAGAAGAGAGAAAATGAGTAAGAAGGCATTCCTGCCCAGTTGGTTGCCAATTCAAATTACTTTGTGACCTTTTGATTTGGGCCCACCATAGAATTGGAAGAGATGTCTCCATAGTGCCCAACATTGAATTCACTACCAAATCCAGTATCATTGTTGTCCTTGATGATCAGGATAGTTTCTGATTCAGAATGAACGTTCACTTCGTTTTATGAGCTACTGCTAAGTCTTCAAGTGTGCTGGAATCACAGCATTGTACGACAGATGGAATATGGCTTTGAATGCTCAGAATTGTGGATTTCCTATCACCGTTCTTAACAAGATGCACCGACTATCCTATCCTGGGGTAGTCTTCAGACTCCGGTAGTTAGTTGAATCCACAAATTTACTTAAAGTGGTACTTGCTGAAGGCAGTGACTGCATAATGAGGTAATGTGACTTTAGGTACTCCAGTGGGAGCTAATGACAGACATGAATAGATTCCACGCCTGCCCAACGACGCAGTATTTGTCTTAAGATCTGGTGTTACTCCAATTCTGGTGAAAACAGAGTTTCACACTGACACCTCCTTAGCCAAAATAGTCTAATGGTTTGTAGGGGGCAGCAATAAACTCCTGAAATATTGCTATAGACCCATAGAGGAAATCTATTAGGCCAAAAATACGTTTCTTGCCTATTGGGAGATGTGAAAGGCTGTGAACAAATTCATATTTTTAAATTGCAGAAAAGAGACGTCAGTAAAGTAAGACACTGATTTCTCTCAGTGTTTTCACAAAGACAAGGGAACCCGAAAGGTAAGCCATAGGGACTTTGGGCAGTATCAATTTACAAAAAACAGTGGTCCCTACATGTGGACAAGATAACATACAAAAATCATTAATCATACACCTGATAAGTAGTATGTCTTTTGTCCAGCCGGACAAGAAAAATTATTTTAAATGTTCTGTTGATAAAGTGAATTTTAAGAACCAAAAAAGATAACAAGTGGGCACAGCCGTGACCCACAACAATCAAGACAAAACAACAAAGAAATGGCCAAAAGGGCAAAGCGAAAATCTGTCTGTATACTTGTGGTCAGTGCTACAGACTCAATCTCTTAAACATAACCATACCATTGCATCAAATAATATAGCATTATCATATTGCATATGTTTTTTTTTTGTCGACGACGTTTCGATGCCTTTTTACATTTGTGACATCATCATCAGGACAAGAATTATCAACATTGTTTTGTACAACAGTTATTAACACAATGCCTATTATCGCATTACTTTCACATCAAGTCCAGGGCTTCCATCAGGTTTGTATGGATTTGCCAGGAAAGGAGCGTGATGGCCGGAGAGCTATGGCGAATACGGCAGTCCGATGGGATCGATCCCATAGCGCTCCGGCCATCACAAATTGAGCCATCACGCTCCTTTCCTGGCAAATCCATACAAACCTGATGGTTAATAACTGTTGTACAAAACAATAATGTTGATCATTCTTGTCCTGATGATGATGTCACAAATGTAAAAAGGCATCGAAACGTCGTCGACAAAAAAAACCCATATGCAATATGATAATGCTATATTATTTGATGCAATGGTATGGTTATGTTTAAGAGATTGAGTCTGTAGCACTGACCACAAGTATACAGACAGATTTTCGCTTTGCCCTTTTGGCCATTTCTTTGTTGTTTTGTCTTGATTGTTGTGGGTCACGGCTGTGCCCACTTATCTTTTTTGGTTCTTAAAATTCACTTTATCAACAGAACATTTAAAATAAATTTTCTTGTCCGGCTGGACAAAAGACATACTACTTATCAGGTGTATGATTAATGATTTTTTTATGTTATCTTGTCCACATGTAGGGACCACTGTTTTTTGTAAACTGATTTCTCTCAGGCAGTTTTAACTGACCAGGTCTCTTCCAATTACAGGTGCAATAATCCTACATGAAACACACAAAAGGTGATGAGAGGCTGCTTGCAATAAGTTTAACTACTGGCAATAGCTCGAGGTTGCAGTCAAACCAATTGCTTGTTTGCTCACCATGCCACCTCCGTTTGGACCCAGCTGTATGCAAATCAGTCTTGATTGACCCTGCTCCTCATGAGAACTGCCCAGTCCGAACTTCCAAGGCAGGTCCTCCCTAAACCAGAACACCAGCAATCCTTGACTGGTTTCCCTCTAGTTATGGGTGTCGCCAACCGGACACATCTTGGTTCCAGTGAGACAGTAAGAGTGGGACCCACATCTGGGCATACCTATGCCACTAAGGGCGTTACATGAAACACACACAAGATGATGGGAGGCTCCTTGGAATAATTCTAACCACTGGTAATGGCTTGGGGTAGCAGTCCAACCCATCATTATTTTACCCACCATATAGCCGAGTTCAAACTGGGGTGTCTGAGTGAGCAAATTACTGGTGTTCTAGCATTTGTAATATCGAAACAAGGCGCTATTCTGAGTTTGTTATGAAAAGCTTTGGCACAGCCGAAGTGATGTCTCATTTAAAGGGTCTCTTTTCTTCAGTACAGTTGTATTCTTGTTTCTATGTCATATACAGAAAGGATGGACTGGAAGTACTCATTATAGCCTTACGTTAGGATCTGTGGCAAAGAAAGAAATGAAGGGTTAGTATGAAGGCTTCCTTGCTCCCTGACCTTTTATTTTTTTTTACTTTTACATAGTGCGAACTTGACCCGAGGGAATTAGAGTGCTTCACAGAGTGAGCACAAGCAGCAAATATTTTGGAGTAAATACAGAAACGTAGTGACAGAAAGTGATGAAGTATATGAGAAATAGCATAAGCAGCACCTACGTAAGATAACCTTTGGAGTAAATTTAGACACATGGTGTACACAGACATTAGGGAATGTTGCCAATACAATTTTAGGTAGATACGGTACACATAGATACATCTCGCTTTACAGAACACAGCAGCAATTTTACAAGATTACCGGGGCGTGACATTAAAAAAAGTGCATAGTAACAGTAAAACGCTAAAACAAGTTGAACTGTAGTAAAGATGGATTGGAAAGTAGCTGGGGTAAGGCCTCGGGGTGGGGGGGAATAAGGTACAGCTTTTCCCCCGGGTAGTGGTGCATAGATTTATTTAGAGGGAGAGGGGCGGGTGTCCGCAGGCTAGTCAGTTGCTTTACAGGTGTGGGTGAGGTATTTGTTGAAAGAAGAAGCTTTAGTTTCATCTTGAAGTGAGGCAAGAAATTATTTTGTCGCAGGGAGTTCCAGAATCTAGGAGCATTCGCAGAGGAATGGGTGTGGGATTTCTTACTCTTAAATTCTGGAGGAATTCAGAGTAGAAGGAGTTTCGTAGAGGTCTCTTTTGGCCGGCTTTTGATAGTTTAGTTGTGAGGTTGATAGGTTTTTCAGTGTAGAACGATTTTTGCGTTATGCAGGAGCTTTTTAGTATGGCCCTTGCCTTGATTGGCAGCCAGTTGATTAGTTTGAGGGCGGGAGTTATGTGGTCAAGGACCCTTTCCCCTGATATAAGTCTAGCTGCAGCGTGGAGTGTAGCTTTTAATGGGTCTAGGTAAGATTTTTGGGTGCCTGCAACCATTGCGTTGCCATAGTCCAACTTGGGTATTTGCACCACCGTCTTTAGGTCTTCAATGGGGATGAAAGGTTTGACTTTTTAAAGGTTTTTCAGCATTTATAATGCGCTTTTAGAAGTGGTATTGATATGGTCTTTCATGCTAAGGTGGCAGTCCGGTGTTCTCCCCAGGGATTTAAAAGAGTTGGAGATAGACATTTTGCAGTTTAATGCCCTGAGGTTGTCGAGCCAGCTGTTTACGGGAAATGATTTTTCATTGGGATGAATGAGAAGGAGTTCAGTTTTGCTTGGGTTGAGTTTGGGGTGGTTGCTGGTCAGCCACACATCAACTGTGAGGAGAGTGTTCTTTAGATGCTGGATATCTTTGACTGAAGAGATTTTGATGTAGAATTGAGTGTCATCTGCATATAGATGGTAGTCTATTCTAGCTTGCTTCAGATCATTGATAGGGGTTCCATATATAGGCTAAATAGTGTAGGTGAAAGGATTGACTGTTATGGGACTCCTTGAGAAGCTGGTGTTTTTGAGGTTGAGTTGGTGAGCTTCATTAGCTGTGAGCGTTGGCTTCAAAATGAGGTGAACCACTGAAGGACAGTCCCGTTGATGCTTGTACACTATGAGAGGGTCTTTAGGAAGGTGACATGGTTGACGGTGTCTGTCTAGGATGACTAGGAGGCAGGCCTGGTCGTCGTCCGAAGATCTGTGTAGGTTCAGTATAGCGGTCTCTGTACTACAGCCTTTCCTGAATCCAGATTTGAAGGTGTTAAGCAGGTTGTAATTTTTTATGTGGGTGTTGAGTTGAGCAAGCACACATTTTTCAATAGTTTTGGCGAGGAGGGGGAGGTTGATAGGTCTGTAGTTATTAAAGTTGTTCTGGTCGGATTCTGTTTTTTTGATGAGGGGTGACTTGGCTGAGTTGGAGGGGGTGGGGGGGGCGGCATAGAGCCACTTGATCGGGAGAAGTTGATAATTTTGGTCCTAATGGAGAGATGATGTACCTGAGGTTCTTTTTACTATCGCAGTAGAGCAGGGGTCAGAGATGTGAGATGCCGGCTTCATGTAGGAGAGTTCTTCTTCAGGGGTATAGTTAAATTTAGACCCAGATGCATTGTTTTTCAGTTGCAGGGGGTGGAGGTTGGTGAGCTGTGTTGGAGAGCGGGGAAGCCATTCATTCATTGACGGTAGGATTATGGGTGAACCCATTCCACAGGGGGCTTCTTTAGCACAGGGTGTGGAGGTGGGTAGCTCAAGAGATAGGTAAATATTAGATATTTTTCAGCAAAAAATGTGGAAAATTCTTCACAGCGCTTTGAGGAGCTGTTACTTAAATGTTGGGGGAAGGAGGAGGTTTGCTGTATAATGATGAATAGGTCTTATGGTCTTTTTTTGCACGAAACACATCCTCACATCAAGGAGAGGGCGCATTTTATGCTACAGTACAGTGGCAAATATCCCGTTTGCATTTTGCATAATTAGATTTCATTTTGCATAATTAATTTTGCCATGACTCTGGCATAATTCTGTGTAAGTACGCAAACGTTTTTTTATTTTTCAAACCGTGACAACACCAGAAAGGCCTTTGGTGTTTGTCCATAGTCTCATATCTCAATCACCTAGTTCAGGGGTCTCCAACCTTTTCTGTGGTGAGAGCTACTTCTGCTGAAGAAAAATCCTAATGAGCTGTTAGCATATTTATCACTGTAAAATAATGACCAGATATGACACAAACTAAGCAAGATTACCAGTAGTGACCACCCAAGCAATACAGGTGACGTATCACAAGAAACACCGGGATAAATGTTATCAACATATAATGTCTCTCCCTAATGAATGAAACAGCCAAAGCACCACATGCACTCCAGCACAAAGGACATAACCACAGCAATAGGCAACCCCCAACTCAACTTGAATTATCTTTCAACTATCACGCATTGCCATTTTTTATGTGAGGGTCGGCCACCATTGTCAGCGATGGATACAAATTGGCCAGTCATGCTGTTATTAGGTCAATAACAGCTTCCAGAATGCCGCAGCTAGACCAAGAATGCCCAAATTGGTCAAGAATAACCATTTCTGATGGATACATCTGCCTGTGGATTCCTCACCTTTTGAATTACCCCTGCGTCAGCATTCCACGGAAATTCTTTTCCGAGCTCTCCCACATCGACGAGGACGTCATAATAGCACGGCTCTGCTCGCGACTCTGTATGACGTCACAGGAGCCATAAGAAGACATAATCGGCGTGCTGACGTCAGTTCCCTTTTTTCTGCGCCGTCGACCGTAACAGTTTTTTCTGGGACTCCATTTCTCTGAGATTACTTTGTTTCTTCACATCTTCTTCGTGATTCTGTAGGAATGGCTACTTTGAAGAAGTTGGGTTTCAAGCCCTGTAGGAGTGTGGGGGCCATATGTCTATTACTGACCCTCACAACGACTGCCTTTGGTGTCTTTCTTTGGACCACGATGTCGAAGGGTGTTTGTACTGTCCAAAGATGAGCCCAAAGGCGCTGAAGGAGCGTGAAGCAAAACTCTTCATTGCAAAGGTGAAAAAAGAGAAGAGTGGTTGTAAGCGCTCAAAGTCGTCAACCTCGCATACTTCTAAGTCTAAGAAGCATAAGAAGTCGAAGAGGAGACACTGCTCTCGACGTCGCTCTTCAAAGGGCAAGGCTTCGAGGTCAGCCTCTCCTGTTCAGCGACGCAGAGAAAAGGACTTTGTTTCTCTGTCGCCTTCTCCTTCTCCGCAGGCGACTCCGATCCAATCACCGACTCCGAGGGGTTCGCCGGCGTCCAGAGGCTCTTAGACGCCCAGAGATTTTCCGGTGCCCAGGGTTTCTTCGACTTTTAGAGAGTCTTCTCCTGTACCTGCGGCTTTGCCTGAGCCTCCAGTTCCGCCTCGGATGGATCCAGTCCAAGGAGGTCCGGATCCTTACCCTCCAGGGCCATGAGTGGATCCCTCGCATTTCCTAAATGCGATGTTTGGCATGTTTGCCGGGGCATCCTACCCTTCCAGTGCGCCGTCTGGCCCCGTGGGTCCGTTTGCCTTGAACTTGGGCGTCTCCCAGCAGTATGCCAATGCACCCTTCGTGCCTTTTATGCCGACGGCTCCATCTTGGCACTTGCCGGCACCGAGGTTTTTGACTCCGAAACTTCAATCACCGCCCGGTGCCAAATCGGCGCCGTCTCGGATTCGATCGGCACCGCTGCCTGTTTCGGAAGGTCCTCTTCGGCGCCGTTGTCGATGCCGAAGCAGCAATCCAGGAGGGAAGCACAAAGGCTGCTAGAAGAATATGATTACCGGGAAGAGGAAGGGGAGATTCTCGATTCCGTAGGCTAGTTCGAAGGTCTTCAAGAGGCTAGTGGTTTAGACACTTCCCCGGAGTGGGAGCTCTCTTCACTGAAGGCTGTTTCCTCTCAGGATGTTGCTCCTTATGTGGTGATTAAGAAAGCTGCTGAGTTGTTGGATCTTCAGTTGCCTTCAGCTGAATTTAAGTCAAATATTTTGACTGAAGTGCTTAATACTTCTTCAACTAGTGAGCCGCTACTGCCTTTCAATGAGGCTTTGACTGAGCCATTTATGGAGGTGTGGCAGAAGCCCTTGTCTGCTCCTGCGGTTTCCAGATCAGTAGCAAGAAGATCTAGACCGGCTCCTGGTGATCCAGCTTTTCTTTCTGCCCACCCATCTCCAGAAAGCTTGGTGGTTCAGGCTTCTTGCTCCAAGTAGTCATCTAGGTCCTTTCCTACAACCCCGTGGGACAAGGATTCAAAAAATCTAGAAGAGTCCACCAGGAAGGTGTTTTCCTCAGCAAGTATGGTTCTGCAGTCTATGAACGCCACTTGCTTTCTTGGGAGGTACATTCATGCCCTTATGGACTCTGTTAAGCAATTGGTCCCTAAACTTCCTGAGGAAGATATTGTGCATTTTCTTGAGGCTCTTTCGGATTCTCAAGCAGCTACCCGACAGGTCATTCAGTCAGGTTTGGACACTGCGGACTCTGCTGCTGAAAAATGGGTTCTTCAGTTGCTATGAGAAGACATGCCTGGCTCAGATCTTCAGGTTTTTAGCCTACATAACTGGATTTGCCTTTCAATGGCTCAAGATAGTTTGGTACCAAAGCCGACTCTGCCTTGCAGCGTTTTAAAGACAGTAGGAATACTGCAAGAGCTTTGGGCCTGCAGTCTCAGCTTAGGGGGTATGGCTACAAGAGGTATTAAGGCTTTGGGAAGGTGACTTCCTTTCGAGGTCGACAGCAGCCTCAGCAGCAACAGCAGCAAAATCCTCTGGACGGGTCGTAAAGGGGAAAGAATAGAGGCAGTCTTCGAGGAGCCTCTCAGCAGCAGTCCTCCTCCTCCTCCTCCTCCTCCTTCTCCTGTCCCCTCCACTGGTACCACGGGAAAGCAGCTCTAGATCCCCCTATCTTGGAGCATGTTGGTCCTGTAGGGGGTCGGCTGTCCCATTTTCTACATGATTGGAAATCGGTTACTTCAGACAGTTGGGTTTTGAATCTTGTGGAAAATGGGTACTACCTCCCTTTTCTAGAGTTTCCACCTCCTTACCCTCCCTGCCAGGATTGGTGTTCAGAGGACCATTTACTACTCTTACAACAGGAGATTCTTGTTTGTTGCAGAAAGGGGCGATAGAGGTGGTTCCAGAGCAGGAAAAGGGGCAGGGATCTTTACTCCCATTATTTCCTGATTCTCAAGAAGGACTTCCGATTGAGGCCTCTCTTGGACCTCAGGATTTTGAATTTTTACCCCAGACAGGAAAAGTTCAAAATGTTGACCTTGGCTCAGGTTCTTCTAGCGCTGCAACAGGAAGATTGGATGGTGTCGATCGATTTGCAGGATGGCCATTTTCATCTTCCCATCCTGAAGTCACATCGGAAGTATCTATGGTTTATGGTAGGGTCGCAACACTACCAGTTTGCACTTCTTCCATTCGGTCTTATTTCCGCACCACAGGTCTTCACAAAGGTGATGGCTGTGGTTGCAGCACATCTCAGAAGGTCTGGGGTTCCTATTTTCACTTATCTGGACTACTGGCTGCTAAAAGCCAAGTCTTCAGAGATGGTATTGCGCCACTTACATGCAACAACGCATTTGTTGTTGAACTTGGGTTTCTCGATAAATGTGCCCAAATCTCACCTGGTGCCCTCTCAGCGCAGCCTGTTCATAGGAGCAATACTGGACACTACTGTGTGTCGAACCTTTCCATCTCCGCGGAGGATTCTCGACATACAGGAGATGATTCCTTTGTTTCACAATGGAGCGGTTGTTCCAGTCCTGAAGGTCCTACGACTGCTCGGTCTGTTCGTTTCCTGCATACTGTTGGTCAGCCATGCCCGCTGGCACATGAGAGCACTCCAGTGGTGCCTACACAGGCAGTGGTATCAGCACCATGGAGATCTCAGGGAGAACATCAATCTCCAGAGACACTGCAGCGGAGCTGGCCTGGTGGAGTGTGCAGGGCAACCTGTCTCAAGGAAAGCCCTTTCAGCCTCCTCCACCTGTGGCCACAGTGATCACGGATGCCTCCACTCTAGGGTGGGGTGCTCATCTGGGGGTTCTGGAGGTCAAAGGTCTTTGGTCTCCAGAGGAACGGTTGCTTCACATCAAACTTTTGGAATTACAGGCAATGCGTTTGGCTGTCAAGGCCTTCTTTCCATCCCTTCGTGGTCAGTCAGTTCAGGTCCTGACTGACAAAACTACCGTGATGGGGAACATCAACAAACAGGGTAGGGTTGTATCGTCTCTGCAGAGAGGCTCTGCAACTCTGGTCCTGGGCTCAGGGCCATCAGATTTGTGTAATGGCAAATCATCTAGCAGGAGTGCTAAATGTACGTGCGGACAGTCTGTCTGCATTACTCAGCCGATCACGAATGGCGGCTTCATCCAGAGGTGGTCCATCTCGTCTTCAAGATGTGGGGATTTTCTCGGTTGGACCTCTTTACCACTCGCGAGAACGTGCACTGCCGTCGTTCTGCAGTCTCCAGTTTCCGATGCTGGGAGCATTGGGGGACGCTTTCCAGTTGGATTGGCGTTCGCAGCTCCTTTACGCGTTTCCCCCTATACCCTTGATTCCTCGAGTTCTGATGAAGATTCGCCAAGACCGGGCCCAAGTTATATTGATCACCCTGGATTGGCCAAGAAGGGTGCGGTACACAGATCTACTTAACCTCTCTTCGCAGCCTCAACTCAGTCTCCCTTTCAGGGCAGATCTCCTTTTGCAGTCGCAGGGGCATGTTCTACACCCCCACCTCCAGAGCCTGCACCTTCATGCTTGGAGAATGAACGGGGCAACCTGAGTTCCTTCTCTCTCCCACCGGATGTGGTGGATGTTATTTTATCATCCTGGAGACACTCCACCAAATCTATTTATTCCTCCAGGTGCTCCAAATTTGTGAAATGCTGTGGAGAGAGGTCCATTGATCCTTTGAAGGCCTGTTAATCTGATGTGCTAAGTTTTTCTCTTTCTTTGACTCAGCAGGGTTGTGCTGTTGCTACAGTTAAAGGTTATTTGTCAGCTTTTCTTTGTTTGCCGGACCAGCCATCTTTGTTTAAATCTCCAGTTATGAGGTTTATAAAGGGCTTAACCAATACGTTTCCTCCCACTCCCTTTGTTATGCCTCAGTGGGATTTGAATCTTGTTCTTACATTTCAGATGGGTTCTCCTTTTGAGCCTCTTCATAGTTGTCCTTTGAGGCTTCTTTCTTTCAAGACGGTCTTTTTGATCGCTATTACCTCGGCCAGGAGGGTAAGTGAGCTTCAGGCACTTTAGTTCAAAACCTCAGTTTTTGCCCATTCATGCAGAAAAGATGGTTCTCAGGACCAGGGCTTCTTTCCTGCCTAAGGTGGTTACTCCCTTCCATTTAGGTGTCTGTTACCTTACCTACCTTCTATCCTCCCCCTCACCCTTCCAAGGAGGAGGAGAGAATTTATCGTCTGGACCCTAAGAAGGCAGTCAGTTTTACCTGGACAGGACCAGGGAACTAAGGCTGGATGATCAGCTCTTCATGGGCTACATTGGACGAATGAAAGGAAAAGCTGTCCACAAATGAACACTCTCCAGATGGATCATCTTGTGTATCAAGATCTGCTACGCCCTGGCTAAGAAGGAGCCACCTAAAGGTATTATAGCTCATTCCACCCGAGCGAAGTCTTCTACTTTGGCTAGAGGTGTTCCTGTTGTTGATATTTGTAAGGCAGCAACTTGGGCCTCCCTCCACACCTTTGCAAAGCATTACTGCTTGGATTCTGAGGTTAGGAGGAATGCCCATTTTGCACACTCTGTTCTGCAAGATTTTTTGGTATAGTCAGGTGGACACCCTCCTCCGGGAGAGGTACGGCTTGGGGATTCAATTCAAAAGGTTAGGAATCCACAGGTAGATGTATTCATCAGAAGAACAAGTTACTTACATTTGGTAATGCTTTTTCTGGTGGATACAGTATCTGCCTGTGGATTCCTCACTGACCCACCCGCCTCCCTGTTGTCCTCCTGTTTATACAGAAAAAGTTATATTTTTTTTTTACATGGATGTTTTTAATATGTCATATTCATGCATACAGTTTGCTGCTGGGAAGAGCTTTGGTTATTGGCTTTTCCTTTCTGCGTATGTATATACTATATGTATTTGTATATATATTATGTGTATACTTGTGGAAATGTTGTCGGTCCGCCCGTTTGCTTCGAAGGCATAGAAAAAATGAGTGGAACTGACTTTAGCACGCCGACGAGGTCTTCATATGGCTCTGATGACGTCATACGGAGTCGCAAGCGGAGCGGTGCTATTATGACGTCCTCTTTGACGTGGGAGAGCTAGGAAAAGAATTTCCGTGGAATGCTGGCGCAGGGGTAATTCAAAAGGTGAGGAATCCGCAGGCCGATACTGTATCCACCAGACAAGGCGTTACTGAAGGTAAATAACATGTTCTATTAGGCCATATACACTTTTATGACCTGAACAATACACAATTGTGCCAGAGATTAACCAGTTATGATGGGTAGCTTATACTTCTGTTGTTCTTGACACCAGACAAAGCTTTCTGGGATCGATACTGTTTATTATGGAGGGACACAATGTCACACACATAGACACACATAAAAGTGCGCTCATGCATACACACACCCAGATGGGGCTCTTAATTGTCTCGGCTCTGTTTCCATACCCTGTTCTTCTCTGCTCTTTGACTGATCATGCACCGTAATAAACAAAAAAAATCACTCTGGCTCTTGTCGTTAGACACTTTGGTGGGTCAGCACCAGTTACTGCTCAGGCTACTGCTGTTAGTCTTCTTTCATGCCCCATTCTTCACACACAATGTGTGACTGATAGAGCAGGGCCTACAACAGGTCCAATCTCCTCGGTACGTAGCTAGATTGAGACTGGAGACAGATGGTGATTTTGCAGACCCCATAGCCTGGCAGAGTGTGCATCTAATTATCATGAGGCATGTCAATCGTTTGTCTGGCTGTCACTCTAAGGGTCTTGAGATTAGCAGTATTGCCTTTAATATACAGAGACTCTCTGAAAGAGATGCTTAGCTACACCTATGAGAGCTACTTTGAGGGTGCCGGTGAGCTACCAGTAGTTTTCGAGCTACATGTTGGAGATCCCTGATCTAGTTAGATATACATTCTCCAAGAAGAAATCAAGATTCCCTAAATTTGCTTTAGTAAACTTCAAAAATAGATGCACTGAAATATTGTGGCAACCCCGGACTGAGACCCAGGCAAAAACAATAATATTATTAGGCGGTGAAATCTTAAGATTCATTTATTGAAATGTAGTGTTTTTTTGAGAAATTGAGATTGGTATAACATCCATATGTGTTTATTATTGATGACCCAAGTCTATTTCATGTAAAAGTTGCACTTACTTCAAATATTTATTTCTAAGTAAAACTTGTAGTTTTTCCATTTTCAAATACGGAAGACTTCTACTATAACAGGGAAATACACCAAAAAAGTGTTAATAGGCTCAATGTTGAGACAGTCTACTGAAGTAGTCGAAGGCCACATGTTGTTTTCATGCTTCATGCACAAGCTTTCTTTCAAACAGTGATTGAGACTTGAGCCAGATGATTGCCTTTTTTATGCCAAGATCCCCTGGCGTGATCTAATAGAATATAGTAATTGTTTGATCCATGATTATGGAGAAAAATAAGCAATACATGCAAATGTGCAGCGCTGTTCTGATAATGACAATAATTGATCTTTCATTGATGTTCCTCATTTTAGCAGCAATCCGGTATTGTGCAGAAACTTGTATGTTTAAGCTCAGATGTGTGTCTTGCTTACAGACAGCTACAGATTGTTGTTGTCAAGCCCATTTTCTCTAAAAGGTAAAAATATATACCATTTGGTGTGCTTTCGGTGAGCCCTACTTTGGTGGGAAACACCTGTAGAAGCCTAGGGCACATTATTTGGGGTCAAGGGCAAGAGATTTTCAGGTTTACTTTGTCCTGTGGACAAGTAGAGCCAACCCCTTTCAAAGCAAACCCTTTGGCTGCTAGTTAACAGTACCAGAGAATGGATTTGTGATTTGTGATCTGTGAAAGAGGATTGCCTGCCACTAAGGCTAGGCAATTGCGGATGTATCCCTTTGGAATGGAGAAAAACCGTGCATACCTGGTTTTACCTAGCAGAATTATTCATGGTATCACTTTGCTGTGGGTAATATTTCTCACATTTTTATCTGCTCTGCGCCTGTTGTAAAGGCGAGTGAGGGAGTTACTCCGGAGCAAGGGAGAGGAGAGGAGAGCTAGAGGTTGGAAAGAGAGGGAATGGTGGCGAGACTGCAATCTGGTCCAAGTGTGCCATAGGTTGAATGGGAGCACAAAAAACGGTCCTCGCCGCAATACAGCCGGTATCAAAAGCAATTTTATTGCCCACTTTTTTCGTACCGTAAAATCTGGCGCATTTGTTCGCATCTGCTGAAGCTTGGTGCAAGAGCAAAGGCTCACTTATGATTGAGCGGAGAGGAATTTCATGATGTATATCCGTTCTGCTCTACTTCTAATAAGGACTGTTTAGATTTAGAGAAAAGTAGCAAAATCAGAACCTTGCTGGAATGTAACACCCAACATAACACGAGCACTGCTATAATCAGAGAATCTATTAGCAGAGCTTTTATATAATGAGAGTGCATCCTTAAATGATCACCTCTGTGAATAGCAGCAAAGAGGGCATGTGAGTTTTTGTTTTTCTGGACAGGTAGATTTCAGAAGCACACACTGACGAGGAGAAAGTTTATAAACCTCCACACCCATGGCCCTTTGCTCTTGATGTTTTGTTTTTAAATATGTTTTATTGCCATTTTACAGCTTACAGCATTATATCACATGTAGGAGGCTTTATATATACGTTCACTGGTCCTGAAGATGCTTTGCGTCATTGATACAGAATGTGGGGTGAACAACATATTTCTAATCAGTAGGAGTGTTGCCAAAAAAGATAACATTACGACTATAACAACAAAACTGCAATCAGCAGGCTGGCAACTGAAGCACAATAATATGATCTTGGAGCATTCAAAGTATATGTATATAGTAAGATCATTTATGTGAGGGAGGGCAGGAAGCGAAGCGGAGGGGACGCGGGATAGGCAGCTTGGAAGGCAAGAGCACAGGGAGGTATACCAGCCCTCTCATAACTCCCAGCGGAGCCACAGCCAGGACCAAGTCCTCTTATAGGCCATCAAGGAAAACCACTTATGGGGCGGGGGGTACAGCTTGTCATACAGTTTGAGCATGTAAATATCCCAGAGAGTAACAGCTCCACGACTCCCTTTAAGTTGCAGGTCATGGCGTTGTCCACTGCCCATTTATGGACCACGCGGAGCCCACAGGTAACGGAGGGGAGCTGTGTCACCTTCCAAGACATTGTAATTGTGTTTAAACAAAACCATGGCAATAACAATCAATCAATCAGAGTACCTGTAAAGTGCACTACTTACCCGTGAGGGTCTCAAGGCGCTGAGGGGAGGGGGTGCCGCTACTGCTCGAAGAGCCAGGTCTTGAGGAGTCTTCTGAAGGCGAGTAGGTCTTGGGTCTGCCGTAGGTGGGTAGGGAGGATGTTCCAGGTCTTGGCGGCGAGGTAGGAGACAGGTCATCCAGTTTCATATAATGTTTGGTGCGTTTTGTCCATGGAGCAATTACAGGCAAGCACAATAGGGGATCAGGAGACAGCTGCATATTGACAGCAGCTGATTTGTGCTCCATCACCTATACCCACACACTTGCCAACGTGGGACACTCCCACATCGGGTGTAAAAAGGCTAGGCCTGGAAACATCTTATTGACCTGGTGTATTGTAAGGTAGGTTTGATGCCTATAACTGAACTATGTAAACTTCAAGCAGGCATTCTTATAAACATATTTCACCTGTTACAGTGCCATCCCCAATTGTTTATTCATCAAAGCCGCCCTCAGGCATGTCTCCCACCGGGGCTTACTGTCATTAATGTATGGGCTGTACCAGCGGCTTGCAGAACTGTGTAGAGCGCTGTGATTGCTAGTCTGCCCAGCCCTTGTGTGAGAATGCACTGCAGCCCCTGATATAGCTGTGGTTCCTCCTGTTCCATCTCCCAGGTATTTCATACTGCCAGGACCAACATATTCTAGGCCAGAGACAGACTATCTCTTAGGCCATACAGGTCCTGTAGGCCCTGAAAAGAACACAGAGCACCTTCATCATATAAGTCCCCTATTCAGTCACCCCCGATTCTCGCCGTCGAGTCTAATCTTGTGCCATCAACACGCTTTTATCCCAGGGTGGCTCCACAGCGGCAACTGCCGAGCATAAGGCATTTCCCTTCGTCTGGGTTGGATGTATGTATCTATTCCAGCCAAGCTTAGCTACTCAAGCTAGCCTGCCCAGTCCCCTGGACTTTAAAGGTCTCCCAGCTCCACCCTAACAGCTCTACCCTCGCCCTGTATGACTCCAACCAGACACCACATAGACCATTATAACTGCACCACAGCTAAGTAAAGCTCAAGGATTAGATACTCCTAAACCACCCTCCGATAGCAGCCACAGAAGCATTAGGATAGGCACCCTTTTCCAAGCAACCTCCCATATCTGTTCAGAAATCAACCCCCTCAGCTCAACAAAGAAGTATCTAGTCTGTATCGCTGGTATTGCTGCAAAAAAGTATGAGCCCTGGGAAAATCTTGGCTATAGAGGCCCAGCCCATAGGCAACCAGGGCAAGCACGTCCAAAAACCCTTAGACTGTCACATCGATGTCAGAGCCTTACCATGATTACCACCCAGGAGATCCTTGTTAGCGTTATACATATTTACACCAAGGTATTGGAAAATCAGAAATCACCAAGGAAACTGTCCGGGTTCCAACCCCATCCATTCATCGCGCTCCACAATATGCAAGTAGAAGACACAGGACTTCCCCAATTAATTTTGAGGACTGTCATTGCGCAGAAGAGTTCTAATAGGTCGTATGAGGTCGGCAATCTCTCCACATGATCTCATATATAAACTAACACATCATCAGAATATAAGGTGACAGTATGTCAGTCCATTCCCACCTGCACACCCCAATCTAGATCTATGGTACATAACAACTTGGCAAGAGGTTCCACAGCTAGCGCTAAAATTATGGGTGACGGAGAGCAGCCCTGACTGGTATCTCTCCCAATCTGAAACTGACATGATACCTGTTGTCCTGTCCGCACCGCTGTTGTACAAGGCCATTTGACCTCAACAGTGGTAAAATCAACTGCTTTCTCTGGTCATTTTAAAATTTACAGAACAAAACAATATGTAATGTACTCTTTGTCGACACATTGCCACAAGGACAGTTAACTAGATTTGGCAATCAAAAGCTAGTAGATCAATGAAAAATATCCAACCTGAGATGAGTTAGGATAAACCTGTGATAAGAATTGTGGACCAGTTTTAAATATGGTTACATATCCTAATTAGCTAGCATCAACTGATTTCTAAGTGCACTAGGCCTCTGCAATTCGGTAGACCATCTCAATTCTTTGAGCAATGACCAACAATATGAGGTTCTGCCTGGTGATATGCACTTAGGTTACAGGCTGGTCAAAATATTCTGGGTGACTCATATCACCCATGACATTTTTGATGTATCTCAGCCATGGAATGTGAAGAGCAAAGCAAGATTTAAGATAGTCCATAATAATGTCCAAGTTAAGGGTAGTGTTCTTGGTTGTCCACATCTTATGCCAGAAAAAAATTGGATCAATCGTTGCTATGCCTATTAAAAATGATAGCCTCAGCTCAGCGTAGCATACTTAAAAGGAACTACTATTAGGTACCGAGAAAATATACTGTAAAAAGGCGTTTTAAACCACTTGCAAGACTTTGCAGTCTGTATGCCACCCCCAACACACCTGCTTAATATAAGGCAGTTGCTAACACTTTGCTTTGTAGATGGTAAGCAGCTCCTTAGGTGATTTCTTGCCAAGTTTCCTTGCACACACAGGGCGTGGTAGTTTTAATAAACTGGAGCTTTCTTGTATTGATAGCCTTTGCCCAAGAGCCCTCCTGATCAAACAAATGTGCAGGTAGTAGAAGGTTTTAGTGAAGCAGATCTTGGTGTCAATCATAATATCAAGGCACTTCACCAACTTTTCCCCACACTTGATGACAAAAGTTTTACTTTTCTTGACTAACAAGCCAAGGTAGTTAATTAGCATTGCAGTCCCACAGACATATAGGCCATGAGTATTGCGTTTTCTTGCAGAGAGAAGGGCAGAGACTTGGTGGTGTCCAGTTTGGGGAAGGTCTCTACTTTGGTCTACCAGGACACTTCCCAAAATGTTTATATACAGTGTAAAAAGAAAAGGTGCAAGTACACACCCCTGCCTAACCCCCTCTCTTTGCTGAACGATCTGGTACACTCTCCCTTAATGCCATACCGGACCCTAGCCCTGCTCCCAGAGTACAGCTGGCTAAGGAACTGTACTTCAGGTGTATCCATTCTGAGGCAGGTCATAATGACCCACAGCTTGTCATGCTCAATGCAGTTAAAAGCCAATGGTGAATCTACAAAGGCTAAAAACAAACATTCACCCCTAACCTCAATGTACTTCCCAATGAAAAGTTTCAGATTATGCCCATGCTCCATTGTCCCCAGACCTGTTCAGAAACCATATTATGGGTCTGATAATAAAAAAAATGTTGACTGCCCAATCCTGCAGCCTGCTTAGGATGATACGTCCTGCTACTTTGATCAGTGAATCTAATAATGAAATGGCCAATAGCTGACAGTGTTGAGACAATCTCCTTTCTTGTAAATGGTGCCATTAAAAGAGATAAAAACCTAAACTACAGCAGGCAACTAAAACCATTCTCAATAAAGGGAACACATAGAGGAATATTGGCTTTAAAAAGGTCCACGGGCATATCACTGGGTACTGGTGCTTGCCCCCTTAGCTCTCATCTAAAGCCTTAACTTCTTCCATTGTGAATGAGAGGTTGATGGAGCTGTGACATGGAGCGACAGTATGGTTTGGGGGAGTGTGAAGGGGCCAGGATCAGTCTGTCCGGTTCACTGACAGAACATTGATACTAAAAACATTGATGTTCAGAACATCGAAAAACAAAATATAGACTACAAAAATATCGACTCCAATACCTTAACAGATGAGTACAAAAATATTGAATCAAAAATATCAAAGTTAAAAATATAGATGTAAAAAATATTAATTTAAAAATATAAATAAAATAATATATGTTGGAAATATAAAATATTAATATAATCTTTAACAAAATTAATTACATTTTATATATATTTTAACTAAATATAAAAAATAAACTTAGTTAAAAAATATAAACATACATTTATTTTAAAATATTTGTTGGAAATATAAAATATTAATATAATCTTTAACAAAATTAATTACATTTTATATATATTTTAACTAAATATAAAAAATTAACTTAGTTAAAAAATATAAACATACATTTATTTTAAAATATTTATGAACTATTATCTTTAATTTTGTAACTTTTAAATTATATACAAATAAAATATATACGTATATCAATAATTTTAAAATAAAAAAATAACCATTCTATAATAATTAAAACATTTAACTATTAAAAAATTAAAACTTAAATTTTGCAATACAATGAATACAACAGTAGGGAAAATGTTGGCTAGCGGGATAATTAAATTTACTACTCTAATTTCAGTGAGTGCAACAGTAGGGAAAGTTTTGGACAGCGAAGGGGTAACAATTACTATTCCCACTCCAGTGAGTGCAACAGTAGGGAAAGTGTTGGATATCGGAGAAGTAAAAAATACTATTCCCACTCCGAGTGCAACAGTAGGGCGAGTGCTGTATAGCGGAGGGGTAAAAATTCCTATTCCCACCCACTCCAGTGAGTGCAACAGTAGGGAAAGTATTGGATAGCGGAGAAACAAAAATTACTAATAACATTTAAACAATTTTTTTTTATATAATCTTAAAAATAAATAAACAATATTTTTTAAATATCTGATGAAATATATTAAACATTAGCATTACATTTACTAAGTACATATAACAAAAATATACAAATATTATCTAAAATAAATGAATAAATACATTTATAAACAATATTTATTTAAAAGAAGCAAATATTAACAAACAAAAAATATTTAAATCATAAATGTATTTATTTTATTTCCTACCCTATAACACCACACAATAAAAAAAGTCAACATTTGTATTTACATTTATTTCCATAATTAACAATTAATGATTAAAAAAAATATCAATACAAATAAATACTAAGCATTAATTGAATACACATTCTTTAACTATAATATGCACAACACACACCTAAATTGAATAACCCAATCACCATAATTAATTTCTAATTAATAATTTTTAATTCATTAACAACTAATTAATTCCTCAATTAAAAATAAATTACTTCCCACCATTTACACCTATAAAGACCACAACACACCCCTAAAATGAATTAAACAATTAAAATAATTAGTTTCCAATTAATTTATTAAGATTAATTAACCACTAATTATTAAATGATATATTAATTTACACTTTTAACACTATAACTTCTCAAATCAACATATATTAATAAATAGAAATAATCAATACATTTTATATAATTAAATTACTTCCCACCCTATTCCCCTATAAACCCACAACCCGCTACGGATCTAAAAACGCAAGTCAGATAAAAACAATAATTAATAACTACAAATTTTTTAACACATAATAAAAATGCAAGCAGTTCTTATATTATACAAAAAATACATATATCACACAGATATAAAATATATACCTAAATACATATTAATACAAAATCGATATTTTTAACATCTGTTTTTGCAAACGATATTAAACACTTCATTGGTCTGTCGATATACTTGACCCACGATATTTTTGACACAATAGTTGTGCAATTTGATATTTTGACCTCGATATTCTGTCTCTGCACCGTCTGTCCCTCACTCGACTTTGTCTAAATATTAGAAAAATGGTATAGCCATTCAGCTTCACTTATAGCAATTTCCAATCGCGGGCTATCTGCTGGTCTCCAAAAGAAGGTAGTGTTATCATTACTAAGGCTTCCGTCATGCAGGGACTCCGAAGATTCATCTCTGAGGGCATTCTTCTACCGCCTCAAAACCTGCTTATTATCCCAACTGCATGCCTGGATTTCCTGTTTAAATCTTGGTGACTTGTGTAGAGCCTACTTTAGTCTCCTAAGAGTTTTTTGAGCAAGTCAAATGAAACCAGCCTTTTCTCTCACAACTAGGCCTTCCTTAAACTCTTTAGTTAAAGTCTGAAAGGCCTCCTGAGACCAGCGCAGGGAGTAACCGTTTACAGTGGCAATTTCAATGTTATCAACAACTTGAGGGTTATGATTGATTTACTGCAGGTAATGATCACCTAACAATATATGTGTGGTGAAATTTATGACTGTGCA
Organism: Lissotriton helveticus; assembly: GCF_964261635.1. Classification (NCBI taxonomy): domain Eukaryota; kingdom Metazoa; phylum Chordata; class Amphibia; order Caudata; family Salamandridae; genus Lissotriton; species Lissotriton helveticus. The sequence continues at coordinate 115,475,772 of NC_136072.1, forward strand.
GATTATCGAATAAGGAATAAAACATAGTCCGTAAATGAGTTATCACCTCTACCATTGAAGGACCATGTAAAAGGCTCTGGTGGGGAACGTAATTTGTTACAAAAAGCCAGATCATAATTATATAGCAGTCCATTTAATTTTCTCAAACAGTTATTTGAAAGATGTCTTTAGTCAGTGTTAGCAGTACTAGTTAAGCCACATATCCTTTAGTTAGTTAAGCCACATAACCTTTATTAAAATACCCACCCCAGAGAATAATCCGTCTTTTTGTGGTACAATTGCAGTTAGACTCAAAATCCTTGTCTAGTGACCGAAGGGCAACAATTATTTTAGTCAGTGAGGCAGTGTTATAAAAATTGACAACCGCAAACCGAGAAGATGAAAATTAAATTATCATAATTTGGTAATACACATCAGACGCCACCACAGTTATGTTAATGAACGGTATATAGTTTGAAACATATATGCCTGGCCCCCCTTTGGTTTCTCCTAGAGCTGGGCGGCACAGCTGGTACATGATATGTCCTTTACCCATTAACATGTATAAGGTCCACCGCCCAGGTCTCCTGGAGGCGGAGGTTCTGAAAATGAGTTACAAATTCAACGCATTCTTCAACTAAACTCTATTTACATAAACCCGCCACATTCCAATATAGAAAGCTTATCAGTGGAGCCACCTTCGTGGGAACCATAAGAGTCAGTAACTTTAATCCGGGATAGAGCTGGGTCATATGTAGACAGATTGTTCGGAGTTGGCAGTATGTTTAAGCAACCCTCAGTAGAGAGGACAACGTCCTCTCTATGTTTAACCGGATCAGCGGACCAGTCGCTAAAGGAGCCAATTGTAGGTTAGGGTTCTGGATCGAAACCATCTACTCCATCTAACACTGCCAATCTGTTGAATCGATAACAAATCAGGACCGCATACGTCAGGCCAGCGAGGACACCCAGATTTTGGTCCTCCCGACAGTATGGTTACCTCAATCTTACTTGCTTCTTGATAGAAGTAGCAAAGCGGTAGCATTGTAATATGATGATGGGACACCATAAGAAAACTAGCTCTAGCTAGAATTTGATATGTGCTAGATGCGGGGATTTGAATTACTTCACTACATTGTCTCCATGTAAAACTTTATGGCCCGCCCAACCGATTTTACTCTTCTGACCATCTTTATATGTACAAAAAGAGCCTGAGTCAGCCTTGTTCTGTTGCCCACACAATGCAGAGATTTATTCCTCAGTGACTTCTATGTTTCATTTTCGAAGGCAGATAAAATTAAAACATTAGCCAGAACCTCCACGTAGTGTGTCACAGAGGGGTGTTAGTCAAGAAAATATGGTGTATCTAGCGAGTCAGCCGCTGGCACAATTATCAAAGTGTGGGAAATGGAAGGAAGTTGAGATTTGCATGGCTTATGGCTCCTTGGACGTCTGGGCGGGCATATGATAGTGAGAAAGCCAACTTGATATACATTTAAGGCAGCTAATATTAGGCGGGTCCCTACATAATTCCACAGTTGACGGTAGAGCCACGCTGGGCAATAGTAGATACACTATCTACCAGAGTATGGCCCTTGGGTGCATTAGGAGAGCTCGGTCTGTCAGGCCATGAGATTTTTGCTTTCAACAGATCCAAAGAAGTTATAGCCAAGCTCTCTACTTCTTTCTGCCTTACCTGGAGTCCAGAGTGGACCTCACAAAAGTATCCAGGGATTGTACCATAAAAACTAGTGTGTTCAGATCGCCAGAAGAGGCTTTGGCAAAGACTACTCAGGTTGTTTTTCTCAGCATGGGCTGGTTTGAAAGTTGTTAGGTTTCGTGATTGGCCTCTGTTCATTCCCGGCCACTACATATGAGGTTTTTTATCACAAGTCCCTGGATTCCTGGATGTTTCAACAGTGGTTGCAAGTCAGGATCACATACAGAAATGCAGTCGGAAACATTTTGCACGCAACCATTAGTAAGTAGACTTGTATATTACAATTGCACCTGTGACTGCAGAAGAGCTATCAGGATCAGAATCGCACTCCTGGGGTGAGGAAACTATTGTACCTTTGGTACAAAAGTACAAGATCTCTTCCACACATGAATTTAGTTTTTTGATCACCCCTATATCTCGTATAATGTGAGCTAATCTGAGTGACAACCAGGCTAACGAAAGGACTGCGCATGCCCCTTGTTGTATACAGTATCTCGCAAACAATATGCAAAGGCGTAGGTGAGACCTAGAAAATAAACGAGAGCCAAATTCAAATCCCATTCAGGAACATAAAAGAAACTAGAGAGAATCTGATCTGAAATCGTTTTTTTTTTTTGCAGAGTTTTATATAGCGCGAACTAGACCGAACCGAATCAGGTATCAGAGCGCTTTACATATTTTCCAGTTACGTTACATGAGGCCACACTTTCATTTTAGGCACAGGGAGATTAAGTGATTTGCCCAGAATCACAGGAGGTTTTGGCGTCGTTACGAGACTCGAACCCAGATTCCGAGGTCGAGCGCCCTAGCTGTTAGGCCAACTCCTCTCCCACAATCTTCAAAATACTACTACTAATAATCTATACAACATCCCCTGATCAGAAGAGTGCAGGCAGGTAGAAACTGCTAAGCACTATCCCTTAACCGTTCCAAAACTGGGGCGTTTCTGATGAAAAAATAAAGAAATCTGTAATATGTACACAATCATTGTTTAAGTGGTCCAACATTTTTTCAGAGCACCATTTTTCTAAGGCTTACCAATTACCAGAATACTCTGACCTAATGTGTGACCTTCTAACCACCTATAGCGCATTTAGATTTGCTCTACGAGATTTAACTGTCCTCTCAAGTTTCAAGAATGAATCCCTGACTTTCAGATGCAAGATCTTCCACTTACTTAGATAACAGATCTCTTAGTAGCACAAAGCTCAGCCTTTGTCAATTAAGAGATCTGTTATCTAAGTAAGTGGAAGATCTTGCATCTGAAAGTCAGGGCTTCGTTCTTGAAACTTGAGGAAACTCAGTCGCACAGAGCTCAGCCTTTGTCAATTGAGTTTCCCCTCAAGTTTCAAGAATGAAGCCCTGACTTTCAGATGCAAGATCTTCCACTTACTTAGATAACAGATCTCTTAATTGGCAAAGGCTGAGCTCTGTGCTACTGAGTTCTATAAGATTTGTATACCATGCCTAATCCACTGTGAAAATTCCAACCTTGTTTCCTATTCCTCCCCCTCCTCAATTGTATGTCTATTCAGACCTTTTTCTCTTTCCCAGACTCCACTACATGCCTAGGCCCATCAACGTGAACCGCCCTCATCTGCTGCTCCCAGCTCCTCAGAAAATATCTGTTGCCCAAGGTCATACCCAGATGGTGGTTCTCCATATCACAGGTGGGGGAAAAAAGGCCAGTCAGGAGTGTTGCACCCTGGTACCCCCGTGGCCTATCCACCAGACCAGCCACCCACATCAAGGGTTTTGTCGCGGATCCATGTCTCAGGAGGCCAATCATCTATGGCACCCAGACCAGGCTCTTAGGGAACAGCGGAGGTGGAGAATTGTTGGCACAGGCATTGGGTTGTAGCACAAAAGAGAAGGTGCTGAAAATCCAGGCGAGTAGACTTTGTACAAAGGAGAGACCGTTGCTGTCCACTCCCCAGGTGTAGCTTCCCCTAGTCGAGTCAGGCATTCTAGGCCAAGGTTAGGCAGCATTCACAGGCCCTGTTCACAGTCCCGGTCACCATCAGCAACTTTGGATGTTTCTTTCCATCTGCTCACTGTCTCCCTGAATGATAAACTCTCTGCCTCTCCACCTCAGCGGATTGATTGATGTTTGTACATTTGCAGGCTTTGCATTGGGCCTCTACAGGGAAGGAAGTTGAGAGATACAGCTGACTTCACAGACCACTCAAGCATAGCTGTGTACCGTCCTCATTTTTGGGCTGAGCAGATGTATGACATTTAGCAATGCACCATTGATAAAACTAGGCATCAAGACAACATGACCCCTGTGCACCAGTAGGTGGCATTATTCAAGCCCATGTGGCGGCCTCTTTGTTGGAAGTGACGTGTACAGTGCCTTTATAGGCACGACCTCAGCACGCTGACTCAATCCTTTTCTTTCCGCATCAGTCCGCTCAGAGCAAAAGAGAGCTACCACCCGTCATTGTTTGACTGAGATTTTTCGACTTTTTGTTGAGGTTTCTTGAGATTTGTCTCCTGGTGTGGCCAGGGGTGCCTGCTAAAAAGGCTGGTTTTAAGCCACCGGCAGATGTCTGTGATGGACCAGCACCTCGTTTGCCTCTGGGGTTTCGAGCATGACCACAACATCAAGACCTGTGTCGATTGTCGCAGCATGCACCCCAACACCTTGAGGAAGTGATCCCTCAAACTCCGAGCCGCTTGATGCCGCAACAGGCTCAATGCTGGTCGAGTAGACTAACTCCAGATGGATCGTGCTCTACATTAAAATCTGCTGTGCACTGGCCATAAAGTAAACCCCAGGGGGTTTGCATACTCATTCCACCAGAGCAAAGGCTGCGACCAATGCGTTAGCATGCGGATTCCCGGTCCTGGACATCTGCCAGGCAGCAACATGGGTGTCTCTGCAAACCTTCACCAAGCACTCCTGCCTAGACAGTCCGGTTCGTCGAGATGGGCACTTTGCCTGTTCGGTCCTACAGGACTTTCTGGTGTGAAATTGTTACGCAGACTCACGTCCAAGGGAGGTATTGCTTGGGTATTTATTCTGAGGTAAGGAATCTGCAGCTAGAAGTCTCTATCAGATGAACAAGCTACTTACATTCTGGAGCTCTTATCTGGTAGAGACTCTACCTAGCTGCAGATTCTTTACTGACCCACCCATCCTCCCCGCAAACAAATTTCTAGTGACGGTTCTTTTCCCCCTTTAGGGTCTTAGTTTTACACACCAGTGGTGAGTGTTTTTCTTGGCTCCACCCTCCTGGCATGGAAAGTTGCAAAAAGAAACAGACGTCAGCACACTGAGGTGGCAGCTATATAGGCGCCATGCATGTCACTTCTTGCTCGGATGCCGCCGACGCCACGCAGAGCCGAAAGACGCCACCTACTGGCACGCAGGGGTACTGCTCACAGAACATTTTCAGATCCAGTCTGATGCCTAGGGAAAATTCTAATGTAAGGACTCTGAAGCTATATAGTCACTACCAAGTAAGGCGTTACCGAAGGTAAGTAACTTGTCCATTAGTGAACTTGCTTGATAACTTTTCTGATTGTCCTAAACATCTTTTTTTGTAAATTAGAAGAATACCAGAGTTGGACCAAAATTCAGAAAGTCTTGCACTGCAGATCTTATCAAGCACATAGCTAACAATGGACACCCAAAGACTAATATTTTTGTAAAGATTCATTGGGACGCTTCCTAGACTTTGAGCTTTATCCTTTGAGCAGCTAATTATTGTAATGATCTTTCGGAGCACACACTTTTGCTAGATCTTCCCTTGCTTCCTCCTGAAGACAGTTTTTTCTGACCTTTAGGGGAGTTTTGTGGCCCAGTTTGCAAGACCCAACCTCCAAATTATTGTAAGGATTTTATTCTTTAAAGCAACAAAAAGATTGCAATGAGTTGGTACAGGTGTTCTCAATCTATATTTGTGTCATGCCAATGACCTATTTGAAGCCACAGTGAGAGCTCACCCTCCGATAGAAACTCATTTGGGGAAAAGCGGCCAGGATGATAACTGAATCGTTCTGTTGTAAAGATAAATCTCTTGTGACCTGTGGGTAACCAAATCTTCTATCAATACCTCAGGATTAATACTACACCTTTTAACTCTAAGGCTTTGATGTTTGTTGATCTGTAGTCTAGGATACATGGAATAGCTACTTGGCTAAGCATGAGAATGAGTACTAAATGATTATGATCACTAAAGGTATTTATAATAGAATCTGATACTTACAACTTGCTCCCTTTAAAACATTGATCTAAAAATAAAATCAATTCTATTGGGCAGCCCACTACTTTTAAAGCTGGATATATTATGTGAGCAATGGCTTGTGACTGAAGCTCCCAACTTCAAGGTGGATATATTGCGAAGGCATAGCCTGAGATCTCAAAAGAATAAGTCAGATTGAGACAGTATATTAAAGCCTTCAATATGGCACCCTGATGAATATGCTTAAAATGTAAAGGGACTTCAGTATCCTATAAAGCTTGTTCAATTATGCAAGGCGTTACATAAATGGTGTCAAAGTCCTCAGTCAAAATAGCAAAACATGGTCAAAGAATTCTCCTGACATAAAAAACAAAAATTGCAACATGGTTTCAGTTATTGCAATCAAATTTATGACTATAAAAGTTTATCACTAATAAATTCTCTGAAGTTCTTCATCAAGCATAATATCCTGGACATTGGGAAGGTTAGACTGGACAGAATTTTGGCCTTAAAATTAGGAGATCTGGCTAAATCACATATGAAAACCACCTTTAGCTCTACCAGAGGCGGGAGGGGCTTGCTTGCACATATATCTTATAAGCAGTAACAGTAGATAAAAAATTGGGGTCGATCCCATGTTTCCTGCAGTAAAATCACATTGAATTGATTTATAAATTAAAGCCATTCTAAATATTCTATTTTATTGTTCAACCCAGCAATATTCATCATTGAACCGTGCTGAAAGTTACTAGAATGGTAAGTAACATTAGTATTAGAGTTGCACGCAGTAGTTTTTACCCCAGAATGTAGATTGACATTCAGATTCAGCTGGAAATCAGTCATTTTGTCTAGAGCTTGCAAATATGTTACTATTGGCAATACAATGTGATGAAAAAAATAAAAGGAATAGCAGATCTGTTATGGGCATTCTTTAATGTGGCAGTTTTAAAATAAAGGATATCTACAGTGAAAACCTGAAGGCAACTGTTTGGTCCCGGTACCAAAATAGTTAATGGTGGATAACTGAGAAAAAACAAAATCAACAACAGATGTTTTTCTAAGTGACCCCTATGCATTTCCACAACCACTTCTTCATGCCATTACGCCTCCAAATCACCAGTTTCACCAAATGGATATCACTGTAAAGTTTACAACCAACGCCTAATTGCTGCCTTTGTTTTTAGGCCTTGTCTAGGAAGCGCTTGCACTGTCTCTTCGGGACATGTTATATTCAGAATATGGGCTTTAAGCTTTGCCCATTTTCCTGCCCATCTATTTTATTGGCTCCATTTACTGTCTTTTTTAAATGTTTTTCTTTTCATTGGCTAATTTTTTTAGTAGTCCCTCCTTCGTACCTCTTTTTTTTCCTGCAGTAACTACCCATAAGGATTTCCCCTGTTACATGTGTTGTTACTTAGTATTTGTTACTTACAGCTTATGAACACCATTTTGTTAACTTTCGCCTAGCTGCTGTTGAAAGACGTTTTCTACCCTCTCCGCGGCCCTTGTCTACATAGTATCTTTGTATTTTTAAATAGTGCAGCAAGCTGTGCTTTAGCTTTAATAATATCGACCGCACCAAAATCTTTTTTCTCTCTCAATATTATGGGTTATTTAAACCAATGCGGCACACTGCACTTCAGCTTTAACATTGGTGGCCATGCGCCTTTCTTTTCTTACGTGGGACTCACCAAAATCTTTTTTTAAATTTATTATTAGAGGTTTTTTAAAGCAGTGCAGCGTGCCTTGCTTGCCACGCTTGATCTTAAACAATGGCGGCCGCTGCACCTTTCTTTTCTTTGGTGCGGCGGTCCTCCCAGGGTGTTGGAGGTTGCTGGGCCTGCAGGATTAGTCGCCTTTTTGTAGCAAAGGCGGGAGGCAGCAGACAGGCTGGCAGGGTTGGCCCAGAGTCAGTCACTGGTACTTCTCTGGTGCCCATGTGATCTTTATGGCTTCCCTGGCACTTACAATATTAAAGAATAGACTTAAATATTTTAGGGGCATAACTGCTCATGCAGATATGCTCACAGCTGAGATATAGTGCACCCTGCCTTGGGGCTTGTAAGGCCTTCTAGTGGGATAACTTACCTATACCGTGGGCAGGGCTGCTGGACCTGGCACACAGGCAGTGTGCCATGTCGATTTTGTCGTTTTTAACTGCACCAAAGAATGTAAGCTGCAGTGGCATTGTCTTGGTGAGTGGTCCCCAGGGGACCCTCTTCAGTCCCCATGCCCTAGGTACCATTTACTAGGGACTTACAGTGAAGCTGAAGTTGCAAATCATGGTTTCAGTTTTAGGGAAGAAGCACCGGCACAGGGGCCCTGGTTGACAGGGACCCTGTGCATTTACAGTCAAAACCACATAATTTTCCATACAAAAAGTGGGGGGGCTAACCATGTCTAAAAAGGCACTTTCTCACAGTAGTCTATATAATTGTATAGGTCCGGTGTTATTTCATCAATATCATTCAACAGATATTGCTCTGTTTTCTATATGATCCAACCGGATCACATATGGGAAATATTGAAACTTAATGAAGATTGGCAAATATTTTTTTCAATGTAGTGTCCTGTGAGTTAGAGATTACGGGAACTTTTTGGTGCCTGACAGACCTCGTAAAACAGTGTTGCACATGCATAGGTGATAGAATTCATGATGTAAATGTTCAGTTAATGGTTACACACTGAGGAATAAAGACGTGTAATACCAAGCTCCGTTTGGGGCATGACCCTCTGAATGTACCTGGGCTGGGGAGGACGTTGCAACTGGTGACGAGAAAGGAGGTTATGCAAACCCTGCAGCCTGAAGAACAGAGAGTGCTCTCCCAGAGAGTTTGCTCCGGTCCAGCAACTACTTGTGCATGCCACGTGTGCTTCAGTCGAAGTGAAAATCGACGGTTGGCGCATGTGGAGTCAAAGCATCGCTCCAGCCAGTGTAAGGCCTGTGAAGAAAGTGAAGGCCGTACAGAAAAATTGTTTGTCTTCGGCTAGAAATTTGCTGGTAAAGTTGAGATTGAAATACTGCGCCATAGCCTAACAAAGTTCCATCATTCATACAATGCGACAACCAGATACTGAGTAGCGCTAAAGCCAGTGATAGCTGAGTGCAAGAAAGTGCTAAAAGCAAAAACATTGTATAGCAAAAAAAACGCTAACGGCAGTAGAAACCAGATGCAATGCAAAGAGGGGAGAAGTGTGAAGAACCCGTGCAAGAAACAAAGCTGCTCAGCTCCCGACAGCAGGAAGCTCCACAGGTTATGATACTGCTGCATTCCTAAAACCACCACCTCCCTTTTGATACTGCCAAAAAGCAAAATATTGGTGACCGATTGACTGCCTGTTTTGAATCCTTGGACAAATTAATTGATGCACTGGAAGAAGCAAATGACAAAAAGATCATTAAATATCTAAAGAATATGGTGAGTGAAGGAGTAAGAAAAGTGATAACGTACCACACCGTGGTGAAATGACGTCCTGTCAAATCAAAGAGATGTTGAATACCAAGTTCAATCCAGTGCCAGGTGTCGACTATGAAACATTTATTTCAACCAAGAAAGGCAGAAAGCTGGTGAAACAATGAATTCGTTTGTAGAAACACTTAATTCGATCATCAAGCATTTTAAGTTCAATGAGTTCCATGATGAAGTGGCCATGCATTTCAGAGTAATAGATGGTTGTCTCTCTGATTACTTCAGACGACAAATGCTGAAAGACACACTCCGCTTAGAGCAAGTACTCATGGCTGCCAGAGTGGAAGAAAGAGCTGACAGACATTCAGCTAACATGGAGGCCGTAACGGCTCAAAATGAATCTGCGCTCAGTGTGTAAAGTAAGTGTAAACACAAGGTAGAAGGCCATAAAATAATGTTTCTAAAGAAAAAGTTGTTTTTTCGAAGTGGATTTTCTTTCCATATGAAGGTAAATGGCCCACCATTGCACCTGCAAAGGATGCAGAAAAGAGAACCCTTTTGTAACGGTTTGCATAGCGAGGGAACGGCAAGTCCACACATCAAAAAAACACTATGGATGCCAGAATGTTCTAGAGATGCTTCAACCACTCCCACAAGGCAAAGCGGCAACATCAGTTGAAGCAAGTAGAAACTCAACGTCGATTGCCATCATATTCCTTGTCTAAAGGTTCATCATCGTCTTTGTCGGGCGGAGGTGAGGAAGATGGGTGTGCGATGTCTGTGTTAACCGCTGGACGACGTGAGCATGTAGGATAAGCTTCTTGCTGGGAAGAATTCCAGTCGATGCTTGGTCGACAAGTGAAAGTGCGAAATTCATTTGGGCACTGTCCTACAATCACATTGAAAGTGAATGGATGCTCCATACCTTTTATCATAGACAGTGATGTGTGGATAAACATGCTAGCGGAAAAGTACAAGGAACTCTCTCCAGTGCCCCGTTTAACCCCACAGAAAACCAAAGAGTATACCTGGGGTGCTACGATGCCACTGCAACGTCCAGGTTCATTCACAGCAACTGTGAAGCATGAAACATGAAAGCACAAGCACCAGTTTATTTCCTGTAAGGCACTTCATCGAATGTGTGTTTACTCAGTTTCAGTAATGCTGCGGACATGAGGCTGATTTCTGAGAACTACAATGTCAGTGCCTATCATGAGAGAGTGAATCAGTTTCCCTCCTTGTTTCATGGTCTGGGAAGATATAAAACTGAAAGTGCAACTTCAAATAAATGACTTCTGTCCTGTTGCTCAGCGACAGTCTAATTGCATTACATTTACAAGAGGCTGTTGACAAAGAACTTGAGACGCTATTAAAGTACGACATCATTAAGAGATCCATTGGTCTAACACTATTGGTATCACCCATAGTGGTAGTGCTGAAGAAGGATAGTGGCGGAGCCGTGCGCTTCTGTGTTGATCTACACCAAGCGAACAAGGCGATTGAAAGAGACCGACATCCAGGTCCGCATATTGCTGACATGATTATGCAGTTGAATGGAGCAAATGCAGTTGAATGGAGCTAATGTCTTTTCCCACCCTGATTTGAACAAAGGGTATCACCAACTTGAACTGGAAGAAAATTGCAGGTACATTACTACCATTTCGACTCATATTGGTTTATTTAGCTATAAAAGGCTATGTTTCGTAGTGTCATCCACTGCAGAACTCTTTCAGGATGTCATTTATTGCATAATACAGCCAGTGAGACCTGTTTTCAATTATACTGATGACATGCTAGTTTATGGGGCCCACACGAAAAGATCACAATAAAGCTCTTACACAAGTTTGTTGTATACTTTCTGATGAAGGTCTAACTTTAAATGTGGCAAATGTGAGTTTCATAAAACCATACTCAAGTTCTTTGGTCTTAACGTTTCTGATGGGGGAATAACTTCAAATGCAAATTAAGTATAAGCCTTGTCATCCACTCCACCCCCACAAGATGAAACTATGCTGCGATCCTTCCTTGGAAGGGCCAGTTACTGTTCAATGTATATACATGATTTTGCCACTGAGTGCCCCAGTTCCAACTCCAGATGTTAGAAGTGAGATATCCACCTGAGAATCCGAAGTGCCTAACGACTGTCCTAGGGTCCCATTCATCAGTGCTGGTCATGGACACTTCTCTGGTACTTCCTTTGCCTCACATGACTAAATCTGGGCAATTGATTCGAGCACCAAAACGACTTATCGAAGAGTTGTGCTGTATAAATGTATTATTTGTACTTTTCATTTTACAAAAGAGGAGATGTAGTGTCTTATAAGTTAGAGATTACAAGACCCTTTTGGTTCCTGAAGGACTTAGTAGAACAGTGACATAAGTGCGTGAGTGATAGAATTCATGATGTTGAATGTTCAGTCAACAGTTACACGCTGGGAAAAAAAACGTGTAATTCCATGCTCCGTGTGTGCGTTATCCTGTGCATGTACATTGGCCTAGGAAGACGCTACAGTTGCCTCCTATTCTGTGTGCTTGCATTATTTGTTGGCTGGGGAGAGAGGACTTGCACCTGATATTGCGATTACATGTAATTATCCTAAGTGAACGACGGATAACCTAGCTTAGGTGACACGTCATCCGTTCATTACTAAATCATAACTAGGAGGGCAAAGTGAAATCCCAAAGCTCTGTGGGTGGATGGGTCGGTGATACTGTATGTGTGTGTTTATATTATATGGTGTGGCAGGGAAAGAAATAGAATCTATGTGGGTTATGGTGGATAACAGGTTGGCACAGATCTGGCTATGGAAGATTCAGGCAGGGCTTTGCTTTTCTCTGTGTCTGGCTTATTTTGTTGTTACAAGCAAGATCACACTATGCAATTTAACTAGTTTTAGCGTTCATGGGCAATGAACACAAATCCAAACTTAAACAATACAAAAATATATTTTTAGGTGTTATACTAGCTGCATAGAAAGAGATTTACCCTTCACACAAAAAGTGATTTTCCCCGTGGTAATTACACAATTACCAGTTTCTGCATCATCAAATGTTAGAAGAGAGGACATTAAATACTCTTTGTAGAATAAGGTCATGTATGTTTTATATTTTTACCCCATATTTCGGTTTGTGGGCACCCTTCCAGAGAAAATGGCATGTTACGTTGTACCACTAGTTTAAAAGGAATTGCTGGAATTGGAATACTTGTAAGTCAACACACAATATTCTAATATGAAGCTGAAATGCCAAGATGAGGGGGCCAGATAGCTCTAGTCTAAACCATTAACGTATCACCACTTGCAATTTTTGGAAGTACAAGCGGTGTAAGAGGGGTGCTTCCGTTACTAATGGATACCCTTACCTCTTATTTTTCTCTGCTCTTTTAGAGTCCTCTACATGCCAGCTACCCAAAGGACTTGTAGACAACTAACTCGCTCTTTCGGCTTTTCCACACTAATTGCGTCGGACTCCAGAACATACCTTAGAGCCATTCCTATCCGTTGCACAGTATTAAAATGTGTGCCTTTTTTCGGCGTTCTATTATTAGGAACAGTCTGTCTAGAGTTGAAAGCTGCAGCAAATGCTTGGTTCGGTCAGAAACAAATTCAGGGCCATTTAGTGTGGAATTTAGCACTTCATAACAAGCGAATTGCTGCTCTTGCTTTGGCATAACTATAGTCTTGCTGCTCTAGGGAGAGAAACTTGATGACCAAGGCATGTTTGCACCCTAACTGCAAATGGTCCACTGAGAGGGGGACCCAGGCTCATGCCCTGTCTTAACAAGTCTCTCCATTTTGTCAGTCACCAATACCGGAACTCAGAAATCACAAAAATAAACGTGTAGACGTTCTTTTAAGAAAAAGCTTCGCCACACATTGAGAACGAGCCAGTTCTGAAATTGTTTGATAATTGGGTTCGGGTAGAGTGGGGACAGAATAACCTTATAGTCCTAAGAACCAGTCCCCCAATTGTATAAAAATGTTCACGCCCTTGTGACTATGAGCACCCAGTACTTTCATCTGGCTTGGGGCCAGTGGTTTGATTTACTGACCATTAGTTTGTTCGGTAATACTTTTTGAAAGGGTCTGATTGGCCCTGGAACATGTGGTACACATCCACTCTTTCTTTAAAAGGCCTGTAGGTAGTCATTGGTTTCATCCCTCGTGTCTGTCTAGCTCTGAACAATGTGCTGTTATATTTATAGCTTTCTTGGAGTCATGTCTTCTTTGGCGATTTTGCCATAATTAAAATACAACGTCACTCAGTCCTGGCACAAAATGTTTTTGTTTCAAGATGTAAGAACTGTGATATACAGATAAACGCTGTTATTTTTATGTGCACCGATGTACACCAAAATCAGAGATTCCCTTATTCTTTGTGGCATTTTTCAACGAATCTTGGAGTGCTTGAGACAGCAAGCTTTATAAGTTTACAGCTATCTCTCCAGGTTTGTTGGTTACAAACACACTGCTTTTCAAAAAAAGAACCTATACCCCAGGCACTAATTACATTTATAGCTTAATGGTGTATCATATATCGCAAAACATTATAACCACCTCCCCTCTTTCAATTGATGGGGTAGGAGATACATCCACATTGTGCCATGATTAAAATTTGCCCAGGCCCTCTTCCTAAAATAACAGCTGTGAGACAACAAACAACACACACCAAGGTGTCACGTTCAGACAAAAGGAAAAAAGTGTGTGTGAGCGAGATGGCACCTCACGGGCGAACCACCAACGGGAACCTGGCAGGTACTCACCAGGATTGCCCTGTTCTCATCATTGGTGCCATCAAGCCAAAGAAAATGTGTCCAAATTAACAAACCAAGGTAGTGTTTGTAAATACATGCAGTGAAAACAAACCACAAATGAGACACATTGAAGTCAAAACAACATAGATACCACAAGCAACACGGATCTCCAATTTTATTCTTTCTCCTTAATGTTGGTTGTGGAATATTAAAAAAGTGAGTGTGGTTACTACTTATCCAACCATTCTCCACTTGCCGACATGTTTCATTGCCACTTAACTTTTTGGCAATTTCTTCAGGGCACTACGTTTTTTAGGCACTGCCTTGGACATACATCGTCTTCACAGCTGTAGAAAATGATAAAATACAACACTTATTTAGCTGTCACACAACCTCATATATTGTTAGAAAATGTGGCAAAACCAAATTGCACATAGTTCCAATATATTTACCCTCTATCAGCTATCTTGTCGCATACCAGCTGAGAGGTGGAATCCTTTCGTGATTCTAAAAGGGCTCCAACTATGAGTCCCCTTTCTTCCCCCTCGGTGATTGTCACTGCAAGGATTTTAAAACATGGCATGATTATATGCTATCAAAGAATCTCGAGGCACAAGCACAATTTCATTCTCATACTTGTAGTTAAAGCATTTCGTTGCTATCTCCTTTTAGTTATTCATTACCCAGCTGTTCACTCCAGCGAGTAGTCCCTGAACTGCCCCCTCGATATTCCAAGTTTTTAGCCTGAATGAGACATCTTTTCTATCAGTCAGACCCCATTAACAGTATTTAAGCTCACATTGGAGATTCCTTTCTCAATTCCGCGGCCCAGAGCCCTTACTCCTTACCGGTAAAGGGAAGACTGCCGGCGTTTCCTCAGCCTGTGAATCCCTCCCACTGTCTGGCTTCCCGTATATACACCGCGTCTTGCACAGCTAAGGGCGTGTTCTCGCGAGACTGAAAGCGGGACTACGTCTCGACTGCGGGCGCCATCTTAACATGGAACAACATGCAGTTTGTTATGTGTGGCCGCGTTGTGTCTGATTACGAGATACAGCGACTACATTAACTTAGATATAAATCTTCGTTTCGCTCATAGATGTTGCAGTGTATTTACTTCCATAAGTAAAATTATTTTATATTTCAACCGGTTTCTACATGTCTATTTCGGGCGCCATTTTAGATTGGGGCAATGTTTAATGGCGTTTTACGCTAATTATTTTTAGGGCAAGTTTCGGGCTCAACCACAATTACGTGTATAGTGTACACAACACCAACAGATGGTCGAATCTCCATCTACATAGATTGTTTTAGTTTAAAATTGCTAATGAACTGTGGGAGTTTAGAAAAACATTTTTTGAAAAAAAATTGTTTCATCAACTTTGGACATTTTCATATGTGTGAATTTAAAGGAACATTAAATATAATGCATACTTGTCCCTATTCACAAGATAATTGCCACACTCAGGTGGGCCAGGACAGATTTACCTACATCTGATTTCTGGAGGTCTCATGCACGTACATCTTCACACAATGCCAAAAGGATCATCTAGATATAGATCTTTATCATTGTAATACAGCCCAGTACATGACAAACAACCAACGTTTTAGATAATTTCAATGTACTTTGTTCCATTCCATATTCACAAGATGATTGCCACAATGACGTGAGCCAGGACAGATTTAATTTCTGGAGGTCTCGTGCACATACACCTTCACACAAAGCCAAAAGGATCATCTAGATATAGATCTTTATCATTGTAATACAGCCAAGTACATGACGAACAACCAACGTTCAGGTAATTTCAATGTACTTTATTCCATTCTAGTAATTCATTGAGGCCAGTTCTCTCACTTCTTTCTTGATAAATCCATTTTGCCTCCTTCGTAATGAGTCGCCTTTCAACTGATCCAGAATCACCTGTCACTTTTTCTAGCACCACCCACTTAAATGTGTGCCTATTGTTATGACAATGTTGGACCAACCTTGTGGAAAGTTTTCCTGCCTTGATTGTACTCAGGTGTTTCTGAATTCGCGTTTTTATTTTGCGTGTGGTAAGTCCAATGTATTGTAGACCGTATTCACAGTCTAACCTGTATACCACATTGGTGGTATTACAATTACTGAACTGTCTTAAACTCCATTCTTTACCTGATTGTAATGTTACACTTTTCACTTTTGATGTTAAAGGACACACAGAGCATGACCCACAAGGATAGTGTCCAGTGGGGACAGTACTGTTACTTTGTACATTGCAAACTTGTGGGCGTGTGTGGACCAACTTATCTTTAAGATTGCTGGCCCGTTTAAAGGCGAACCTTGGCTGTGGCATTTTAAACTCCTTTGTTGATCGCAACGGCCAGTGCTTCCTAATTGATTGCCTTATTTTGGTGGCCAACGGATCGAATGTCATTACCACCGGAAGGCAGTCTTTCTTTTCTCGATGGTTCACTTCTAAAAGTGCATTTCTAGAAGTATTAAGAGCTCTTTTTCTTGCCTGTTTGATAATTTTAGCAGGATAATGTCTTTGTTTCAATTTATCTGCCAAAACCTGTGTCTGCATCATGTATATATCTGTGCTAGAACAGTTTCTACGGTATCTAAGAAACTGTCCCACCGGCAGGTTGTCCCTGAGTGCTCTTGGATGGTATGAGTCGTAGGACAACAGGGAATTCCTGTCGGTTGGTTTTTGGTGGACACTCGTCATCAAGCCCCCTTCATTGGCTTTAATGTCCAGATCAAAATAGACCGCAGTGTCCCTACTGTAGGACCACGTGAAGCGCAGGCTTTGATCCTTCGTATTAAGCCAGTTCAGAAATTCCAGCAGCGCGGTTTCTTCCCCAGTCCACACACAGAGCACGTCGTCTATATATCTCCTCCAGAGACGCACATGGTCTCTGAAGGGATTGGTGGAGGGATAGACCACGTGCTCTTCGCACTGGCCCACATATATTCAGGCTAGACTGGGAGGCATTGTTACCCCCATCGAAGTCCCAGTAGTCTGCAGGAACATTTTCTCTCAGGCTTATGTATTTTCGGCAAAATGTAGAACGCAGGAGTTCTGGGGTTGGTATTAACCAAGAACTCTGCTTCTTTGGAGGATATCCACTCCTTTTCCTTAGCTTATCCTACCATTTCTTTTATGATGGTAAGTAATTCAGGGGTAGGGTCTTTGCTCAGTGGTTGGTAATTCGCTCTAACATTCAATAGACGGTATACTTCTGTCTCATAGTCACAAGTGTTCAACACAACTATTGCACCACCCTTATCTGCGCTTTTTATTGTCACATCTTTATTGTTCTGCAAGCTTCTCACGGCTTCCCAATCCTGTCTAGACATATTGCTGTAGGTATTATTCCTTTCTTCTGCCTCTAATGAATCAATGTCCTGTAAGACCTTGGATTCAAAGACAACTATCTCCGGACCAACAGATCCACTAGGTGGTAAAAAGGTTGAAGGTTTTCTCAAATTAGTATTGAACCCCCTTTGATGTTCTTCTGGTTGGTTGGTTAAAATCTTTTTTAGTTTAATCTTTCGTATACTTTAAAAAAACTCTACCCTACATTTAAAGGAGTCGTGTATGGGGGTAGGAACATAACCTAATCCCTTGTTTAACACTCGTTCATCACTATCTGACAGGGTATAGTTCGACAGATTTACTACGATACTCTTCACAGTGGTTGTCTGCCTCTGCTCTGAGTCTGTCGTGGGGAGAAAGTCTGCCATTGAGGGGGTGGACGGTTGCCACGTCCTCTTCCTGTCTGTCCTGCCCCTCTGTTGGACGCTTGGCCCTGTCCTAAAAAAGAACGTAGTAAAGTACCCAGGTCAGCGTTATTCTGTTCTTGAGGATTAAACCGTACCCTGTTAGTTTAAGGCCTGTCCTGCTCGTCCTCGCTGGACGTGTTATCAAAAGTCCAGTTTGCAGGAGTGCGTTTTTGTTGTTGTCTACCGCTCCAAAATCTACGTTGCCCCCCTTGATTGGATTGTTCAGGGCCTGACTGATAGTGTGTGTCAGTAACGTAGGGGAAAGCCCACTCGTGTGTGTATTTTTGTAGGTTTCTCTGGAGACCCTTGATCTTTTGATTTATCATATAATTCTTATACTCGTTTAGGTCTTCCTGTATTCTGCTCAGATGTTCTTTGGCATTAGTGAAGGTGTTGTCACGACTAATGGTTTCCTCCAGTTCCAGGATTTCCTTCAATAATTCTTCGCTTAGTCGTTGAGCGGTACTAATAATAAGAATTAGCCAGTCCCTGGTGCATATGTTGGCTATGTAGCTCCAGTCTAACCTAAATTTTTTGTCATCTAGAAAAATTCTAGGTTCTATTCTTACAAGTAGGCTTGCTGGTGCGGCTCCTGCCGTATAATATTCGGACATTAATGCCCCATGTAGGGCTATCCTCACTTGCTTTTTCTTCAAATTACTCAGTTTCTCCCACTCTTCTCTGACTGTGGTGTTCCCTAATAGGGGAGAGTCTGAGAGAAGTGAGGGTCCTGCTAAAATTGCGGCTATTTGCTGATCTGTAAATGCTAAACAGTTCTTATCCATATTGTATGTAATGGCTTTTATGTGCAATGGGAATTACCACCTAGGTTCAGTATAACAGCGTGTTGTAGGTCTATTGTAAAACTAGGGACTATTTTTACAGGCAAAATACTATGCTCTCACGGCTGAGCCGCCGTTCACACTATATCTGACAACAAGGAGCTAAGAGGGAAATGGGGTCATAGGTCGCCCTCCACTCATAAACTTTTCAAAAAAATAACCTATACCCCAGGCACTAATTACATTTATAGCTTAATGGTGTATCATATATCGCAAAACATTACAACCACCTCCCCTCTTTCAATTGATGGGGTAGGAGATACATCCACATTGTGCAAGGATTAAAATTTGCCCAGGCCCTCTTCCTAAAATAACAGCTGTGAGACAACAAACAACACACACCAAGGTGTCACGTTCAGACAAAAGGAAAAAAGTGTGTGTGAGCGAGATGGCACCTCACGGGCGAACCACCAACGGGAACCTGGCAGGTACTCACCAGGATTGCCCTGTTCTCATCATTGGTGCCATCAAGCCAAAGAAAATGTGTCCAAATTAACAAACCAAGGTAGTGTTTGTAAATACATGCAGTGTAAACAAACCACAAATGACACACATTGAAGTCAAAACAACATAGATACCACAAGCAACACGGATCTCCAATTTTATTCTTTCTCCTTAATGTTGGTTGTGGAATATTAAAAAAGTGAGTGTGGTTACTACTTTATCCAATGATGCGAACAGGGCAATCCTGGTGAGTACCTGCCAGGTTCCCGTTGGTGGTTCGCCCGTGAGGTGCCATCTCGCTCACACACACACTTTTTTCCTTTTGTCTGAACGTGACACCTTGGTGTGTGTTGTTTGTTGTCTCACAGCTGTTATTTTAGGAAGAGGGCCTGGGCAAATTTTAATCATGGCTCAATGTGGATGTATCTCCTACCCCTTCAATTGAAAGAGGGGAGGTGGTTGTAATGTTTTGCGATATATGATACACCATTAAGCTATAAATGTAATTAGTGCCTGGGGTATAGGTTCTTTTTTTGAAAAGTTTATGAGTGGAGGGCGACCTATGACCCCATTTCCCTCTTAGCTCCTTGTTGTCAGATACAAACACACTGCTGCCAAGGAGTCTTCGCTGACCTTTCAGCTACGGTTTACAGTTTCACAGCAGCGCTTGGCAAGCGTTGTAGCCTGCTGGAAAGACAATTAACCACGCGGCATTTACTGACCGCAGCCCCTGTAAAATGTTATGTTTTTGGTGATGAGATAACGAGGTCACTTTAAGATCCCCAGGCCCTTCTGTCTGCCTTGTCTCGTAAATTTTCTTTTAGACTCACTGACGCCGTGTTTCAGTCCATTACGAATTAGAATCTGTGTTAAAGGTGTAATCGAACAACCCAAGCAAAGCATGGAATGTATCAAGATGTTGTGAGAAGTTGGCCTGGTATATGCTGACCACTAATTATAGTGGGCACCTTGTATCAGTCCAAACAACCCTTATTGATGATTAGGTTAAAGACAACCTTTATTGAAAGCTATCCTAGAGGTAGCTATGGAGAGCAGCCTTCAGGCAAAGTCTTGAAGGAATGTAAAGCAGCTTGTTTTACCACTCTGTAACCTCCTGAATGACCAAATGAAAGGAGAACCACACAAGGTATTTATAAAATATATGTATTTATTACTAACCACTCCCTACTAACCTCTTTATGAGATTAGAGAACAAGGCATACAATATTACAGTACTAGAACGACAGTAAATACCCAATACACAGGGGGGCTCCAGGGGGAGACCGAACCATATACTAAGAAAGTGGAATAACAACCACAACTTGACTAGACACAGTGCCTAGAGCACGTAGAATCGCTGGGACCCCAGGGAACCACCCAAGGTAGTGACACAGGGGACCCACGGGGAACGCGTGCAGTGTGAGAACACAGCAGAGAGCTCCGTACAATCCTATGTGAAAGTTGCAGGTTGGAATTTTAAAGATTAAGGACACTTAGGAGATGACTTTGAGCAACCCCTTTCAGACTTAGAAGGTTCTAAGGCCAGCACCCATGTGATCACCGGAGTACTCATGTTACCTAACCCAGGGAAGCCGGGTGCATAGGTGTCAAATGGTGTTGGGAATATTTCTCGTTTTTAATGGCGAGTTGCTGCAAAGTGCTGCTGCCGTGAAGAGGAAAAGTGTCCGGTGTGATCCAATACTGCATCAAAGCTGAGAAGAACCTGAAAGCAGAGGGGACGGAGTCTGGGTCACTTGCCAGTGACCAGGGGCTCGGTAGACGAATGCCCACCAATGTCGGGTGTTTCAGTTGAGAAGATGTGAAGTTTGACTCTGCAGCCACTGGGACCAGGAGACGCCTGCAGGCAAGCTGTCCCACGAAATGCTGGGGAGGGGGGCGGCGGTCAGTGTCTGGATTGAACACCAACAAGCCTTGGCAACTGCAATCCACGTGGTCAGAGAAAAGATGCTACGGTGAGGACCAGCAAGGTCTTGGGGACTCCCTAAGCGATGCAGAGTCAGAGCACGTCTGGAGACACCAGGAAAGCCCGTTGAAAGTTAAGTTCCCTTCTCGGGGACCCACAGGTCGACGGACCAGGGATCGTGAAGGGACCTCGAGAGGAATCGCAAAATACCAGCCCACGGAGCACTCGTGGTGTGTAGGCCGGTAATCTTCAGTGGAATCACTGCTCTGGGTCTGGACTACAAGTAGCAGAAAGCACAGCTTCAGGGGTCGCCGGAAAGCAGATGCTTCTACAAATGGACACGGTGCCCAGGGGTTCGGGTTGCTCGGTCCCCACGAGGGATACGGGTCTCAGGTTTGCTGAGCACACCAGTCGACCTCAGGGACGCGTGGAACCCCACCTCCTGTGTTGCAAAAGTCTTCGGAGTCCTCAGGAACTTCGGAGTTGCAAAACGGTCAGATGCCTCTTTGGTGCCTGCTTAGCAGGGGAGTAACTCCTTTACTCGAAGGGAGATTCTTCAATCACCTAGTGCAGTGTAGATCGTCGAAGTATTTGGTTTCTGTAGCAGAGTTTCATCCATGTAAATATAAAGTCCTGTAGCCAGAGGTTCCTACTTTATACCTGAGGAAGGGGTGGGACAAACTCTGGGGACCCACCTATGTATGGGAGGGTCAGGACAGAGGGGTGGCTACATCCATGTAAGGGAGAGGTGTGGCGCCTTGGCCAGGGCGACTAACGCTAGAATCTGGGTATCACGGTTCGATCCAGCAGCAGGAGGGCAGACTCATGTCTGTGGCTGGCAGCGTCCATCTTGTGATGCCATTGTATAGGAAGCTGGTACCGGGTGTACCGGTGTTGTCATATTTCTCCCTCTAGGAGTGTAGAATCATATCTCCCTCACCAGTTACTGGTGTGGAGGTATGATTCCAAGGTGTTTGACACCAAACACAACAGTTTTCTGTGCAGCCGTTTTAAAGTTAGCATTCACTGCTAGGTTATAATGCACTTAAGAGTATATGGTTGGCTGCATCACAGAACAACCCTACGGGGTGACTGATAGGTTTATATGTGCAGTGCTAAGGTCAAAATAGTGAACCTATATCTAAGTAAGGGGGGCATGCACCACCTTACACAGGTTGCAGCAGCAGACCTGTGGTGTCAATTTGAGTGGCCTCTCAGAGGTGGCACAATACATGCTGTAGCCCCTGGAAGGCCTATAGGGTACCTATGCCCTGGGTATGTAGTATATCATATACTAGGGACTTATACGGGTACCCTAGAATCCAATCTGGAGTGTACCTAAAGTACATGAGCTACCAATTTAGGAAGAAAACAGATTAACAGGATCCCAGTCAAACTAAGTAGAAAACCAGCAAAACACCAGGAAACTACATGCTCTTCATTAGCACTCTACTCCTTAATGGTATCCATCTTACTGGGTGAATCCAGAGAATGCTATTAACCATTTTTGCTAACTTAAAAAAAAATGATTTAACCGTTTACCGTGGCGGACGCAGGGAGTGTAGGCCGTAAAGAAAGGAGGAACGGTAAAACTAATGATGAGAAAGGCCTGGAGGGATGGATCGAAATGATGACAATGAAAAACAATAGGTTTTAGGTGGATAAATGGTATTAATGGAAGGGAAGAAATGCTATAGGATACAGGAGAATGTTGTGGCCAACTACCCTGCTTATTAGTTTCAAGTTTATTAGTTTAGCACAGTTACTTAAAACTATTGCTGTACAAAGTCTACTTTAGCATGATTGTAAAATTTAGTTTTTAGCACATTTATCAAATAAAAACAAGGCTAAAAAGTAATTTACAAGGCTTAGTGGCCAATATGCTTATGGTTTCCTATGTTAGCGTTTTGCTTTGCTTGGCCGGATAAAATAGTTAAGACAGAGGGTACTGGGCCAAGGGACGGAAAAAGTCTGTAATGAGTCTTTGAGGGGGAGGGGGAGGAAGCATGGCAACCAAGGGGGGTAATAAAAGATTGTCCAAAAGTCTCACAAATTTTCCAAACCTAGCAAGTGCTTGAATGTCAGTAGATGTAAAGCACGAGGCCGAGGCCTCCCAGCACGTCCTGGCGCCCCATTTTAGGAACAAGGGTTTCAAAAGGGACCTCCTAGGTGCTGCTAGTGCCGGGCAGCAGCACAGGAGATGCAGCCATGATTCGGAGTGGTATTTACACAGCCTGCATGCTCCCCCCTCGCTTGTTGGGGCCCATTTATTAAAGGCCGTCGAGCGCAGGCCTAGAAGTCGCATAAACATTATGTTCTTCCTAGCCACTTTGCTTAAGATTTCCTGGCAGTATGCTTGTGGACGCCCAAGAAGATATTAGATTTTGCCTTAGACCGTACATGCGATGTCGCTTGCAAGACATTTGGTTTACTTATAGGTAGGGCTCCCGGTTTTATGGTATTTGTTTTTTTAACATTTCCGTCTGTATTAAACCCATATTTATTTTTTGCTAAATTTATCCATATTATTTTGGGTTTTGTGGAAAAATGAAGCTGAAATTAGTATATTTCCACATTTATTTATCCTGTAAATATACACTCATGTTAGAATACCTACTATGTTTCAATGCTTTAAATACCTGCAAAAGATAAATAAATGCACGTATAAGAAAATATGACATGTCAGTATCAAATTTGCTCATGTCTACTGCTGTTAAAGCCTCTTTACTAAAAGTCCATTCTTTTTTAGCCACATTACCTAGCAACCCACACAGCTATTGGCCTGGCAGTCATGGCAGACAGTATTTAGAATTACTCGAAAAGCAACCCAATTTACGTTTTTATCCACATTTAAAGATAAATACAGACTAGAAAATGAATGTTTTCTCTCTGTGTTTTTCTGTAAATGCAGTAAAAATGGAAAACAGGGAGCCTTACTTATAGGGGGCTTAGAGTACACCCACATTAATAATAATCTTTGTTGATTGGTTTAAAAAAACATTTACAATTTACAGCATGACAAAAATTAATTAATAGAAATGACTGTGATAAAGTTTTAAAACAATTAATTTACAATGACTTAAGATTCGGTGGGCCATTAAGATCTGATAATGTTCTGATACAGTACATAACTCTGGAATTCTTGTAGTCTCTGATTTGGATGTTGTATCTGTTAACTCGACTGCTCTGCTATGATAGGGAGACTTTGGAGTGTGGCTTCTAGGAGTTTTAACGCTTAATGGACAATTTTCGAAAGCCCAATGTTTAGCTTGGTGTTGTCCGGGTTGAGAGCGGCCATTATTGCTTGGCGGCAAGATCGAACTCCCAACATAATACATTGGCCTTGCAACAGTGACCGTCTGGCTGTGAACAGTGCAGGGCATGCACAGACGATATGTTCTATTGTTTCTGAATGGTGGCCACACAATCTGCATTCCGTGCTTCTGCCCGGCCGGCGCCATTCCGGGAGGTTCTTCAGAAAGGGCCATTCTCCCATCCTCAAGGCTATAAACTTGCGTTTCCAATAAAGTGCGTATGTGCTCGACAAGTAGAGCGGCTGAACACCCACTTTAAAATTGGCGATTACAGCCCGTGTCTCCTCTTTGAGAGTATCGCCCTGTCCGAGTGAAAGGACCACAATCTAACGCTTTTTTTCATGGCGGACTTTAGCACCGGGAGAGATGGATTTATATCCCAGAGCTCTTTTGCGCCTAGTAACTGTAGGCAGTAATCCAGGAATTGCCGATGCTTATGGCTGGTCTGATTTTTCTGTATTTCGTGCCAGTCTGGCCTCCAAGGAACCCTCCCAGGCGCGGCGCAGTCTATGACACAGTTTAACGAATGCACCTGCCTCCACTCCATGGTGATCTTGGAGTCCCAATTCTAGTCTCTCTTGAGCTGGCGAGGCAGATTTTGGCAACCCAAAGGCTCTTTTAAAAAATGTTGTTGTTATCTTGTTTATTAGTATACTGGTTGTGCCCTTGGTGATCTCGTGTCCGTACGTCAGGGAGTTGATTACTTTGGCTTTCATTACTTTCAGCATGGGTGTTAGGCTAGGACCTGGTAGCTGTTTTACCAATTTTTCAGCGGCCACCTCTAACGACAGAGCTTTGATTTTTAATGCTACTTTGTGCTTGATAAAAGAGCCTCTTGTATCCAAAAAGATGCCCAGGTATTTGTAACTGGGGGTTGAATCTAACTTTGTTTTATTGAAGTACCACCTTTCTGTAGACCTTTTTTGATTCCCAAAAGAGATAGTTTTGTTTTTTGACAAGTTAAGCTCTAGATGGTTTCTTGTCGTATAGGGTAGCAATTCATCCAGTAGCCTCTGGAGACCCACTTTTGTGTGACTTAAAAGCACCAGATCATCGGCGTAAAGCAAGTTGGTGATGCGAGTCCCGTCGAGTTGAGGAGGATGGCAGTTTACACTGTCGAGAGCTGGAGAGAGGTCGGATATAAACAAATTGAAAAGGAGTGGTGCCAATACACACCCCTGTTTGATGCCAGTTTCAGTTCGGATCTTCCTGGAAACATGGCAGCTGTCGCCCAGCTTGATTCTTATCCACGTTTCCGTGTGGAGTTGAATTATTGCCTGAAGAAGAGGCTGTGGGATGCCCCATGATTTTAGTTTCTGCCATAACAGGCCCCTGGGCACACGATCGAAGGCTGCTTTGAAGTCTACAAAGCAGCAGTGCATCTGGATATGTTGGCAGGTCGCTTTGTCCATCAAGACGGTTAGCGTTAGCAAATTGGTTGTGGTACCGGTATTAGCCACAAAACCCGTCTGGTTAAAAGGAAGGCACCCGGTTGATTTGGTCCAAGCCTGTAGCTCCTCCAGTAGAATATTTGCATAGTACTTAGACTCCACGTCAAGAAGTGCTACAGTTCGGTAATTTTTTGGCTCGTTTCTCTTCCCGCTTTTGTAGATTGGGTGAATGACTGCACCTCGCCAAGATTCTGAGACCGTGTTGTTTAGACTGCAGTATAGAAATAAGGGAGTCAAGTATTCTGACCATAGGCTGACGTCCGATTTGAACATAGGTTGAGGGAGGCCATTCAGGCTGGGGGCTCCTTCGGCTCTGGCTTTCCTTATGAAGCTTGAGATCTTATTTATTAAGGCATCCGGCGACACCGTGTGCTCAGGTGAAGTATCACTCAATTTCGTTGGTTCCTTGTGTGTCAGATCCTCAAATGGAGTGTTTACAGACCGAGCCCGCCTTGAGCTCTCCAGTCACGGAAGAAATCTCATGGGGTTGCCAGAGCCGGCAGAATCATTGCAAGCTTCGTTTTTGTTGGTATCCCTGAAGTGAAGAGATAAAAACTTACTCCAGACTGCTTCGCTAATGTTTGCACTACCATATCCACTTGCACTTTGTTTACTCCTATTTACGAGGGACCAGAATTGCTTCGGGTTAGGATTTTTACTTTCATGGATAAGTTTCAGCCAGAATTGATCTGAGGCTTCTAGTTTTTCCTTTTGTGTGGCGATTCTAAAGGCTGCTTGAGTTTGCTTGTAGTTATTGAAGTAAGTTTTATTGCTGGGGATCTTACTTGATTGATGGAGTGCTCGATTCCTCTCTGTTCTTAATTTCCTTGTGGCTTTTGAGATGTAAAATTGAGAAATTTGGTTTCTCGGGCCCCTCCTTATTGGGAGTTCGTTGAGGAGATTTGTAAGAGAGGTCCAGCCACTAACAACATGAGTATTTAGCTCTAGAGAATTATATAATAAGGCTCTGCTTTTTTCCGTCAGGGATGGGGCCGAGGAATCAGACCACTTTATCCGCTTTAGGTCCTCAATGTGACTGCCTGAATGGGAGGGGGCCAGTTCTTGATAATGTGGGTTGCTAGTAGAAAGCGTTATTATTTGTGCCCGGTGATCGCGCTCTCCTTGTGGAGCAATTTGCTAGTTCTTGATCCAGGGCAGTATTTCTCTGCTCCCTAGGGTAAAGTCCAAAAACGAAAGGGATCTGCCATCTGACCGGGCCGATGCAGGAAGAATGTCAGAGGAAAAGCGCCCATTCAATAAGGTATATCCTAGGCTGTTGAACTGCATTACCACATATTCACCCAATGTTGATGATTTGTTCCCAACAGGACTTGACTGGGATGCAAAGTGTGGAGGAATTCTGGGGGGGTCCGGTCCTGGGTCATTGGCAAGATTGCAGTAAAGATTAGTGTTAAAGTCACCTGAAATGATACTTGGTGTACTGCCATACCTGCCAATTAGATCGCAGATGGAGTTGATCAGGCTGTCCGTTTTGGATTTTTTCTTAGTGGTGCAGGAGGAAATATAGACGTTGAGGATGAGCAGCTGAGGGTTCGTAATGGAACTTCCTAGGATTATTCTAGAGAGCCAGTCCTCCTCAAATTTAATCTGTTCGATACA
Source organism: Lissotriton helveticus (assembly GCF_964261635.1). Taxonomy (NCBI): domain Eukaryota; kingdom Metazoa; phylum Chordata; class Amphibia; order Caudata; family Salamandridae; genus Lissotriton; species Lissotriton helveticus. The sequence continues at coordinate 115,503,185 of NC_136072.1, forward strand.
TTTGGATAATTTTGTTGATACGTAGATCGAGAGACCGCCACTTGGCCTGCCGAACTTGGACTGCCTGGTGGCAGGAGTCATAAACTCCAAAAAGCCTACTATTGGGATACTTTCTCCTGCCCATGTCTCCTGTGAAAGGAGGATGTCGTATTCTTTTAAAAATTCCAGGATGGCGGGAGATTGTTTTTCCAGGCAAAATCCGTTGATGTTCAGGAGCATATCGTCAGACTATGGTTAATGGTGGTTCAATCGGTCTGGTTTCTGGATAGAATCCTCGGCAGCCATAACCAGTCTGCTTCACCAAGATTTCGTTGGTCAATTGCATACTCAGGGGTTCCAGTTGGCGAGCTGCCTCTTGCGGACCTCAATACCGAATAGGGGGCTGAGGTGGAGCTAAAAGTACCCGCCTGGTTGTTTTCCAATATTGAGGGGTAACGAGGGGCACTTGGTATTGTTATTGTTATACCCCAGGTTTTAAATTGGTCAATTTTCATCAAGACCAAATCCTGAGTTGCCGGTGATACCAGTGTTACTTGTGTAGCTTCGCCCGTGTTGGATCCGGTAAATGGAATACATTTGATAGCGATTATATCTCTCGATTGAAGATGGTTTAGATCTGGTAGGGTTTTGAAAAGTTTCAATATATTCCCTCGGTTAAGGATATCATGAGGGCCTCTCGAAGTAAATTCTGGGATGAGCAGCAATTTGGTGTTCTCGTTGCTGCTTGGGGGCTCACGGGGCTCATTGTCCACTACTGGCTGTTTTTGCTTTAGTTTTTCTTCGAGGGGCTTTCTTGAAAATGTGGGTATAGTGAATGCTAAAAGGGGCAATTCTTTATAGTTGGTATTTAAGGATTGTGGGAGACAACTTTTATTTGTAGGCGCCAACATGCGGCAGTTTGCGGAGTTTGTATCGTGCTCACGACCTGATTCTATAACTGTGCTCTGTGTACGTAATTTGTTCTCCTCGACGATGAGAAGACGAGGGAGACTGGTTTCCTGGGCTGGCATTTGAATAGTTGCAGGACTATGTTGCTCTGCTTCCAATACTGGGTGCTTGGGTAATGGATGTTTAGAACTAGATTTTACTTGTATTGATGGCTGGAGAGGGTATCCCAGAACTTGAGGTAGCACTGACTCCTGAGTGGTCCCAGTTGAGGGTTCTGTCTGAGGGGGCAACTGGTTCAATAATAGTTGTGGGCTGGTCAGTTCTCCTTTTAAAAGTAATGCCGATGCGGCCGATGAAACGTTTCCTGGAAGTGCTGCGTCGCTCCTAGGGGAGTTACTTATATTTGAGGTTGTTGTGCCAATTTTAAGTTTATTTCGGCTTTTTCGTTGTCTTTTCTTTTCCCTTTTCGACAACCGGTGTAATTTATGGTTTCTAGATGGTTCGATGGTGGGTAGTTAAGCGACTACTATCTCTGTGGGGTTTGTAAAAGTTGGACTGGAGTGTACTTTCGGGCAGGGTGACTTATATGCCTGGCTTAGAGCCTGAGTTGAGGAGTCTGGTGACTTGGACTCCGAGGGTTTCTTTATTTCTGTTAAGGCGGCTGAAAGGAATTGGGGCAGAGATGAGAGAGAGTCGATTATAGGGGAGCAACAGTACACTGATTGCACCAGTTGGGTTTGGGCTTGGGATTTTTTGATAAGAGCGTTGAGCGCCTCCAATTTTTGGTCGATCCCGGCAGTGTACACCGCGAGTGTGTTTAGCAGGTGCACCTGCATGTCCATCTTGTCTGAATGATATGTTAGTGCAGCTGACGTTGTCTGATGGGTTTATAATAATTGAGACCCTAGATTATTAAGGTTTGCCGAAGGCGAACTGTCCTGCTTTTCAGGCTCTTTGGGTTTGGTATTGAAGAACGATAAGTCCAGAGAATTGTTAATTATGTTAATATTTGACCCTTCTCGGGTGACCTTTTGGTCGGCTTCTTCCCCTTAATTTACCTTATCCAGAGAGTATTCTGATTCTCGTTGAACTGGGATGCTAAAAATGCTTGTGAGTGGGCCCCGGCCTGTAGTAATGAGGCTTTTGGACTCTTTTGTAGCTTGTCCAATTTAGGATCGGTTGAAGAGTAAAGTACGGATGGAGAAAATGGGCTTAAATTTAATAATGGTTGGAAAGTTGGCCGATTGACGTTGCTGTGGGATGTTACATTGGATGAAACTTGTTCTAGCGGAGTTGTATGATGAACTGAGGGTTGGAGGGGAGCCTGTTGTGGTTGACTGACGATACAGAAAAGGGGGTGGTGATGAACAGAGTGTCTGAATTAAGCAGACCACTCTTACCCAGTCCAAAGATCAGGGCTTGATCCATCACCGTTATTTATCTCACTGCCCCATCCCAGCTCAGAACCTGGCTATATGCAAATTAGTCTGTCCCTGGCCCAGTGCATCATGGGAACAGGGCAGACCAAACTACCAAGCCAATTCTTCACCAGAAAGGAGACAAGCTACCGGGGACCGGTTTCTGGCATTTCAGCCTCTTCGGCCCGGCTTGCTTGAATCCTGATGGAGCAGTGAGAAAGGGACTCATGTCTGAGTATACCCTGCCACACCTATAGTGGCCAAAAACGATACAGAAAAGGGGGTGGTGATGAACAGAGTGTCTGAATTAAGCAGACCACTCTTACCCAGTCCAAAGATCAGGGCTTGATCCATCACTGTTATTTATCTCACTGCCCCATCCCAGCTCAGAACCTGGCTATATGCAAATTAGTCTGTCCCTGGCCCAGTGCATCATGGGAACAGGGCAGACCAAACTACCAAGCCAATTCTTCACCAGAAAGGAGACAAGCTACCGGGGACCGGTTTCTGGCATTTCAGCCTCTTCGGCCCGGCTTGCTTGAATCCTGATGGAGCAGTGAGAAAGGGACTCATGTCTGAGTATACCCTGCCACACCTATAGTGGCCAAAAACGATACAGAAAAGGGGGTGGTGATGAACAGAGTGTCTGAATTAAGCAGACCACTCTTACCCAGTCCAAAGATCAGGGCTTGATCCATCACCGTTATTTATCTCACTGCCCCATCCCAGCTCAGAACCTGGCTATATGCAAATTAGTCTGTCCCTGGCCCAGTGCATCATGGGAACAGGGCAGACCAAACTACCAAGCCAATTCTTCACCAGAAAGGAGACAAGCTACCGGGGACCGGTTTCTGGCATTTCAGCCTCTTCGGCCCGGCTTGCTTGAATCCTGATGGAGCAGTGAGAAAGGGACTCATGTCTGAGTATACCCTGCCACACCTATAGTGGCCAAAAACGATACAGAAAAGGGGGTGGTGATGAACAGAGTGTCTGAATTAAGCAGACCACTCTTACCCAGTCCAAAGATCATGGCTTGATCCATCACCGTTATTTATCTCACTGCCCCATCCCAGCTCAGAACCTGGCTATATGCAAATTAGTCTGTCCCTGGCCCAGTGCATCATGGGAACAGGGCAGACCAAACTACCAAGCCAATTCTTCACCAGAAAGGAGACAAGCTACCGGGGACCGGTTTCTGGCATTTCAGCCTCTTCGGCCCGGCTTGCTTGAATCCTGATGGAGCAGTGAGAAAGGGACTCATGTCTGAGTATACCCTGCCACACCTATAGTGGCCAAAAACGATACAGAAAAGGGGGTGGTGATGAACAGAGTGTCTGAATTAAGCAGACCACTCTTACCCAGTCCAAAGATCAGGGCTTGATCCATCACCGTTATTTATCTCACTGCCCCATCCCAGCTCAGAACCTGGCTATATGCAAATTAGTCTGTCCCTGGCCCAGTGCATCATGGGAACAGGGCAGACCAAACTACCAAGCCAATTCTTCACCAGAAAGGAGACAAGCTACCGGGGACCGGTTTCTGGCATTTCAGCCTCTTCGGCCCGGCTTGCTTGAATCCTGATGGAGCAGTGAGAAAGGGACTCATGTCTGAGTATACCCTGCCACACCTATAGTGGCCAAAAACGATACAGAAAAGGGGGTGGTGATGAACAGAGTGTCTGAATTAAGCAGACCACTCTTACCCAGTCCAAAGATCAGGGCTTGATCCATCACCGTTATTTATCTCACTGCCCCATCCCAGCTCAGAACCTGGCTATATGCAAATTAGTCTGTCCCTGGCCCAGTGCATCATGGGAACAGGGCAGACCAAACTACCAAGCCAATTCTTCACCAGAAAGGAGACAAGCTACCGGGGACCGGTTTCTGGCATTTCAGCCTCTTCGGCCCGGCTTGCTTGAATCCTGATGGAGCAGTGAGAAAGGGACTCATGTCTGAGTATACCCTGCCACACCTATAGTGGCCAAAAACGATACAGAAAAGGGGGTGGTGATGAACAGAGTGTCTGAATTAAGCAGACCACTCTTACCCAGTCCAAAGATCAGGGCTTGATCCATCACCGTTATTTATCTCACTGCCCCATCCCATCCTGGGCTTCTAGGCCGCTTTTGCAGAGAGATTCTGTTGTTGATAAAGTGCTAGATTGCCTTAGGTCGATGGGCCCTCCCTCAACACTGTGGATCATTGGCAGAACAGTAATTTGGTGTGGCCATAGCTCGGAGGCTACCGGGGCGAGTACCTGGGGGTGGGGGGGGGGCTACCTGTTGTTTGTCCTGTGTGCTTGTAGAATTCTTCCTTGCTGAAGCTGGGACTGTAGTCCTAAAGTAGTCCCTTAGAGAGGCCTTGATTTTTGTGGGTTTAAATTGTTCTTTAGGGCCAGATGTTTGTTCCTCGCGGTTGGATAGGTATGTGCAGGCCCTGGATCAGATACTGTCCTTTGATTTACTGATGTTTGATGAGGCGATGATGCCATTGGGGGTTCTACCAGAAGGTCGCAGAGGTCCATTTTCTTTGCACCTTTTTTGGGTAGTTTTGATGGGGCTTTCCTTACTCGTCCTGACCTCATCCCAGGTGCCCCTTATATTTTTTATTTTTGTTCTATTTATTTATATTTTAAGGCCTGCAAGACTTCCCAATTGATCCTAGAAATTCCTGTTGGATGTTTTGAGTAGTAGACCAGGTTGGTGGATTGAGGCGGTCAGGTTAAATTAATATGGGCCCTTGATTTTTTTGCTGTAGTTTTGTTATGTTTGGAATTTGATGTTATTGATTATTTACTTGTTTTTACCGATTAGTCGCTGAGTTGATGATATAAAGGTTTTTTTTGTTGCGTATTAAGGGCCTGCCTGTTTGCTGGTACCAGATGAACCTCGGTTGGTCCTTAGATGATTCTAGGGTATCCGGTTTTCTAGAGTCCCTAACAGACAGGGTGGATTATATTTCCTGGTTTTCCCTTGTTTTTCCTTATTCGTTCTTTGCATGTGTCCTTTTATTGTTTCTGTTCTTCCGGCCCCTCCTATGTATTAGTGAGGTGTTAGGGCTGATGCTGGTGGGGCAGATGATCGTTGATACTTTTTGATTTGTAAGAGGTTTTTTTTTCTTTTTTTGTTCTCCAATCCTTTTTTTGGGGGGGGGGGTAATTTTGTGAAGAGTGGTGGAGGATGGTAGAGGTCTCACAGATCCAGAGGTCCCGTGGTGTCTTGGCCCCTCTGCCTGATCTCTGCTTCCGGGTCCCAGCTGCAGCACCTGGGCACCTCACCCTCGCCTTGCCTTGCCCCTCCACGCCCCACCTGCCCACCTCTGCCCCCCTCCGCCGCAGCCCTGCTCACATCCTTGCGATGGCTGCTACTGTGGGCATGGGGTGAGGAGCTGGGGTGGAGGAAGAAGGTGGAGGAAGGGCACGGGACTGGGATCGAGAAGAGATGGTGATGGACTGCAGCCGTGCCCCCACGAGCCACAAGCCATGGCCACAGGAGGGGCTCAGGAGTCACGAGGGGGGTCGCCAAAGGGGGCCCAAGAGAGGGCCACTGCACGGACCACCGCAGCGCCACAACACCGTAGTCCACTTTCTAGTCCTCTATAGTCCTCCGCAGCCCTAGACCCCGCCAGCCGCTAATGAAGGCGGGAGATTAGGGCAGCGGGAGCAGGTCAGAGAGCGGGTTCAGGAAGGGGAGCAGGAGCAGCAGAAGCACAGTGACTCTCTCGCCGTGACCGGGGGGAACAGCGCAAAAGGTGCTGCCAGCTGCAATGAGGGACCGGGTGGGGGTCCAGAAGCAAGACAGGGAGCGCTGCAGCCACTCACGGCCCCCCCTGCAGTCTTCTGTGACTCCACGCAGCCGCTAATCGCCTCTGTGCGCCTCCCGCTGTAAATCGCCGGTTACGTGGCTCCCAGCACAACTCCAGAGCACAACTGCCAAACTAAGCACACAAATCTATTCGGATGTTCCGGCCGCGGTTCGTTGCTCCTACAGTGGCTCTCGGCGCAGGGGCTCAAAGCTCGGGGCTTACGGCTCGCGGCAACGCAGTGAGAATCTGGAACTTCTTACCGCCTCAGCTCCGGACCACCGCCTCCTCCCAGGCCTTCAAAAGGGACCTCAAAGTTCTCCTCCTCCAGAGTCACCTCCAAAAGTAATTCACGTCCTCTTTGTTATTTGAAGGAAGACCTCCCACTACTGAAAAACCTACTCACCTTGGAAGTGCTTTCCCAGTGTGTTCTTGTGGTTGGAATGCCTGACTTTCTTTATGCAGTATTTCCCATGTACTTGTGTTTGGTACCCTTTTGTAACATGCACACACCACTTGGCCCTTGTAACACACGGTTTGCTACCTCTCATGTTTTTGCCTTTGATACCTGCACAAGTGCCACCTTTGCCTACGTAACGCTTGTTTCCTGTGCCTGAGTGTCTAGCTCATATTGCAGTATTATACCTCAAACTATACTTTGTTTTCTCTTATATCCTGCACACTTGTCACTTTTTCCTCTTGTGCACTCTTTACTACCTCATGTATTTTTGGTTGCTCACAATTTTTACTACCTCATGTGTTTTATTTGCTCACAATTGTCACTTTTACCTTATGTAACGTAACGTCTACTTTTGTAATCAGTTCCTGTGTAATGTTCTCATCATGTATCATTTGTGTTCCTATTGTGAAGCGCTCTGACGCCTTCGGGTAAAGTCCGCGCTATATAAAAATGCATAAATAAATAAATAAATGGGTAGCCCTCCTGCTTCACCGCCGCCACTCAGGATCGGCTCGGGGAGGGGGGGGCGTCTGCCGCCTCGTTACTTCGCTCCTTGCTTTGCCGCTTCACCTCCTGCTGCTGCCCCGTCTCGGCCACTGAGTGCACAGGCACTGACTGTAAAAACATGGACTGGTCTTCCTCCTGGCTTGGTCCTGAGAATTCCACAGCATCTAAATGTTGCTGAAATTTTACAGCGATCCACCGCAGTCCTCTCAGGTTTCCCGGGTCCACCGAGTACACCCATTATTGCCATTAGTTAGCTTAGTCTTTCACATTTCATTGCTTCTCTTTGGTCCGTGCATGCTGGCTTCACTTCCCCTTTGTGTTTTTCCCTCTTTGTGGGTTTGTTTGTGGGTTTGTTTGTGGGTTTGTTTGTGGGTTTGTTTGTGGGTTTGTTTGTGAGTTTGTTTGTGAGTTTGTTTGTGTGTGTGTTTGTGGTGTGTGTGTGTGTTTGTTAGTGTTTTCCTTCGCTGGAGCATGGCCCAAATACTGCTCATTTGTCCAGTGCAGTGTCTTTTCACTGCTCGCACTTTCTTCAAAGGTATTTTTTCATTTTTACCTGCAGCACTCCAATAGAGTGCTTGTTTGCAGGCTGGATCCACCCCGTCCCAAGTTGTTTCTTTCCCTGTCGTCGTTGCTTGCCCCAATCCCGCCTGTTTTGTTGCTTGCCCGGTTTCCTCTGGCCCCTGTCCTTGCTTTCCCTGAAAACCGTTGTTGCTTGCCCTACACCTTCATGCCCCCAAAAAATGCCACCACCAATGCGGACCACGTAGTGCTTCTCCCCCCAAACTTTTAGTTGTGCTGTACAACATTGCTAAAAAACACATTGACAAAGACAGAGGATCTCACATAGATGAGAACCAATTACTTTTGCCAATGCTTGTTAACCTTATGATCTGGGTGGTAATTCTTCTCCACATGGACAGAGCTGTGTGATACGATGCCCCATGCCATCTCTCTGCTTATCTGTTCTGTAAGCAGTGTTCATTGCGGATTGAACACCAGCATTCGAGCTAAATAAAAAAAAATGTAGACTTTAGAGGTAAAATTCTATCTAACATGGCATGTAGCATTTTTTAAGCATGTACTCCCATTTGAATGCCATTCTGCTCTTAGGAAGTGAAATAGGGAGGATATTTTCTATTCGACATTGTCAGACACACCGAGTAGGTAGACACTAAAATTGGATCTTTCAGTAACTGAAGTGACCAAACTAGCTAACACAAACAAATTCAACATAGTCTGAAGACATGCATGCTACATCGGAACCATTGCCCATATGTTAAAAAGAAAGCCCTGGTAAATTTCCAATGCTTTATTCAACATAGTCAGAAGGCATGCATGCTACATCGGAACCATTGCCCATATGTTAAAAGAAAGCCCTGGTAAATTTCCAATGCTTTATTCAACATAGTCAGAAGGCATGCATGCTACATCGGAACCATTGCCCATATGTTAAAAAGAAAGCCCTGGTAAATTTCCAATGCTTTATTCAACATAGTCAGAAGGCATGCATGCTACATCGGAACCATTGCCCATATGTTAAAAAGAAAGCCCTGGTAAATTTCCAATGCTTTATTCAACATAGTCAGAAGGCATGCATGCTACATCGGAACCATTGCCCATATGTTAAAAAGAAAGCCCTGGTAAATTTCCAATGCTTTATTCAACATAGTCTGAAGACATGCATGCTACATCGGAACCATTGCCCATATGTTAAAAGAAAGCCCTGGTAAATTTCCAATGCTTTAAATTAAAATGATTTAGGCTTCAGTAGTTGTCATTAGTAGTTTCCATATGAGCTCATCTTTTCCGCTATAGCTTATTATTTGTGTTGCACTATCTCTTGTAGTGCAAATGGAAGAAATATAGTATTTGTGTAGTCATGATTGGGAAATTTGGCACTTAAGCCAGAATTGTGTAGTCTTGATGAATGCATTTGCAGCAGTTTTTTTTGTCCTGAGCGCTTTGTTTTTACGCAAATCATTCCACTAGCCTCGTATGATACTAAATAATCATTCTATCAATCATGTTAATCCATTTAATCTACCAATGAGAGAGAACTAATGTTGATGCAGAGGTGTTGGTTTTAAGTTAGCAGTTCTGTTGATTCGGATTTAAAGTTCTTGTTAATTGTGTGCTGCTCTAACTGTATCAATCAAATTCGAGTTTTCTCTTTAATAAGAAACTAAAATATTTGAATGCATTTATTTGCTTATTCAAATGGCAGGTTACGATTTCCATCAGTCAACAAAAAATACATTTGGTTTCTCAAGTTTTATTTTTAGGGTTCCTTTAAAACCAAACCTTTTAAATCAAACCCAAAGACGTTGACATGGATACTCCCAATACTGCACTAACCCTTTCTGAATTTCAATAGTTCTTCAATTCAATTCAATGTAGGTTCATTTATATTCTCTCTCCATATTAGATTTTACTTTTGGGATTAAATATTGTGCATCCTATGTGGTTAGAAAACTTGTGTTTCTAGGTTCTGATGTGTGATCTGGACGGTTGCATGAACTGTTTCCCCATTAGAAATAACCATGTATGTTTGAACACAAATTCGAAACTTTCATCCAGATCATTCAAATGCTAAAGAAGTTTTTCCAGTTATGAAAAACTTTGTTTTTTCTCAGACCGCATTTGTGCTGCAAGCTCTTTTATGATGGTCTAAGAGTTCCGACTAAGCAGGCTGTTCTTCATGTTTCAGGGATTCATCAAAGACGTACATGAGGATTCACTCACAGTAGTTTTTGAAAACAAGTAAGTATAATTTTCTTTTACGGTATGCTTTGTTTGTAATGTTAATATATTGGTTTCTGATACTACAATTCACTTTACAGCTGGCAACCAGAACGACAGGTTCCATTTAATGAAGTCAGATTACCGCCTCCTCCTGATATCAAAAAAGAAATTATTGAAGGAGAGGAAGTAGAGGTGAGTATCAAATATAATTCTAAACAGCAAAATGAAGTTCATTGGCCTCACTAAAGTAGACTCAATTGCAGATGTTACCGGAAAAGCCGCTAAAGAACAACCCATAAAAAGACTACCTATCAAAGATCTTTGAACCGGTTATTTTCCATCCACAAAGTTGTAGTATTCCTGATTTGCGAGGGAACACCAGTGTTAGCTTCCACTTCACTTAAACAGAAGGGTTATTTACCTTTGATAGCCTCTTGGTTCATTTCCGGTGGACCCCCGTCACCAAGGAGGACATCTCTGATGTCAATTCCTGCATCATCCAGATTAAGCCTACAACAGATCACCATTCTCACATACTGTCCTCAATTGTCTTTCAAGCTATAGATGGATGGATGGATGGATGGGTTTTTATATAGCGCAATATCACCGCCAGGTCTCAAAGCGCTTTGCATTGGGAACCCGTCCTGGTTTTTCCCTGTGAGATAGCCCCTACTGGGTATCCCCAAGGTGAAAGCCAGGCATCCCGCCGCGGGGGGCCGTAGTGGAGATTAAGCAAGCTATTGCCCAGAGTTGCAGAGTGTGAACCTGTGATTCGAGTAGGCACCGAAGCGAGAATTACCGAGTCCGTGGACATTTTGGGCTCAAGACCCTGCCGCGTCGGGAATTGAACCCTGGTCCAGGGTCTGATCTCAGCGTCCGGGTCTGCCTCTAACCAGTGAGCCACACTTCTCCACACTTTGGCCACACTTTGATATTTCTTAGGATAACTTACTTACTTTACTTGTGCTGTCTCAAATGACAAATGAGGTGGTTGTAAGTCGGCAGACAAAAATGCTGCTCAATGAGTTTGATTTACTCCTATCTTTAGTAGTCTTCATTAGGAAAATTGTGTCCACGATATTGATTATTACTTTGACAGTTATCCATAGAGCGGTCCTCGCCAAATTGGAATTCAAAACCACTAAACAACTAACCAATAAGCCTTGCCCTTTCGTAATATAAAACACAGCGACTGCTGGGTTCGAACAGTGAATGCTACCCTAAATTGTACTTTGAGCCTGACTTGCAATCTTTTTTAAAAAAAAATTTTTTTATTTCCTCCCAAACTTTCCTGACCTGTCTACCTCCCCACCTCCTGCCTGCTACTTCTGCAACTACCCCCTTTATTTACGTATGATTTTCTGTGGAACCTCTTTTCAAACTGCTATGTCATTGAAGACCTTCTTTTTCTATTATGATTAACTTTCCATTTCATCTCTTCTCTTTCACTTCCTCTTACCTCTCATTTTTCAGCTATCAATCATTACTACCGTAGCTTCTTCCTCTATAGTTGCCCCTCTTTTTTTCCTGTTTTCCTTCTCTCCAGCTTCCCCTTCTTAATATTCTTTTTAGAATCGTTTTCTTTATTGGTATTTTGTGTGCAATGCCATCATGTAATAAGAAGAGGACCAAGACATAAACAGTAAATGGTAATCAGCACCTTTGCAGACATCACTCTTTAAGCATTCACATTGCTACATGTTTTGAATATTTCATACCTGTGTTCTCTCATTATGGGGTTTAACATTGGGATGAACCTCACAAATTGACCCCTTAAACATTGAGCTTCATACGTCTATGTATCCTTCTCTTCCCTCTCTCAGTATACTGCCTATTTTTTTCAAATTTTCTGGAATTTCTGGGGGCAGCTTCAGTCTTCATATATAGTGAGTTCTAAGATAATACATCTTTTGCCCAGCTTTCTCTTTTGGGATGCTACAGACTGTAAACATCCTCGTGGTTTGGGCAGAATCTTTCTCTGGACCAGTCCTAATCTTAGTAGGATTTTATCTTCCAGGATATTCAGAGTTGCTGCTTTGGTATATAAGCAGATTGGGGGCCCTAAAAGTGCTTGAGTCATATCCATCGTGCCTTCCACAAAAGGGTGAGGATAACTTTGCTGGGCCAGAGCATATGGAGAAAATTTCCTTACTCTGTTTGACACCTGGGACCGGTAGTGGACTTGCTTTATTCTCCATAGTCGTTGCGGGATTAAATCACCCACTTGCTTAGATTTGTAAATTGTATTTGGAGATATTTGGTAGAGATCGTAATTTCTCTAGAAACTATCAGCACAAATGTCCATGCATCATCTTCATTTGTGCTCAGATCCTTCTCTGTTGCCTCCCTCGGCTTATTGAATGTGCCTGAGGTATTTATAATAAGAGTCCTGTATATCCCTGCTGTTCTGCCTCTTAAAAGAAGTTGGGTCATGGTTATTTTAACTTCCAGAGGACTACAGATGGGAGCATCCTCACTGCCAGTTAGATATGGTGTGATAACACACCGGAACTGCATGTAAAAATTGGGGATACAAGAATTAGAATTCCTGATGTATTGTCACAAAGGATTTGACCTGCTTCGAGAAGGCTATGTTTCCAAGAATAAAATACCCAATTGTTCACATGCTTTAAAACCCAACAGAGCTGTAACCTGTGCGAAACAATTTATCACCTTGAGTGGGGTTTCGTTTATGGGTTTATTAGAACCATCTATAGTGTGAAGGTAGCCTTCAGTGTATCATGCAGTACTCGAGTTGGGGGGGGGGGTGGAAATGTGATAGGAGTGGTTTGCCCCTGACTTTATAATGAAGGGGAGAGAATCATCAGTAACTCTGTTGTGTGTTAGGTCTGATGTGGAGTCATATAGTCAAATCATTAATCATCATTAATTGTGAGGACCTATTGTAGGATGTTGGGTCATCCTTACCTTAGGCCCCTTCATATGTAGATTTACAGCATTTTGTCATAGCAACTCTCGAGTGTCCAACCTGCCTAAAAAGGATCTCTTCAGAGATGTAAGATTTCTTAAAGGAAGGCCAGGGCAAAGTGTCCATTGCATTGGCGAATTTCTCCTTACAGTTACTATGTGGAATTCCTGAAATTATGCCCCATGATAAAATGTAAGCATTAGAAGAACGCAAACAACCACATTACAAGCAGCTGTTAGCAGTGCTTGTTTGTAGGTGTATATTTTTAAGGTGAAAAGCACACTCTTGTCCATTCGCATTTCCTGCTAAAATATAGCCCTAAATTCAAGTTTATCGTTACAGAATAGTTTGAGTTATTTTTGGTAATTCACGCAAGTATGTGAAAACAGATTACATGAATTTCACTCACTCCTAATTGGAAGCTGATATGGATAGTTTTTTTAGGATGTATATTATTTAGTGGAGGATTATCAACTTAATGAGGATGACTTTCCCCATTAGCGATAGTGGGAGAATAGATCAGTGGGAAAAGATGACTTGTAAGACAGCCATACAGGGGTGGTATATTTTCGAGTCTGATCACAGTTTCTTCGTTAGCCACTTTAATGACCAGCTATCTGAAGCAGTGCGCATCTACTTGTAAGCCTGCCCTAGTCATTCTGATAGTGTGTGCTGTAGTGGAACAGCGATGGAAGAGTCCATATTTAGTCCGTGTTGCCCTCAGCCAAAAATGTTTGCAAAATTCATCAAGAATTCGCGTATTGTGGTCCTCTCATTAGGTGATTACTGAAATATATCAGGTCGTCAATGGCATATAAGTATACTTTATCCTCCCTTGTTGACAGCTAGCCGAACCCTGTGGGCCTTGTAGCCTATCTGACCATTCACATTAGTGGTTTAATGGCCAGGGCGAACAGTAGGGGCAACACCAGGCATCCCTTGCAGGTTGATCTCTAGATAGGTAAGGAATACTATAGGATGCCCCCTATTTTCACCTGTGCAGTCAGCCCTTTCTACAGTAGGTGTTTATTTCACATGAAATTTACGCCATATCCCACGTTGGGAAGAAGTGAGAACCAGTAGTCTCCCAAGAGGGTATCGGATGCGTTCTCATAATCTATTATTAAAAGTGCTACTGGTTCTCTCAGTCGGTCTGCCAGGGTTACTGGGTTAAAAAACCATTGGGTGTTGTGACATGTAGACCGGTGTGCCATATAGCCTCTGTGGTCGTGGTTGATCTAGTTTCTGATCATCTTGAATAGGTGTTTTTCCAGCATCTTATTGTTGATGATGGAGAATGTCTTATTGGAGGCATATTGACATCTCTTTGGTTTCAAAATAACTTCAATATGTACCTCGCTTATGTCTTTCATACAGTTTTATATACTGCATGGACATGCTGTGTCATAGAGCTTGTCAGTTATTTAATGAATTTGTCTGTAAACACATTGGGATCCAGTATTTTAATTGACGTCATTTGTGTGATAGCCTTTCTTAATTCTTCCAATGCTAAGATATCATCTAACAAGGATCTGTCTTCCATTGAGAGGCGTGGTAGGTTTAGTGTGGACAAATAAGCATGTATGAGTTCTTGTGAAGTGGGTTCTGTGGGGTCATGTAAGGAAAAGTATTATTGGATGAAGTCACTGACTGTTTCCTCTTCGAGAGTTAGGAGTATATCCCCACAACTTTAGAGCGGGCTTTTGTGTCTATCATTTTCACCTTTATGGCTTAACCAGTGGATTAATTTACCAGTCTTGTCGCCCTGGTCATATTACGTACTTTGTGATGCAAATTTTATCTTGTTGGCTTGTTCTAGTCCAGCTTGCTGATTTCACAATTTTACTTGTGCTACTTGATGTAGGTTTTCTTAAGTACTGTACTTCCACCTCCGCTCCTTTTTTTTTTTTTTTACACTTTAAGTGTGATACTACAACATTGACACAGCCTATTATGGCTCCTTTGATTGTTTCCTAGACGGCGGTACATTCGTCTTTCAATTCCCCATTTTCTTGCTCATTACCCTTCTCTCTGATCAGCCTGGTCTTTCATTCACTGAATTGTTCCTAGCTCCACTCTTTTCTCTTCTTAATTCAACCTTGTCTGCCATCTTCTCACATTTGCATCTTTATTTTACCATTTCCTCTCTTCCTTGCGATGCTCGGTGACGAGGAGAACATCTATGGCACACTTCTCATAGGCCCAGGGGCGACAGGTGAAGGAGTTTCCTTAGACATTGCATTTTTCCTTACCAGAGCAGTCGCGGTTGAGGTCTCCTTCATGCAGAGGATGGAGGTGATGTCAGGGTGTACAGGAGGGGTGAAACCATGATGGACTTGAGCTCTGAAGGGCTGGGGGACCTTATTGACACTGGTGGCCCACTTCAGCTCGGGCTGGAAGCGACAGGTGCAGTGGCGGCTTCAGGAGTCGGTTCTGGATGTTCCAGAGACCACAGAGTCTTCTCTTTTGGTCTTTCTTCAGAACACGTCTGCTGTTAGCGGGAGGTAGTGAGTCTTTTTCAAAGGCAAACTGTCCTCCCAGGTTTCTGGAGTCAACCGCTGCAGGGCGAGGTGACTTTGGCACAGTTTTAGAAGAGGGATGCAGCTGCTGCTTCTCTCCTATCTGCTTTTGCAGCTCTTTAGTGTCCTCTCTCTTCTTAGGTCGTCAGGTTCTGCTTCTCTGGTGCCAGGCACTCCCCTAAATACTGAATTTAGGACTGTTAGGGGAGCCAATATGCTACTGACCCTTGGGGTCACAACGCCCCATATATGGCCACTTCCTGTGGAAAGTGGGCATAGCCCTGCCCCAGACTTTTAAATATGCCATCATAAAGATGGCTACATTTGAAAAATTGGGTTGGTACTAGTCTAGAGGTGGCACGCCTACCCGACTAGCTAATTTACCCACCTATCCAGGTGCCAAGGGGGACCTGGACAAAGGGGTCGGCTTCCTCTCCTGCGAGGTAGAGCCAAATTTGTATTTCAAAGGCGGCAGACTTTTGAGGCTTGTTGACCAAGGAAGGCTAATCCGCAGGGCGTCCTGTGAGAGGTGGTGTTGTAACCTCTTCCTGGACAGTCATATGTTCTGGGTCTCATGAGACAAAAAGGCGCTGATCCTAGTAGGTCAGAACAGCTTCTCGGTTGGTGGGCTGGCAGAAAACAGTCATCAAGTACACTAGAGGCTGGTAGGTTTTTCAGGCGGCACCTTTAAGGTGCCCTCAGGGTGCATGTATTGGTAAATTCAACACTGGCATCATTGTGGGTTTACCAATACCAGATGTTTGATACTAAACATCCCTATTTTAAATAAAGCCATCACATAGCTGGGGAATTTGTTTTCACCAGTGTCCAGCACATGTTTTAAATTGGCTTCCCTGGTCACTTGTACTGGCAGTAATACGACTGACCAGCACAGAGGCATATCTGCTCATGCAGGTATGCCCTCGCATGTAATATTCAGCATCCTGCCTTAAGGCTTTCAGGCCTGCTGTAGGGATGACTTGCAAATATTACATGCAGTGTTCGGGGACATGGCACATAGGGATGTTTGACATGTCGTGTTTCCACTTTTGTCACAGACACAGTGGAGAAGTGTGGCTCAGTGGTTAGAGGCGGCAGACCCGGAAGCTGAGATCGGCCGTGGACCAGGGTTCGATTCCCCGCCTCGGCGGATCTCGGGCTCAAAATTCCACGGACTCGACAATTCTCGCTCCGGTGCCTACTCGACTCACGGGATCACACTCTGCGACTCTGGGCAATAGCTTGCTTAATCTCCACTACGGCCCCTCGCGGCGGGATGCCTGGCTTTCACCTTGTGGATACCCTGCCGGGGTATCTCACAGGGGAATACCAGGACGGGTTCCCTAAGCAAGCTCCTTGATACCTTCGGGTGATACGTGCGCTATATAAGTCGCAATACATTTACACACAGCCTGTGATAGCAGCCCTACATGTGCTTGGAGAGGGGTCCTTCGGGTAGCACAGTTCATGCTGCTACCCTTGGGGACCAGGGTACCATTTACTAGGGACTTGCATAAGGTGCTAAATGTATTGCCAATTGGGGGAAACAGTTGACCATTTTTAGGGAAAGAACACTGGTACTGGGGCCCTGGTTAGCAGGAACCCAGTACACATCAGTCAAAGTTGCATCACATACCAGGCAAAAAGTGCGCTAAAGGTGGGGGGTTACTGCAACAAAAGCCTAGTTTCCTACACCCTCTAATATCTTTTCATCCTAATTTTTCTTCACACTCCAATTTATTTTGCTCTCTACTCTTTGTGCTTGTCTCTACTCTCCATCCGTCTCTCACCTCACATTCTTAATTTCTTCTTGCTATCTGTATTCTCACTTATCTCCTCACACTCTTATCTTTTCTCCTGCTTCATCTTCCTCTTTATTTGCTCTCTCGTCAATTTGTTCCCTTTTTCGCTCCTCTGTCTGTGTGATCTATTTTCACATATGTGGAAATCTGTTACTGAGGCCCAATCATGAGTTGGCCTTCAAATTCCAATATGTGCACTAAATCCTGTTACTATTCCTGTCTGAATTGTGAGTTCTATTTTCATTACTGTTCTCTCCAGTAATTGAACCCTGAGAAATGTAGACAGGTCAAACTTACTGAAAGGTACTGTGTGGTAATGCCCAGTGCATATCTATACATGAAGAATTTGGTGCAGTGAGTACTGAATCCCTTGTTACACCATTTTCCAAGGAAAAAACTTGGATTTGGAGGTATTTCCCAGTAAATACATCACACTGCAGTGTCTGTGTTTATTAGATATGTTAAATAGCTTTTCCCTGTCCGCCCCACTCGCGAAAGAGCCTTAGTTTTTTTTTTAGGACCCCAGCTTTTAAGGTATATGTAGAAGCAGAACACACTGCTATAGTCTGCTCCCTCACCATGTTCCTCTGGCTAGAGGAGTGGTTTTGGAGGAAGGCTCCAAAGGTGGGACACAACGTTTTCCTCTTCTCTCTACCCCAACCATTTGAAGAGCAGTAGTCAAGTTTTTTTAATCCTGCTGTATGAACCGTGCAATATTATGCACCTTTCCCGGCAATAATGGCAGCCGTAGTACAATCATTTGGCAGCACCACTTTTTCTATTTAGTTCCCTTCACTCATGTACGGTACCGACAGCACACCTTTTGTAAATGTAAGCGAGGCTAATATGCATGTTTTTGTTTACCAAGGTATACTCCAGAGCAAATGACCAGGAGCCATGTGGATGGTGGCTGGCTAAAGTTCGAATGATGAAAGGAGAGGTATGTCATTTTTGTAACTGGTTTCTAGTTTATTATGATTTATCATTACCTCCATTGAAAAAGAAGTCTACTACAGAAAAAAATGTAAAATTAATTGGCCTCAAAAAGTACATTTTGCAGAAGGTGTTGTAGTCCAAGCCCTACATTATGACACTTACTGCAATCTAATCTCCTGGGTTCTTAAAAAGTGTGTTTTCCAGAAATGGCTTAATTGGATATAATTTGACTAGTGACAACTTGCTGTTTTACCCCAATCTAAAGTTAAAAATAGAATAGGGTAGTACGTTTCAATCCACTACCATCACTTTAGAACCAAATTCTTTCTGTTTGGTTTGAGTTTTTGCATGTGGAATTTAGCATAAGAAAGACATCAATTGTTTGCCAGCACTAAGTATTTTAGAAAATCACAATCTGTTTATTCAGACTTATTTCCATTTCTTTTATTTTTAGTTCTACGTCATTGAGTATGCTGCTTGTGATGCAACTTACAATGAAATAGTTACGTTTGAACGACTTCGACCTGTCAATCAAAATAAGCCTGTTTCACAGAATTCCTTTTTTAAATGTACGGTGGATGTCCCTGAAGATTTAAGAGAAGCGTAAGTTGAATATTGTGTATTCGTAGTTTGACTAATATATTTTTTACTAAAGCTACCTACAGAATCTTTGGCGAACACAATAGGCATGATGGATTCGATGGTCTGTTTCTGTCTTCCGTAAAATAAAGTTCAGTGTGTGAGAACTTTTCAAAATGTACTGCTAGAGAAGTAGGATGGAGAGGGCCATAGATATGCGAGTGGTAGTATTCAAGAAAAAAGAGATCCAATTGGACAGGCTGCTCTGTTGTTGATCACATGGTTTACAAGTTTGGACAGCAAACTATTTGTCAACATTTAAATGTGATGTTCATGTAATTCACATAGCCTCTACAAATAAAACAAATGCTGCCTTTCTTTTACGCAAAGTCAGTCTTCCAATTTAGTATGGTAACCATTAGTTTCAAGAATGTCCAGTCACTTAAAAGTAATACTTTACAATCGACACAGAACCTATGCTTAATGGGTGTTGTAGCCACAACGTTCGGGTTTATCAAAGATCTAAAGTTACCTCAACCCACGCCTTTCCATCCTACGGCACAATTGGTTCGAGGCATGTGGGCTGCTAAATTCATATCTTAGCATTAGATCGCCGCCTAGTGTTGGGCTCGGATGATCGCACATTGTTGTCCTGGAAGAGTCTTCGAAGTATCCTGAGATAGGTGGCTCCTCCCCTGGACTACAGTGCGCATGGGCATCGGCTCCATCCCCAGATTGTTTTTTTCCGCCATTGGGTTCGGATGTGGTCTCGACGTCTTTCTGTCGAAACCGAGAAAAACTACCTTTTAGCGGCCAAAAGGCCTCGATTTTTTTGCGTCGGTATTGTCTGCGCACGGTCTCGAGTCTTCCGTCTCTTGGAGCCGGAATAAGCGGAGTTTTCTTTCGCTCTCAGAACTTTGAGGCCTTCTCATCGCGACTCGACTGCAAAACTTTTCGGACATGGAGCGGAGCCCGTTTAAGTACTGCCCACTTTGTGGGTCCAAGTACCCACACATCGATCTACACCCCGTGTGTAACAAATGCCTTTCGCCCGACCACGACGACGGCAAGTGCAAGGCCTGTGCGCAGTTCCGCTCCAAGAAGACTCTCAAGCTTCGGCGCGCGGTGCGCATGGAAGCTAGACAAACGGCCCCGGATCCGGAGAACATCTTCGGAGAACAGGAAGAAGAGGACCAGGGTCATCATCTTCAAATCTCCCCACCCGAGACGGAGGTCGAGGCGAATCCGGGAGACGACGACGGAGTCGTGGGTCAAGGCCTTGAATACGTCGACGAGGTAGGAGACGACGATGAGATATATGGGGCCGCGGCAGATAGCTCGGGGGACGAGCTCTGCCCCGAAGGTTACGAGGATACCGACCGGGTCACGGGATCGCCTGTCGGCCTTACCCAAGACCCGTTGCCACAGCCCCGCCTTCGGGCCCGGCCACGGACTTACTTGCTGAGCAGACTGTTTCGAAACCGAAACCGAAACCATCGGGATCGACAACATCTAAAATGGCCGACCCGAAAACGAAACTGAAACTTAAGGACTCGAGTGTCCCTAAGATGGCGGCCGTGCCAAAGAAAACGACGGTGCCCGCTACCCCATCGACTCCGTCGACCTCCGGTCCGCAGAAGTCGAAGAAGTCCGTCGATTCCGACGCTGCAAAATCGAAAACGACGCCAGAGGAGGGGTCCTCTAAGAAGGATGGTCGGCACGGGTCAACGGCTACGACGCCGTCCAAGCCCGCCAAAGTCGGCTCCAAGGAGGCTACGCAGGCACACGGAACGAAGTCTGGCACGTCTGCGCCCAGAACCCAGGAATCGGAGCCGGTGAAGACGGGATCCGCGCCCAAAGCGCACAAGGCCCACAAAGACGTCGGATCCGAGGGAAAGATCATACCATCCTCGTCAGCGCCGAAACAAACTGTGAGTGAGGCGTCCCCCATAGCCGAATCACTACAGAGAATCAGGGAGAAGGCCTTTGCCCCGTCGGCTCCGATACCATCGCCGCAGCCGCAAAAGGACACTCCAGCGAAGCCTTCTGGGAAACTTCTATTTATTTTGCCGCCGAAGGAGGCGCTGAAAGCTTTTTCGACCAAATCGGCACCGAAACAGGTGATTTCTTCACCGGCAGGCCCGCCTCCACGTCGGATACTCGAATCAGAGGATGATTCAGAGCATTTCATCGACGCTGACACAGGCAAACTGACCCTCTACAAGAGGAAAATCACTTCGGAGCCAGTGAACCCATATGTCATCCCACTGAAGAAGAAGAGGGTGCCCCTTGACGCCTCAGGCCTCACGGAACCAATCCAGCCTCCTCCGAGACGGAGCCCTACTCCCTCACCAGAACACTCTGCGGGTGAAGGGTATGACGAGGACGAGCAGTACAATTTCCCTATCAATGAACCGGATGCACAACCGGATTCATATGATGACACTGGTGACCAGCACACCCAAGGTGTGGGGCAGGACCCGCAACTTTTTAATGCACGTGCATCCCCGACTGAGGACTCAGCAGGTTTTCATGCACTACTCGAGAGGGCGGCAGCCAATCATGATGTGGACATGCATGCTGACCCAGTTGAGGAAGACTTCCTTTTCGACACGTTCTCAGTCTCTGAAAGGACAGTAAAGACACTGCCTATGCTTAAAGGCGTCCTCAAGCATGCTGGGGACATATTTAAGGAGCCTACAAGAGCGAGAGTGGTCAACCCTCGTATTGAAAAAAAGTACAGACCTGCACCTGCAGACCCCGCATACATTCGGGGACAGTTGCCACTGGACTCTCTTGTGGTCGCCAATGCCAGGAAACGTGCCAACTCCCAGACGACGGGTGAAGCTCCTCCCCCGGATAAGGAGTCCAAAGTGCTAGAGGCAGGGGGCAAAAGAGTAGCTGCACAGGCATCAAACTTTTGGCGCATTGCCAATACACAGGCGCTCTTAGCGCGTTACGATAGGGCGCACTACGACACCCTAGAACAGATTATACAACACCTGCCTCCACAGTTCCAAGAAGGCACTAAACTGCTTATTGAGGAAGGGAAGCTAATCTCAAACGCAGCTATCAAGTGTGCCCTTGACGCAGCAGACACAGCTGCTAGAGCTATCAACACTAGCGTTATGCTGAGACGACAGGCGTGGCTACGCATCTCAGGGTTTAAACAGGATATTCAGACAACCATTCTTAATCAGCCAGTCAATCCTGATAGTCTGTTTGGTCCAGATGTTGACACCACCCTAGAGAAAATAAAAAAGGACACAGAGACTGCTAAGTCCATGGGGGCCCTACAGTCACAACAGTTTCGTGGCAGCAATTTTCGTCGCTCAGGTGCACGCGGAGTCACCAGAGGACAAATGGGTCAACAATCTCAGTTCTCAAAAGGTGGAGCACAATCCTCGTTCACGAAACAGAACAAGGGAGGTTACAGAAACAACAGCAACAGAGGTCGCGGCAGAGGAAACAACAGCTCCCGCTCCTCTACCCCAAGCAAACAGTGACTCTGTCACTGCCCCCCGACCACTTAACACCCGTCGGGGGGAGACTGCAGCAGTTCCTGCCCGTCTGGAAAAACATCACCACAGACAGGTGGGTGCGACAACTAATCCAGTATGGTTATTGCCTAGAGTTGAAATCCACTCCACCCAACATCCCGCCAAGGCAAAGACCTATGTCCGCAGAGCACTTGCTCTTATTGCAGCAGGAGGTAGTGGTGATGCTGCAAAAAGGCGCAATCGAGCTCGTGCCGGTGGGAGAAGAAGGTACAGGGGTGTATTCCCTGTACTTCCTTATTCCGAAGAAAGACGGATCTCTCAGACCCATTCTAGATCTACGTCCCCTCAACCTGTACATACTATCAGAACATTTCCACATGCTCACTCTCCAACAGATTCTTCCCTTGCTGAACCAAGGGGACTTCTTAGCAACCTTAGATCTCAAGGATGCTTATTTCCACATTCCACTACACCCGTCCCACAGGAAATACCTCAGGTTCACTATTCAAGACAAGCATTACCAGTTCAAGGTGCTACCCTTCGGAGTCACCACAGCCCCAAGGGTGTTTACCAAGTGTCTGGCGACAGTAGCAGCGCACCTCAGGAGGCAGAACATCCATGTCTACCCCTACCTAGACGACTGGCTCGTGCAAGCCAAGTCGGAGCAACAGTGCGCCGCGGACATGTCGGCTACAATTCACCTTCTTCACAATCTGGGTTTCTCGCTGAACTACCCAAAGTCGCATCTACAACCAGCACATGTCCGGCAGTTCCTAGGTGCGACGATCAACACCCTGACGGCCATGGCTCAGCCAAACCAAGTCAGGATAGACAGCATGCAGTCTCTGATCCAAAAGTTCAGGCCACAACACTCGCTTCCAGCGAGAGTGTTCATGCAGTTGATAGGCATGATGGCCTCCTGCATCTTCATAGTCCCTCACGCACGGCTACATATGCGCCCGCTCCAGGAGTGCTTAGCGAATCAGTGGACACAGGCTCGTGGGCAATTGACAGACCTAGTGTTGGTTACCAGTCGGGCATACGACTCTCTGCATTGGTGGACTCCACACAACCTTTGCAAGGGCCGACTGTTCCAAGAGCCTGTGCCTCAGATTGTCCTGACAACGGACGCATCTCTCCAGGGATGGGGAGCTCATCTGCTCACTTACACAGTGCAGGGACTATGGACGACGCAGCAACAGAAGATGCACATCAACTATCTGGAACTGATGGCAATCTTCATGGCGCTCAAGTCCTTCATTGTACATCTGTGCAACAAGGTCGTGCTAGTCCGGACGGACAACATGACCGCGATGTACTACATTCAAAAGCAGGGAGGCACCCACTCGCCACAGCTGTCTCATCTGGCTCAGAGCATGTGGAAGTGGGCCATTCAGAGGAACATTTTCCTCATGGCAGAACACCTCCCAGGAAAGGACAATCAGATGGCGGATCTGCTCAGCAGGTACAGCCATCAAATGCACGAGTGGGAGTTACACCCATCTGTCCTCCACCCGTACTTCCAGCAGTGGGGTCATCCGGAGATAGACCTGTTTGCCACAAAAGAGAACGCAAAATGCCGACACTTTGCCGCCAGGTTCCCTCACCCACAGTCGCAGGGGAATGCGATATGGATGAACTGGTCAGGCAAATTTGCGTACGCTTTTCCGCCAGCCCCTCTAATACCGCTGGTCGCAAGAAAGCTAAGGCAGCACGAGATGACTCTCATCCTAGTTGCTCCAACGTGGGCGCGCCAGGCTTGGTACACCACGTTCCTCGAACTCTCAGTGGTGCCGCATCAAAGACTGCGCCTCACGCCCAGTCTTTTGACGCAGAACCATGGAGAAATTCAGCATCCAGATCCGCAACAGCTCAACCTGGCGATCTGGCTCCTGAAGTCCTAGAGTTTGGATACCTTAACCTACCCCCGGAATGCATGAACATCATCAAGGAGGCAAGGAAGCCAACTACTAGAGCATGCTATGCTGCAAAGTGGAAGCGTTTTGTCATTTACTGTACAGCCAATGACATCAACCCGCTAGATGCATCTATCCCCAACATCATCTGCTATCTGTTGCATCTTTACAAGTGCAATCTAGCGTACACTTCCATTCGGATACATCTATCCGCCATAGCGGCTTATCTTCAAAACAGGCAGCACCTCTCTGTCTTCAGAGTGCCCGCCATTAAAGCCTTCCTTGAAGGTCTGAAACGAGTCATTCCCCCAAGAACACCGCCAGCTCCGGTGTGGAACCTCAATGTCGTTCTCACCAGACTGATGGGACCACCATTTGAGCCACTGCACTCGTGTGAACTCCAGTTCCTTACGTGGAAAGTAGCTTTCCTTGTAGCTATTACGTCTCTGAGGCGTGTCAGTGAGCTGCAGGCGCTCACAATCCAAGAGCCATTCATTCAAATTCATCCAAATAGGGTAGTGCTACGCACTAACCCCAAATTCCTTCCGAAGGTGGTGTCACAGTTTCATCTAAACCAAACTATTGACTTACCAGCATTCTTTCAAAACCCTCAAACGGTGGCGGAAAGAATGCTCCATACCTTAGATGTACGGAGGGCGTTGATGTACTACATAGACAGAACACAACCCTTTAGGAAAACACAACAACTCTTTGTTGCCTTCGCACCACAACACAAAGGCAACCCGATTTCCAAAGCGGGAATAGCCAGATGGATTGTTAAGTGCATCCAGATATGTTATCAAAAAGCCAAGCGCACTTTAACAATACCCCCCAGAGCGCACTCCACACGCAAACTGGGGGCATCCATGGCTTACCTAGGGAACATTCCTTTAGAGGATATTTGCAGAGCAGCCACGTGGGTTACACCACATACCTTTACAAAACACTACTGTGTTGATGTGCATTCCAAGCAGCAAGCTGCTGTAGGACAGGCTGTTCTGAAAACACTTTTTCAGGTTTCTGCAGCTGGCACGGGCAACCGCCGCTGATGGAGGGACTGCTATGTATTCTATGCTAAGATATGAATTTAGCAGCCCACATGCCTCGAACTGAATATGCTACTTACCAGTATGCATCTGTTCTTGGCATGTAGGGCTGCTAACATTCATATCGCCCGCCCTCCTCCCCGGTGCCTGTCGCAGCTGCAGATATACTATTGTATTTATTCATTAGCATGGACATCCTTTACACTTTTCACTCCATCTTCTGCCACAATGGCGAAAAACAATCTGGGGATGGAGCCGATGCCCATGCGCACTGTAGTCCAGGGGAGGAGCCACCTATCTCAGGATACTTCGAAGACTCTTCCAGGACAACAATGTGCGATCATCCGAGCCCAACACTAGGCGGCGATCTAATGCTAAGATATGAATGTTAGCAGCCCTACATGCCAAGAACAGATGCATACTGGTAAGTAGCATATTCATTTTTCCTTCCGTACAGTTTCCGAGAACCAGGGTGCCGATGGCCTATCCCGATTCCCTGAGATTTTTCTAATAGGAACTGAGGTTTTTATGGCTTAATTTAGCCATTCAGTGTATTTAACTGCACTGGAGTCTACACACTGATTAAAATGAGGGCGTGTATCCTCAAAAAGAGATTGGGGTAACGTTGGATCTGATTGTCTCAATGCAATGTAGGTCGATGTTTTTTTTTTGTTGTCTTTGTTGGCTGGGCTGGGAGTGTTACAATATTAAATTTAATTAAAAAGTGGTCTGTCCATGTCAAGAGAAGGACTTCTTTTACTATCAACCCGGCCATGGAACTAAACATCCTGTCGAGCGTATGCCCTGCACTATTTGTGGGGGTTGAGACAAGCTGAGAAAGGCCTATCAGCCCTAGAGCATCTAACAGATTATCCGTTTCTTTGTCTTCTGGATCTTCTAAATACATACTTAAATCCGCCAGAACAATGAGGTCGTTATTAGACAGTGCAGATTCCAGGAGTCCTTCCAGATTCTGCACAAATGTGCTCCTGGCATTAGGAGGGCCGTAAAGTAGGATTACCTATCATTTTGGATGCTATTTCAATGGTAAAATGCAGCGCTTCAAAAAGAAGAGTGGAAGCTGGGACAAACTTGGCTAAAAACTGCTCTCTTTAAATAATTGCTACACCCCCTCCTATTTTGAATGGTCTGCCTATTCTGAATGACCGGAAATCCGTAGGTGTTGCAATCACAAAATCTGGGTCAGAAGCTGCATCAGCCCATGTTTCTGTGAGAAAGAGCACGTCAATTTTACGGGTGGTTATCATCTCAGCTATTTCGTACTTATATTTGATCAGGGATCTTACATTGATAAGTCGACAAGTTAAATCCTGTTTCCTATCTCCTAACTGGAGTTTTTTGTTCACTCTTTGTGGTGAGCGGAGCGCTTTGATCTTCTACTCTGGTGGAAGAGTGAAACCACAAGGACATGCTAAGTTGATATCAGTTGGGGCTAGGCATAAACACTTAGTGCCTGTCTCGTTAGAATTAAGATTAATCAATTCCTCGTTAGAGTATTTATGGGACAAAATGGAGAAGGATCCAGGGATCCTAGGCCCGGGCCAGGCGCAGACGGGCTTGCCTTAGGCGCGCCTTCTGAATGTTTAGTTGTATTATTATATAATTTGGAGAGTTTCACTATGGAAAAAGTTTTATGCTTTCTAAATCTTTTTAGGTTTTGTCTTGCTTTCTGTGGAATTACAATCGCAGAATATGTGACAGGTGTTTGCCAGAGGTTTGTAACAAAACATTTCAATTGCTTAAATATGCTGGACTTTCTACAATATGCATTGAATAGAAGGTCACACTCAAAAACTGTCAAAAGGTGCCCATGCCCAAAAACTATATTGAGGACACCTTGTGGAGTCATGACAATTTAACTCTTGAGTTACCAGAATCTCAAAACTCCATAACAAGAATATGTACTACAGCTGAAAAACGTTGAAATGGTCAGACTGGTAACGCAGTACCCTGAAACTAAGTAGTTCTCAAGTTCACTTGTGAGGACTCTACCTTCATAGCATGCATTGTTAAATAAACACATACTTGCCCTAATATGGGACATGCTTCCCCCTTAGATGATCCATCTCCCCGAAGGTACTGTGGTAAATCCTTCAAAGATGACTAACTTAAATTAGACTACTCTTCAATGAATGCCTGATAATACATTAGATTTGAAAGCTAGGCATCATAAAGCTAGTTACAGATATTTTATTGAAGCGTCAGGATTCTGCCCTTTCAGGCTGTATGTTTCAACACTTGGTAGATGCCATCCGAGTGTTCAGGGGAATCTGAATGCGAATATCCATTTGTCACATCCAGAGCAATTTCTCCAGCTCAGTTTATTGAACCTCAGAACGATCAAGTTGGTTCCGATGGCTTTCCTTCTGCAATGGAAGCCAGGGAAGTTTGGGTGTTGTTGGCCAATAAACCGGTCATGCACTACATCCACTAGTACAAGGAGTGGACTCCTTGTTGGTGGTCAGGGTCATCCATTATCAGGTTGCTTATTTTTTAAGGAAATGGAGAGTTCAGGCGAATACGCTCAGAAGGCTTTGTCAAATTCGCACAAATAGTTTTCATCCGAATGTTAAACCTTCCCAGATATGGGGGCGTCCACTGACTAATCTCTTTTCAACTCATGTGAGCTGAGAGTGCCCATTGTGTTGCTTTCTGGAGATTTTTAGGAGCGATGCTTTGGGAAATGGAACCATTACCTTATTTATACCTCCACATCTTTTCTGACCATTCAAACTGCCTTGAACAGATTCAGACCATTTAATTTGAGAATAACCCTGCTGTGTCTTAATTGGGCCAGAAGAGCCTCGGATATGGGATCTTAGGCTTTTCAGTACTGGGAGGTTGATAAGCCTCACAGACTTTCTATTTCTTTTTTAGCAGCAGTGAAATCTTTTGCCCCCAGGCTTGAACATTTTTTAATTTCACTTTTGGCTCCTAGACCAATAGTTTTTAATCTTTTGACTTCTGAGGACCCCCTGCTAAATCACTACACGTGTCCAGGGACCACACCAAACCTTTTTCTGCCCACCTCTATTTTCATGTTTCATTCATCATTGCTTTCTTTTTCTGCACCCTTCTTTCACTCTCTTATTCTATACTTACTACCTGGCATCTCACTTTCTTCGCCTACCCCTCCCGGCCCACTACGACCCCTACACTCACAGATCCGAACATACAGATTAATCTCATTGTTAGCATTACATTTGTCAAGTATATGTCCATCCGTGCAGTACTTTTATACATGTGTAATTTTTTTTATCATAACCTCAACCTGCATATTATATATTAACACTCACCACCCCCCTCCCCACCCAACCTTATCCCCCCCCCGCACCCCTAGATCACAGTGCGGTCTCCCTCCTTCCACTGGCTTTACTCCAATGTTCTCTGGAGCACTCCCTACTACACCCATTTAATTTAAAAACGTTGACCCTGTTCATATTTTTGCAACTTTGTACCAACGCCTTACAATTTCACATATAATCATGTTTACAGTCCGCACATGCCACCATTGATCTGTGCACTCTGCAGAGAGGCCAAGGACTGGATGTTCAAGTTGTCTGAACACCTTAATGACCCACTGAGAGAGACTCTGAGAGAGACGCATTGCCTTCTACCTCAATACCGAACCTCTCAGTTGTGTCCTATTAAAAAGCCTGAGCAACAGGCTGAACTCTTTCATTCTGAAGTTAGGGTTCGACGTGTTTAGAAAATGTGTGGTTCCGAGTTTATATTCTAGTTGTATGTGAGCCTCCAATCTTGGATCAACACTATGCAGATTGAATAGAGTGCATTAAAATAAGCTTTGCACTTTGTTTACCTTGATAGTGAAGCATTCTTTGTTTCAACGGTAGATTCTTGATTCCCCCTCCACCTTCCCTCTCAGCCCTCCTACATTTTAACTAAAAACTTGAGAAGTTTCCACAAGGAAACCCCCATATATGTGCTCTGTCTTCTTGCCCAGTCTGTGCCACACAACTTGAATATTTGGGGTACAAGTCGTACTACTTAGGGCAATGATAATGCAACAAGCCTTTCCTGGTTTGATCCTGAGGTCGGCTATTAAAAACTAAAAAAAAATGAAAAATTGTACTTGCTCTTATTGGAACCAGGTAGTGGTCCATTGTTGGTGTCAATTTAATGTTGTTTTTCAAATGTGTAAATACGATCCAGCAAATTGATTGCAGCTAGTCATCTGTTTGTAATTTTCCACAATGAGATGGAATGTACATGGAAGGATGTGCCTGTGGTTCCATAAGTAATTTCTTTCACAATATCTCTGTCCCATTAACCTGGAAAGAGGCTTGGAGGCCAGGTGTAATATAAATCAAGACTAAAATTGTTTCTCCCAGTATACACCATCTTGCATTGGAGTGGCTACAGTTCTACTTTGAGATACTCCTCTATTAACTCTTGTGTATTTTATGTCTAAATGTACTGCAGGTGACGCTCTGTGCTCTTCTTGTGTTTGTTTCAGTACTTATGGCAAATTCCGCAATCGGGGAAATGCCACATGTAGTCATATATAGGGTGGCAAACACACTTCCCATTTGGTACTATTTTAATCCATAAACACGTATTTATTACTAGGTGTTTATCTTGTGGAGTAAAATGAGAAAACACAGCTTCTACTTGGTAAGCCTTTCTTGCTAACAAAAACAATGTTTTATTTAGTTTGATGGACAACGTCATTAAATCCAACTTTATCAAATGAATTCACCCTTTTCTTTATTTTTTAGTTGCATTATTGTTAAATAAAAACATTTCACTGTTCTGTCTTTTTTTTATTTATTATAATGGTGGCAATCCTGAAATTGATTTATGGAGCTTATGATAGTTATGCTTGCATTGCAATTATGTTTTTTTTTGTAGATGCTCGAATGAAAGTGCTCACAAAGACTTCAAAAAAGCCGTGGGAGCATGTCGAATTTATTTCCACGCGGAATCGAATCAGTTAGTTATACTGGTAAGGAACTGAATAATGTACAGTGGGCACTGTCTCGGTGGATCTGGAATGTGAAAAATGTTTTTTTTCTATTCTGGGTTTTAATAGTTAACTCTACTTGCTTGGCTTGTCTTTAACATTTTGAAGTTTACTTGTATTTAGGCTAGATGTTTTTGTATCTCCAAGGCAAATGCAACACTGGAATATTTTGAGGCACACTTACTCTTAAAATTTCCATTTTATCCACTGTGTTTCTCCGTTAACTTCTGTATTTAAATCTGCCCACATATGCTGCTTTTACATGGTGTCTGGGTACAGAATTTTGCTACCTTGGTCGCAAAACAGCAATTTGATGGCCACATCAAGGCAATCATTCACACTGTTTTGAAGGTCATGCTTTTTATAATGGTGGCTTCTTAGATTTCATTAACTCTGAATACTTCTGCCTTTGTGTATATGCTGGGGCATTTTTCTTGTGATAATCACTGAAATGTATTATTTCTTGTTTAACATGGACTATAGAGGTCCTTAGCTTGTCTAAAGTGACAGTGAGGTTTCATTGTGAGGTGTATGCCTCTGGGAACAGTTTCCTTTAATATGCATCTGTAACGGAGAAAAAAAGGTTTGAACAGTAATGCTTCTGCTTATAATTTTAAACCTATTTTGGCTTTATAGTTTGGTTTTAAAAGCATTGTTTTTATTTTCTTAAGGAGAAAGAGTACTTTTCTCTACATGACCATTCTTTATGGTGAAAGTCCTTTGTTGTCTCTCCTGGAAGTGTTCTCTATCGTGCATTTGCAGGGAATGCTTTAATATTCATAAGTTTAATGAGGATACCCATAATGGGAAAACTGCTCTTACATGCATTTTCTTCAGTTTATTTTGTGAGCGAACATATTTTTCTAACTGTATTCTCCACAAAACAATATTGTGTTTTATTCTGTGTGAATGACTACTCTCCTAATATTAAGGAAAACACAGAGGCCTGTGTGTTTCTTGCATCTTATGACTTGTTAGCAATTGCACTGTTCAGGAGTGCTGTGCAGGAGCAATCCTGAAAGTGCTTACACAGTAAAATAATTGTTATTACTTCTGTTTCCAGTGGTCTTTGAGAAGCATTGTGATGTATTTACATGTCACAAGGGTGTGGTGGGAAACAGAAGTATAGGTCAGTAATTCAGCCAAGGGGTTAAGAGTGGTCACGTTCGCCCCTATCTGTTTGATGTTTGAGTATATGAGGCGTAGTTGATATTCTGACCATTTAAAGACATTTTGGTGTGGGGAGCAAAGAGATTGAGCTGCCTAGCTTGAAGACTCTCAAACCAGATATTCCGTTCTACTTGAGACTCATTTTTGAAAAAGCACAAACAAGACTGCTAATGCTGGTAATTAAAGGAATCTATAATCTGATGATGGACACAAAAATACCAGATGTGAGGTCAGAGTCGTTCATGCCTTGACTTCTTGATTAATGCCGACCACTAGGACAAGATCCATTGTTTTAGCCAGATCAACCCCCAAATCTGTTTTATAGTATGAAGTAAGGAACCAATAATACAGTTAGCTGCAGATTCCTCACCTTTTGTATCTTTCCAGGAGCCATATGTGCCATATATGAACTGGAATCTCTTGCAATGGCTCCTGAATGCAGGCCAGTCCTGCCATTGGTCTCCGTCATGATTTATTCCTGCATGTGGACATGACTGCATGGAAAAGCATATAGGGGCCAACTTTGTGTCCTGATGTCAGTTCCTCTCTTTCCACACCTTTCAGCAGGGGTCCGGAGCTCCTGTCCTTCAGATTTTCGCACTCCAGTGCTCCAACAACTTTTTGGTTCAGGCTCTGACTCGGAGTCAAAGACAATGGAGATGAGGGGGATTATTTCCCGGTGCATTTTGATGATGATGATGATGATGATGATGATGATGATGATTTATATATAGTCTTGGGGAGGCCAGTATTGTGGACACTCCCCTTGACAGTGGGTGGTGCTCTCTTCATTGCCCACCAATGGAAAAGAATCCCTCCTTTGCTGTAGTAATAAGACAGCAGCAGAGGTATTGGTTTCACAACTGCCATCCAAGAAAGTCAGAACTAACATACTAACACAATTTGCAACCTGGACAAACTGCAGCTGAACTCTTACTTACTGTGAATGAGACCTTGACTGAACCCCTAATGGGTCACTGGTTTGAGCCTTGTTCCTATCCACCAGTGAACAGGAAGATCTTGCAGGTAGTCCCTATGGAGCTTTGGGACAACCTGGCTCAAACCATCCAAGATGGTCAGGATGTCACAAAATATATTATCCATTCTGGGCTGGGCACTACAGATTCTTGGAAAAAGCAGTTGCCACTAGTGTGGTGCTTCGGCAGTACACTTGGATGAGATCCACTGGGTTGTCTGGGCATGTGCAAGGCTCTCTGATAAGCATACTGTTGATGGATCTTGCCTGTTTAGAGAGAAGGCCAATTTAGCTTTGGAACACAAAAAACAAAAAAGCCTGGTCATAGGACTCTGCTTAGGCTGTTCTGCCACTGCAAAACGGCATCCTCAGCAATTTCACCTGTTGCCAGAGGATTGGTGTGCCAGCACTTCCAATGCTTTCTGCCCCTGCATCAGGCACCCCAGTTCTTTCAGGGTGGGGGTGGGGAAAACGCTCTGGCCACCAGGGGCAGCACAGTACTTAGTCCTCGCCCCAGCGACATCAGCCTCTAAACTGCTTTAGTTTGCCATACGGTGAGAGGTAGGATCAGACGTTTCCATGGGTGGCAAAAGATAACATTCAACTGGTATGTCCTTCAGACAACAAAGCATCAAAGCAACAAGCATCTTTCAGAGGAGCACCCTTCCATCTTGCTCAAAGAAGTGCAGGTACTTTTAGTCAAAATGAGCATTAGACAGGGATCCAGTCTTGTAAATAGGGACTGGCTGTTATTCCCACTATTTTCTTATGCCGAAGAAGGATGGAGTCCCATTTTAGCCCTCTAAATACCTTTTTATAGGAGTACAAATTCAAGAGGCTCATGTTGGCCTGGGTTCTGTCTGCCCTGGATTCTGGCGACTGGATGGTAGATGGTGGCTATAGACCTGCAGGGCACCCACTTTCTTATGCCCATCCTGCTGGCACTTAGGTGTTATCTGCAGTTCAAGGTTGGCTAGGAGCATTTTCAATTTGCTATGCTTCATGTTTACTTCACCAATGCCCCTTGAGTGTTCACAAAAGTAATAGCGGTGATAGCCTCAGACCTCCGGATGTTGAGGATTACAGTTTTTCACTCCCTCTCTCAACAACTGGCACTCACCACAGTCAGTCGTAGACTGCCTCGAGAAGACTGTGAACCTCCTGACATTATTGGCGTTCACTATCAATGTCCCAAAGTGTCACCTCATTTCTTCGCCCAGGCTCCTTTTCATTAGAGCCATTTTAGATAGGGTCATATAAGATCTTCCCCTCATAACTAGAAGTCCAAGCCATTTGTTTGGGCTATGATCCCAATGTCTCCTCCTCAGTCCTAGGGTATCGATGCATCTTGCTCATTGACTATGCCAAGGGGCATATGTTGTCTCTGCAGTTGAGCTTGAAGTCTCAGTGGGCCAGCACCAGGAGAACACATCAGATTCCACCAAGGTTTCAGAGGAGACTTCAAAAGATTTGCAGGGATGTCTCCTTGCCTGCAATTGGATCTACTGGGGGCTAATGGTGGTGGTGATTCTTTGCAGCTGGCATGTGGAGGTCATCTGGAAGAGGTGCAGATGGACTATGGTCTCTGGTGGAGTTGCGGGCCCTTCGCCTGCTGCTAAAAGCCTTCCTACTGTCCTTCAAAGGAAGGCTAGTTCAGGTTCTTGCAGAAAACACCACCACTATGTGCTACTGCAACAGGTGGGATAAAATCCTGGTTCCCGTGTCAGGAGGCATTCAGCTTATGAGCTGGCTGGAGCATCAGGGTATTTTTCTGGTCATACACTACCAGTCGGGATCTTTAATCTTCAGGGCAGACAAACACAACCCAAGGTGGCACAGGTAATCTTCTAGCAATGAGGAGAACACTTGCTGTATCCTTATGCCACTGCTGAGAAAATGCAGTGTCAAAATCTTTGCGTCCTGGAGTTCCCAAGAAGTCTGCCTTTTGTAAACTACTTCCGGATAGAGTGGAGCAGGGGACTACTGTATGCCTTTCCGCCACCGTCTCTCCGGCCTGAATTCTGAAGATCAGAAATGACCAGGCCAAGTCATCTTGGTGGCTCCGAAATGAGCATGGGACTTTAGGGCATGAGCATCTGTCCTCTGATCAGGCTACCACTTCAAGAAGATCTTCAGTTGCAGCAGCAGGCCAAGGTCTTGCTCTTGAACCTGTGCTTCCATGAATTGAGATAGAGCGCCAGTAGTTGACTGAGTCTCATTATTGTTGGGTTCTATGTCCGAGGCGGTGGACAGAGTCAAGAAAGAAACTGACGTTGACTTGAGGGTGTAGCACTTGTGTGGCGCCGCCAGGTCAGTCAGATGAGAACGCAAAGCTGTACGGGGTAACCTGCTGATGTGCGGGAGCAATGCAGTTTAAATCTGGATTCAGCCTGGTGCCTGAGGATGTTCTAAAGGTGAGGAATCTGCAATTAAATAGAGTATCCACCCTAATGAGCACTACAGAGGGTAAATAACTTGTTTTCATTTGGAGGAGAAAGTATTATTTTGATTTTCTCTATTAAAGTGTTTGGAGATCCCGCTTATAATTAGATATAGTAAGTGTTGAGGAATTCACTGAAGAATGCCATAGTAGGGAGTAGATCCCAAGCAAGTATCTTTCCTTCTGAGTTTGTACAGGCTGAAAACATACTTAGTATAATGTCATAAATGGCACTGAAATGTGTTTCAATAATATTGTCCTTTGAGTATTGTGCTTAAGATCTTTTGTAGTCCTACATTGATTTAACTGCTTGTGACATGCATGCATGCATGCATTTAAGACAATCTGTTTTGGTCTTACAACCATCTCCTACAGCCATGAGGGCATGAGTGTAACACGTTATAGCTGGTGACTATTATTTATTAATACAGTAAAATGTGTTCTAAACATTTTGGTCATAATGTATTTGCATTTCATAGTCTGGCAGTGAAGCAACAGTGAAGAGAGTGAACATACTAAGTGATATGCACTTACGGAGTATTCGCACAAAAATCATGCTTATGTCAAGAAATGAGGAAGCAACCAAGCATTTAGAGGTATGTTTTCTATTTCTGAGTTGGTTTACAGTTCTTTTCAAAACGTGCAAACATTTCGGATGTTAATGAGAATGGGAGTAATTGCTGCAATGTCAATAAAAAATAGTTTTGTCAAGTTTACATGAGAGGCTTTGATTTACGAATGCATCATAACCGATTATATTTTTAGTAGAGAAAGCCCTCAAGCAGTCTATTTCTGGAATCTGTTTAATCTACAGCTCTTGAGTGCCCCAGTCAGTTCCAATAAGAATGTGGCTCATTGGTAGTCTGATTTGTTCTGAGGTGCAGAGTTGCACCTAGTGAATCCTCGACTCCTTCATGTCGTCAAAGCACTCACTAAACTTCAGTGTGCCCTAAGGAACATCCATCTCCTTTCGCTTCTTATACATGAAGCCACCTTGGAAATGGTACAGGGCAAGAACATTTTAATATACCAATACGCTGATGACACACAGTTGTACCTCAGTGTCTCCAACATTTCAGATCTAATCAGCGTGAAAGAATTAATGTGAAAATATATTAAATGGCTAGTTACCTTCTCCTGCCTGTTAAAATATGGCCTGAAGTTTTTGGGCCTCCAAGGGAATTTCACTTCTCTTCCAGGGGATACTCATTAATAGTCATAAGCACTGAATAGTCCCGCCCACATGCGGGGACCCAGGAACAATAACAAATTATATGCATATACCTACATATATATATACCCGGCAATGGGTGATGTGCACTGACACGTTTCCCCCCGCGAACATTGAGACTGCAGCACACAGGCTGAAGCGGTAAAAGGGGACTTGGAGAGACACTTTGAGGGCATTCCAAAGATTCACCCTGGCACTTCCACCAACTGCAAATCCCATTACCGCCCACCCCATCGGGTTACAAACTCCGATCACCACCTACCTGGGATCCTAGCAATGCATTCTGGGTGTTGGAGTTTGGCGCTACTCGGCAGGCTTCAACCAGGTGGTGAACCATCCACATAGGGGGCGGAGCCGACTTTCTTCTACAAAGAGGGCGGTAGGATTAACCATGATGCAACCATGGAAGCTGCTATGAACATTTTTTGGGCGCTGAGGAAGGCATTTAAAGCCGAAATGCATTCGCCAAACTACCATGTCATTAAAGCTGCTTCCCTGTTGTTCCCCGATGTGGTCTCTGCTCATTTTCGAAAGGAAAGGAGGTCAAGGTGATATATATATATATATATATATATATGTAATATGCATATGTATACATATGCATCCTAAAAACATATTACTAGGCTCAAATATGCCCCAATTGCATTGTAAATCTTTTACATTTGAAATAATAAGAATGCACAAATCATGATATTTCCATGATACAGAAAAAGAAAACTGCTTCCAGTTTGCTTTGAAAACTCAACCTTTATTTTCAAAGGTGAAAAGGCAAGATCATAGAGGCAGATTAGCCTAGAGAGGCTGCATATAGAACAGTTGGAAAAAACTGGCGCTGTGCCTTTAAGACCTCCAGTAACCCCCAGGCTCCCATCATGCACCACAGGTGACAGGTCAGTTCTTTTTTCCGGCTCCTTCTGTGAGGATCCTGGAGCATTGAGCTCGCCAGTTAGTGGTTTTTGTTATCACTATTTGTTGGTTCAAAGTCGAATTTTTTAGTTTCACTCGATGTCTTTAGTACTTGGGGTACTAAATCCTGTTGTTTTTCTGACTTTAGTCTATTTTTTCCTGTCATATTTAATAAGTGCCTGGCCTTTGGAAAAAAAGATGACTAAGTCAGACCAGCACTCTGTCTGTATTACTTGTCTTCCTTCACCTCGCAGGCCAGACCAGTGCTACTACTGCAGCAAGTTTTCAAAAAGAACCCTAGAGAAAGGGAGAAGATTAAGCTACATTCTATGCAGGAGAGCGAAAAGGAAGCAGCAGGTGGCAGAGAAGAACATTCCTCGAAGAAGCCCTCCTCTAAAAAAAGGCTGGAGCGCAAATAAAAAGGTGAGAAGAGAAAACACCGGTCTCACGCCATTGAGGGACAAATCGACGTCCAAAATACCTCTGTGCTCCGAGTCAGTGTCAAAGTTGACGTCGAGGCCTCCTTCGCCGTCAAAGCGAACGACTTCAGGTGAGAAGTCCCATCACTGGCCGAAGTCGACACCACCGCGTAGGCAGGCCAGGTCTGGCTCACCTACGACGTCAGGCGACCGTCGCTCGATATTGACACATCAACGTTGAAGCCCACCTTCGAGAGTGTCCGTGGCGATGTCGAGAACACCACCAACGTCGATAGTGCCATGCGCATAGACGTCGAGCCGAACACCGAACACTGAGGGACTCAACGCCGGTAAGATGCAGCCTCTCTCCAACTACGCGTCAGCACAGGCGATCGCCATCAAGGAGGTCTGCGTCGCTAACAAGGAAGTCGCGACATTCGCCGTCCAGACGCATGGCGTCACCGAGAATGTCGACGGCAAAGAGGTCGACATCGAGACCTCGCATAGCACCATCTGTGCCTAGATGGTCAGGAAGATCATGGTCCAGAACGACGGCGAGAAGGTCGACGTCTGGGAGATCGCAGTCCAGTCACAGGTCTCCTCCTGCCAAGAGACCTAGGGCGACGTCTAGTGACAGCTCGACGCAGAAGGACGTCCAGGTTGTGACCTCCAGGAGTCTCTTCCTCCCCGGGACTCTGGATAGTGCAAGACGCTCTTAAAACCTCACCAGTTCCGGCTGCAGCTAACATCTCCCCGAGATGGCTGGGGAACATAAGGGAGTGGAAGATTCGAAGGATAACAAGACCATCACATACTCCTAGCAGATCCAGATCTCCTATAATACAATCAGTTCACTCTTCTGAGAGACGTGAGTGGCGTACCACTCCGCAGAGGTCACCTGCTTTGAGAAGGCGCACATCACGTTCTCTTAGGAGTTGGGCGTCCAGATCTCGCCGCCGCTCTCCTAAAAGATTAAACAACAGATCTTCTTTGTGGACCTCAGACTCCAGACCAGACCATCGAAGGCAGACTTCTCTCCTACTCTTTCTTCCTCTCCTCCGAGTAGAGTATCACCCATTGATCATATTGTAACCTTCAATGAGGTCTTGTGTAGGTAGGAGGTCTGCAAAGCTTCATGTTGAGATGCCTGCTTCTGCTCCTGCAACGTCAAAATCATCTTCGAAACACTTCATCACAGGTATTCATCTAGGCCTTTGCTTCTCCCCTGAGGCCTGGCCTAATAGAGCCTGCTCTTGAGAAATTCCTGACTCCAGCGTCGGTGGGGGCGGCCCGTCGCGGATTACTAAGAAGTACAAGGCTCCTGAGCAGGACCCACTTTTTCTGAGGGCTGACCCTCCTCCGGACTTGATTATTGTGTCAGCGGCACGGAAGAACCAGACTGGGGCAGTTCGAGGCATGTGGGCTGCTAAATTCATATCTTAGCATTAGATCGCCGCCTAGTGTTGGGCTCGGATGATTGCACATTGTTGTCCTGGAAGAGTCTTCGAAGTATCCTGAGATAGGTGGCTCCTCCCCTGGACTACAGTGCGCATGGGCATCGGCTCCATCCCCAGATTGTTTTTTTCCGCCATTGGGTTCGGATGTGGTCTCGACGTCTTGCTGTCGGAACCAAGTAACACTATCTTTTACCGGCCAAAAGGCCTCGATTTTCTTGCGTCGGTATTGTCTGCGCTCGGTCTCGAGTCTTCCGTCTCTTGAAGCCGGAATAAGCGGAGTTTTCTTCGCTTTCTAAACTTTGAGGCCTTCTCATCGCGACACGACAGCAAGCCTTTACGGACATGGAGCGGAGCCCGTTTAAGTACTGCCCGCTCTGTGGGTCCAAGTACCCACACATCGATCTACACCCCGTGTGTAACAAGTGCCTTTCACCGGACCACGACGACGGCAAGTGCAAGGCCTGTGCACAGTTCCGCTCCAAGAAAACTCTCAAGCTTCGGCGCGCGGTGCGCTTGGAAGCTAGGCAAGCGGCCCCAGATCCGGAGAACATCTTCGGCGACCCGGAAGAAGAGGTCCAGGGTCACCTTCTACAAATCTCCCCATCACAGACGGAGGTCGAGGCGGATCCGGGAGACGACGACGGAGTCGCGGGTCAGGTCCTCGAGTACGTCGAAGAGGTAGGAGACGACGATGAGATTTATGGGGCCGCGGCGGATAGCTCTGCGGACGAGCTCTGCCCCGAAGGTTACGAGGATACCGACCGGGACACGGGATCGCCTATCGGCCTTACCCAGGACCCGTTGCCGCAAGCCACAGCCCCGCCTTCGGGCCCGGCTACGGACTCACTTGCTGGGCACGCTGTTTCGAAACCGAAACTGAAACCGTCGGGGTCGTCAACACCTAAAATGGCCGACCCGAAATCGAAACTGAAACCAAAGGACTCGAGTGTCCCTAAGATGGCTGCCGTGCCTGTGAAGAAGTCGGTGCCCGTCACCCCGTCGGCTCCGTCGACCTCCGGTCCGCAGAAGCCGAGGAAGTCTGTCGATTCCGATGCTCCGAAATCGAAACCGACGCCCGAGGAAGGGGCCCCCAAGAAAGATGGTCGGCACGGATCAGCGGCTCCGGCGCCGTCCAAGCCCGCCAAGGTCGGCTCCAAAGAGGCTACGCCCAAGAAGTCTGCGCCCCGGCCTCAAGATTCGGAGGTGCCGAAGACGGTTTCCGCGCCCAAAACGCACAAGGCCCGCGAGGACGTCGGATCCGAGGGACCGCTCAAAGCATCCTTGTCGGCGACGAAACCCACTGGCAGTGTACCGTCCCCCATTGCGGAGTCACTGCAGAGAATCAGGGAGAAAGCCTTTGCTCCATCGGCTCCGATGCCATCACCGCAGCCGCAAAAGGACGCTCCGGCTAAGCCTTCTGGGAAACTCCTTTTTCTCTTGCCACCTAAGGAGGCGCCGAAAGCGTTTTCGACGAAATCGGCTCCGAAACAGGGTTCCTCGCTGCCTGACCCTCTTCCACGTCGGGTACTCGAATCGGAAGACGATTCAGAGCATTTCATCGATGCTGCCACCGGTAAGCTGACACTCTATAAACGGAAGTTCACTTCGGAGCCGGTGGACCCCTACGTCATCCCGTTGAAAAAGAAGAGGGTGCCCCTTGACGCCTCAGGCCTCACGGAACCGATTCAGCCTCCTCCAAGACGGAGCCCTACTCCCTCCCCAGAACACTCTGTGGGTGAGGAATATGATGAGGATGAACAGTACAATTTCCCTATCGATGAACCTGATGTACAACCAGATTCTTACGACGACACTGGTGACCAGAACACCCAAGGTGTGGGCCAAGACCCGCAGACCTTTAATGCACGTGCATCCCCGACTGAGGACTCAGCAGGATTTCATGCACTAATTGAACGGGCGGCAGCCAATCATGATGTGGACATGCATGCCGACCCGGTTGAGGAAGACTTCCTTTTTGACACCTTTGCCATATCTGAAAGGACAGTAAAGACACTTCCTATGCTGAAAGGTGTTCTCAAACATGCTGGGGACGTTTTTAAGGAGCCTACGAGGGCGAGAGTGGTCAACCCTCGCATTGAAAAGAAGTACAGGCCTGCACCTGCGGACCCCGTCTACATCCGGGGACAATTGCCACTGGACTCTCTTGTGGTTGCCAATGCCAGGAAACGTGCCAACTCCCAGACAACGGGTGAAGCTCCTCCCCCGGATAAGGAGTCCAAAGTGCTTGAGGCAGGAGGCAAAAGAGTGGCTGCACAGGCGGCTAACTTTTGGCGCATCGCAAATACACAGGCGCTCCTGGCGCGTTATGATAGGGCGCACTACGACACCCTAGAACAGGTTATACAACACCTGCCCCCACAGTTCCAAGAAGGCACCAAAATGCTTATTGAGGAAGGAAAGCTAATATCAAACGCAGCCATCAAGTGTGCACTTGACGCTGCGGACACAGCTGCTAGGGCTATCAACACTAGCGTTATGCTGCGAAGACAAGCCTGGCTCCGCATCTCAGGGTTTAAGCAGGATATTCAGACAACAATTCTGAATCAGCCAGTCAATCCTGATAGTCTGTTTGGTCCGGATGTTGACACCACCCTAGAGAAAATAAAGAAGGACACGGAAACTGCTAAGTCTATGGGGGCCCTGCAGTCCCAACAGTTTCGTGGCAGCAATTTTCGTCGCTCAGGTGCACGTGGAGTCACCAGAGGACAGATGGGTCAACAATCCCAGTTCTCCAAAGGTGGGACGCACTCCTCGTTCACTAAACAGAACAAGGGAGGTTATAGGAATAACAGCAACAGAGGTCGCGGCAGAGGAAACAACAGCTCCCGCACCTCTACTCCAAGCAAACAGTGACTTTCTGTCACTGCCCCCCGACCACCTAACACCTGTCGGGGGGAGACTGCAGCGGTTCCTGCCCGTCTGGA
Source organism: Lissotriton helveticus (assembly GCF_964261635.1). NCBI lineage: Eukaryota > Metazoa > Chordata > Amphibia > Caudata > Salamandridae > Lissotriton > Lissotriton helveticus. The sequence continues at coordinate 115,544,776 of NC_136072.1, forward strand.
GAAACATCACCACAGACAGGTGGGTGCGACAACTAATCCAGTATGGTTATTGCCTAGAGCTGAAATCCACTCCACCCAACATCCCACCGAGGCAAAGGCCTATGTCCGCAGAGCACTTGCACTTATTGCAGCAGGAAGTGGTGGCGATGCTGCAAAAAGGCGCAATCGAGCTCGTGCCGGTGGGGGAGGAAGGCACAGGGGTATATTCCCTGTACTTCCTTATTCCAAAGAAGGACGGTTCTCTCAGGCCCATTCTCGATCTACGTCCCCTCAACCTGTACATACTGTCAGAGCATTTCCATATGCTTACACTGCAGCAGATTCTTCCCTTGCTAAACCAGGGAGATTTCTTAGCGACCTTAGATCTCAAGGATGCTTATTTCCACATTCCACTACACCCGTCACACAGGAAATACCTGAGGTTCACTATTCAAGGCAGGCACTACCAGTTCAAAGTCCTACCCTTCGGAGTCACTACGGCCCCGAGGGTGTTCACCAAGTGTCTAGCGACAGTGGCGGCGCACCTCAGGAGGCAGAATATCCATGTCTACCCCTACCTAGACGACTGGCTCGTACAAGCCAAGTCAGAGCAACAGTGCGCCGCAGACATGTCGACTACAATTCACCTTCTTCACGATCTGGGTTTCTCCCTAAATTACCCAAAATCGCATCTTCAGCCGGCACATGTCCGGCAGTTCCTGGGTGCTACGATCAACACCCTGACAGCCATGGCTCAGCCAAACCAAGTCAGAATCGACAGCATTCAGTCACTGATCCAACGATTCCGACCAAGACACTCCCTGCCAGCGAGAGTGTTCATGCAGTTGATTGGCATGATGGCCTCCTGCATCTTCATAGTCCCTCACGCACGGTTACATATGCGCCCGCTCCAGGAGTGCTTAGCGAATCAGTGGACACAGGCTCGTGGGCAATTGACAGACCTAGTGTTGGTTACCAGTCGGGCATACGACTCTCTGCATTGGTGGACTCCACACAACCTTTGCAAGGGCCGACTGTTCCACGAGCCCGTGCCGCAGATTGTCCTGACAACGGACGCATCTCTCCAGGGCTGGGGAGCACATGTGCTCACTTACACAGTGCAGGGACTATGGACGACGCAGCAACAGAAGATGCACATCAACTATCTGGAACTGAGGGCAATCTTCATGGCGCTCAAGTCCTTCATTGTACATCTGAGCAACAAGGTCGTGCTAGTCCGGACGGACAACATGACCGCGATGTACTACATTCAGAAACAGGGGGGCACCCACTCGCCACAGCTGTCTCATCTGGCTCAGAGCATGTGGAAGTGGGCCATTCAGAGGAACATTTTCCTCATGGCAGAACACCTCCCGGGCAAGGACAATCAGATGGCGGATCTGCTCAGCAGATACAGCCATCAGATGCACGAGTGGGAGATACACCCTTCTGTTCTCCACCCGTTCTTCCAGCAGTGGGGTCATCCGGAGATAGACCTGTTCGCAACAAAGGAGAACGCAAAATGCCGACTCTTTGCCGCCAGGTTCCCTCACCCACAGTCGCAGGGGAATGCGATATGGATGAACTGGTCAGGCAAATTTGCATACGCTTTTCCGCCAGCCCCTCTAATACCGCTGGTCGCAAGAAAGCTAAGGCAGCACTCCATGACTCTCGTCCTGGTTGCTCCAACGTGGGCACGACAAGCTTGGTACACCACGTTCCTCGAACTCTCAGTGGTGCCGCATCAAAGACTGCGCCTCACGCCCAGTCTTTTGACGCAGAACCATGGAGACATTCAGCATCCAGATCCACGACAGCTCAACCTGGCGATCTGGCTCCTGAAGTCCTAGAGTTTGGATACCTTAACCTACCTCCAGAATGCATGAGTATCATCAAGGAGGCGAGGAAACCAACTACTAGAGCATGCTATGCTGCTAAGTGGAAGCGTTTTGTCATCTACTGTACGTCCAATGACATCAACCCACTAGATGCATCTATTCCCAACATCATCTGCTATCTGTTACATCTCTACAAGTGCAATCTGGCGTACACTTCCATTAGGATACATCTCTCAGCCATAGCGGCTTATCTTCAGAACAGGCAGCACCTCTCTGTCTTCAGAGTGCCCGCCATTAAAGCCTTCCTTGAAGGTCTGAAGAGAGTCATTCCCCCAAGAACACCACCAGCTCCGGTGTGGAACCTCAACGTCGTTCTCACCAGACTGATGGGGCCACCATTTGAGCCACTGCACTCGTGTGAGCTCCAATTCCTTACGTGGAAAGTGGCCTTTCTGATAGCTATTACGTCTCTGAGGCGTGTCAGTGAGCTGCAAGCACTCACCATACAAGAGCCGTTCATTCAAATTCACCCAAATAGGGTAGTGCTACGCACTAACCCTAAATTCCTTCCTAAGGTGGTGTCACAGTTTCATCTTAACCAAACTATTGACTTACCAGCATTCTTTCAAAACCCGCAAACGGTGGCGGAAAGAATGCTCCATACCTTAGATGTACGGAGGGCGTTGATGTACTACATAGACAGAACACAACCCTTTAGAAAGACAAAACAACTCTTTGTTGCCTTCGCACCACAACACAAAGGCAACCCAATTTCCAAAGCAGGGATAGCCAGGTGGATTGTTAAGTGCATCCAGATATGTTATCGAAAAGCCAAGCGCACTTTAACAATACCCCCCAGAGCGCACTCCACACGCAAACTGGGGGCATCCATGGCTTTCCTAGGGAACATTCCTTTAGAGGATATTTGCAGAGCAGCCACGTGGGTCACACCACATACCTTCACAAAACACTACTGTGTTGATGTGCATTCCAAGCAGCAAGCAGCTGTAGGACAGGCTGTTCTCAAGACACTTTTTCAGGTTTCTGCAGCTGGCACGGGCAACCGCCGCTGATGGAGGGACTGCTATGTATTCTATGCTAAGATATGAATTTAGCAGCCCACATGCCTCGAACTGAATATGCTACTTACCAGTATGCATCTGTTCTTGGCATGTAGGGCTGCTAACATTCATATCGCCCGCCCTCCTCCCCGGTGCCTGTCGCAGCTGCAGATATACTATTGTATTTATTCGTTAGCATGGACATCCTTTACACTTTCACTCCATCTCCTGCCACAATGGCGAAAAACAATCTGGGGATGGAGCCGATGCCCATGCGCACTGTAGTCCAGGGGAGGAGCCACCTATCTCAGGATACTTCGAAGACTCTTCCAGGACAACAATGTGCAATCATCCGAGCCCAACACTAGGCGGCGATCTAATGCTAAGATATGAATGTTAGCAGCCCTACATGCCAAGAACAGATGCATACTGGTAAGTAGCATATTCATCATCATCTGCGGTAACCCCGGTAAAGACAGTAAGGCCATGGATTTCATTGGCAAGAGGATGTGCAAAACCTCCGCACCCTATATGAAGGTAGCCAGCGCCTTGGCCTTACTGAGTTGGTATGACCGCTCTCTGTGGGACTCTCTTGCAAGCTTCACAGAGAAGCTACCAAAGCAAGACAGTCAGGGCTTCCAGGAGATCCTTCAGGAGGGGGTCTGGTGTGCAATTAGGTCATAAGTGCTGAAGCGGATGCCTCTGATCTCGCTGCCCATGGATATTCACATGGGATCCGTGCCCGCCGCTCTTCCTGGCTGAAACTGACTGGTTTGAAGCTAGAGGCTCAACATCGGTATCTAAATCTTCCCTTCAATGGTACATCGCTCTTCAGCTCTCACGCTGATGACGAAATGTCTAGAATGAAGACCAAACTAGACACTGTGAAGGGGGCTGGTCTGAGGAGAAGAGGAAGGACTTCAGGCGACGCTATCATCCCTATGACTGACGACAATATCATCAGAGGGTTCAAACCCCTCAGTGGTCTTCCCAACAGCATCAAGGAAAATCTCAGTCAAATCCGCGTCGTTCTGGTAGAGGACGAGGAGGAATCTCGAGACAATCCACACCTGCTACTAAGCAACAACAGAAGCAGTGAATGCTTGCTTCCCCAATCTCCGTTACCCACTCCGGGGGGGGGGGGGGGGGGGGGTTGTTATCCGTTTTTATTTGGAAGAGTGGACCAAAATCACACTAGAGAAGTGGGTGCTCAATATTGTGAGGAATGGGTACTCCATCAGGTTCAAGTCCCCACCACCTGCTATTCCTCCTTGACAAACTGTCATCCATCGCATAAGTCTTCTAAGGGAAGAATTTTCCTCTCTACTCCTAAAGGAGGTCATCGAAGAGGTCCCATGGCATCAACGTCGTCAAGGAATCTACTCCAGATACTTCTTGTTCCCAAAGAAAGGTCCAAACAAAGAGTTAAGACCTATACTAGATCTAAGGCTTCTCAACAAGTTCGTTCTGAGGGAGAGGTTCAGAATGCTGGTGTTACATAAATAATCCCGCACTTAACTCAGGTGGATTGGATGTGCTTTGTAGATCATCAAGATGCCTATTTCCACTTCCCAGTCTCTCCAAAGCATCGGAAGTTTCTAAGGTTCCAGATTCAATCAGACGACTTGCAGTTCACAGTCCTGCCTTTCGGGCTGAAATCAGCGCCTTGCACATGTTCGAAGTGCATGGCAGTAGTATCTGCATTCTTAAGGAGAAACAAATCTTCATCTACCCTTACCTAGACGATTGGCTTCTCAAGTGTGCCGCTCCAACTCTTCTACAGAAACACCTCTCTTGCTGCATTCATTTTCTGCATCAGTTAGGTCTGCACGTCCATTAAAAAAAATCCATCCTTAATCCAACTAAGAGGATCCATTGCCTAGATGCAACTTTAGAACAGTACACGCAAAAGGGTATCCTTAGGAGGAGAGACTATCATCCCTTTTCCACAAGTGCCAGACCCTCCTGAAGATACCTCATCCCACGGCCAGGCAGGTCTCATCTCTACTAGGTTTGACGGCCTTGCGCATTTTTCTAGTTCCAAATGCCAGACTTCACATGAGACCTCTACAGCAGACTCTAGAGGATCAATGGTCGCAAATTTCCAATTGCTGGGAGGACACTATAACTATAACTCTGTCTATCCGGCTCTCCATCAGATGGTGGATGCGACGGACTCATCTCCTGATAGGAGCCCCCTTTCAAGAGGAACTGCCCAAGCAGACTCTGGTGCCGGATGCGTCCTTTCAGGGATGGGGCACTCACATGGGGTCCCTACAGATCCAAGGAATGTGGTCAGAGAGAGAACCGCTTTACCACATAAACATGCTGAAGCTCAGAGCAATGCATCTGGCTCTCAAGGCGTTTTTTCCTTCCATCAAATCGAATGCTCTGCTTGTTCAGATGGACAATACAACAACGATGTACTACCTGAACAAGCAGGGGGGGCACCAGTTCATGACCCCTGTCGTTAGAAGCGCAGGTGATTTGGAAGTGGCTTCTAGCACGAGACATGAAGATTTCCGCAATTGACTTACCAGGCTTCCTCAACGTCCAAGCGGACGGCCTAAGCAAGACATTTCTCAGAAGCACACGACTGGGTGCTAAAACAAGAAGTGGTGCAAGACCTCTTTCACAGCTGGGGAATACCAGACCTAGATCTCTTCGCGGTCGCAGAAAGCGCAAAATGCCTCGACTTCGCCTCCAGATACCCTCAACCAGGCTCCAAGGGGAATGATCTGTTGATAGACTGGTCAGAGACATTACTGTACGCCTTTCCACCAGTCCCCCTCATTCCCTGGTGATCAGGAAACTGTACGAATCCAAGACAGAGAAGATCCTGGTTGCGCCAGAGTGGCCTCGCCAATGGTGGTACCCGGACCTTCTTCATCTGTCCAAAGTACCACACAGGAGATTACCATGTCATCCGGATCGACTGACCAAGGCGGGCGGCAAGGTGTGTCGAGGCACTCCCCCACCCAACCTGCCACCCCTGAGGTTAGCAGCATGGCTCCTGAGTTCATCCAATATGGAAAATTAGGTCTCTCTCAAGACTGCATGCAGATCTTGAAGGAGGCACGGAGACCTTCTACGAGAAAGTCTTACTTTTTTAAGTGGACGCGCTTTTATATGTGGTGTACTGCTGAGGGTCACGACCCTATTTGAGGTCAGGAACAGGTTACCCTACTTACTGTATCTGAAAGAAACAGGTTAGTATTAGATTCCTTACCTTAGAATATCCCCAGGCGTCAGTCTGGATCCAGAAACTTTTGCGTAGCAGTACCCCTGCGCGTCGGTAGGCGTCGTCTGCAGGCGTCCCCTGCGGCTCCGCGTCGTCGGCGTCGTGCGCCGTGATGACGTCGCTGGAGTATATAGACGCCGCCTCCGCGCGCTGACGTCAGTTCTTCTTTTTTCCGCGCCAGTTAGCGCAGATCCGAAGAGCAGTACTCCGGTCTTTTGACCAAGTTTTTTGTTAACTGATTGATCTTTACGGTGCCGGTAGGATGCCCGGTTTCAAGAGTTGTGACGAGTGCGACCGCATGATGTCGGTCACCGACCACCATCGACTCTGCCTCCGGTGTCTGGGCGCGGACCACGACGTGGAGTCCTGCGTCGACTGTCGGGCCTTGACTGGAAAAGCTAGGCGGGAGCGGTCCCGCAAGCTTCTCGAACTCCGGTTGTCGGCCCCGCGTCGAGAGCGGTCCCGGTCCGGTCGGAGGTCGAGGGAGCGGTCGAGGGAGCGGTCGCGGAGCCGCCATGGGCGCTCCGGGAGTCGCCACCATTCCTCCGGCTCGTCAGGTAAGCACAAGAAGTCGGGGCGTCGCCATCGCACCCCCGACTCCCCCCCGACGCCCGCGTGCTGCGGCCGGGGGCTCGGGTGACCCCACCCCCGCGGTCCCGCATGGGTCGCCGACGCCGTCTACCCCACACCTGTCGGTCCCTGGGGAAGGCGCGTCGCGTGAGGAGATCGAGGCCTTCCTCATTGCTATGAGGGCGAGGTCTTCTCCGGCGGGGCCTTCGGCGCCTGCGGGCCCGTCGGTCCCGTCTGGGGGCCCGAGCGGTTCGGGTGCTCCTGCCCCGGCGCCGCCGGTGGCTCCGGCCCCGGCGCCGCTGGTTCCCTCTGGTTCGTCGCCGGCTGGTCTCCCGGCCTCTCCGGCGTCGGTTCCTGTGGGCCAGCCCGTGGTACCGCCCCCGCGTGGTGCAGCGACTCCGCCGTCGGCTCCGGCCGGCGTCGGGTCCCCGGCACCGACGCCGCGCGGCGCCACCCCCCTTTCCTCCCCGACTCCGGACTCGGAGCCGGACCGGCGTCGGCCGACGCCGGACCCGACGCCGATGGGGCCCGTTGACCCCGATGTCTATATCGTCGACCCAGAATATGGGTATGACGAGGAGGAGTATGGAGAGGGTTGGGAGGGGTCTGAGGACCCTCTGTCCCGTGCCTGCCAGTACGATGTGGACTGGGTAGGTGATCTGGGTGATGCCAGTGGCCTGGACGAGTCGCCCAACCCTGGGTTTGTCTCTCCGTCCCCTGTAGCGTCCGAGGCGGGTGCTGCCTATTCGGTGGTCCTGATGAGGGCTGCCAAGGCCTTACACCTTGAGCTCCCCGTCGCGAAGGTCAAACCGAATATCCTGACGGAAGTTTTTAAACCGCAGTCATGCCCCCAGGAGCCTCTGCTGCCGTTTAATGAGGCCCTGACGGATGTCCTTCTGGGCACCTGGTCCAGGCCCGCCTCTGGTGCGCCGGTTGACCGGAACGTTGCCAGGCGTCACCGTCCCTGCGCGGACGACCCTGCCTTCCTGTCCACCCATCCCTCCCCGGAGAGTCTGGTGATCCAGGCCTCCACTTCGCAGTCCGCATTTCCGTCGGCTCCGCCCGACCGGGAATCAAAGAGGTACGACCAATTTGGAAAGAAAGTGTTTTCCTCTTTGAGTGCTGGGCTGCGGTCTTGTAACACCGCGTGCCTCTTGGGCCGCTACACCCACTCCCTGTGGGATACGGTCGAGGAGTGTTTGCCGCAATGCCCCCAGGAAGTGCGGGACAAGCTCACCCGGGCCTTTGTTGAAGGCCGGGATGCGGCGCGGTACTCGATCCGTTGTGGTCTGGACACCACGGACTCACTGGGACGAGCCATGTCCACTACGGTGGCGATTCGTCGCCATGCCTGGCTGAGATCTGCCAACTTCTCACCAGACGTCCAAAATACGCTTATGGACATGCCATTTGATGGCAGTCGCCTATTTGGTGACAAAGCGGACCACGCGCTGGAGCGCTTCAAGGACTCCAGGGTCACGGCCAAGTCCTTGGGTCTCTCGACCCAGACCCAGCGCCAGCAGACGGGTTCGTTTCGGCCCTTTCGTGGCCAAGGGAGAGGAGGTCCCACACGTGCTGCCAGCCACGCGGCGCAGAGCGCTCCCCAGCGCGGTGGCGCCCGTGGTTTCCGCCGTGGTGGCGGTAGAGGCCAGCGTCGTGGTCAGTCCACGCCTCCCTCCGCTGCGGCATCCAAGCCTTCCTAGTCCGAGCTTTCGGGCTCACGTGACGCCAGTGGGTGGCAGGGTTCGCCATCACCACTCCCGCTGGCGCGCGATAACATCGGACAGGTGGGTGCTGCAGCTTGTCCGAAGGGGCTATGCCCTCCCCTTCGAGTCCACTCCTCCAGCCATGCCACCGCAGAACCACCGTGTGTCGGGGGACCACTTGGCACTTCTGCAGGAGGAAGTTACGGCCCTCTTGGCCAAGGGGGCCATCGAGCGCGTTCCTGGGCCAGAAGTAGGGTGTGGTTGCTACTCCCACTACTTTCTGGTACCCAAGAAGGACAAGGGAGGCCTGCGTCCTATCTTGGATCTACGGAACGTCAACGGCTTCCTCCGGAAGGAGAAGTTCAAGATGTTGACTTTGGCTCAGGTCTTGGCTGCTCTAGACCCACACGACTGGATGGTAGCGTTGGACTTGCAGGATGCGTACTTTCACATCCCCGTCCTGCCGGCCCACCGGCGTTACCTGCGGTTCACGGTAGGCCACGAGCATTTTCAGTTTATCGTGCTCCCATTCGGCCTTACCAGCGCCCCACGGGTGTTCACGAAAGTGATGGCGGTGGTCGCAGCTCATCTGCGCCGGTTAGGGGTTTCAGTCTTCCCCTACCTCGACGACTGGCTGTTGAAGGCGGGCTCGCCCCAGACAGTCGTCCACCACCTTCAGATGACGGCAGACCTCCTGCACGAGTTGGGGTTTTCCATCAATGTGCCGAAATCACACCTGTGTCCCTCTCAAAAGCTCCTTTTCATCGGAGCGGTTCTCGACTCGGCGCAGTTTCGGGTTTATCCCCCGGAACGGCGGGTCCGGGATATTCAGGCTCTGATTCCCATCTTTCAGCCGTTATCCCGGGTTTCGGTCAGGTTGACGCTGCGGCTTCTGGGGCTGATGGCCTCCTGCATCCTTCTGGTGCATCACGCCAGATGGCGGATGCGGGCTCTGCAGTGGGACCTGAAGTTTCAGTGGGCCCAGCATCAGGGCAACCTATCCGACCATGTCCTGATCTCGGAGGGCACTGCGAGACAGTTGCAGTGGTGGCTTACAGACCGCGATTGGGTCAGGGGCAGATCCCTCTCCCTTCCCCAGCCGGAGCACGTGGTTGTGACGGACGCGTCCCTCCAAGGCTGGGGTGGCCACTTGGGAGAGGCGGAGATCAGAGGCCTCTGGTCTCCGGCGGAGTCCCGGCTCCATATCAACATGTTGGAGCTGCGGGCGATTCGCCTGGCACTGAAGGCATTCCTCCCCTTTGTCAACGGGAGTGTAGTGCAGGTGTTCACGGACAACACCACCGCCATGTGGTACTGCAACAAACAGGGCGGTGTGGGGTCGTGGACCCTTTGCCAAGAGGCTCTGCGCCTCTGGCAATGGCTGGAACGTCAGGGCGTGACTCTGACGGTTCAACACCTGGCAGGTTCTCTGAACGCCAGGGCGGACGAACTCAGCCGTCGGTGCTCGGTGGATCACGAATGGCGTCTGAACTCGGATGTGGCGAGAGGCCTCTTTCAGCAATGGGGAGAGCCTTGGTTAGATCTATTCGCCACAGAAGAGAACGCGCAATGTCATCAGTTCTGCGCGTTGGAGTTTCCAAGACGGCACTCGCTCGGCGACGCCTTTCGGCGCGAGTGGAGTTGCGGTCTGTTGTACGCCTTTCCGCCTATACCACTTCTGCCCAGAGTGCTGAAGAAGATCAGGCGCGACCGGGCCCAAGTTATCCTTGTGGCTCCGGACTGGGCTCGAAGGTACTGGTATCCCGAGCTACTCAGCATGACAGTCGGTCCCTCGATCCGCCTGCCCCTTCAGGAGGACCTTCTGTCGCAGCAGCAGGGGACGGTCCTCCACCCGAACCTGTCCAGTCTCCACCTCCATGCGTGGAGATTGAGCGGCGACAGTTGAGGCCATTTGACTTGCCTCCTGAAGTCTGTGATGTCATTCTGGCAGCCAGGCGTCCCTCCACAAAGTCGGTATACGCCTGCCGGTGGAACAGATTTGTGGCATGGTGCACAGCAAAGGCTGTGGATCCCCTTTCTGCCCCTCTATCTGAGGTTCTCCTCTTCCTCCTTTCCCTTGCCCAGCAGGGCTCTGCTCTGGGCACTATCAAGGGCTATCTTTCTGCCCTTTCCGCCTTCTTGAGGCTACCTGATCAGCCATCTTTGTTCAAGTCCCCTATTGTGTTAAGATTCTTAAAGGGCATCACGCACATGTATCCTCCAGCTCCGTTCGTGATGCCTCAGTGGGACTTGTACCTGGTTTTGACTTTCCTGATGTGCGCTCCCTTTGAGCCCCTTCATTCCTGTCCTCTCCGTCTTCTCACCTTAAAGACGGCCTTCCTGGTAGCCATCACCTCTGCCAGGAGAGTGAGTGAGCTCCAGGCTCTTTCTGTTCAACCTCCTTTCTTGTCTGTTCATCCTGATAAGGTGGTTCTTCGGACCAGACCTTCTTTCCTGCCCAAGGTAGTCTCTGCTTTTCACATTGGGCAGTCCATCACCTTGCCCTCCTTCTTCCCGCCTCCGCATCCTTCAAAGGATGAAGAGCGGCTCCATCGTCTGGACCCAAAACGTGCGCTTTCATTCTATATGGATCGCACACGCCAGTTCCGGGTGGATGACCAACTGTTTGTTGGCTACGTGGGTGAGAAGAAGGGAAGGGCGGTACAGAAACGGACCATCTCTCGGTGGGTCGTCCTGTGCATCAAAGCATGCTACTCTTTGGCTCGGAAGGAGCCTCCTGTTGGGCTGAGGGCCCATTCCACTCGGGCCACGGCGGCTACTACTGCCCTGGGCCGGGGAGTCCCTTTGCAGGACATTTGCCAGGCGGCCACGTGGGCCTCGCTGCACACCTTTGCGAGGCACTACTGCCTGGACAGTCAAGTCCGGAGGGATGGCTTCTTTGGCCGTTCGGTCCTCCAGGACTTTCTGGTGTAGGTTGTATTGGTTCGCAGACCCACCACCGGGGTTGGTATTGCTGGGGTATCTATTCTAAGGTAAGGAATCTAATACTAACCTGTTTCTTTCAGATGAACAAGTTACTTACCTTCGGTAACGATATATCTGTAAGAAACAGTAGTTAGTATTAGATTCCTTACCGCCCCGCCCATCCTCCCCGTTCTGCGAACTGATACCTAGGGTTAGGGACATCCCTTTCAGGGCCCTAGTTTCAAATGGCACCAGTGTTGGTTCTCACATGGCTCTGCGTGTTCTGGCGCGGAAAAGCTGTGTGCAAAGAACTGACGTCAGCGCGCGGAGGCGGCGTCTATATACTCCAGCGACGTCATCACGGCGCCCGACGACGCGGAGCCGCAGGGGACGCCTGCAGACGACGCCTACCGACGCGCAGGGGTACTGCTACGCAAAAGTTTCCGGATCCAGACTGACGCCTGGGGATATTCTAAGGTAAGGAATCTAATACTAACTACTGTTTCTTACAGATATATCGTTACCGAAGGTAAGTAACTTGTTCATTTGGCCAAAGCAGGTTTGCAATATTTCTCCATAAAGGTTCACCTGGCAGCGATAACAGCATATAGAAAGTCCCCCACTCAGGTCTCTTTCTTTCAGATGCCAGTTGTCAAGGACTTCCTGGAGGGTCTTAAAAAGGTCTACCCACCAGGTAGGTGCCCATCTCCTCCCTGGGAGCTTAACGTGGTCCTCTCTAAGTTAATGGGACCCCCAGTCAAACCTATCCACAAAGCCGCCCTGCAACATCTTTCATGGAAGACTGCATTTCTCATGGCAATCACATCTGCTTCTTGCAGAGTGAGCGAGATACAAGCCTTGTGCTCTTCAGAGACTTATCTTGTTTAGAGTAGAGTGATGCTTAGTACTCACCCGAGGTTCCTTCCTAAGGTGGTCTCGGAGTTTCACATCAAACAGTCAATTACTCTTCCTACTTTCTTTGCAAACCGTGTCACCCCTGCTGAGAGAACTTTGCACTCTCTAGATCTGAAAAGAGTGTTAAAGTGTTATCTAGATAAAACAAAGAGTGTACGGAAGGTGGGCACGCTGTGTGTCAATTATGGTCCATTGAACACAGGTTTTCCTGCCTCTGAAAGGTCCATTGCTAGATGGATAGTGGCATGTATCATGTTATCCTATCAGCTGGCACACAAGCAGCTCCCGGATAAGCAGAGAGTCATTCTACAAAGGGTAAAGCCGCTACTATAGCGATGCTTAGTAATGTACCTGTTCAGGAAATATGTAAAGCGGCAACATGGCGTTCGCTGCACACTTTCGCACGCCATTATTGCCTTTATTCTGACACTCAAGCTGATGCTAGGTTTGGGCAAGCATCCTTTAGAAACTTGTTTGGGTAATATATGGTTCGAGGCATATGGGCTGCAGATGGTACATTTATGAATAGATCGCCATCTGGTGTTGGGCTCGGATGATTGCACTTTGTTTTTCTTCTGGAGAAGTCTTTGTCGTCATAGGTGACTCCTCCTCTCGGTGTTAGTGCGCATGGGCATCGGCTCCATCCTTAGATTGTTTTTTTCCGCCATCGGGTTCGGATGAGGATCGAAGCGCTCCGGACCGACTTCAACAAAGAAGGTTATAACCGGCGCGTATTCCTTTCCAAATCGACGGTATCGTTATCGAACGCGACTTCACTCCATACCGACGCGATTCGAAGGACGACGACTACGAGAAACTCGACGTAGTCCAGCCCGGGGTCCATGGAAAGGACTCCATTCAAAAAATTTCCAACGTGTGGTGCTAAGTTCCCACACAAGGACCTACACGAAGTGTGCAACCTCTGCTTGTCCCCTGAACACGAATCCAGGGACTGTGAGGCCTGTGCAGCGTTCTCGTCAAAGTCGACGATTAGAAACCGTCGAGCCCGAAGACACGAGGTATCGAGAATGCAGTCACAAGCAATCCCGGAGCTGTTCGAGGACCAGCAACCAGAAGAGGAGGAAGAAGAGGCCGACGAGGCGGGGTCAGAAGCGGACGAGTCCGACGTCGAGGAGATCGACGTCCAACAAACCGTGAGTGACGACGTCCCTTTACCGAAAAACAGACCCCGCACGGTGTCGACCCCGCCCTCGAGCCCGGTCAGACAACCGAAAAAAGTTTCCAACGCCCCGCCTTCGAGCCCGGCAACGAAACAGAAACCGAAACACTCGGTCCCCCATCATAGTGGTTCCGGTTCCGATAAACCAACCACATCGACACCGAAGCACCAGGTCAAGGAAAGCTCGAAGTCGAAGCAGTCCATGTCGACACCGAAACACGCTTCGGCGCCGAAAACACCCTCGACACCGGGGACATCTTCGATACCGAAGAAATCGGATCCGAACAAAACTTCGGCACCAAAAACACAAATGGACATTTCAAAGAAAAGACACCTTTCGGAACCGAAAACTGCGGTACCGACACAGGAACACGGAACGGATCCTAAACAAAAGACTTTGTTTATTGACCCAAAGACTGGCAAGGTAGTCACAGAGCTACCTAAAGAGAGGAAACATGAACATTTGGACGACAAGGCTCATCCAAAGAAGAGAACAATGGGGACGAATACAACTCCTCCCCCTTCTCCCAAACCTCACACACCATCTTCGCCTATTCCTCACAATAGGCCAGATATTCCTCCCACACGTCCATCTACACCTACAACAGATGGAGAAAGTGACACAGGGGAGGGGGGACACCCTGGGGATGATGAGGACACAATCCCAGAGGAGGCAGACCCATGGGAGGAGTATAATGTGGGATCAGGTAATGATACCGACCTTGAGTCATATCCCTCAAAACCTTCACCTCCTGATGACAATACTGGGTTTGCACAACTCATTACTAGAGCAGCAACATTTCATAAGGTAGACCTACATACAGAACCTCTAGTACAGGACTTCTTATTAGAGACACTACCTACTGCACAAAGAACATCAGGAACACTACCAATGCTAAAAGGCCTTCTCAGTCATACATCAGAGATATTCAAAGACCCAGTGAGGGCTAGGGTATTGAACCCAAGAATTGATAAAAAATATAGGGCAGCTCCAAAAGACCCAATATACATTAAGGGACAAATTCCTCTAGACTCACTAGTGGTCACAAACGCTCGCAAGAGAGCAAACTCTTTATCTACGGGAGAAGCGCCACCTCCTGACAAAGAGTCTAAACTAATAGATGCCTCTGGCAAGAGAGTAGCATCTCAAGCGGCAAACAGTTGGCGCATAGCTAATACGCAAGCACTACTTGCAAGGTATGACAGAGCGCATTATGATGAATTAGAAGGACTCATCAAACATCTCCCTAAAGAACATCAAAAGAGAGCTGATCAACTTATACAAGAAGGGAAGTTAATTACTAACACTTCAATAAAGTGCGCCCTAGACGCGGCAGAAACTGCGGCAAGGTCGACAAATACAAGCATCATGCTAAGGAGACATGCATGGCTCAGAGTGTCAGGATTCAAACAAGAGGTACAAACCTCGTTACTTAATCAACCTTTTGATGGGAAAACACTTTTTGGCACAGGGACAGATGAGGCCCTAGAAAAAATGAAAAAGGATACAGAAACGGTTAAATCAATGGGAGCATTGCAGCAGCCGACACAAAGAGGTTCCTTTCGTAGATCCACCTATAGAGGAGGATCCAAAAGTACAGGTACAAACCAACAGCAAACCTCTTTTACACCTACATCACCCAGAGGTAATTCTAGAGGTGGATACAGGGGTAACAACAACAAGGGTAGAGGTCGCGGAAACAACAACAACCGCAACTCTCCAACCCCAAAACAGTGACTTCATAGAGCTTCCCCCAGACCATATAACACCGGTAGGGGGACGCCTATCACAGTTCCTACCTGTCTGGGAAAACATCACATCAGACAAGTGGGTAAGACAAATTATCCAACATGGTTATTGCCTAGAACTCACAGCTACCCCACCAAACATCCCCCCCAAACAGCGTCCAATGAAACAAGATCACCTGACACTGTTAAAACAGGAAGTAATATCACTGCTAGAAAAGCATGCCATAGAGAAGGTTCCACAGCACCAACAGGGAACAGGAGTATACTCCCTATACTTCCTAATCCCCAAAAAGGACGGGTCTCTAAGGCCAATACTGGACCTAAGACCTCTCAACGCATACATAAATTCGGAACATTTCCACATGGTCACGCTCCAACAAGTACTTCCTTTACTGAAGAAAGGGGACTTTCTTTCTACACTGGATCTAAAAGACGCTTACTTTCATATCCCTATTCACAAAGCCCACAGGAAATACCTCAGGTTTGTGGTAGAAGGACAACATTATCAGTTCAAAGTCCTCCCATTTGGTGTCACGACGGCACCAAGGGTGTTCACAAAATGCCTGGCAGTGGTAGCAGCTCACCTAAGAAGACAACAAATTCATGTCTTCCCATACTTGGACGACTGGCTAATAAAAGCCAGGTCGCAAGAGGAGTGTCTGCAACACACACAAAAGACAATTCAGCTACTACACCAGCTAGGGTTCACGGTGAACTACACAAAGTCACACCTACAACCAAACAAAGTTCAACAATATCTGGGGGCTACCATAGACACAGAAAAAGCCAAAGTGTACCCCAACCCAATAAGAGTCCAAGCAATGCTTACAATCATTCAGAGATTTCAGCCACAACACTCACTAACAGCAAGAGTGTTCATGCAGCTACTAGGTATGATGTCATCCTGCATACTGCTAATACCATATGCAAAACTACAAATGCGTCCGCTACAAGAATGCTTAGCGACACAGTGGAATCAGGCTCAAGGACAGATTACGGATCTGGTGTTGGTAGACGACCGCACACACCGCTCTCTGAAGTGGTGGAACAGAACAAACATTACCAAGGGGCGGTCGTTCCTAGAGCCAATTCCACAGGTGACAATAACAGCAGACGCATCGCTCACCGGATGGGGAGCACATATGGACAAATACACAGTACAAGGAAGGTGGAGTGTGCAGGAAAAAACACTGCACATCAACTATCTAGAACTACTGGCAGTGTTTCTAGCATTGAAAGCCTTTCAGATACATGTTATCCACAAAGCAGTCCTGATCAGAACAGACAACATGACAGCAATGTATTATATTCAAAAACAGGGGGGGACGCACTCTCTCCAATTATCCAGACTAGCACAGGAGATTTGGAGATGGGCCATTCCTCAAAACATCTATCTGTTAGCCGAACACCTACCAGGAGTTCAAAACCAGATAGCAGACATCTTAAGCAGACAGTCGGAACAAATACACGAATGGGAACTGCACCAACAAATACTGCAGCCATTCTTCCAAAGATGGGGACAACCAGAGATAGACCTATTTGCCACTCATCAGAACGCAAAATGCCAAAGCTTCGCGTCCAGGTACCCACATCACCTGTCGCAGGGCAATGCGTTATGGATAAATTGGTCCAACAAATTTGCATACGCTTTTCCCCCTCTCCCACTAATCCCATTAGTGGTCAGGAAACTGCAACAACATTCAATGACCATGATACTAGTAGCACCCACGTGGGCAAGACAGCCGTGGTTCACCACGCTCCTGCAACTCTCACAAGTGCCACATCAAAAGCTACGAATTCTACCCATGCACCTTACACAGAACCATGGAGAGATAATGCACCCAGATCCAACTCAATTGAACTTAGCGATCTGGCTCCTGAAATCCTAGAATTTGGGTACTTAGATCTCCCCCCAAATTGCAAGGAAATAATCAAACAAGCGAGACGTCCAACCACCAGAGCATGCTATGCAGCTAAGTGGAAGAGGTTTGCTATACACTGCACTAATAACAATATCAACCCTCTAGACGTATCAACAAGGGAGATTATTTGCTACTTGTTACACTTACAGCAATGTAATCTAGCGTACACATCTATCAGAGTACATCTAGCAGCTATAGCAGCATACCTACAAAATAGGCAGCGCATATCACTGTTCAGAGTACCAGCGATAAAAGCATTCATGGAAGGGCTTAAAAGAGTCATTCCACCAAGATTACCACCTTCCCCAGTCTGGAACCTCAACGTAGTACTCACCAGACTAATGGGGCCACCCTTCGAACCTATGCATAGGTGCGAAATACAATTCCTTACATGGAAGGTGGCATTCCTTATAGCCATTACCTCACTCAGAAGAGTAAGCGAGTTACAGGCATTAACAATACAAGAACCATTCCTACAGATACACCAGAATAAAGTGGTTCTTAGAACAAACCCAAAGTTCTTGCCTAAAGTAATTTCAGCATTCCACATCAATCAGCCAGTGGAATTACCAGTCTTCTTTCCAAAGCCACAGACGGTGGCAGAAAGGGCTCTACATACACTAGATGTTAAAAGAGCCATTTCATACTACATAGAAAGAACACAAGACTTCAGGAAAACTAAACAACTATTTGTAGCATTTTCCCCAACACATAAGGGCAATCCTATCTCTAAAGCAGGCATCGCAAGATGGATTGTAAGATGTATACAAATATGTTACATTAAAGCAAAGAGAACATTAACTGTTCCTCCTAGAGCTCATTCCACAAGAAAACTAGGAGCATCTATGGCATTCTTAGGGAACATTCCCCTAGATGACATATGTAGAGCAGCAACTTGGTCTACACCACATACATTCACAAAGCACTACTGTGTTGATGTACAGGCTGCACAACAAGCCAGAGTGGGCCAAGCTGTATTAAAAACTCTATTTCAGACAGTTGCGACAGACACTGGTGACCACCGCTAGGGAGGTAACTGCTGTACAATCTATTCATAAATGTACCATCTGCAGCCCATATGCCTCGAACGGAATATGCTACTTACCAGTATGCATCTGTTCTTGGCATAGAGGGCTGCAGAGTGGTACATGCCCTCCCTGCCTCCCCGGAAACCTGTGTCTGTCCCAACATTATCTTATTTAGATACATTTACATGGGCATATCTTTATGAACTACACTACACTACTCCATCTAACCCTACTATGGCAAAACAATCTAAGGATGGAGCCGATGCCCATGCGCACTAACACCGAGAGGAGGAGTCACCTATGACGACAAAGACTTCTCCAGAAGAAAAACAAAGTGCAATCATCCGAGCCCAACACCAGATGGCGATCTATTCATAAATGTACCACTCTGCAGCCCTCTATGCCAAGAACAGATGCATACTGGTAAGTAGCATATTCCTTTTGTTACCAGGTTGGGTTATTCTGATATTCGTCCGCAGGGTATGGGGATGTGCTTGCTACTCTATTCTGTGCTTATGACTATTGATGAGTATCCCCTGAAAGAGAAGGATAATTTACTTACCTGTAATCCTAGTTCTCTTCCAGGGGTATACTCATCAAAGTCATAAGCAACCCTCCCTCCTCCCCGCACGAATACCATAACCATAGATATGTATCTGTTCCCCATGCTGTGATTACACTGTTATACGCCGTCCAAAAAGAACTGACCTAACTGTCACCTGTGGTGCATGATGGGTGCCTGGGGGTTCCTGGAGGTCTTAAAAGCACGGCACCAGATTTTTCCAATTGTTCTATATGCAGGCTAATCTGCCTCTATGATCTTGCCTTTTCACCTTTGAAAATAAAGGCTGTGTTTTCAAAGTAAACTGGAAGCAGTTTTCTTTTTCTGTATCATGGACATATCATGATTTATTCTCTCTTTATTATTTCAAATGTAAAAGATTTACATTGCAATTGTGGCATATTTGAACCCAGTAATATGTTTCTAGGGTATGTATGTATGTATATGTATATATATATATATATATATATATATATATATATATATATATATATATATATATATATATGGATATTACCTATGTATGTATGTGTCTATGTATGTATGTGTATATATATAATATGTAGGTATATGCATATAATTTGTTATTGCTCCGGTGTCCCCGCACGTGGGCGGGACTATTCAGTGCTTATGACTTTGATGAGTATACCCCTAGAAGGGAACTAGGATTATCCTTAACGGGCACATTTTTGCACACCCCTTGACATTCGCCTTAGACAGAAACTTGAGTTTCAATGAATATACCTGACAGAAACAACAACTAAATAACTACACCTATTGAAGAAAGTGAATAATTTGATTCCCCCTGAAAAATATATTTAGATCTGTTGTGGAATCTCTGGCACTCTGCGATTTAGAAAGCAGTAATACTGTTTTAGCAGGGATAACCAAATCCAGAATCTCACCTCTGTAAGCTTTCTCACATGCTTCACTATAGTGTCAAGTGCAAGAAAGTAAGATCGTAACCACTATTCCTAAAGAAACTTCACTGCCACCTGCATGGCATTTGAAGGAATACAGTTCGAGATTCCAGGGTACCTGCAAGAAAAACTAGATTCCACTAGGTGACACAAACTAACCAGAGCGAAAAGACTCAATCTGGACTTTCGCAAATAAAGAAGACCAAGCCTCTTAAACCGGCATTTTCTTGCCGGTTTAAGAGGCTTTCTTTTGTAGTACAATATGATGCCGGTGCCCTAAATGCTAAAACCTATTGTACTAATATACCCTCCTCTTCCTCAGATCTCCCTGTTCTATGCTAGTTTTAACATTACTCTTATGTTGGCAGTCATGCTTATCGAGGCTTTGTTAACAATTGCTCCATTATATCAAACACAGTAGTACTCTAATTTGTTAGTGTAAAATGTCTTCAGTTTTATGATTATATTTGATAGACCACTGTTCTTCCTTCAGTGCACCAAACAACTTGCAGCAGCATTTCATGAGGAGTTCACAGTCCGAGAAGATTTAATGGGCCTGGCAATAGGGACACATGGTATCACTATTCAGCAAGCTAGAAAAGTTCCAGGAGTGACTGCAATCGAACTGGAGGAAGACACTGGTACATTTCGCATCTATGGTGAGGTAGGTTATCCATTTTTATGGAGATAGTTTTTGATACCTTTCCATTCCAAGTATCTTGAATACTGTATTTTGAGGGATCTTACGTGAAAGTATCCTTCACATTTGAGAACACCTTTATAACTTGTTAAAAAAAAGTCTTTTACAGGACCCACTGCAGTTGAATATATACATCTGCATTGCATCTTGAAACACTACATTTATTGGTGGTGGGTTTGTTTTTTGAGCTTCAACGCATCTTTGTTACCATGCCCTATAATCTCGGCCCTCTGATATACCTACGTAAATGAATTGTTGTCTAGTAATTTTCCTTTTTGATTTGTGTTTTTGGCTCATTCAAGAAGTAATTTAGCTTGGGTAGACATTGCTGAACCGGGCCGAATTTTTCTGGGCGACATTTTTATAAATGGCGGATCGGTTGAAGTGATGATTCAATAATTCAGGAACCATGAGACCTATATACCTCATTTTGGTGTTAAAACGTAGGTTTGGGGGGGGGAGGGGTGTCAATACAATAGGGAGAACACACACACACACACTCAGCTCCTTGCAGTTCCGCTATATATAGTAAACAACTAATGTTTTTTATTCCTTTAATGCTTACACCAAACATTGTTTATACTTTGAATATAAAAAATAAATATTTCACTGCTGTTTTAGACACATTTTCATAGTTGACTTTATTTTATTCAGCAGTTGCTCGTGGTACATCTACAGAATGTTGAACATTTGAGAAGAGCATATCGATTTAGACATCTTTTTGTAGCACAGGTTTTTCAAGTACATGTACGTGGATGGAGGCTTTAGAAATTTCTTAGGTTTTAGCACCCCATCAATATCTTCCCAACCAAATTCCCACTGATCTTTTTCAACATATGCATGATCCAAAATATTTACACATCTTCTGAACAAGTAGAACGCTCTTTTACTGTGTCCACGCACAGAATAGGATGTTGGTGGAAGGTCACTTAGCGGGACTGATCTCTAGAACTTACTGTAATGTAGATCATCCAATGTGTGACAGTCCGAAGTCTTTTTCCACACTTGCACAAGGTATTTTTCTACGTCTCTAAAGTCACATTCTTCTCCTGTCTCAGCAAATCCTTTTAGAAACTTTACAGGTTCAGCAATTAAAGCTCCAAACTTTGCTCCAATTTTGCTCATGGTATCATCACCCGTAAGACTATGTGCCTTGATAAGAACACTGGGCATCTCTGGGTCAAGTTTCTTGTAGGGAATATGAAGCAGGATTAAGTTTCTTTTTTCCTGTTCCATAATGTATCCATAACTCAGAGTCCTAGATGTATTAACATTGCAACAAATCTAATTTGCACAATCATATCTGTCTCATTTGACACTACAATGACTTGATGGGAACCATTTCGAACAGCCCACTCAACATGTTGCACAACATAAAGGTCAGCTTACTCAAATTTGCTGTTAAGTTCCTGAACAATATGTTGCCTACCTTTTGAATATGTCTGCAGGTGCCAACTCCTCATTGACAATCATTCTACTTGCGATAATTAGACATTGAGTTTTCCCTGAAGCATCAGCAATGTTTTGGCGAGTTAACATTTCCAAGTTCATCTTGTTCGATGTTAATGACTAGAATTAATCAAGTTTCAATCAAATTAATCAAGGGGGAGAGGGGTTGGCATAACGGCTAAGGCGCTCGACCTCGGACCTGGGGATCTGGGTTCGAGTCTCGGTAACAACGCCAAAAACCTCCTGTGATTCTGGGCAAATCACTTAATCTCTCCGTGCCTAAAAAAAAAAATGAAAGTGTGTCCTCATGTAACGTAACTGGTGCTATGTAAAGCGCTCTGATACCTGATTCGGTTCGGGTCTAGTTCGCGCTATATAAAACTCTGCAAAAAAAAAAAAGTTGCACATGTATAGGTGTCAAATTTTTGATCAGGCAAAGTTATTTGTTCCACTTTTAGACATTAGTCTGACTATCACAATTTTTGACAGACCGTTCAATATAACTGTCAGAGACAATGTCCAGTTCTTTCAAGGTGCATACTGACTTTGATATCTGTAGAACAGTCTGAACGACCTATCCAAAGTTTTGCATGGATAAAATCTTGGCCATTCGTAATTGTGACATATAGTCTACAACTACAGCAGTTTTCAACAGGTGAAAAGTTTTTGTTGAGCTCTTGTACAAGTTTGTGCTTCACCGGTTTGGTTGCAGCATCTCCATCAAATACCTTTTTGTTGGAAGAAGATCATGCAACAGAATGTCCTTGATAAATTAACCCCTTTATTTTGCTACATTCATTTCTCTATGTGCTTGTGAAAGTTGTTTTTTGTAACCTGTTTTGTAGTGGCTGGTTGGACTTAACTCTTACTATGGCAATTAAAGCGTAGATGTTTTGCTATAGTGATTATGTTGAACAACTTTTTCTCTTACAATAAAAATCTCTCCTGCTTCAGTTCTGCATATAGTTTTTATCCATGTACCAGGGAATCTAGTAGCATTAACGGCTGCTACCGGACAGGGGTGATGGGGCGGGGTTAATTAGTAGATTAAAAAAAACATTTACCTTACAATGGCCGCCTCCCCTACATCCTCGTTCTTCTTCCTCTGCAGTCCAGCTAGCAGCACGAAGCACCCGGCACACAGGCTCCCCTGAGCCAATCACAATGCTGCAATTCAACGTTGTGATTGGTCTGAGCGCAGTTGGTCATCGCTCACACTTGAACAGGAAGCCAGTTCATGTTCATGACTAGGCTGTGTAATGCAGCCTGGTAGGAACATGCAAAGTGCGCATGAACTGTTTGGTTGCCCTGAGCGGGCCAGCCAAACAGTTCATGTGCACTTTGGGAGTGCAAGCCATTACTCCCCTGGCCAGTTCCTTCCGCCCGCCCCACACTGCACACAGGGTGCATGCAATAGGAAAAATAAAATGACAGTAACGATAAATTATTGTAATTTTATTTTTCCTTTTTGCTCAGTGGGGCAATGCTCCTCCGCCTAAGCGTATATAGTTATCCACGAATTGTTTGGTCACGAAGTAGTGTAGTCGCACAGGCTCGGTCATTTAAAAGGAGTTTTCTTGCTGCTGCTTAAAATGAAGAAGGCTGTCACCATGTTTTTTAAAACATTCCCTGCTCTTTCCCACAAGTTTGTGGTGAGGAACAGTTTCATGATGGTCCATTTTGTTATCTCTCTGAAAACGTTCCTAATGGGACTTCATGGTAAACTAACTGCCATTGGGCAACAAATTCACTTTTACATGTCTGACCAACAATTCCCATGGAGCTTTCCTGAGATATCAGGATAGTCTGTTCCATTTTCATGTATCTAGAGCCACGGCATTGAACCTTCCCTCTGTCTTACACCACATAATGTCTTTGGGTTAATTTTCTGTACGGATATGGTTTTTCCACCTCTAGCTTTTTCACTCTTCCCAAATACCAGGGCCCATATCTCAGGTAGTTTATGCAATCAAATTCGCGAAACCCAATCAGTGGCTCCAGAGTCTTCACGTGCAGCTCCCAATCACCTTCCCGATTAGCAGGTACTAAGTTTTTCACTAGAGGTATCATGAGTAAAACATTTCCCCAGTGCTTGCAAAGTTCTGGTGTTTCTTCACACTCTTTGTCGCACTCAGCAAACTTGGTTTTCAAGTTTCCTGATTTTCAGCTGAGTGCATTGAACATTGCCTGGCTTTGCATTATGTCCTTTGAATGAAGTGCACTCTTTTCCTTGTTCGCTTCTAAGAAAAGATAGCAAAGCCTAATTTGTTATTCTTTTTCCAGAAAGCATTCCAGTGCAGTGTTTCTATAGCCTCAGATATGATCGGCATACCTTGTAACGAACAAACATAATGAGTTCTTCTCAATACTGACTGGACAGTTTTGCTTCCAAACATTTCAGACTGAATAAATGCATCGTCTGTGCCACTTCCACTGAGCGAGCTTCCTCCATACCCCAACGTTTGTCATGTGGAAAACGCCCATCATTGGATAAAGATCATCAAATTCGACTGGATTGCTCATAAAAATGTCAGCTAAAATACGGAAAAATACCTTCATTGCAGAAAAGTGGCAGGATAGGCTTGTCTTCAAGCAGAACACATACATTTTGGATTTTCTTTTAGAGCTGTGTATACTGTTGCGTTGTTTGTGACCGAAGATGGTATTACTGGTAAATACCCTAAATTCTTCAGTAGGATGGTATTCTGTGAGATCAGGGCATCAAATCCAGCCCACAGAGGAACTAGATTTTCTTCACCCTTTGGAACTGGCTTTACTTCACCCTTCAGGCAGCACTGAGTAAGCAATATGATACATTTAGTTAAATCAGCTATGCGGATTGCAGCATCCGGTAGAAGAAGAGCCTTGTCCTCAGCTACTTTGAAACTTTCTGGTAGACTGGGACGGGTTGATGGCTTGAAGTGATTTTACACACATTGGCAAGGCAGTTGGGTTAAAAGTTTGCTGCTTAGTTTATTTATGCCTATAGTTGACACAGCTTGTTAACCAGCAGCTACTTCATTAATACAGTCTTGAAAAAGCACCATGTGCGTATCATGTGTACTGGTTGTGCCACACAAAGAAGAGCTAACTTCAAAATCAAATTTATCTAGCAGCAGTTGTAAATCTTGTTCTGTTAAAATGACTTGTAAGTGGTGTGCAGTTGGATTCACAAGATTTTACAGCATGAGTTGCTAACAAGTTTCTGCTCCGTACTGTCATTATAACTTCTTGATATACCAATACTATTCATTGAAGTGATTAGCTCTTTAATTTTACACTTATAGATTGCTTATACATTCCTCGTGTGTAGCAGTTTTCTTTTTGGCATGGTGTAATTCATAATTAGGGCTCCCAGTTTTGATATTTATTTTTTGTCCATTTCAGTCTGTATTAATCCATATTTATTTTGTGTTGTGCGTATAAATGAAGTTGTAAAACTGTACATTTCCAGATCTATTTAACTGATAGACGCGCACTCATACTTTGATGTCTGTCTTGTTTTGGCTATTTAAGCTGCCAAATATTACACAACAATACATCTACTGGTAAATATTAGCATTATACCCAAATGTATGCTGACTTATGCTGTTATTTAAAGAAATGTCATCCTGTTTTTTAATTTCCCATGCTGTCCAATTGCTCAGCTGCTATAAATAAAAAAAACGGCACAGTCACTTAAAAGAAGCACAATTTTCTGTATTTATCCACTTTTAAAAATAAATGCAGACAGAAAACACGTTGTTTTCTGTCTGTATTTATCTGTAAAAATCCGTAAAAACGGAAATCAGGGAGCCTTATTTGTAATACATGATTTGGAAAAGACATGCATTTGTAGAGCATAATCCTGTCGGTTCATGGGATTGTCTCCACTTCTTCGCTTATATCTTCAAAGCCATCATCAATGTTGTTGGCTTCCGTTCCCAACTCAAGAACTTTAGTTTGTAATAGTTTTGATTTGCTGATATTAAACAATGATGTAAAAACGTTAAGACAACATCAGCCAGACGTTCTTGTGGACTCCCATGACTTGCAGAGCTCTGAGGCATCACAATATTTGTCATTAAGACCAAAATCTAAATCTTTCATGATGTAATATGGTTCCTGCTGATTTTGCTGCATCCTGTGATCTTATTGTGGCAGCAAGAACTTTAGGAGTCAAATCAGCTGAGAACACAATAAGTGGCTCATCCTTTTTGTCAGACTGTCAAAAACAAATTCTCTCTGTTGCTGCTGGGAGTGCAGTGTATATTCATATTTTGAAAGTATGCAAGCATGTAGTTTGGTTGGGCATACAAACCTGCTGTAAATACATTCACCTCGCTGTTTAGATGAGCTACTCGGCTGAAAACTTCATCTTGAAAGAAACTCGTCGCACATAAAATAATGTTTTCCCTTTGGGACTTCCACACTCTTTACTTAGTTATTTCGTCAATCCTTTTGGCACTTGTTCTGGCTAAACAACAGCTAAAATATTGAAGATCCTCTGCTTTCTGATCAGTTGTTGGAGGTGGATAAGTGGTAAACATCGATCTTATAAGTGGATGGGCATTGAGTTTGGTCGAAGATTTCTCAGAAGACTCGGATTCTTGTTGTGATTCACTGGTTTCTGCTACTTCTTGACCCATTTTTAATAGGCTTTTTTCCCTGTGTATAAGACTTGTAACTCTTGTTGTTACAATGATAAAATATTTGATCCTCTTCACCTATCAGTTTCAATCTTTTGTGAACTTCTTCTTGCCGTATTTCTGCAGCATCTCAAACTCTCTTCTGTTCAGCCGCAATTGATGATGGCTTTTCTTTCAGATTAGTTTGGTTTATGAGACCGTTTTCTTTGTTGAAGGAGTCCTCAGATTTTGTAGTTTGCAACACTCTGTCAGGAGGTAAAGATCCTCTGCTATCACCTTCTTCACTCATGTTTACAAAGTTGAATCAATGGAAAACCTGAAACAAAAACAATATTAAATTACCAATTTGATGGCTACAACTAATTATTATGGAGCCGCCATTTTGGAAAATGGTTTAAGGGTTGCTCTGAGGAGTTATTTTCTGTCGCTATAAGACTACTTGACCCTCAAAACCTATTCTTTGATACCAAAATTAAGTATATAGGTCTCAGGGTTCCTGAAATATTAGATAATCACTGCAACACATCCGCCATTTTTAATAATGTCGTCCAAAAAAATCTGACACGAATTAGCAATGCCTACCCAAGCTAAATATCTTCTCTAATGGTACAAAAACACAAATCAAAAATAAAAATCTCTGGACAACAATTTTTTGACGAAGGTATATCAAGAAGCCAGGACTACTAGTCACTGTTCACAAGCAAGGCCAAGATATAGATTTGATGCAAATGTCTCACAATATTTTTTAATTTTTTTTGTACAAGGACGACTTTGTATTGAGTACACGTCATTCATTGGACGCAGAAGACATTGATTGATAGACACCTTTGGTCCATTCACTCTACTACATTTATCTATGAAAAGAAGTGCATTTTTTATTAGCTGGTTCGATTAAAAAGATCCTTTGTGCTAAAAAAAAAAAGTTAAATATAGCAAAAGCTCTGTTGGTCTTAGAGCTCTGCAAGCTGTGAACAGTAGTAAAAATATAACCTGGATCTTCTGCATGCGATCTATTCCCTGGACCGATGTTAAATTGTGCTAGATTTCTTTTTCTGCCAGTTTGGGAGCAGACTGAACTGTTGGTCCTAATCAAAGCAAATTACCCTATATTTCTGTTTATTCTTTGAACAACTTGGGTAGGGTTGAGATCCACCCAATAAATGTCTCTCTACTTCCTTACTTCATGTACCTTTGCTCCCCATCCCTTATGAGCATAGCTAATCTATATGTCCACTCCTTTTCTCCTTCCCTCTTTTTCAGAAGGCATAATCTGTGCAGCAATGACGTTAATGTAATTCGTAACCTTTGACACTGAGACACACAAGATTCGAAGCATCTCGAGCCCTCTGCAGTTTTTATTTTTGTATTCATTTTCATAACCTCACCCCAGAATTTGTTCTCTAGGTACTGATGTAAACTTCCTAGTCTGCTCGACTTAACTCAGGGTTATCCTGGTTAGATAGGAACTTAAGTTTGATTCCTCAGATTGACCACTGGAGCAAAGCCCTTTGGAAGTAGCAACAAGGTATTTCTAAATTTCCATCCAAATACTGTCAGATGACAAGCTGATTTGTTAAGGTCCCAGATTTCTGGTCTAAACACCTGCTCGTCCTATATTAGCACGGAAAAAAAGTTCAATTTTGTCCGATTTTATTGTTTTTTTGCCATGAAAATTTCCCAATTGCCAGATATCAACATTTGAAAGTCATAGGACACAAACTCAAGTGATTCCTTACACAAAGATAGGTTAGAGGGGATCTACGATCTTTTATCTCAAATTTCATGATCGTTCTTTATTATTTAGACTTTTCTTCAGATTGTGGTTGTCTTACTGCGCCTCTGCATCCATCAGATGTGCTTTTAAGTGCATCTGCAGTTTTCCACTGGATTGAGTCATCTGTATTTAATAAAACCCCTACGTCAAAGTTTCCAACTTTTGGGATGTCCTGTGAAGGCTTGAGCACCTCAAGTACATATTGTTTATGGTCCGCGAGGAAACCCTGGGTATCAAAAACATATTTGACTCTTCTTGGTGTATTGAAGCAGGGGCTGAATTTCCCCCACTGTTTAAAACTCCTCTCAGATATTTGTGTACAGGGGCATTATCATTGCATGAGATTTTCTTTCATTCCTAAGCTCCATCCCAGTTTCTCTTATGTATGCATGTATATAGTAAAGTTCAGTGTCTTATTTTTACATATCTTTACTTCAGTGTTATAATGTTTCTCAACATGTTTTGTTGATTTTCCAAAGGAAAGCAAGAACAAAATCATGTCTGTATGTGGCACATAGAGGCAGCAGTTAGTCATTGGTGTAGATTTACTACAGACATTAGCATATACAAACGTTCCGAAGAGAACGTAAGGCATTACAGCAATGCAACAGCAGGTGTTGTAAACAGTACTAAAGATCCTGTATGCATGGGGCTTAAACCATTTACATTTTTTTTACATATCTACTAGAGGTAATTAATGGAGAGCTATTCTTTTTCTCATCTAGAGTGCTGAAGCAGTAAAAAAAGCTAGAAGCTATTTGGAATTTGTGGAGGATTTCATTCAGGTCCCTCGAAACCTTGTGGGTATGTATAATAGGTCGAGATTTGAATTAATTTCCTATTATTGATATGCCGTATTTGGAAGTGAGGTGTGTACAATATGCAATTGGAAAAACGAACAAGGCCATAAGCCAGTCACTGCATCATAAAGAGGTTGGGCCCTCAGATTTGTAATACAGGGCTTGGCCATGTCTAGGTCTTGCCAATTAACCTCTTTGAATAGGTGTGTGGAATGAAGGACTTGTTGGAAAACCAGGCGCTGAACCAATAACACATTGGTTACTGGAAAATAGCTGCTAAGGAACTGGAAAAACTGATTTAAGCGAACCAGTTAACAAATAACCTACTGGCCGGCATTTAAAAAAAAAATGTATTGAATTACTTGTCAGCTTTTTAACTGTGGTCACGTCTCACGCTTCTCATGTTTTAAAAAAAAAAATACTCATTTAATGTATTGTGTTTTATGATGTTTTGCCATCATTTTACGATTTTTTAACGAATCAATAAAAGTATACTTGACTTGACATTGGTTACTGTAGAAGTGGGCTCAAGTCTCCACAGCCATTCACAAATTGTGTGAGGTCATAAGCAGTTCAATGAATGGGAATTGCTATTACTTTACTTATTTTAACTTGCACATTGCAGTGCTTTTTTTGGATTTGTGTCTAAACCATAATGTCCCTTCTTCAGTTTGTTTAGGTTTTGTTTGTTATAGCAAGTATTCTGCATTATGTAATTCTTTGCACGTGCAGGGTCCTAGAAACACTTTTAAAATGTAGATTTATTTCCAATTGAAAATGCATCTGTTTAAACATGCTTATAATAGGCACAATTCATTGATTTATGTAATATTTTTTTAAAACACGGTCCTTATATTTTTAAACAAACATTTTAAATTTAGAGCCTAATGTAAGCTGTAAACTGAATGCTAAGTAACAGCCAAGGGGTCAGTAACACAATTGCTTTTTGAAGTTTTAAAAGTAAGGGGACTGAAGTAAATAAAATTGTATGTATGGTTCTGTTCTATTTGAGGCAGATGTTTCTGGATTCAGGAAGAAAACCCATGATGAGAACCAGGATATCAGGTTCTTAACTTTTTCGTCACGGTCATGGGATTCTTTCTGATATCCATAAACAGTATAATAGAGTAGCAAGATAAAATAAACCCTTTTAGTGGGTGGTAAACCAAAACATAGAATGAAAAACAGCTAAAAAATATATCTGAAAAGCTTACGGAGAGATGTGTGCAAACATCAGTTTTGGTGTCCGATTAGTGTAACAGGCAAATGAAATGCACCTGTGTGGCATTGTACCTCTGTCTGATGTACTCTTTGTATCAGATGTCACACAGGTTTTGGCCTTGATATTCCCCTTGCCTCCTTTCCTTTTGCTCAGTCAATATCCTTCCAGTTGTTCCATGGATATGGGCAGTCTAGTGCGTGTGTCACAAGCGGAGACTGAGAAAGACTGTGTGTTTTTCTCCTCAATACTGATTAGTGATCTTCAGCATCCTGAGAGTGAGTCTTTCATTCCTGACATCTCCAAAACACCTGTCTACAGATAATCTTAGTATGCCGCCTTTCCCAGTAGCTGCAAATAGAAAGTGCATATTTCATGTCAACTTATTGATATCTAAGTTTAGAATAATGAGACTGGATGACATCCAAACTCTTCCTTGTGTGGACAGTTCCCCAATAAAACTTTCATGTATGTCTCTTTAGTACACTTTTTTGAGTGACTCAGAAGTTTTAGATGTTGCAAAAGACTGTGTGATTAAGACACTTCTTCTGAAGTAAGGGTAATAATCAATAATGAAGCCGATTATCTAAAAAGAATAAAGACTTTGAATAGTTTGTCAGGTTTTTCCTTACACTGCCTTCATCCAAATGTTTTGCTGTTTTGGCCATTGCCTTTAAAAGTACATATTTATTTTTCTATAGGCAAAGTGATTGGGAAGAACGGAAAAGTGATTCAAGAAATTGTGGACAAATCTGGAGTCGTTCGGGTGAGAATTGAAGGAGACAATGAAAACAAACTACCCAGAGAAGATGTGAGTTATGTTTTTAGGTTTCCTTCGATGTAGGTTTATAATTCTGTGTGCACAAATATTTGACAAGAATAAAAATTTTATTGCTTTGAATGTTAGGTGGTTACTGCGTTGTCCTAATTTGTTGATATAGAAAGACCTGTCACACCGAAATTTGCATGTTGATGTAGCGAGTTAAATTTGGTGGCATTTTTATTGAAATTTCACAATGCTATACAAATCTTAAATTGTAGTATTAAGGGTCACGCACAGAGGTATTTATCTTTAAATGTTTTGCTTCAAAAAAATGCCTTTAATGCATGTTTTGTTTTTCTCTTTTACAGGGGATGGTTCCCTTTGTATTTGTCGGCACTAAGGAAAGCATTGGAAATGTGCAGGTTCTTCTAGAATACCACATTGCTTACTTAAAGGTATCGTCTTGTTGATGCCTCTTTTCTCAGTGCATGAAGTGAAAAATTATACTTGCATCTTAGTGCACAGTCATCTTAAATTTGTTGTTTTTGTCTGAAATGTCCGAAGATACACACATTGGTATCCTTTCTTGTTGGAATATGACTAAACTTTTCCTTTCTTGCTATGCATACAGGAAGTAGAGCAATTAAGGATGGAAAGGTTACAGATCGATGAACAGTTGCGCCAGATTGGTATGGCTTTCAGACCACCTTCTAGCCGAGGAACTGAAAAAGAGAAAGGTTATACGACTGATGAAAGTACGGTTTCCTCGGTTCGTGGCGGCAGGTCATATAGCGGAAGAGGGAGAGGTCGAAGGGGCCCCAACTATACATCTGGTTATGGTAATTCATTTAAATAATTTTTTTTGTGAAAAGTAATTGCTCATAAATAAAACTCTGCAGTGTCGACCAACGTGGGTGTTGATACTGCACAATTGTCTAGATACTATTAGGGTTTCTAACTAATTCCTTAAATAGTTTCATTTTCGCAGCAGAAACATTCTCTTCCATAAATGTCTGAAACTAATATCAGTGATGCCTTTGAATGGCACAACCTACGAAACTCATTTCTGAAAGCAAAAAGCTGTTGTATAGTGATGCGCATGACTGTGGTGTTCTTCCCATGCTGTGCACAAGTTATAATGTAAAATTCACTTATTTCGTCTTTAAGACTATAAGTAAAGCAGCAGGTTGAAACATTTTTAACAATGATTTTATTAAACATTTTCAGTGAACTGCAGAAACAAAACATAAGAGATGGATTAAATCTTAAATTGTTTGAATGGACAAGCAATAAAATAGTTGCATCTACTTCCAGCACTGCACAATTTCACATTAGATTTTATTTTACTCCTGATCCTCACTGGTACATTTGTCAAAATTCACCTTTTGTGCTAGACGTTAAAAATGTGATTATTGTGAACCTGTACAATTAGGTTAGTAGCAACAGTGATTAACACATTTCATGGGGACCTTGTAAACAAACTGTACACATTCTGTGGGATATAGAGGTTATTGGGCGAATAGCCAACATACAGACCAATAAGGGAATATTGTGAAATCTTTTAAAGGTTATTGGATCAATCACGTAGGCCTAAGGACCTATCATTACCAAATATACGCTGGCTACTGCACATCTTGTTTAAAACCAAAATAATTTGAGTTGTAAATTCTAAAGCTGCCTTTGAGAGGCAAACCAACAGGCCCTATGTGCTAGAATCAAAGCACCACTAACCTATGGATTTGGATGTTGCTGAGGGAACTTTGTGGATCCTACCAGTCTCCTTCCCTGTCGAGACTTTTGAACACATGCAAGGCTGCGCTCAGCACTGATGGCAAAGGTGGAGGAGGGGGATAGGAATATGAGAGAGTGCGCACAAGAGACCTCATCAGTTGTTAGTCATACAGCTCGTCTTGGCAGATAGACATTCTCAGATTTCTTTTAGCCGCTCACAAGTGACTGCTTGTTTTTTAATATCAAACAACACAAGACTACTAATACTTTCTGCTCTTTATTTTAAAAATACATGCCTTTTATTTTTCATTTACATATGAGTGGGAATATTGTACAGGTAATATGAAGGAGGACACACTAAACATCCAGTCTATCAATGACACAGTAGCGTTATCTTTCTAGACCCAAGAGGAGAGTCCCTAGACTAGTCTTTTTCCAGAAACAAAGGATTGTACAGGAGTTGTTCATATAACACTGTGGAAACAAAAGAGAAAGTTGTTACAGTACAAATTTGAGCATGTGACAGAATACCAGTAAGTAGGAGCCAGGAACAATACAGGCCCAACAGGAGTCCCACATTCCAACTAGGTAACCTCTAATTCTCTTCCAGGGCATACTCATCAATAGTCATAAGCAGTGAATTATCCCCGTCCATGTGCGGGACCCAGGAGCTTATAGCAAAATATATATGTACATACATATACTGGTGTATGTCCGGAAATTAAAGTTTATAAACTTTCAACCCCATACACCCAAATATGTATGAAAACCTCCATATATGTAACTATGCTGTCCCATCAAAGAATTCAAACTAAAAAGGGACAAACAGCCAGAAAACAATTTAGCAGTACTTGTATAGTAATACATCACTTAAGACTACTTGTAATAGAGGCCTTACACCCAAATGGCTTCATACAAGAATATTTTATTTTCCAGAACAAGCAAAAAGAAAACCAAGTAATTGCAGGCAGTTTGGCCCATAGGCTGCATAGGGATAACTGTCGTAAGACAGAAAAGACAACTGCCACCTTGCCTTTAAGATTTACAAGAACCTAGGCACTTTGCCTTTAAAAACCTCAGAGAGCACTCTGCTCCCAGCATGCACCACAGGTGACAGTTAGGTCAGTTCTTTTTGTAAAGGCGTATAAATCAACTTGAAAATTTGTACAAGCATTGCTCGTCCTGGGAGGTGGGTGGGGTGCTTATGACTTTGATGAGTATACCCCTGGAAGAGAACTAGGATTACAGGTAAGTAACTTATCCTTCTCTTCCAGGAGATACTTATCAATAGTCATAAGCAGTGAATACAATAGCAAGCACATACCCCACACTTCGCGGACGAGCAATGTGGCACCAGGAATAAAAACAACCATTATACAGTGGCTACCAACAATTAATCAAATAGATTTCTCAGAGATGCTTAACCGACTTGAGTATCTGCCTGAGCATCTGAATCCAAGCAGTAATGGCGAGAAAAAGTATGAACCGACCGCCATGTAGCTGCTTTGCAAATCTCTACTTTGGAAAGGTTTCTGAGGAGGGCCATAGTAGAGGCCTTTCCTCTGGTTGAATGCGTTTAGGCCTCCCCTGAAGAGATGTATTAGCTAACTGATAGGCCAAGGAAATACAGGAGACCATCCATCTTGAGATGGACCGCTTAGAAGCTGCTAAGCCAGTATTAATGAGACCATAATTGACAAATAACCGGTCCGTCTTTCTTATATCTTTAATTTTGTCCAAATGAAAGGACGCCATTCAAGGAATGCCCCGGGTGTGGAGCAAAGTTTCCACACAGTGACCACCACGAGGTCTGTAACCTGTACTTATCGCCAGAACACGACGAATCCAGCTGTACAGCCTGCGCGTCCTTTCGATCCGAGAAAACCATCCGAGATCGGAGGGCCCGTCGACACATGCAGAGAACAGCTCCGGAACCGTTGGATATCTTCGACGAGGAGGTTCCGCTCGTTCCCGAAGAAAATTCCGATGATCTCCAGATCGTATCAGAGGCAGACGACTCAGATGACTCCATACCATCGGGTCAGCGCGTGAGTACTACTGCCCCTGCACCGCACACAACACCCAGATCGAAGGCAAAGGTCAACTCTCCGCCTCCGGGGCCCAGTCGCGACCAAAAATCCACTTCAACAGCCCCGCCATCGAGCCCGGCTCCGAAGAAAATAACTAAGCCTTCCGGTAGCTTGGTTCCGAGCAAGCCGCACATGCCGATCCCACCAGCTCTCTCGGCACCGAAACCGAAAGAAGTCTCGGCTCTGAAACCGTCGACTTCTAAAGACAAGGGTACGAAGCCAGCGTCTGACGCCTCGAAGCCGACGAGACCAGCTTCCACTCTGAAGACATCGTCTTCTATGCCGAAACCGACAAGGCCTGATTCCGATGCGCCAAAGCCCTCGAAACAGCCTACCACACCGAAAACAACACCTTCGGTGCCGAAAATTACGCCAAAGGACACTAACCACTCCTAAGGCTAAAGACAAGCAGCAACCTCGTCCGGTACCGAAAAAATCGACGCCGACAAAGGTTTCTCAAGGAGAAGAACTCTTCCAGCCGGATCCTCTCCAAAAGAAGATCTACATTCACCCAAAGACAGGTCATGTGTCCACTACACCACACAAGAAGAGGAAGGCAGATGACACACCCACACCTGTGGTTCCTGCCAAGAAGGACTCCACGACATCCCCTATGCACCCTTCTTCACCCTTCTTCACCAATACTTCCTTCTCCTTCATCTCCTGCTCCTCTTAACATTTCACCACAGATGTCTCCTTCTCATTCTCCTCTGTTACCTCCACACTCACCTCAAAATGATGATGAGTATAGTTTAGGAGGAGGCATAGACACAGGTGAGCCTTTCCCATACCCTATACATGAAACAGACTGGGAGTACCCAAACCCACAGGATATACCAGACATTCCTGACCCACAGTCATACCCATCAAAACCTTATACTCCAGAAGATAACATTGGCATTGGGCACCTATTGAACAGAGCTGCAATGTACCATAAGGTCACAATGCATTCTGATAAGGCAGAGGAGGATTTTCTGTTACACATTCGAACAATCGCAAAGATCTGTTCAAATTCTTCCCATGATCAAAGGGGTGATCAAACATGCTACAGAGGTTTTTAAAGACCCTGTACGTACTAGGATTTTAAACCCTAGAATTTAGAAAAAATATAGGCCTGCACCTACAGATCCTACCTTCATTAAGGGACAACTACCATTAGATTCATTAGTTGTATCAAATGCTAGGAAGAGAGCAAACTCACAAACATCAGGTGACGCACCCCCACCTGACAAAGAATCCATGGTCATAGATGACTCAGGCAAAAGAATAGCTGCGCAAGCTACTAACATATGGCGTATAGCTAATACACAAGCCCTACATTCCCGGTATGATAGGGCTCATTATGACCAGTTAGAGAAACTGTTAGAACATCTACCTGACCAATATAGGACACAGGCAAATGATCTTATACAGGATGGCAAGCTTATCTCAAATGCCTCAATCAAGTGCGCACTAGATGTAGCAGATACTTGATCTAGAGCTGTAAATACCAGTGTCGTACTTAGAGGACATGTGTGGCTACGCATTTCAGGTTTTAAACAGGAAGTCCAAACACCATTTTAAACCAACCATTTAATCAAAACCAATTGTTAGGACCTGAAGTAGACACAGCACTTGAAAAAATGAAGAAGGATACAGACACCGCCAAATCTATGGGGGCTCTACAGTCCACAAAAACTAGAGGTTCCTTTCGTCGCTCCTTTTATAGAGGGGGCTCCAAACAAACAGGTGCAGATAATACAACATCCTTCAAATCTAACACACAAACATCCTCTAACAAGAGATACTTTAGAGGAGGATATAGAGGAAATAACAACAAAGGAAGAGGCCGTGGTAACAACAGTAATCGAACCTCTTCCGCCTCAAAACAGTGACTTTCCTCTGCTCCACCAACAGCATTCCATTCCTGTGGGGGGCAGATTAACGCAATTCCTGCCTGTCTGGAACTCCATCACATCAGACAAGTTGGTAAGACAGATTATCCAGTATGGCTTCTGCCTAGAACTTACAGCAACCCCTCCTCACATACCACCCAGACAGCATCCAATGTCTGCAGAACACCTTACTCTGCTCAAACAAGAAGTTCTGTCACTTCTACAAAAGGACGCAATCCAATTAGTTCCTTTACAAGAACAAGGAACGGGGGTTTACTCTGCTGTACTTTCTAATTCCCAAGAAGGACGGGACACTAAGACCAATTCTCGACTTCAGGCCTCTCAACCATTACATTCAGTCAGATAATTTTCATATGATCACTTTGCAACAAGTGCTCCCACTGCTGCAACAGGGCGATTTCCTCACAACACTAGACCTAAAGGACGCCTATTTCCACATTCCTATACATCCTGCTCACAGGAAGTATCTAAGGTTTGTACTGGAAGGACAATATTATCAGTTCAAGGTCCTTCCATTCGGAGTGACAACGGCACCACAAGTATTCACAAAGTGCCTAGCAGTAGTAGCAGCACATCTCAGAAGACAACAAAAACATGTCTTCCCTTATCTGGACGACTGGCTCACAGGGGCGGCTGGTGACATTTGAAAGTGGTGAGGCGTAAACTAATTTGCATATTGCCCCGCAGCGAGCGAGCGCAGTGAGCACAGCGAGCGAGCGCAGCGAGCGAGACCGAACCACCTTGCATCCATCCATACATCATTCATGCATCCACCCATCCATCCATCCACCCACCCATCCTGCATCCATACATCATTCATTCATGCATCCACCCACCCATCCATCCATCAATTCTGCATCCATCATTCATGCATCCACCCATCCATCCATCCACCCACCCTGCATCCATCCTGCATCCATCATTCATTCATTCATCCACCCATCCATCCTGCATCCATTCTTGCATCCATCCATCCATCCATTCATCCATCCTGCATCCATCATTCATTCATCCATCCACCCACCCATCCATCCTCCATCCTGCATCCATCATTCATTCATGCATCCACCCATCCTGCATCCATTCCTGCATCCATTCATCCATCCATCCTGCATCCATCATTCATCCACCCATCCATCCTGCATCCATCATTCATTCATCCACCCATCCATCATCCATCCTGCATCCATTCCTGCATCCATTCATCCATTCACCCATCCATCATCCATCCTGCATCCATTCACCCATCCATCCATCCTGCATCCATCATGCATTCATGCATCCACCCACCCATCCATCCATCCATCCACCCATCCATCCACCCATCCATCCTGCATCCTTTCCTGCATCCATTCACCCATCCATTCATCCATCCTGCATCCATCATTCATTCATGCATCCACCCATCTGTATGCGTGTAGTTACACGCATACAGATGGGTGACGTAAATGCTACTATTTCCTCAGAAACCCACATTCTTTTTCTGTTTTATTTTAAGTTCCGTGATTTATTGAAGCGTAAATCTTTCTCAAACTGAGCCCTATTTGTCTTAGTAAATCGGGCAGACTCCTGCTTATAAAGTCCAATAAGAGTAACAAGGTGAATGAATAAAATGGCTTTGACAAGAGTGTGAACATCCTTCCGACTACAGCGTGACAGTGATAACCGGCCTCAATTCATACGTCTGATTTCCACCTGAACTTCTCTTGCTTTGCTCTCTGAAGCGTCTGCTTTCTGAAGCAGTTCACTGCCGACCACATTTTTAATCCCATTGAATGCTACTTTTCACGATGAAACAATAAGACTTCGAGTTTAAATATGTGCCAATTCTTCTGACACAAATCTATACATTCTCCTCCCATTTCACGATTATTTACAATAAGAGGCTCGAACCTGGTTTCCCAGCACCAAAGTCGGCCTGCTAACCGTCAGGATTGGCTGGGGGGGGCACCATGACTCCTCGCCCAGTCCCCCTGTGTAACCCCGGGGGCTGCGGCCCGCCCCCAGGTCCTCTCTCTAAGGGGAAATGCACAGGGAATCAATCTGCGCATGCGCGAACATGATTCTGCCCATAAATCAACTTGCGCAGATGCAGCAGGCCCATCCGCCCCCCGCACGGAAAAGTCGGGTGTCTCCCGGATTCCCGGGCGGCAGGTAGCGAGCAAGATTATTTCAGTATTTGTTGTATTTGTATTTTCGTGACGACGCGGTGGGTCCATGGGGCTTAGTGGGGCTACGCCCCTACGCCCCAATGGACGCACCGCGCCTGCTGGCTCATAAAAGCAAAATCATTCAACCAGTGTGTTCAACACACACATCAGACAATTCAAACATTGCACGACTTAGGGTTCACAATCAACTACACCAAGTCGCATCTGCAACCTTCTCATATATATCAGTATCTAGGGGCTACAATAAACACGTCTACAGCTCTAGCGTATCCCAGTCCAGCAAGGATACACAGCATTCAAGCCGTAGTCACAGTCTTTCAAACGCAACACTCTCTGCAAGCCAGAGTGTTCATGAGACTAATAGGCATGATGGCATCTTGCATCTTCATAGTGCCATATGCAAGACTGCAAATGCGTCCGTTACAGGAATGCCTAGCACAACAGTGGAACCAGGCTCAAGGTCAACTAGCAGACCTGGTGTTGGTACACAGCCGCACACATTGCTCTCTGCAGTGGTGGAATACCAAAAACTTGACAAAAGGGCGGCCGTTCCTCGAACCTGTTCCACAACTAGTGCTCACAGCAGACGCATCCCTCACAGGATGGAGAGCCCCTCCTACATCATACAACTCAAGGACAATGGAACAGTCAACAAAAATTGTTCCATATCAACCATCTAGAACGGCTAGCAATATTCTTAGCACTCAAAACATTCCAAGTACAGAACAAAGCTGTCTTGATCCGGACGGACAACATGACAGCCATGTATTATATACAAAAACAAGGAGGGACACACTTTCTACCACTGTACCAGCATGCACAAGACATTTGGAGATGGGCCATTCCACAAAACATAGATCTGTTGGCAGAGCACCTTCCAGGAGTTCACAATCAGATAGCAGATCTGTTGAGTCGGCAGACACAACAAATTCACAAATGGGAACTACATCCACAGTTTCTTTAACCATTCTTTCGCAAGTGGGGTCATCCAGACATAGATCTGTTCGCCACACAAAAAAATGCAAAATGCCCAACCTTCGCCGCCAGGTTTCCACACCCGCAGTCCAAGGGCAATGCAATATGGATGAACTGGTCAGGCAGATTTGCGTACACTTTTCCGCCAATACCACTAATACCACTAGTAGTACGCAAGCTCAGACAGCAGTCTCTTAAACCAGTCTCTTGGGGAGAGGAGTTGGCCTAACGGCTAGGGCGCTCGACCTCGGACCTGGGGATCTGGGTTCGAGTCTCAGTAACGACGCCAAAACCTCCTGTGATTTTGGGCAAATCACTTAATCTCCCCGTGCCTAAAAAAAAATGAAAGTGTGTCCTCATGTAACATAACTGGAAAATATGTAAAGCGCTCTGATACCTGATTCGGTTCCGGTCTAGTTCGCGCTATATAAAACTCTGCAAAACAAAACAAGAAAAAAAAAACTAATCCTAGTAGCTCCCACATGGGCACGCCAACCGTGGTTCACCACACTACTATAATCCACATTTGTAAAGCGCACAATCACCCGTAAGGGTCTCTAGGCGCTGGGGGCCGTCGGGAAGATTAAGCAAGCTATTGCCCAGAGTCACATGGTGCTGGGCTAACCTGCCGCCGGAGCGGGGGATCGAACCCTGATCCCCAGATTCCAGCGTCAGTCGCCCTGGCCACGGCGCCGGCGAACTGTCTCAAGTTCCACACCAAAAGCTACAACTGACTCCATCCCTGCTAACACAGAACCATGAAGACATCAGACATCCAGACCCAAATCAACTGAATTTGGCGCTCTGGCTCCTGAAGTGTTAGAGTTTGGTTATCTTAACCTACCACCATACTGTATGAACATTATTAAAGAGGCCAGGAGACCTACTACCAAAGCCTAACTATGCCACTAAATGGAAGAGGTTTGCCATTTACTGCAACAATAACCAAATTGATCCCCTGGATACTTCCATCCAGAAAATCATTTGTTACCTTTTACATTTACAAAGGTGCAACTTGGCATATTCATCCATACGCTTACATCTTGCAGCAATTGCAGCATATTTACAAAATAGACAACATTTGTCTCTTTTCAGAGTGCCTGCAATTAAAGCATTTATGGAAGGATTAAAGAGAATCATTCCTCCCAGGTTACCACCTTCTCCAGTATGGAACCTAAACGTTGTTCTTACAAGACTCATGGGACCCCCTTTCGAGTCTTTACATAAATGTGAACTACAATTCCTTACATGGAAAACAGCTTTCCTTATTGCTATTACCTCCCTTAGAAGAGTAAGTGAGATACAAGCATTTACAATACAAGTAACCTGTTTACAATTACATCATAACAAAGTGGTCTTACAAACTAATCCAAAATTCCTTCCAAAAGTCATAACTCCTTTTCATTTAAACCAATCTGTCGAGTTACCTGTGTTTTTCCAAAACCCAGACTCTGTGGCAGAAAGGGCTCTACACACATTAGATGTTAAAAGAGCTCTTCTCTACTATATAGATAGAACTAAGTCTTTTAGAAAAACAAAACAACTGTTTGTGTCTTTCTCTCCACCGCACAAAGGCAACCCCATCTCTAAAGGTGGAATGGCAAGGTGGATTGTAAAAGGTATACAAATATGCTATCAAAAAGCAAAACGTACATTCAGTTCCTCCTAGAGCGCACTCAACACGCAAACTAGGAGCCTCTATGGCTTTCTTAGGAAACATCCCCCTAGAGGACATATGCAAAGCAGCAACATGGTCTACAACACACACCTTCACTAAACAGTACTGTGTTGATGTGCAAGCCAAGCAGCAAGCTGCAGTAGGCCAAGCTGTCCTTAAAACTCTTTTTCAAACAACTGCAACAGATACAGGTGACCACCGCTAGGGGAGACACTGCTGCACAATCGATGCTAAGTGTACAATCTGCAGCTCATATGCCTCGAACGGAAAATGCTACTTACCAGTATGCATCTGTTCTTGGCATGTAGAGCTGCAGAGTAGTACACGCCCTCCCGCCTCACCGGGACCTGTATCTGTTCCAGTTTTATCTTACTTAGATGCACACGCATGAACATCTTTTCTTTACTTCTACTAACTCCATAATTTCCCATCATGGCGAAAAACAATCTAAGGATGAAGCCGATGCCCATGCGCACTATTGTCCAAGGGAGGAGTTACCTATCTTGTGACTACAAAGACTTCTTCCAAGAAGACAACAACATGCAATCATCCGAGCCCAACGCCAGGTGGCGATCTAATGCTAAGTGTACTACTCTGCAGCTCTACATGCCAAGAACAGATGCATACTGGTAAGTAGCATTTTCCTTTCTTCTCAACTTTTGACCTCCAGTCTCAGCTTTAGCTGCTCTTGAGATGCCAGAACCTAACAAACATTTACAATGCAATGGTCTCGGCATTCTTAAAGTTAGAGCTATTGGCATTGCTCATGACATTATTTTTATTTATGTTTTTGTTTTTAAAACATAAATTAATGGCATTGTCATTTACAATGCCAATAGCAGGGCAGGAGAGCAAGCACAACCAACGAGGGGCGGGGGCAGGAGAGCAAGCACAACCAACGAGGG
The DNA here is from genome assembly GCF_964261635.1 of Lissotriton helveticus. NCBI lineage: Eukaryota > Metazoa > Chordata > Amphibia > Caudata > Salamandridae > Lissotriton > Lissotriton helveticus. The sequence goes on from NC_136072.1 coordinate 115,587,150, forward strand.
GGCGGGGCAGGAGAGCAAGCACAAGCAACGAGGGGGCAGGGGCAGGAGAGCATGCACAAGCAACGAGGGGGGCAGGGGCAGGAGAGCAAGCACATCGAACGAGGGGGCAGGGGCAGGAAAGCAAGCACAACGAATGAGAGGGCAGGAGCAGGAGAGCAAGCAACGAACGAGGGGGGAGGGGAGCAAGCACAGCGAAGGGGCAGGGGAGCAGGCACAGCGAGGGGGCAGGGGCAGGAGAGCAAGCACAAGCAACGAGGGGGCAGGAGAGCAAGCACAAGCAAGGAGGGGGCAGGGGAGCAAGCACAAGCAACGAGGGGGCAGGGGCAGGAGAGCAAGCACAAGCAACGAGGGGGCAGGGGCAGGAGAGCAAGCACAAGCAACGAGGGGGCAGGGGCAGGAGAGCAAGCACAAGCAAAGAGGGGGCAGGGGCAGGAGAGCAAGCACTAGCAACGAGGGGGCAGTGGCAGGAGAGCAAGCACAAGCAACGAGGGGGCAGGAGAGCAAGCACAAGCAACGAGGGGGCAGGGGCAGGAGAGCAAGCACAAGCAACGAGGGGGCAGGGGCAGGAGAGCAAGCACTAGCAACGAGGGGGCAGTGGCAGGAGAGCAAGCACAAGCAACGAGGGGGCAGGAGAGCAAGCAAAAGCAACGAGGGGGCAGGAGAGCAAGCACAAGCAACGAGGGGGCAGGAGAGCAAGCACAAGCAACGAGGGGGCAGGAGAGCAAGCACAAGCAACGAGGGGGCAGGAGAGCAAGCACAAGCAACGAGGGGGCAGGAGAGCAAGCACAAGCAACGAGGGGGCAGGAGAGCAAGCACAAGCAACGAGGGGGCAGGAGAGCAAGCACAAGCAACGAGGGGGCAGGAGAGCAAGCACAAGCAACGAGGGGGCAGGAGAGCAAGCACAACGAACGAGGGGGCAGGAGCGCAAGCACAACCAGCGAGGGGGCGGGGGCAGGAGAGCAAGCACAAGCAACGAGGGGGCAGGGGCAGGAGAGCAAGCACAAGGAATGAGGGGGCAGGAGAGCAAGCACAAGGAATGAGGGGGCAGGGGTAGGAGAGCAAGCACAACGAACGAGGCTGAGACCATTGCATTGTAAATGCTTGTTGGAAGGGTGATCTCAGGCGCAGAGAGGGGTACATTGAAGGGGACAGGTGACGGGGGTAGGGGGCAGAAGAGTGATCGGTGGAGGCATCGTGCATAGGGAGGGGGTGGTAAAGGCCGACAGTGATGGCCTCGGGGTCTGCGTAATCGGATATGGAGGGGGTGTGCCCAGGTAACGCAAGCTTGGAGGGGCTTCGGGCCAGGTAATGACATCCCCTTGTGAGGCGGGGGATGGGTAAATGATAGGCAGGCTTGTGTTGTAGAAGGGGTTAAAGGTCACAGGCCTGTGATTCCTCATAGGGGGGGTTCTTTCTCTTGACTGCACATCGACAGAGGGGTTAGGAGGCACGGAGATAATCCCGTGCACCTCTGAGGGATAAGCGTGTGGCTGAGGGGTGATGCGAGCGGGAAGGTGTCTGAGTGTTTTTTTAGGGGGGGAGATCTCAGACGTGGTCGATCACTCTGGCAGATCGGATAGCTTATCCTACTGCTGGATTGCATACTGACGCCAATATTTTTCTAGGTTGACTGAGTAATAAGCAGTATCTCTTTTACTCTCCCCAAGGCACACATATCTCCCCCCATCAATCAATCAAGGTGACAGTCAATCACTGGATTCAACAATGGGGCTCCCTCCATCCCGCAATCCGCTGTATTTGGTAGGACAAATCAGACGAGCAGGCACGTTGAAAGCGCAATACGCAAAATACCACATTATATTTACTTATTGCAAATGTACATACCGCGAACACGACCGCAAGTTATTGGAGTGCTTTACATGAGCAACTGTTACCTTATGCATGTACACATTCTATTTTGGTAGGAGCGAGGAGATTAAGTAATTTGCCCAGAATTACAGGAGGCTGAGCCGACTTCTTCTGGCGGCGGTCGGGCAGAAATGCTCACGCTGCCTGCACACCCAAGTCAGCCCTCTGATTGGTTAATAAGGAACACCAATCAGAGGGCTAACTTGGGCGTGCAGGCAGCATGATATGGGGCTGCTCTCTCCCGATGACGTCAGGGAGAGAAAGAACAGCCAAAACACACCCCTCTATCCCAAAAAGATGGGGCTTGAATGGAGTGATGCCCCTCTCCTCCAATGGCTGGCCTCTGTTTAGGAAGCCAGCCAATGGAGAAGAGGGGCGGGTTCAAGCTCCACTCTAAGAAAACATGAAATCTCGGCTGCACGACACTGCTGCGCAGTGTACGCTAGGCCGAGACCTAAAAAAGGGCTGTGTAGGCCCTGTAAGACCTGTGGTAAGTGAAGTGTAGGCTATTATCTGAAGACCCCACAACCAGTGTCTGTATTGCCTCTACCCAGACCACAAACCCAGGGAATGCAAATAATGCTGCACTTTTTCAACTAAAACCCTCAAAGATGGGGAGGGTAGGCTGTTACGCTGGCTATAGCAGAAAAACGATTCAGAAAAGGGGGTGGTGATGAACAGAGTGTCTGAATTAAGCAGACCACTCTTACCCAGTCCAAAGATCAGGGCTTGATCCATCACCGTTATTTAGCTCACTGCCCCATCCCAGCTCAGAACCTGGCTATATGCAAATTAGTCTGTCCCTGGCCCAGTGCATCATGGGAACAGGGAAGACCAAACTACCAAGCCAATTCTTCACCAGAAAGGAGACAAGCTACCGGGGACCGGTTTCTGGCATTTCAGCCTCGTCGGCCCGGCTTGCTTGAATCCTGATGGAGCAGTGAGCAAGGGACTCATGTCTGAGTATACCCTGCCACACCTATAGTGGCCAAAAACGATTCAGAAAAGGGGGTGGTGATGAACAGAGTGTCTGAATTAAGCAGACCACTCTTACCCAGTCCAAAGATCAGGGCTTGATCCATCACCGTTATTTAGCTCACTGCCCCATCCCAGCTCAGAACCTGGCTATATGCAAATTAGTCTGTCCCTGGCCCAGTGCATCATGGGAACAGGGCAGACCAAACTACCAAGCCAATTCTTCACCAGAAAGGAGACAAGCTACCGGGGACCGGTTTCTGGCATTTCAGCCTCGTCGGCCCGGCTTGCTTGAATCCTGATGGAGCAGTGAGCAAGGGACTCATGTCTGAGTATACCCTGCCACACCTATAGTGGCCAAAAACGATTCAGAAAAGGGGGTGGTGATGAACAGAGTGTCTGAATTAAGCAGACCACTCTTACCCAGTCCAAAGATCAGGGCTTGATCCATCACCGTTATTTAGTTCATTGCCCCATCCCAGCTCAGAACCTGGCTATATGCAAATTAGTCTGTCCCTGGCCCAGTGCATCATGGGAACAGGGCAGACCAAACTACCAAGCCAATTCTTCACCAGAAAGGAGACAAGCTACCGGGGACCGGTTTCTGGCATTTCAGCCTCGTCGGCCCGGCTTGCTTGAATCCTGATGGAGCAGTGAGCAAGGGACTCATGTCTGAGTATACCCTGCCACACCTATAGTGGCCAAAAACGATTCAGAAAAGGGGGTGGTGATGAACAGAGTGTCTGAATTAAGCAGACCACTCTTACCCAGTCCAAAGATCAGGGCTTGATCCATCACCGTTATTTAGCTCACTGCCCCATCCCAGCTCAGAACCTGGCTATATGCAAATTAGTCTGTCCCTGGCCCAGTGCATCATGGGAACAGGGCAGACCAAACTACCAAGCCAATTCTTCACCAGAAAGGAGACAAGCTACCGGGGACCGGTTTCTGGCATTTCAGCCTCGTCGGCCCGGCTTGCTTGAATCCTGATGGAGCAGTGAGCAAGGGACTCATGTCTGAGTATACCCTGCCACACCTATAGTGGCCAAAAACGATTCAGAAAAGGGGGTGGTGATGAACAGAGTGTCTGAATTAAGCAGACCACTCTTACCCAGTCCAAAGATCAGGGCTTGATCCATCACCGTTATTTAGCTCACTGCCCCATCCCAGCTCAGAACCTGGCTATATGCAAATTAGTCTGTCCCTGGAAGGGTATACTCCGATGTGAGTCCCTTGCTCATTGCACCATCAGGATTCAAGCAAGCCGGGCCGACGATGCCTGAAATGGCAGAAACCGGTCCCCGGAAGCTTGTTTCCTTCCCAGTACAAGAATTGGCTTGGTAGTTTGGTTTGCCCTGTTCCCATCATGCACTGGGACAGGAACAGACTAATTTGCATATAGCCAAGTTCTGAGCTGGGATGGTGCAGTGAGCTAAAAAACGGTGATGGATCAAGCCCTGATCTTTGGACTGGGTAAGAGTGGTCTGTTTAATTCAGGCACTCTGTTCATCACCACCCCCTTTTCTGAATCATTTTGTCCACCATAAGCGTGGAAGGGTATACTCAGATGTGAGTCCCTTGCTCATTGCACCGTCAGGATTCAAGCAAGCCGGGCCGACGACGCCTGAAATGGCAGAAACCGGTCCCCGGAAGCTTGTTTCCTTCCCAGTACAAGAATTGGCTTGGTAGTTTGGTTTGCTCTGTTCCCATCATGCACTGGGACAGGAACAGACTAATTTGCATATAGCCAAGTTCTGAGCTGGGATGGTGCAGTGAGCTAAAAAACGGTGATGGATCAAGCCCTGATCTTTGGACTGGGTAAGAGTGGTCTGTTTAATTCAGGCACTCTGTTCATCACCACCCCCTTTTCTGAATCATCTTGTCCGCCATAAGCGTGGAAGGGTATACTCCGATGTGAGTCCCTTGCTCATTGCACCATCAGGATTCAAGCAAGCCGGGCCGACGACGCCTGAAATGGCAGAAACCGGTCCCCGGAAGCTTGTTTCCTTCCCAGTACAAGAATTGGCTTGGTAGTTTGGTTTGCCCTGTTCCCATCATGCACTGGGACAGGAACAGACTAATTTGCATATAGCCAAGTTCTGAGCTGGGATGGTGCAGTGAGCTAAAAAACGGTGATGGATCAAGCCCTGATCTTTGGACTGGGTAAGAGTGGTCTGTTTAATTCAGGCACTCTGTTCATCACCACCCCCTTTTCTATAGCAGAAAAAGGCTGCTTCAGATTTGGAGTCTGAACCTGAGGAAAGGCCCATTCTCCCTCAAAGAAAGGATGCCAGTCCTTCTTCACATCATGGGGACTCTAAGAGATCTAAATCCCAGGACAAATGTGAGCCTAAACACCACTAGGAATCTCAGTCAGAGGCTTCAGAACCCTCTTCAGCTCCTGCGTCTGCCTCTGACTCCTCTCAGAGACCAATCTTCTCGACCGTTGACAACGTCTTCGTCGGAGATTTCACTCTGCTCAAGAAAACCAAAGGTTCCTGTACCATAGACAGCTTTGTCGATGACGGTTAAGACGTCGACGACAGCAACGGCAGCTTCGACGACCGTAACAATAACATCGTCAAGGAGGACTTCACAATCGACGAGAATTTCACCATCGACTGGCGGTACGTCACCTGTTCCAGCAATGACGTTCCCGCAGATGCAAACCATCCGCGCGCCGTCGACGGTGCCACAGACAGTTGCATCGACAGTTGCACCGTCGACGTGACCGTCGACGGAGGGAAAAATGTCTCCTTCAGCACAAGCAAATTCAGGATTACTCATAAGATATCTCCTTTACCTCCTGCTTGCCTTCTGGACTTCCAAGAGTCAGAGGATGAAGGTATGTTTGGTCCTGCATACAGTCCATCGTAGTTAAGGGTCAAGCGCCAAGATTCTGATGATGAGGACATTGAAGGCCATGATCCATGTTCTTATCTGGCAGGGGAATTTTCATTTGAGGAAAGAGGCACATCCGTCATGCAGAGGCAAGATTCCTTCCAGGAACCCTATCCTTATGATGACCGAGAGGAAGAGCGTCATCAGTTCAGGGAACCATCTATGAACGTTCTAATGTCTCTGATCTCCGTCCCCTGCTTAATGATTATTACAAGCGTTTTCCAGACACAAATGCTCCTCAGAGGCCTTTACCTCCTCAAGAGGTACCCACTATTCTTCTGGGCCAAAGTACTCCCCAATCCCAGGGGAGAAGACTATAGTAGGAGGAAGGGTCATCACGGAGGACACTTAGGATGCTCAGACTGAGGAAGGTGAGATGCAAACAGATGCCCATGATAAATGGGATGTCTACATAGCCCCTATGCCACCATCTCCTAACCCTCCAGCATCTACCTGCACTACCCCACTGGACAAGGAGTATCGTCGCCTCAACAATATTGGAAAGAGGTTCTCTGTTTTGGCGGCTACTTTCATTAGAGCCTTTAATGCCATGGCCATTTTGGGGCGATATGACCGGCAGATGTGGTCAGACATCTCTACTCTGTTGGAGTATCTACCAGAGAATAAAAAGAAAGAGGCAACAGATATTCTTTTGGAGGGAGAAAGAGCTTCTTCAGAGCTTATTGAGATAGCTATGGCAGTTTCATCCAGTGCATCTCGACAGATTGCAGGAGCAGCAGTCCAGGGTCATCCGATATGGTTAAAGGCAACAACCTTTCGTCCGGAGTTCCAGGCAAAGGTTTTAGATATGCTTTTTGATGGGGAGTGCTTATTTGGTAAGCACACAGACGAGGAGTTACAATCTATCAAGAAGGAAACAGATACAGTCAAAGCCTAAGGCAATCTCCAGCAGCGCCGCTTTCAGTCCTTTCGGGCTAGAGATCGGGGGCAATTCTTATCCCGTCCGCAATTTCAGCAGCGGTACCAACCATATTCGCAGACTACCTACCAGCCAGACAACTGGTCTTTTCAGCCCAATACCGCTCACTTATTCGAGACCGACCGGACACAAGAGGCAGCAATCTGCTGGAAAGTCCCAAGACTCTAATAGTAGACAATGAAGAGCATCAGGCCCCTGCTACCTTAGTCCCACACCACGATCACGTCTTCTTTGCATCCTTTCAGAAATGGAACTCTATTTCTTCAGACAGATGGGTACTAGACATTTTTCAACATGGCCACACGCTAGAATTCATTCACATCCTCCAAATATTCCACCGCGCAAAGTTCTGCTCCGTCACTTTCCGGGTCTCAAGAAGGAAATACATTTGCTTCTTCTCAAGCAGGCGATAGAGGAAGTGCCCCATAACCTTCAAATTGTTCCTGCTTCTTTCTCATCAAAAAGAAAAATGGGAAATGGAGGCAGGTCCTGGACCTCAGAATGCTGAACAAGTTCATAAAGAGTCAATCTTTCAGGATACTCTCTCTTCAGGCGATTCTTCTTCTAATGGAGAAAGAGAATTTTCTGACGTCTCTCAATCTCATCGATGCATATTTTCATGTTACCATTAACACGCAACATTGAATATTTCTCCGGTTCAGTCTGGCAGGGCGCCATTATTAATTCAAAGTACTCCCTTTTACTTTAAAGTTTGCTCCCAGGGTGTTCAGAAAGTGCAAGGCACCGATAGCAGCCTTCTTAAGACATTCAGGTGTTCCCATATCTGGAAGGTATTTTTGACCTTCATCCTCTTAATGCCTTCCTGTGGAAGGACAAATTTAAGATGATCACCCTGGCCCAAGTCTTATATGCACTCAAACACGAACGTTTCGTTCACTGTCTCATGGACTTCTGAATGTCCCCGTGATCAGACGAGCAAGAAACGGGGACCATTCTTATTCTTGTGTACCTAAATGGTGGAATGGCCTCCTATATCCCTGGAAATTAAAAAGTTAGAAGTATAGTTCAAGAAACTATTGAAAACATATGTTCTAGAAAGGTTGCTTGTGCTGTCTTGCTCTGCTGGGAAGCCTTGACAAGGTTGCCATGTGCTCCACAAAAAACAAGTAGAATAGACTAGAGAGTGGATGATAATGGTGGACCTGCAGGAAGCTTATTTCCACATCCTTGTCCTGCAGGCCCTCAGGCGCTGCCTGCAGTTAACGGTGAGGCAGGCACATTTTCCGTTCTCGGTTCTGCTCTTTGGGCTCACCAGCCATCCACTTGCTCCAAAGTCCTACCTGACTCCCTCACAGACGCTCCCTTTGTCAGAGCCCTTCTGGACATGCTGCAGTTTAGTGCCTATCCCTTGGAACAGAGTGTCCAGGGCATTTCGGCTAGGATTCTGATGTGTCAGCCTCTGGCCTGGTTCACAATGAGAAAAACTCTCAGCTGTTGGGACTGATGACCCCCTGCAGTCCTGTTGGTTAAGCCACCCCGTGACATATTTGGCTCTACAAGGTCCCAGTGAGTACAACATTAGGTGGGCCTCTCCGATCATTTCAGAGGAGAACTTAAAAGAGCAGCAGTGGTTGTTGCTGAACTGCAAAAGGGTAAGTGGTAGACCCCTCTCCCTACCCCACTTCGAGCTAACAGTGATGACCGATCTTTCGCTTCAGAGTTGGGGCAGCCACTTGGGAAAGGTAGAAATCGGAAGCGTCTGGTCTCGGACAGGAGTCCTAGCTCCAGATCAGTTTTTCACACAACACCACCGCCATGTGGTATTGCAAGAAACATTACGGGGTTGGGTCATTGGTCCTGTACCAGAGGTACTACATCTGATAGAGACATCTAGCCGCAGATTCCTTAACATAGAATACCCAGAGGCGTCAGACTGGACCCAGAAAATCATTTGCAGCAGCACCTCCGGGGGACGGCGCCCCACGACCCCGCCCAGACGTCGTCCACGGCAGCGAGGTCATACAAGTCTCTCCCGGCGCGCCGACGTCAGTTTCCTTCTTTTCCGCATGCAACACGGATCCGGAGTAAGCGGTTCGTCTGGCCTGTTTTCAGGCCCATTTTTGCTGCTTCGCGTCTGGAACAGTGTGCGATGCCTTCGGGCTTTAAAACGTGGATTGGGAGAACCGTGGCTCGATCTATTTGCCATCGCTGAGAACGTGCAATATCAGCACTTTTAGAAGGGGTCTCTTCCTCTGAGACGCATTCCACCTACAGTGGAACTCTGGACTCTTGTAGGCTTTCCCACCGATCTCTCGCCTGCCCCAATTTCAGACAAAGATCATGAACGATCTGGCCTAAGCCATCCTAGTGGCACCAAGTTAGGCAAGGAGAGTGTAGTATTTAGAACTTCTGGGCATGAGCATCTGGCCACCAATCATTCTGCTCCTTCTGGAAATTCTTATGTCACAGCAGCAGAGCATCGTCCTGCATCCAGACGTGGGCAATCTTCACCTCCATTCTTCAAGATTGAGTGGCAACAGCTGATAGTGTTGGATCTCCGTTCCAAAGTTGTAGATGTTATCTTGGCAGCCAGGCGTCCCTCGACCAAAACACTATACTCCTGCTGTTGGCGCAAGTTTGTGGCTTAGTGCAGTACATGGCAAATTAACCTACTTCAAACTAGATTATCCGAAGTATTGCCTTTTCTGTTGTCCTTAACCCAGCAAGGACTTGCTTTAGTTACAATTAAAGGGTTCCTGTCGAGTCTTTCAACATTTTTGTGGTTCCCAGATTAGATCTCTTTGTTTAAACCACCCATTTGTGATGCAGTTTTTGAAGAATTTGAAGAGTTGACATTTTTTTCCACCCTCTCCCTTTGTCATGCCTCAGTGGGATCTTAACTTCATCCTCACCTTCCTGTTGTGTACTGCTTTTGAACCTTTACTCAGCCGCCCACTACAGCTTCCCAACCTTCAGACAGTGTTCCGCATTGCCATAACATCAGTGCAGTGGTTGTGTGAGCTGAAAACCCTCTCCATAAACCCGCCATACACAGTTTTCTTCCCAGACAAGCTGGTTCTCTGAATCCAAGCTTCCTTTCTTCTGAATGTGGCGACTTTCCACATCCGGCAATACATCACCCCACTTGCATTCTTCGCTGCACCGCACTCTTCTAAGGAGGAGGAGACGCTACCCTGTTTGGTCCTAAAAGGGCTCTGAGCTTTTACATTTGTGTGAACGATTAGCTCTTTGTCTGATTCGATGGAGCGAAGGACAAGACGGTGCAGAAGAGGATCACGTTAAAATGGATTTTATTTGGCGTTAAAATGTGCCACAGCTTGCCCAAGAAGCAGCCCCAGAATGTTTCCAGGCCTAGTCCATCAGAGCCAGGGCTGCTACCACCGCATTGGCTATTCCGGATAGTTACCAGGCTGCTACCTCGGCATCTCTCTATACATTCATGAGGCGCTAATATCTGCACAGCCAGGTCCATTGAGATTGGCGTTTTGCTCGTAGCCCTGCTGCACTTCTTAGGTTGAGTCTGTTCACAAACCCTTAGGTGCTGCCTTGGAAGCTATTGCAAAGGTGAGGAATCTGTGGTTAGAAGTATCTGTCAGAAGAACAAGTTACTTACCATCAGTAATGTGCTTACTAGTTGATGCTCGGTCAAGCCAATTTGCTATTCGGCTCTCCGTCTGGGGAAGTACCTGGCATCAGCTTGTCTGAGTGGCACCTGCAGAGCGGAACGGCATAGTCATGGAACCGCATTATCCCACCCACCAGTGCATAGAAAGATACTGCATTTAATGTTTCAAGATCCAGTCTGACTCCTGGGGAATATTCAAAAGGTGAGGAATCTGTAGATCTATATAGAGTAGCTTCCAGAAAATGCATTTCCAAAGGTAAGTAACTTGTTTTTTGGGAAAGGGACCATGGGTAAAGTCTGAGTCACCATAAAGTTAAATGTATCCTTTTGCAAGATTAGCTTTTAATCCAACCAGGCATGGCTAAAAGCATAGTTAGCATACATATTGCCTATCACTTTGTTGAAATTCGTGGGAACTGGAGGAAAGAATCATGTATCTGTGTTTTCTAGTTATGACGATGGTTGTCTCTTCCGCTCATTAAAGAATGTATCTATCTATCTCTGTCTATCTATTTCTGTCTATCTATCTATCTTCATTGCAAAAAAACAAAGGCTAAAGTAACGTTGTAGTTAGTTGAAATGATCTGTAACAACGTAACATTGTAAAGTCTAAAAAAACACAGAACTTCATCTGTTATAGTTACAATTAACTCAAGTAAATATAACTCGTGCCCTAAGGTAACTGTAACTCGCTCCCTGGCCATGCACAGTTTTCTCATCAATAATTTCATTGCAAATGTTGCAGTGATATTATCAATCATGTCATAGAAGATGTCATGACTGAAGTAATATGTGCGGTAATTAGCAGTGCATGGTGGGGGCAAGAGTTATAGTTACCTTAGGGTGCAAGTATGTGTGTGTATGGGGGTGTGTGTATATATATATATATATATATATATCACATACATGATTATAGCTTATAAATAAGATCAAACTTTTTACTCTTAGAACATAATGGAGTGTAGTGATGGTCTAATATTTTGTGATATTCACAAATTAATGTTTTCATTGTGCTATCTTTCTTTACTGTGAAAGGTACAAATTCGGAGCTGTCTAATCCTTCTGAAACTGAATCAGAAAGAAAAGATGAACTCAGTGATTGGTCACTCGCAGGAGAAGATGAGCGAGAAAGTAGATACCCACAAGATAGCAGAAGACGTCCAGGACCAAGAGGGAGAAGTGGCTCTGGGGTTCAAGGGCGTGGTGGGTCCCGAGGTGGCAAGTCATCATCTATCAGCTCTGGTAGAATTTATTGATATGTATTGGAGTGCCGTGTGTTGATTTTTTTTCAACCTATGAATGCCCTTCTTTTATGCATAACTAAAACAGTGAGGTGAAGTTTACAGACTACAAATGGTATCATTTAATGGCTAAAGGACAGCAAACTTTGAATATGGGTGCAAAGTTTCAAAAGAAGAGATGCTTTCGTACTGTAATCTCTTCATATAAATATTGTAGCTCTTAAATGATGAATTGATGAAGGTAGGAGGTTAATCAAAATGAAGGTTAAAATATGTAGTCACAATCCATCTTAAACACAGTGCACCTTTCTTGTACATAGACATGCACAGTTGTACATAGTTTTTCAATTTTAGTGCATTCCAGGTCATCATCCAAGGACTTTCATATTTTAATACAATTGATACAAGAGTAGAGTATTTACATAGTTTATAGGCATGTACTAATAAAATTGGGGAACCTTCGAATGCAGAGGTGGTAGCTCTTTGTTGTTGCCTCGTCCAGTGTTTATCTACTTATTTTTCTTTACCTTCATGTTATTCTTTTTATACTGGGAAATCTAAAGTTTATTTTTATATGTAAATATGCACTGACCTCACACTGTAAGATACGACAGCAGCAAATGTTTTCGGCTTGAGCTGTGACTCATGCACAAAGTTGAGGTCTGGCTGTGAGAATTATAAACACTGACAATCCTTATTTTCCCCCTCAGATATCCGTTTTATATATTTTTTATGTTCTGTTTACATTTGATTGGTGCTCAGCTGCTAACTTAATGTGTGACACCTTTTACATGTTGGGTTCGGTTTCAGTGTTTTACCTACTATGATTCTTTGATCTTGAATGTATTTGTTAGATGATGCCTTGTTTCACATTATTTCAGAGATTAGTTTACGTCTGAAGATGGTATAATCGTCCAGTTCTGCATGCATTCAGTGCCTTTATTTGATCTTCGTGTAGGCGATAAAACTTGAATATGAAAGGGCTAAGTTATTAAATATCTTATCCTGTCCAGTCTTTGCCTGTTACCACAGGTTGATGGATTGATTCAGTTTCTTGAAGTTCATCATGATTTATTAATTAAACTTGAAAAAGTGTTCTAGATATTCTTCGTTGTGTAGCAGGTTGAAATTGAGCATAGGTTTCAGTTAATGGGCATATACGTCCATGACTACTTTATATGCTCCCAGCTACATCTTTTACAATGCACTTCACCAAATTTTGAATAAGATTTGGCAGTATTAACAGTAAGAATTCTTGTTCTATAAGAATTCAAAGTTAAATCTATAGTACTTATCATGAGCCTTTTATTTGGTCACCCCCAGCCTTATGGTACCCACAGTAGCCTTCTTGAACCCTGTTGTTGGGACATCTCTTTACAAAAGTCCGAGTTTGTCTGGTTTTCATATTGAACTGAAAAATGAAGATGTTTCTTGCTCCTGGCCAAAACACTTAAAGTACAGTTCATGAAACAATGGTCTTTGCTCAAGAGGGAGTTCTTTAATGCACTGTTGCCTGACTCATTTCCCTTAACACATTCTCTACTAGATGATTCCACGAGGTTTCACTTGAAGCCTACAATCCCAGAGTCTTTAAACAAATCTGGGCCCCTTTAAGATAACATATTTTTGTGCATCTTTAATGGCAGCCTCTTTGTCATGCAATCTAAATAACCAGGCCGTATGGCAACAACTATGGAAATTAGGTATACCAGTCCGCTTGGCTCTAGTTCAAGTTAATTCCATTGCGATCTTTGCTAGTTATGGTCTGCAAATGTGTTAGTCTCGATCCACGAGCCTCCCCTGCCCTACAGAAAAGCATATTTATGTCCCCTTGCTTTCTCTTTTTGGATGTTGCTGTCCCAGAGAAAAAAGTAAAATTAGAAAATCAGGCTCAATACTCATCTCACAACCGAGGATAATGAGTCTGATTTACCTTATCGGTTAGCACTGTTCATTGCTTTTATCTCCAATGCTGGAGATGAAAGCAATTTTATAGGAGGATAAGGCAATGCTTCCCCTCCTATGCTGATGTTCCTAATCCTCCCCACCGACTCCAAGATCCGCTGAGGTTCACCATGCCTATGCTTTACAACTCTCAAGTACCACAAATGTAAGCTTTTCCTCAGCCTGTCATCATGGATCTTCTAGAAGAAATAGAGGCTCCTCCTATTAGGGATTATCGGGCTGGTTCTACCTTCTGACACAGAGATACTACTCCCAGGTTATACCTTTTGAATTGCCTTTGGCTAGTATGGAATTTAGACGACTTAAACATTTTGTTTCAGTTAAAAAGACATCTCTAGTCTGGTGATTCTGTAGTACAAATCATCAACCTGTTCTTCTCAGGGAGTTTGAGAACGCGTATGCTTCCACATGCTCTACCTCTGGTCTAAAGACAGATCGTCTAATTAATTTTGCAGAGCTAGAAGTTTCTGCCGAAAACTCTGACCAGTGGTCTAACTGCAGCTCCACAATGGACTACCAAAATGCTGGCTCCAATATTGCTTGTTATGTGACTGCAAGAGGTCGGCTACAATGAATCTATGGACACCTGCCTGGTAATGGAGTGCTACCTGGAGCTGGCCGTTCATCTCTGACAACTTGTTGGACTCGCAAGCACTTTCCCCAAAGCTCATCTTTTGAGTACAACAGTTTCATCCTATTCATTGGAACCAGTTTGTACATTGGATTGCAGAACCACAATGATGTTATTATGTAGTTGGTGTTGTCCCTCATGGCAGGACATACTAAGCAGGAGCCCCACAAAATGGAGGTGAATCACAGTCCCTGTATATGTAAGGGTAGGTTAGATGACAGCTGACTGGTCTGAGAATCTCATGGAAAACAACCTTTTTGGAGCCATAGTATCTCCAGTACGCACTAGAGAGTTGGAAGAGCTGTGCATCATTTCCATCATGAAAAAGGTGGTGAGCAGGACACAGTCAAACTGAGGTATTGACTAATTATATATATTTTCGCTCAGTTTTCTTTCTGTCCCCATTATCCTACTCGTTCATAGATGTATTGCACAGCATTTATGTTCAGGGTCTTTTCAGATTATTTTCACATACGACGTTGTATACATTCTGATGATCAATACTAGATCACCTTAAGCAGGAGAGGAAGGCATGCCTGCTTCCAAACCATATTTGCCAAAAGAATTTTCTCCTTCATTGCTCATTTAATGCACTCCAATGGGAATTTCTTCCATTGAATGTTCAAGCAAATTCTGTTTTCTGCATGTCGAGGCTTACAAGGCAGGTACATTGCGCACCTCACACATTTTCTTTACGTTCTGTGTTCTTTGATGCTTCTTTTAGAGCTGCAGCACCATTAAGGCAGAAGCTGCTCTCTGGCTGAATCTGCATTTTCTCCTTTTAATTTTGCTCGTGCTGTGGAAAGTACCCTAATGATTTGAAATTTGGAAGACTGTGGCATAGAATTACATTTCTTTGGCGGTGACGGTTTTTCCTAGTCCATTAGGTCTCCTATTGCCAGCCCCCTTCCGATACTCCTGAACAGTGCTTAAAATCAGCACAGCTATAGGCTACATTTCCAAAGTGGGGATCTTACTTTTGTTTGTGGCCACATGTTCTGTACTAGCTGCAATAAGTTCTGATTTGAAGAGATTTCAGATCTCTGTGCTAATTGGCGAGGTAGTTGGAAGTGGGAGGGTCCATGTGGACTGAGAAAAGGTAGTTTTATCTTTCACACCAGTACATTACCTATGTTCTCTACAACTATCGAGCTGTTGTGCCAGAAGATATCTAGAACTATTGACATCTGATAAATTTGTGCATTGTTTAAAATGTAATTTATGGTGTACGATACTTTGCCATGATATCTATTCAGAGACTGTTGGATTTTGCCTTGTGGAAATGGACTAAATGCAAATAAGTTTCCTAAAAACATCCTTAAGCACCTGTAGTAACATTCTAAATGCTTGGTTCAGTGAACATTCCATTGAAATTTAGCCCTTTGGTCAAGCAACAAAGGAAAAAAATAAAGTTTCCCATCTTGCAATGGTTACACGTCTTTGTTCTTCTTTGTTCCTTGTTATTGTAGTCCTGTGAAACCACTGTGTAATTATTTATACTACTTCTCATGCATTTGGCATTTTATGTTTTCTGTTTTACCAAACGTGTCTTAACTTGTAGGTTGTAAAGAAGCTTTAGTGTGAAAAATGTATTTCTGAAGATTTGCTTATCAGTTTCAAATCATGTGGCATTTAAAATGAAGGGTTTTCTTTAAAGCTGGTACTGTGGCAAGATTGTGCCCCTTAATGTTTTTCACTTTATCGGATTTTCATCATTGTTTATATTCATTAGGATGAGACAACAAGGTCTGAAGGATCCTGCTACGCAGTCCTTTATGATGTCTTAATTATTGATTATATCTTCTTGAGTGTAATAAGGCGTAACGCTTTTCACTGGAGGGAAGAGCTTAATACAGTTCTATTTTTATAAAGACATGCAAAAGATTTATTTTTTAACAACTTTAATTCGAGATAAACTAACTCAGTAAATACAAACTAATAAGACTATGTTAATAACTAGAAGGGGCTTAAAAAGCCAAAGGCGGAAGAACACAGCTGAGAAATCATAGTTCATGGAAACATAAAGGTATTGTTATAAGTTAACCTTGTATTTCTCTCCTGCCTGAGGAGAACAAGCGTTAAACTGTGAAACACTGCAATATAGTGCATTTCTGACCCCCCAAAATCGAGAAGAGCATCGGAATTCCCTCAACTAGTGAACTCGCTGCATCCACCACCCCAGCTCAGCCCAACCTCATCCCAACAAGAAGCATTTAAAGTTAACTATGGAGAAAAGCTTTGGCAATCTCGGCTTGGTTGAGTGCATTACCTTTCCTTTGGTGGAAAACTTTCTTCTACGGTTATAACGAGGGAAGCCTGTGTCTTTTGAAGTTCCAAGCCAGCAGTCCTCTTATTGCTAGAGAAACCAGGATGTGGTCAGAAAAGAGGAGGCATCGGTGGCAGACATGATTCTCTTGTTAGTGAACAGTGTTGTAGCACAAGATCTCATCAAGAGAGTATAAAATGACCATGACAGTGCCTCCAGTAGATGGCACACAGGCAGTGTTTACTGGAGAGCAAATAGTACACCTTTTGTGGTAGATGCTGCACCCCTCCCTCCAAAATGTTGAGCACATCTTTCCATCACCATAGTGAGGAATTCGGCAGGAACAGAGGAGTCTATTCCAAGCACACTTAATTGCACACTTCAGAGAAGGTTATCAAACACTTTTGTTGCATTGCGCATAGGCTCTGCACTGTATGGTTACAAAAGTACAACACATGCACAGGCTCACGTGGGAGGACCCTATTTATTAGTATCCCTGATGTCCCCTGAACCCAACCACGAGCTGTACAAAACAGAGGAGAAGCTGACCAGGATGCCTTGTCTCACCCAGACCACCAATGCTCCGTGCAAACACTACATTTGCTCCCATATCACAAAGCACACGGTGAACTTGCACAGACAAAAGCTTGCAAACATATCTGGCAGAATGGTGGGCCACACCCCATAGACTCAATACCTCCAAGAAGGCATGTGATCGGTGCGGAAGCAGTATCGTGGGTTGGGCACCCATACATGTTTGCGTTTGGGAAGGAGCACCACCAGCTGGCTAACTCTGCTGCCATTCGTGTTCATGGTTTTTACTGTCTCAGCTTGCGATTCTTCTGATTCCACCAATTCCTTACCTCCATTTGAAGCGGAGCATATTTATTTTGGCTCTTTGACATGCGAGAGCCCAATTTTTTATATTTTCAAATGGTGCCAATCGTAAGACCGGTCAGTTGCTTGAAGAATGAGGAGTTCCAGGTTACCTCCACACACCTCTGAGCAGTCCCTTTGTCTGTATCACAAGTCATGGTAGGGCTTGAACAGTAACCCGAACTTGCCCCCTGGATGTCTGTCTCTTAGGAGTACTGAATGACCCACCTGAAAGGTGTGACTTTGTGTTTGTTGTTTGCGACTCGCATAATCATTAGTTCAGTGTTGACGCTGGGTGACTATCACGGTCTAATTCATATGATCTAACAAGGATAGTGTGGTAAGGTCTCTTGCACAGGCCTGCCCATGCTGACCCAGCTTATGAGTTGTCTGGTAGTCCTGTGAGAAGTACTCTTGTAGGAATGAGTGAACAGACCATCCAAGCTCCTAATGGAGCTCTGGCGTTGCGGATCACAGCCGTTATGTTGCACATAAATTGCTCAACTTCTCCATTGGCTTGCGGCCACCGGGGAGTTATCTTAATGTGGTCGGTTTGGATTTCCTTGGAGATGCCATTATCTTCCCTAGTTTCAGTATCATTTTGTCTGCCGACAAGCTCGATAGTCAAGTTTTCTGAGAAATCATCGACTACAACTAGCATATGATGTCCATCCGGAAGACTCCCAAAATCTGCATTCACTCTCACCTTGCTCAGCTTAGTCAATAGGAATTTCGTGATGACCGTTGGTGGTCACTCAGGAATTCCTGCTCTCTAATATGGATGTTACCATCTTCTCGATCTGGGAAGCGGCATAGTGTGGGTAAGGGTAATTTTAGGGTGTAGGGGCGTGTGGAGGTATAGATCATTTTTAGGGTTTCGGCTAGAAATGGATAATAGGGTGGAAGGCATATGTTTTGGGTTTAGGAGTGGGTAGGAGTATAGGGTTGCGTAGGGTATTTCATTTATAGAGTTTTACAGAGCGTGAACTTGACCCATGAGGGTATCAGAGCGCTTCACAGATCGTACGAACAAAAAGGAAAATAAAAATGCAATTGACAACATAATAATGAGAGATAAAAACAGTGTAGGTTAAGGCTGGTAAGGTAATTTTTTAGGGTTTAGGAGTGGTTAGAAAGGGGGAATCCAAATTATTTTAAAAAGGGGATAGGAGGGTCTACCCCTAATAAGACATTTTTTATTTTAAATAATTGGGAAAAGGAAGGGTTTGAAGGGTCTCTACAGGCATGCGTGTTAAAGGCATTGCATTGTAAAGACAATGCATGGTAAATGATGCGTGGTAAATGCATTTCATGGTCATGCCTGTGCTGTAAAGACTTTTTCCCCTTGGTGCCGTGCATAGGCCAACGGTATCATTTGTTTGTTGAGGTCCTGGGCTCTTGCTAGTCAGTGCATTCCCAGGATGCATTTATTTTCAGAGAACAGCAGTCCAGGCCATACATGATGGAGGGATTCTAATGCCCACCTGGTTTTGGAGTCCGTCATACCAGGTGGCTCCTCAAGGAGGACCACCTTCCACGAGAGGTCACTTCCATTTCTAAACAGTTATCATATGCTGTGGCTCGCATTATTTATTCCAGAGGAAAAGGTAGAGGCATAGACCTCTCTACTAAAAGCCGAACATACTCTTCAGTTCCATTGGCCACATTTTCTTCTTTAGGAGTGACTGGTCTCAGATGACACAAGAGGTAGTCAACCGGCTTGTGAAACCCTGGATTGTACTCCACTGTAAACGAGTATTCTTATAGTTGGGTTATCCGTTTCTGAATGTGTGTGGGAGACTTTAACGAACACCTTTGAATAGTGTGACCAGCAGTTTGGGATCTACATAGACGACAAAAGCGTAATCATGTAGGTATTAGTGAAAATGCTGGCACTGCCAGTGTATGGCGGTTGCTTCTTTCTTGATTTTTTTGTGAGTAACATTGCTCTGTGGGTGTGAGCGCTCACTAGAGTCGCCTAAGTTGTCTTTTTTTTTTTGTGGCGTAGTCAGACCCGAGTTGAAAACGTTGTGATGTAACTGGTAGCTAGAGCAGAGGTCGAATTTTAAAAAAATCTGTAGCTGCAGATTTTACCTACAGGGTCATTGATGGTCAAGGTGCGGTGCCTCTCACTTGGAGATGCATGTCTACGCATAGCCTCACCACCGAGGTTGTTTTTGCCTTTCTTGTGACGACTGTGGGCGACACCCAGAGGGTGGAGCATTCAACATTTACGATTGTCTGCCTCCTCCAGCATGCAAAGCTCCTCACCTTCATATGGAGGTAAAATGCCAACCTGCTATGTCTTAGAGCTAATAGTTGTACAGATTTATGAAAGTGTAGCCATGCTGTTGTTTCTTTCAGACATCTGATGCCTTTAAAAAGTTTGATAGTCTTCTAGGAGCCAGTCGCTCATGAATTAAGGAGAGTGAATTTTCACTCTAATCAAAAACAGAGATACCAGTTGGATGGTGTTTGAATCACTGCACACCACTGGCTCCAGCACTTTTGGCGATATTGGGCCAATAGCTATCCCCTATTTAGCAGAAACTCTTCTACATACCTGTGTAGCCAGGCCTGGCACCAGGGTTAGGTTGCCACATCCCGTCATGATAAAGACTCGCAGCTGAGGTCTAAACTTCCCTCCTTGCATTAGCTGAGTCGAAACGTCGACGCTCTCCAACATACAAGACCTGTACCGGTTTCTCGCCCTACATACCCTTGAAAGTGCATTGTTGCATGATTGTAATTTACAGAATCTGTGTAAATAAATATTTCAATAACGGACAGGTCTTCTAACACTAGTGTGCTTGCCAGTAATTACCGATCAAATCGAATTGTTTTATCTTCACTCCTATGACTTTCACTTTCACTACCCATCACTACCACCACCTAAACTTCCATTTTCTTCCCCTCTCGCGCATCCTATTGCCAGTGTATCAACTGAGGTTTGAATCTAATTGAACAATAAATGCTTTGCAAATGATATTGGCTTCTGTGGCGCTTCTTGTGTGGTCTTTTCGCACTCTCGCATTAAGCACATGCTTTCATAAATAGGTTATTGATTGCATACATGAGAGTGGCTCTTGAAGGTATTAAATACCAGTGTTGTAGCTCTTTAAACAACACAGATTGTCTGTATTTGAATTGATCTCATGGTAAATTAGTCGCGGTCCAGTTTTGTATTCCCGTATTGTACCCAGGTCCGCTATTGCCTTGTTTGGGTTACCCTATTATTTATAATGATCAGATTACGGAGTGCCAGCATTCACAGAATCCTTGGAAGAGGGTTTTATGGTTAGTTTTGATTGACATACTTCAGCGAAAGGGTTAGGCTTACCACACACTACACATTTCTTTCCCTCACACTTGCCATCATGTTGGAATGCCCCTTCAAAATTTCCCCACAGGTTTTGAGGTTGTGTGCAGATTCTTCCCCTTCCTGCGTGACCGTTTCAGTATTTGGTTTATTGGTTCTTATTTTAACGGTTTATGTAAAACTGTTAACATGTGTGAGGCTCTTTCTTTAGTGCTTAGATCTCCACACTGTTTGGATATCTGTTAGGGGCTTTACTGGTTCCTTGAGTATTTCTTCATGGAATTGAGCTAATGCGGACCCTTGGATAAATTGTACAGGTATCTCCTCCACCTCATTGTGAAGTGTGCACATGCTCACTAATGCTTTGCTTGGCCATAGAAGCTGTCCACAGAGTCCCCAGTGCTTTGCCAGATTGGCCAATTGCACGAATTGGTCATTTAGTGCAGTGACCATGGAATTGTTTGTGGAGACTGCATCTTCCAGTGTGCGTGATGCCTTCCCTGACTACATGAGGCAGAAGAGGGTGTTTCCGTGTATCATCGACCCCTGTGGCTGCAACGTATAGTTCGAGTTTCTCTTTCCATGTTTTACACTTTGCAGTCCTAGCTGACTGGGCTTTGTCGACGGTGAAAGTTTCCAAGGCATGGACAGCCACCTTTGGTGAGATTATGACGTGGGTGTACAGAAGCAATATGGGTCAAAGTAACTGATCTGCCCGCACTGTTGAATTATCTGTTTGAGCAGCCTCTGATTCTGATGGTGTTGTGTGGCTTGTGGTGCTGGGGTTGTGGCTATGTAGCCACGTAGGTAGAAGTCAGATGCACTATCTCACACTCCCTTTGTGAGGGCTTCTCTCTCTTGCCTGAGCAGCTGATGTAGTCTTTTGATTTTTTTCCCCCCCTTTTTCGGTTCTTACATGTTTACATATGTCTTTGTGTAGTATTCTTTCTTTGCTCAGGTGGACCTGGGGCACGTGTTCAGACGCTAGCTGCTGCCACCATCACCAGAGCACCAGGCAGTAATGAGGCGCCACTCATCTTAGCTGAGCCGAGCGTCCTCTGGTGGTGGGAAGCACACACTGCAATAAATGGGAGTCATATGGCTCACTTTGCATATTTGACTGATCGCAAACACCAGCAGTGCTTCTGTAACTGACTTCGCTAGTTGGAATATGCAAAGATATAAGGTAGGGTGAGGGACCTGAATTCCTACTTGCATCGTGTGGTTAGTAGACCTTCTCGTTGGCAGTTTTTGCTTTGCGTGTAGGCTCTATGCTGCAGGTGGAGCTACATAGACACAGTCTCTTTCATTAGAGGTTTCTGCCCTGAACCACTCAGCTGTACCCATTTATTAATATCACTGACATCACCCAGATGCGAGAGAGAGAGAGTAATACTTTTATTTGATTTATAGTAAAAATCATAAAAGGGTGGAGCTTACCACCATTTGGTCATCTTTACATCTTTAAAACAACACAAAATCAGCTTCAGGTCAAGATAAAACAAAAAGAATAGGAAAAGCAAAGAGAATATAAAATTACACAAGCTTTTCAGGAAGGTAGTCTAAGATAAAAATTAAAATTTAAAAAGGTGTTGGATGCAGATGCAACTATGGTATGTACAAAACAGAGGGGAGACTGGCTAGGACTCCCTGCTCTCTGCCCACACTAGTAGTGCTTTGCGCACACGTAACCACAACATTTCTATTTTAAAGTCCGGACTCTCACGCTTTGCACAGAGCAGTCCCTGAAAGAGTTCAAGCCAGTTGGAGCTTCATCAGATTTACATCTTATATTCTCGTGTTTGAACCTTGGTAGCAGAGTCCTCTGTCTCCCACTCTATCTGCACTAGTGTATGTAGGCCCTGAAATATACAAAAGAAAATGTAAAGTCTTTTTCATAGACAAAAATTGCCCCACTCCTTTAAGGTAGCTAAAACAAGACGTCCATAATTCCCAGACTGCAACACAGAGACAGTTAATGCTCAGTCTTATTCTCTTCATGAATAGATTTCATTAAACATTCGGTTCTTGTTTTGTTTTTTTCAGACAGAATTGATTTTTGTAAATAATTGCAGTAGGAAGATTTAGCACCCACTATTCGTCATATGAGATATACAAATTGTTTGAATTACATAGTGCACAGACTCACTCCATCAAAGTTTTTCTTCAAAAGGGGTTTCTTTAGTCACAATCTTCTTGGTTTTTTTAAAAAACTTTTCTCTTCTGAATTTAGATGGCTTTAGAGAATAAAAGTTTTTTATTAAAAAGAAGGTTGTGAATAAAAAAAGCCTTTTTAAGAAAAACTTTGATGGAGTCTGTGCACTATGTTATTCAAACTATTTGTAAATCTCATATGACTAATAGTGAGTGCTGAAATATCCTCTTGCAGTTAATCTATTCGCTCCTGTTTGGAAGATTAAGTGGCTGATCTTCCAGATCCGTGCACCAATCTCTTTGTACTTGTAAAATCCACTAGAAGTGATAAGTGTGATTGTAGTTGCCTCAGTCTCGTCTCGTAAATCAGTTTTTGTAACACATTTTTGTCGCATGTGTGACTGTAGATACACATGCTCTGCACACTCCTGCCATCTAGTATTGGGCTCGGATGTTTGCAAATTGTTTTGGTTTGCCAAAGTCTCTAGAGTCACAAGGTATGGCAACTCCACTCTTTTGGCAATGTGCATGGGAATCATATCCATTGTTAGACTGTTTTACTCCTTCTTTGGGTGTGGACATTGTTCGATTCAGCTCCTGCACTTGACGCCTTATACGGAGCATGATCGTCTCCCATCCCGTCATTGGAAAAATCTCATGTGGTGTTCATCCTTCTCCCTCAACTATTTTCGTAGTCTGTTGCCCACGACTTGGTTCCTGACCCTCAGGACGCCACGCACTTCGGGTTTGCTTCCCTTCTGGAACAACTCCAGAGAATGAAGTAATCAAGATGTCCTACACCTTTATCTCTCGCTGCGCTCAGTGGAGCTGATGCCCATGTGCATTGCCATCTACAGGAGGTACCTTGTGACTCAGAAGATTTCTTCGAACAAAAACAAGTTGCAAATGTCCAAGCTCAACACTGGATGGCATGAATATGCTGAGCATGTAAATCTACAGTATTACACGTTATGAACAGATGCCTACAGTGTAACATTTTCCAATTCTGCTTCACACCATATTTTATACCTTTTAATTTATGTAAAAATACTTTGACTTGAATGTCAGTCCATTCCTTGTCACTCAAGAAATCTGACCAGATTAGGATTCAGTGGGTAGGTTGTGTTTTTTCATATTTGACTTATTTTCTCTGTTAAGAAATTGTTTGGACTGAGGGAAAAATATTGTTTGTAGGTCCAAAACCTTTGACGTATGACTGTTTTTTGCACCACCTTTGAGGACCAGTGCAGAATAGGGCTGTGGAGGAGCTGTACTCCTTTCTAAGTTATTCTGGTTTTCTTTCTCTGACTTCAAAAGAGGCCCATGATATTGATCCTATACCCCTAACAAGGCACATAGCGCAGGGCAGACAACCCAGGATGTCTCAAAATACATTGATTTGTCCCTGTGCATCAAAGTGAATGTATCAGAAGGAGAACCAGGTCCCTGAGTCCAGTATCTACAGTTGCATAAAGCAGCAGAGCATAGATCCATGAAGCAAAAGTACATTCATGCCACCAGAGGGCCATTTAATTTAATTTTAATTATATCCCATTGTACCCTTGGAGACGTATAATCAACATGCCTAGCAGCTTCTGAAGTACTAACTACACACTTCCTGTTGAGATAATGTTTATGTAGGTTTTCTTCAGAGCCCTTTCAGCCAGGGCACATTTGTCACGTCATTGCCTGCTGCTCCTGAATCTACAAGTTACATGTATGTCCTTGTCTAGATCCCATCATGCTGCCTTCCAGTGGTTAACTGCCTTTTTCTTTTTTCTCTGTCTTTTACCACTTCATTTTCCAATTTACTTCTCTTCTCTTAAGAACCTATTTGTATGTCTGCCGTCATATGGAAGTCTTAGCCAAAAGGAGAGCAAACCTAAGTATATATTAACACTCTGAACTATTCAGGTTCATACTAAAGGCACTTGCTGACACCTGCCTACGTTATTTAATTCCTTTTTAAGGTCCTTCGTCCCCACAAACTGAACTTCACATCCTCTCGAAGCAGGAAACGTGGGACTAACCTAGTGAACCTTAGACCGCTCATCATGATTACCTTTCCAGTTACATTATGATGTAGATAAACCCAATCAAAAACCCACTGGATTTTATCTCTTGCTATATCTCAATTTCTTCTCTTAGGCTTGTAAGCTGTATTGCTGCCGATTTCTTACGTTTTTACTCTACTTCCTGGTACAAGCATTTTTTCCCAAGGCGCCTCTGTTTTGAGTTTGGCTCCCCACCTTCTGGGTCCTGGAATTCAACCCATAATTAAGTGCCTTAAGTGGAAGGTATTTAAAAAAGTTATGGAAACCTCAGAATCTACTAGAGGTTTCGGGCCAATAGTACAAACTTGTGCTCATCCAAGTAAAGCTATCATTACATTTTTGCATGCAAGCACAGTCATCCGGTTCAAAAAAAGTTTGCACTTGATCCTGTTGTTCACAGTTGTGCAGCAAAACTGCACTTTAGCATATTTTTCCAGCACAAATTTGTCTAGTTCTACCTGAAGGGCGTTTGTATGACGAAAAAAGGCCAACATGGGGAAATAAGCATAGAATGGGTGTGGTAAATGTGCATCAGATGGTTATTCTCCATCCCAACCTCATCCTTTACTAATGAAGTGGGAATTTCACTCCGGGTATTACCGAAAGGTGTGGTAATGGGATTACCAGGGCACTATGTTTCCAAACATCTCTTAATGACTGCTTTATTCTCATTCCCTATGAAATGCCTCACCCATATTACATGACGCCGGTCCATCACCCACCAGTAGAATGCTGGACAATCTTTCTTTGTAAAAAAAAATGTTTACCCAATTTCTAAGCTCAACCTGGTACTTTCCTTTCTATCATTTATTTAAAACATAACGCAAAGTAATTTCATTGTTGTATGTGTACTTTCGTACATTGGTGCATTGAAAATGCATGCATATTGCACTTAAATCAAGAGATCCAACTGAATCCTGCATTCTCCTTGGTTGCCTTGACCGGACCAGGCACTTTTTGTGTGTGTGAGGCTTTCTGCAATGTTAAGTTTCCTTTTATTTTGTCCCCTCCTCTAGTTTGCAGTGCCCCTCCATATACCTTTAAACCTATATGTCCGAGGCATATGAGCTGCAGATACTACACTTTTGCATTAAATCGCCACCCAGTGTTGGGCTCGGATGATTGCATGTTGTTGTCGTCTTGAAAGAAGTCTTTTGTTGTCACGAGTTAGGCGACTCCTCCCTTTGACGATAGTGCGCATGGGCATCGGCTCCATCCTTAGATTGTTTTTTTCCGCCACTAGGTTCGGATTAACTTTTTCCGCTCCGCCTCGAAATCTACTTTTCAAGTACTTTGAAGCGCAAAAAATCATTAAAACTTTACCTAACTACCTTCGATATTGACCAACATCTTTTCGACTCCATCAGGTCGATTCCGGTCGTCGACGCGGGCCGTTGGGCCTATCCACGCCGTGAGGCCTACGCCTCCTAGAAAGGACGCCGTTTAAAAAATGCCCGAGTGTGGAGCAAAGTTTCCACACAGTGACCACCACAAAGTCTGCAACCTGTGCTTATCGCCAGAACACGACAAATCCAGCTGTACAGCCTGCGCGTCCTTTCGATCCAAGAAAACGATCCGAGATCAGAGGGCCCGTCGACACGACATGCAGAGATCAGCTCCGGAATCGGTGGATATCTTCGACGAGGAGGTTCCGCTCGTTCCCAAAGAAGATTCTGATGATCTCCAAATCGTCGTATCAGAGGCAGACGACTCAGATGACTCCATACCATCGGGTCAGCGCATGAGTACTACTGCCCCTGCACCACACACAGCACCCAGATCGAAGGCAAAGGTCAACACTCCGCCTCCGGGGCCCAGTCGCGACCGAAAAACCACTTCGAAAGCCCCGCCATCGAGCCCGGCTCTGAAGAAAGTAATTAAGCTTTCTGGTAGCTCCATACCGAGTAAGCCGCACGTGCCGATCCCACAAGCTCCCTCTGCACCGAAACCGAAAGAAGTCTTGGCTCCAAGACCGTCGACTTCAAAAGACAAAGGTACGAAGCCAGCGACCGACGCCTCGAAGCTGACGAGACCAGCTTCCACTCCGAAGACATCGTCTTTGGTACCGAAACCAACAAGGCCTGATTCCGATGCGCCCAAGCCCTCGAAATAGCCTATGACACCGAAAACAACACCTTCGGTGCCGAAAACTACGCCAAAGGACAATGTAACACCTCCTAAGGCTAAAGATAAGCAGCAACCTCGTCGGGAACCGAAAAAATCGGCGCCGACAAAGGTTTCACAAGGAGAAAAACTTTTCCATCTTGATCCTCTACAAAAGAAGATCTACATCGACCCAGAAACAGGTAATTTATCCACCACACCTCACAAAAAGAGAAAAGCAGACAAAGCACCTACACCTGTAGTGCCTGCCAAGAAGGACTCTGCCACACCTCCTATGCACCCTTCTTCTCCTATACTTCCTTCTCCTTCATCCCCTGTTTCTCTTAACATTTCACCACAGGTTTCTCCTCCACATTCTCCTACTCTGTCTTCACACTCACCTCAAAATGATGATGAGTATAGTTTAGGGAGAGGGATAGAGCCAGATGAGCATTTCCCGTTCCCTTTAGATAATCCAGACTGGGAATACCCAAACCCACAGGATGTACCAGATATTCCTGACCCACAGTCATACCCATCAAAACCTTCTCCCCTAGAAGATAACATTGGTTTTGGGCACCTATTAAACATAGCTGCCATTTACCATGGGGTCACTATGCATTCTGATGAGGCAGAGGAAGATTTTCTATTAGATACATTTGAACAATCGCAAAGGTCTGTTCAAATTCTTCCTATGATCAAAGGGGTCATCAAACATGCTCCAGAGGTATTTAAAGACCCTGTACGTACTAGGATCCTAAACCCTAGAATTGAGAAAAAATATAGGCCTGCACCTGCGGATCCAGCCTTCATTAAAGGACAACTACCATTAGATTCACTAGCTGTATCAAATGCTAGGAAAAGGGCAAATTCACAAACGCCAGGTGAGGCACCCCACCTGACAAAGAATCTAAAGTTATAGATGCTTCAGGCAAAAGAATAGCTGCGCAAGCTACTAACATATGGCGTATTGCTAACACACAAGCCCTCCTTTCAAGATATAACTGGGCTCATTATGATCAGTTAGAGAAACTACTACAACATCTATCTGACCAATATAAAACGCAGGCAAACGACCTCATAAAGAAGGCAAGCTAATCTCCAATGCCTCAATCAAGTGTGCTCTTGATGTGGCAGACACTGCGTCTAGAGCTGTGAGTACTAGTGTCCTACGCATTTCAGGATTTAAACAGGAAGTTCAAACTACCATTTTAAATCAACCTTTTAATCGGAATCAATTGTTTGGACCAGAGGTAGACACAGCACTTGAAAAGATGAAGAAGGAGACAGATACTGCCAAATCTATGGGAGCTTTACAGTCGACACAAGCTAAAAGTTCCTTTCGTCGCTCCTTTTACAGAGGAGGCTCCAAACAGACTGGAGCAGACAATACAACATCCTTCAAATCTAAAACACAAACATCCTCTAACTTAGGTTATTTTAGAGGAGGATATAGAGGAAACCACAACAAAGGAAGAGGTCAGGGTAACAACAATAATCAAACCTCTTCCACCACAAAACAGTGACTTTCCTTTGCTCCCCTCACAGCATTCAACTACTGTGGGGGGCAGATTGACACAATTCCTACCTGTCTGGAATTCCAATACAACAGGCTAGTGGGTAAGACAAATTATCCAGTATGGGTACTGCCTGGAACTTACAGCAACCCCTCCACACATACCACCCAAGCAGCGTCCAATGTCTGCAGAACACCTTACTCTGCTCAGACAAGAAGTCCTGTCTCTTCTTCAAAAGGACGCAATAGAAATAGTTCCTTTACAACACCAAGGAACAGGGGTTTACTCGCTGTACTTTCTAATACCCAAGAAGGACGGGACACTAGGACCAATTCTCGACCTCAGGCCCCTCAATCATTATATACAATCGGATCATTTTCATATGATCACTTTGCAACAAGTGCTTCCACTGCTGCGACAAGGCGATTTCCTTACAACACTAGATCTAAAGGACGCCTACTTCCACATTCCTATACATCCTGCTCACAGGCAGTATCTAAGGTTTGTACTAGAAGGACAACATTATCAATTCAAAGTCCTTCCATTCGGAGTTACAGCAGCACCAAGAGTATTCACAAAGTGCCTAGCAGTAGTAGTAGCACCTCATCTCAGGAAACAACAAATACATGTCTTCCCTTATCTAGACGATTGGCCAGGTCACTCAATCGGTGTGTTCAACACACACATCAGACAATTCAAACATTGCACGACTTAGGGTTCACAATAAACTACACCAAGTGGCACCTGCAAGCCTCTTATAAACATCAGTATCTAGGGGCTACAATAAATACGTTCACAGCTCTAGCGTATCCCTGTCCAGCAAGGATACAGAGCATTCAAGCCTTAGTCACAATCTTCCAACATCAACACTCTCTCCAAGCCAGAGTGTTCATGAGACTAATAGGCATGATGGCATGTTCATAGTACCATATGCAAGACTGCAGATGCGTCCGTTACAGGAATGTCTAGCACGACAGTGGAACCAGGCTCAAGGTCCACTAACAGACCTGGTGTTGGTAGACAGCCGCACACATCGCTCTCTGCAGTGGTGGAACACCAACAACTTGACAAAGAGGCGGCCATTCCTCAAACCTGTTCCACAAATAGTGCTCACCGCAGACGTATCTCTCACAGGATGGGGAGTACAAAACAAAGCTGTATTAATCCGGACGGACAACGTGACAGCTATGTATTATATACAAAAACAGGGGGGGACACACTCTCTACAACTGTCCCAGCTTGCACAGAACATTTGGAGATGGGCCATTCCACAAAATATATATCTGCTAGCAGAGCACCTTCCAGGAGTTCACAATCAGATAGCATATCTGTTAAGTCGGCAGACACAACAAATTCACGAATGGGTACTACATTCACAAGTTCTTCAACCATTTTTCTACAAGTGGGGTCTTCAAGACATAGATCTGTTCGCCACACACGAAAACGCAAAATGCCCAACCTTCGCTGACAGGTTTCCACACCCGCTGTCCAAGGGCAATGCGATATGGATGAACTGGTCAGGCAGATTTGCGTACGCTTTTCCGCCACTACCACTAATACAATTAGTAGTACGCAAGCTCAGACACCATTCTCTCAAATTAATCTTGGTAGCTCCCACATGGGCACGCCAACCGTGGTTCACCACACTGCTAGAACTCTCTCTAGTTCCACACTAAAAGTTACGACTGGCACCATCCCTGCTAACACAGAACCATGGAAACATCAGACATCCAGACCCAAATCAACTGAATCTGGCAATCTGGCTCCTGAAGTCTTAGAGTTTGGTTATCTTAACCTACCACCAGACTGTATGAACATCATTAAAGAAGCCAGGAGACCTACAACCAGAGCTTGTTATGCTGCTAAATGGAAGAGATTTGCCATTTATTGCAACATTAACCAAATTGATCCCCTGGATGCTTCTATCCAAAATCATTTGCTACCTTTTACATTTACAAAGGTGTAACTGGGCATATTCATCCATAGGCCTGAACCTTGCAACAATTGCAGTATATTTACAAAACAGACAACATCTGTCTCTTTTTAGAGTACCTGCAATTAAAGAAATGTAAGGAAGGATTAAAAAGAATCATTCCTCCCAGGTTACCACCTTCTCCAGTGTGGAACCTAAACGTGGTTCTTACAAGGCTCATGGGACCCCCTTTTGAAACTTTTCACAAATGTGAACTGCAATTCCTCACATGGAAAACCGCTTTCCTTATTGCTATTACCTCTCTTAGAAGAGTAAGTGAGATACAAGCTTTCACAATACAATAACCATTTTTACAACTACATCGTAACAAAGTGGTTCTAAGAACTAATCCTAAATTCCTTCCAAAAGTCATTACTCCTTTTCATTTAGACCAATCTGTAGAGTTACCCGTGTTTTTCCAAAACCCTGACTCTGTAGCATAAAGAGCTCTACACACACTAGATGTTAAAAGAGCTCTTCTCTACTACATAGATAGGACTAAATCTTTTCGAAAAACAAAACAATTGTTTGTATCTTTCTCTCCACCTCATAAAGGCAACCCCATCTCTAAGGGTGGAATTGCAAGGTGGATTGTAAAATGTATACAAGTATGCTATCAGAAAGCAAAACGTACATCAACAGTTCCTCCTAGAGCGCACTACACACGCAAGCTAGAAGCCTCTATGGCTTTCTTAGGGAACATGCCCCTAGAAGACATATGTAAGGCAGCAACATGGTCTACAACACACACCTTCACTAAACACTACTGTGTTGATGTGCAAGCCAAGCAGCAAGCTGCAGTAGGCCTAGCTGTCCTTAAAACTCTTTCGAACTACTGCAACAGATACAGGTGACCACCGCTAGGGGAGACACTGCTGCACAATCGATGCAAAAGTGTAGTATCTGCAGCTCATATGCCTCGAACATATAGGTTTAAAGGTATATGGAGGGGCACTGCAAACTAGAGGAGGGGACAAAATGAAAGGAAACTTAACATTGGCAGAAAGCCTCACACACACAAAAAGTGCCTGGTCCAGTCAAGGCAACCAAGGAGAATGCAGCATTCAGTCGGATCTCTTGGTTTAAGTGCAATATACATGCATTTTCAATGCACCAATGTATGAAAGTACACATACAACAATGAAATTACTTTGCGTTATGTTTTAAATAAATGATACAAAGGAAAGTACCAGGTTGAGCTTAGAAATTGGTTAAAAAAAGAAATGTACAAAAAAAGATTGTCCAACATTCTACTGATGGGTGATGGAACGGTGTCATTCAATCATCCGAGCCCAACACCAGGTGGCGATCTAATGCAAAAGTGTAGTGATCTGCAGCTCTACATGCCAAGAACAGATGCATACTGGTAAGTAGCATTTTCCTTACTGTCTCCCACTGTGGCGGGCTGAAATGAGACCGTACCTGATACTATTTTCATTTTTTTTAAATGCTGTACAAGTTTTTCAACTTCACCCATACTGCTAATTGTTTTTCCAGTCACTAAAGGTGTCTCTCATGGCTCGTGTTTTAACCCAATGTTGTGTAATCTTTACATGAGCCTTTAGCCCAAAGTTCCTTACTTATGCTGAAAGAATTGCATGCAGAATGTCGCCTGTTGGATTCCATTGAGTCTTAAGTTTAATTTTGATAAGACCGAGATCCTTACATTTGTCAATTCCAAATTCATCTTCTCCAGATCCTTGTGCCTTGCCTTTCTCACTACCCCCGATCCTATAGGTTCTGCCCATAATCTGGTTTTTATGTTTGATCATCAGCTAACCTTCTTGGCTCACATAACCAAATATTAATTGTCGTGCTACCTTAAAGTCAGTCCTCAAAGGCGTTCTTCAACTCTCATGCTGGAAAACAATTGCTCAAGCTCTGTTCCCAACTAAGCTTGACTACAGCAATGCTGTCTATCTTGTACTCTCAAAGTATGTGTGCCACCACATACATTTTTTTAAAAAACTGACCACTGTAGATGGCAGGACAGACGGTTGGAAAGGCAGAACATCTTTATACACAGACAGTATCCTCCTGTATGTTAAAGATGATGGGAGACGATTATGAAGGAAGAAACCCTTTTGGGCAGATGCGAAACTGAAAGATGCACCCAGGTTGGAAGGATTTCAGAGTTGAGATGCCATATCTATAACTAAAATTGGAGGGCGTGTATGGGTGGGTAAATTAATGACTTGTCAGCAACGAAAAGAAGAATACATGATATCTTAATTGGAATTGTGATTATATACAGCTACAACACTTCTCCACGGTGTGCTCAGTAGACTGGACAGACCTGCCAAAAAACCATTGGAGGAGCAATAACCGATTAAAAAAATAAAATAAAAAAATAAATAGATTAAAAAAATACTCCCGTCTCAGAAGATTGTGGAAGAAAGTCATAGGGCGATTGAAAGATGTTGATTGCAGCATTGTTGCACAGAAGGGAGATGGATATAAGGGCCAGCCTCCTACTTATTCAGTTTAAGATCTGCATATAGCTTACTGTAATAGGAGCAGACTATTTAAAATGGGTCTGGATGTAAATTAGTGCCTGAAGTGTGGGGCGGGAACCGGCACATTGGTGCACACAGTATGGAATGCAGGATTTTGCCAGATTATAGAAGCAACATTAGAACACCATTGTTGAAATTGGGCACCAAATTTCCAGTGACTCTGCAGGTAATCATTGTTAGAATATCTAAAAATGTTGACCTCCTGAGATTTAGGCGTAGAATCTCTGTTCCTTGAGGCTTATTATTGACATACGAGATATAGCACAAGAGTGAGGAAACAAAGTCTGTTTGAAACGGGCAAGGTGATATGGTGGAATGGATCATTTTATGGTACTGAATGACAACAGGGCCTACCCAAAGTAATTAGAGAAAGTTGGAAGACGGCTATGAGTTTACAGATTAGGTCTATCTCCTTGTATCTGATACGGTGAATCACAAAGACACTGGGATGCAAAAATGGTGCCTCTATCAGTCTGACCTGATTGGTAAATGTTTTACATATATGCGGGTTTATGAGAGCTAATCTAGACGACGTAGTACCACATTGTATTACTTTGGAAATGTTTTTTCTTTATTGTGATAAAAATGCAATAAAAATTATTTTAAAAAAATATAAATCCTGCAGCTTGTCTTGTACTTTGCTTACTGTGCTATGAAAGAATAGCCAAGCATCTGCAGCCTCTGCATTGGTTACCTGCGCTTGCACATATTTTATTATAGCTTCTTTTAATTTAATATTATGTTTCTCACATACAACGAAAACCAAACTCGAGGGGTACCATAAGTGTTTTCATATATCCAGTTTACATGAATTAGTTTAGTAAAATGCATTGTCAATCATTACATTTGGTAAACAATATATTGTTGATCGTTACTTTTAGTATACACTTAAACTTTTACATTAATTCTATCTACCTTTTTGTTTTTCTCATGCACTCCATCCGCTGTTGTCATCCAATGCTTTTGTTTAACCCATTAGATTTCCATTCGCTATTCATCCCTTTCTGTTGATGGAAATTTTCCCCAAACAAACGGTTGATGTGTGCTGTCTAATTCACCCCATTTATACAACAGTTTTATAATATCTCTGGAGGGGTCGCTGACATTGATCCATTTACAGTGTTTAATACTGTGTTTCAAGTTCTTGTCACCACATCTTTCAATTCTTGAGGACTATGAGTATCAAGAACTCTTTCATTTATTGTGTCTCTAAATAGGTGCATACTTTTCTTGAATCATACAGATTTCACAGGGTTTCTTAAAATGTTTCCCATTATTTGTAAATTATTGTGGCTGATTGTCCAATTTCTCTGTGATCAGGTGTTTCCTGCGACTCGTCTTATCTTCCCTGTGTAAGGTCAGACTTTCTAACTTCAACATAGTCTTTAAAAAAAATGTGTTTAAATCTGCTGAGTGGAACAAATAGGAGTTTAAGCATAATCTGAGCCTCTGGTCCTGACATAGAATCAAACTTCATAGATTGTTGATACACACAAGAGATCTTCGTAGCACTCTTACCATAGAGAGCCTTTGTGCTGCATCATCTCCTTTTTTAACAGATCTTGCCTATAATACGAAAGAAGGTCTTGAAGAGATGTTCTTTAAGAACCTTATGTTTTGTTACGTAAATATTGTTGGCCAAATGCTCTCTGTGAAAGAAATGGAATATAATAGCTGAAAGTTGGTTGGTGCACTTACACGCAGCCCCTATAACCAGCACCTTTACAAACCAATATGTTTTACCAAGCTCATGTGAATGAAAACAAGTTCACTTAT
Organism: Lissotriton helveticus; assembly: GCF_964261635.1. Classification (NCBI taxonomy): domain Eukaryota; kingdom Metazoa; phylum Chordata; class Amphibia; order Caudata; family Salamandridae; genus Lissotriton; species Lissotriton helveticus. The sequence goes on from NC_136072.1 coordinate 115,621,832, forward strand.
CAAAACCATTTGTCACCTCTTCAGCCTTTTTACGTCACCAATTGTGAAGTGTTTCCGGAAAGGGTTCAATATATGTTTCAACCTTCCCTGCTTCTTAAGCCTCAATTGGATTTAAATTTGCTCCTCACATTCCTCATGTGTGCACCTTTTGAGCCTTTGTTCTCTCCGGTTCCTCACCCTTAACACAATGTTTCTTGTCTCCGTAATATCGGTGAGTTAGCAAGTTACAGGCCGTCTATCAACAGGTCCTACCTACACCGCATTCTACCCAAGCAAGCTGCTTCTTCTGGCTCGAGCATCCTTTCTTTCTAAGGTAGTGACCTCATTTCATGTTGGTCAGAGCATTACTCTTCTGTTATTTTTCGCTCTTCCCAACCACGGAAAAGGAGGATAAACTTCACCGGCTGGATCAGAGAAGGGCTGTCAGCTTCCACGTTGATCGTACCAAAGAATACCGGGTGGGCGATCAGCACTCAATCTGATTTATAGGAGCTAGAAAAGGTACGGCTCTGCAGAAAAGGATCCTAATGCACTGGTTCATAGTCTGTGTTAAGATCTACTACGCACTTGCCCAAAATTAGCCCCCTGATGGTTTGCATGCTCATTTTTTAAGAGCCAAGGCTGCTACCACTGCGTTGGCAATCCGGGGCATCTTTTACGGATATTGGTCAGGCTGTTACATGAGCCTCACTACATACATTCACAAAACACTATTGTCTGGACAGTTGGTTCCGCGGAGAGTCTTTCAGGATCCTATGGTGTGAACCAGTTCAGACCCACCTCATGGAAGGTGCTGCCTTTATCTTTTCAAAAGGTGAGGAATCCACGGTTAGAAATCTGTATCAGAAGAACAAGTTACTTACATTCTGTTAAGCACCTTTTAGTAGAGACTCTATCTAACTGCAGATTAGTCTTCGGCCCTTCCACCTCCTCGTTCTGTGAACTGGGCTCTTTCATTCAATAATATTACAACTTTGAGATCTGCCAAATGGTCAATTTTTATCTGATTTTTGGCTTTGCTTATTCGGGTACTGATGGGCAGAAAGCAACTGATATCATGCATAGGTGGTGCCTATATAGGCCAAGCACGTCCGATATGGGGGCCATCACACCACCTGCCAGCGCAAAGGGATATTGCTGAAAACGTTCCGAATCCAGTCTGTAGTCTGGAGGAATATTCAAAAGGTGGGGAATCTGGGGTTTGATGGTCTCAACCAAAAATGCAACATCTACCAGAGCAATACAAGGCAAAAGCTAGCGACCTCATACAGGAGGGAAAGCTTATTACCAACACCTCCATTAAATGTGCTCTTGATGCAGCGGACACAGCATCTCGTGCCTTTAACACAAGTATTTTACTGCCCAGGCACGCATGGCTACGTATATCTGGTTTGAAACAGGAAGTGCAGTCTCAAATTCTTAATCCGCCTTTTGATCAAGAACACCTATTCGGCCCTACTGTAGACACATCTTTGGAAAAGATGAAGAAAGACACTTTGACAGCTAAATCTATGGGGGCCCTACAGTTAACAACAACCAGAGGCTCATTTTGTCGCTCCTTTTATAAGGAGGCCTCCAAAACTATAGTTACAGACAATTCTTCATCATACAAAGCCCCACTCAAACTTCCTCTAGCAAAGGATATTTTAGAGGGGGTTACAGAAGCAATAACTCCAAAGGAAGAGGCCGCAGTAATAACACTCGCTCCTCTCCTACCACAAAACAGTGACTTCCCTCCACTCCCCCCAACCGAACATTCCACTCCAGTCGGGGGAAGACTATCACAGTTTCTACCTGCCTGGAATTCCATCACCACAGACAGGTGGGTGAGACAATTTATCCAGTATGGTTACTGCCTGGAACTTACCTCTACTCCTCCACACATACCACCCAGACAGCGTCCAATGTCCACGGAATATCTCACGCTTCTCAAACAAGAGGTTCTCTCTCCATTGCAAAAGCACGCTATAGAACCTGTTCCCACACACCATCAAGGCACAGGGGTTTACTCCCTTTACTTTCTCTTCCCAAAAAAGGACGGGACTCTCAGGCCAATATTAGACCTCAGACCGTTGAACCTGTACATACAATCTGACCACTTTCACATGGTCACTCTCCAACAGGTCCTCCCATTACTCCAACAAGGCAATTTCCTTGCCATCTTAGATCTCAAGGACGCCTACTTTCACATTCCTATTCACTTTGCTCACAGGAAATATCTACGGTTTGTAGTAGATGGTCAGCACTATCAATACAAAGAGCTCCCCTTTGGGGTAACCACAGCACCCAGGGTCTTCACAAAATGTCTCGCAGTAGTAGCAGCTCACTTGCGAAGACAACACATTCATGTTTTTCCTTACCTTGACGACTGGCTTATAAAAGCCTAGTCACGCAGAGATTTGGTGCACAACACACACCAAACAATCCAGCTGCTGCATCGCTTAGGATTCACAATAAACCTTACCAAGTCACATCTTCAACCGTCCCTCACCCAACAGTATCTGGGTACCACAATAGATACTTCCAATGCCCTTGCATACCCCAATCCAGTCAGGATGGCAACCATGCAAACTCTCATAACAAGGTTTCAACCTCAACACTAACTGCCAGCACGAGTGTTTATACAACTAATAGGAATGATGTCCTCTTGCATATTAATCGTACCTCATGCAAGACTCCAAGTGCGTCCCTTACAGGAGTGTTTGGCACGTCAGTGGAACCAGGCTCAAGTCCGCTTACAGATCTGGTATTGGGTGACAGCCGCACACATCGCTGTCTGCAGTGGTGGAACACACAAAACCTTTCCAAAGGTTGGCCGTTCCAAGACCCGGTTCCACAGATGGTGCTCACAACAGACGCATCGCTCACTGGCTGGGGAGCTCATCTTGTAAACCACACCATTCAGGGTATGTGGACCCATCAGCATAAAACGCTCCACATTAATCACCTCAAATTACTGGTGATTTTTCTTGCACTAAAATCATTCCAAGTACACCTCGTATGCAAGGCTGCCCTCGTCCGGTCGGACAATATGACAGCAATGTACTATATACAAAACAGGGGGGGGGGGGTGGGGGGGACACACTCTGCAGCTTTCACGCCTAGCGCAAAGCATATGGAGATGGGCCGTTCCTCAAAAAATATACCTCCTAGCAAAACATCTTCCAGGGCAACACAATCAGATTGCGGATCGGCTCAGTCATCAGAGACCTCAGATCCACGAATGAGAACTTCATCCGCAAGTTCTTCATCCGTTTTTTCACATGTGGGGCCAGCCAGGCATAGACCTGTTCGCCGCAAATGTAAACGCAAAATGCCCAAGCTTCGCCTCCAGGTATCCATACCCACTGTCCAAAAGCAATGCGATATGGATGAACTGGTCAGGCAGATTTGCGTATGCTTTTCCGCCTCTCCTGCTCATTCCCTAACTGGTTACCAAGCTCAGTCTCTCACAATAATCCTAGTTGCTCCCACATGGGCATGACAACCATGGTTCACAACCCTGCTGGAACTCTCAGTAGTTCCACATCAGAAGTTACACCTGTCCAAAGCTTCTGACAGAGAACCATGGAGAAATAAGGCATTCAGATCCAGCTCAACTGAACCTAGCAATCTGGCTCCTGAAGTCTTGGAGTTTGGTTACATCAACCTCCTGTCAGACTGTCTAAATATCATTAAAGATGCTAGACGTGCTACCACTGGAGCGTGCTATGCAGCTCAATGGAAAAACGTTGTTATTTACTGCAATAATAACGCAATCAATCCTCTAGATGCCTGAGTACAACACATTATTTGTTACCTCTTACATCTACAAAGATGTAATCTGGCATACACATCTATACGATTACATCTTGCCGCCATAGCCACTTACCTACAAAACAGAAAACACCTGTCACTCTTCAGGGTACCTGCCGTCAAAGCATTCATGGAAGGCCTTGAAAGGATAATTCCTCCCAGAGTTCCACCTTCTCCTCAGTGGAACCTTAACATTGTCCTTACCAGGTTCGTGGGTCCCCGATTTGAACCTTTGCATAAATGAGAATTACAATTTCTCACATGTAAAATAGCTTTTCTTATAGCGATCACATCTCTCAGGAGAGTTAGTGAACTCCAGGCATTAACCATACAAGAACCATTTTTGCAAATACATCACAATAGAGTGGTTTTTAGGACAAACCGCAAATTCCTAACAAAAGTAGTTTTTGCTTTCCACTTTAACCAGTCTGTTGAGCTGCCAGTCGTTTTTCCTCAACCAGACTCCGTAGCAGAACGGGCTCTCCATATACTTGACGTCAAAAGAGCTATCCTTTACTACATTGAAAGAACAAAAACTTTTAGGAAACCTAAACAACTTTTTGTATCTTTCTCACCACCACATAAAGACATTCCTATATCAAAAGCTGGAATTGCCAGGTGGATCGTTAAGTGCATTCAGATATGCTATCAAAAAGCAAAGTGTACGTTATCCATTCCCCCTAGAGCGCATTCTACACGCAAACGAGGGGCTTCTATGGCATTTTTAGTGAACATTCCCCTAGATGACATATGCAAAGCAGCAACTTGGGCTACACCACACACTTTCACAAAACACTATTGTGTAGATGTGTAAACAAAACAACAAGCTAGTGTTGGCCAGGCCGTATTAAGAACACTTTTTCAAACCACTGCAACAGATAGAGGTAGCCACTGCTAAGGAGGTAACTGCTGTATAGTCTATGCACAAGTATACGATCTACAGCTCCTATGCCTCAAACAGAAAATGCTACTTACCAGTATGCATCTGTTCTTGGCATGTATAGCTGTAGATAGCTGTATATGCCCACCCACCTACCCGTATACTGCTATCTCTTTCAGTACTATCTTACTTGGATACATCACACATGGACATCTTTCCTGTTTCTCACAAACTCCACTATCACCCTCTATGGCAAAAAACAATCTGAGGGTGGAGTCGATGCCCATGCGCACTATGATCCCAAGGAGGAGTCACCTATCTCGTGACTACAAAGAACTTCTTAAGAGACATAAAGTGCAAACATCCGAGCCCAACACCAGATGGCGATCTATGCACAAGTATACAAATCTACAGCTCTACATGCCAAGAGCAGATGCATACTAGTAAGTAGCATTTTCCTTACAATTCAATTTTATAAAAGACAATTTCAATTACCATAATAGGCTAAATTGATATCGTAATACCTGCATTTTCCGCTGGAGTATCGGTGGCGGTCTATTAGGTTAGTTTCCCTTCTTCCACTTATTGATAGGGGCCAAAATGTAATATCCTAATCTCTCGGGCCCTTTTTTCATATAACTCTTTTTCTAGATTGTAGGTAGATAATAGCCTCCCTAGCCATTGCTGGAAGCCAGGTGCCAATGGATCCCGCCAAGCTGTTGCTATACAAATTCTGGCCACTGCCATGGCTATAAAAAGAAATTAGTGATGGTCCTCGGGTACCTCATTATTGCTGACTCTTAGCAATTTAATTTGTGCTGTTAAATCTATTTTATTTTCAATGATTAATTTAAAAACATTTCTATTTCACTTATCAAGCTTTCTAGTGTGGGACACGTAGCAAACATATGTACCATATTGGCGTCGGTACTATTACAGCGGGCATGTAATCCCATCTTTTGCACCCAATTGGGTGATTCTAGCTGGGGCATAGTACAGTAAGAACAGCGTTTTATAGTGTTGTTCTTGTAGTCTTGAGTAAGCCTGCAGCTGACGGCAGAAGCGAACGGCTCGCCCTATGCTTCGCGTGCTGCTACTGTGTGTGTGTGTGATTGCTACTAATTTTAAAAACGAATTTTATTACTTGTTAGGCCTGCAGCACCATTTTTTTTTAGAATCGTTTGATGTGGCACCAACTTTGTTCATTTCTAGTGTGTTCACTTACCTGCTGTGTAGTTGGGTGAATCAGCCTTTGCACCTCCCCTGTCCACCGCAGCCATTAGCGGGCTGGTTGTTGTGGAGGGAGCACTGCTCTGGCCCGGCCTGTGGGGTCTTTGTTCACTTCCGGTTTGCCATCCCACGGCCGCTATATAGTCTTTTCCTCTCCCGGTTTCAAGACTTCCTATATAACCCTGCCATGGCGCGGGAGCGCAGCAGGCACATCGAAGGCGCGCCAAAGGCAAGCCCGTCCGCGCCTGGACGTCGCCAGACGTCAGACACGCTGGTGGTTCCCAGTCTGGGGGGCTGAGTTACACCAGGGAGCACTTGATGTCCATTGGGCTGCGCAGTGGATCATGTGGTCTGCATGTTATGTTATGTTATAAAATTTTATAAAGCGCACAGCTGCCCCAGCGAAGGGGCGTCCCGGCGCTGAACTCCAGAACAAAAAAAAAATCAAGAGCGAAGTAGTGAATAGGCATCTCCAAAAAATGTTTACAGGAATAGATGAGTTTTTATAGCTTTCTTAAAAACGGACAAACTTTGAATTTCTCTGATGTGAGAGGGAAGAGCGTTCCAGGCTTTAGCTGCAAGAAAGCGAAAAGAACGTCCTCCCGCTCTACTACGTTTGACCCGAGGCACTTCAACCAAATTTTGGCCCGCAGAACGTAATGTACGCAGAGGAGCATACAAGTTCAGAAGCGGGCAGAGCATCCTGGGAGTTGTCAGTCTTAAGATTTTAAACGAAATACAGAGAGTCTTAAACTGTATTTGTTGGGCTACAGGTAGCCAGTGTAGCCTTCAGATGGTCGCAGAAATCGGGCTGAATTTAGGCAAGCCTACTAGAACTCTAGCAGCCGCATTTTGAATGCGTTGCATTCGGACGATTTCTGCCTGATTTGCGCCCAACAATAATGAGCAGGCGTAATCAAGTCTAGACATCACTGTGGCCTGGACTATCATCTGTCTGGTCTCAGTCAAAAAATTTTAAGACAGGTTTCAGACTACGCAGGATGCCAAAACAAGTGGCGGCAACTTTCTTTGTATGGGTGGAAAAGCTGAGTGTCGAATCTAGCCAGACTCCGAGATTTTTCACTTCTATCTTCGGTTCCGGAGCTTTCCCCAAAGTAGCAGGCCACCAGTGGTCTCCCCATAAATGGGTGTTCCTACCAACCAGTAGAACCTCAGTCTTGGCCGGCAGGGGGTTGTAGAGGAAGGTCCTTTGTGCTGTCCAAAATGTGGCTGTAATGTCCGCTCCCCAGCGCCCACCACTTCTCTCAGACTTCTCTCAGACCTGCCATGAAAATACTACATCTGAATGTCCGTGCTTTGGTAAAACACTATACGGAGGTCTACGCCCTCATTGAGGACGAGTCGCCTGATGTGCTTTTTATCACCGAAACTTGGTTGACTGATGCCTCAATGGCTGAACCTGGTCTCGCCCTTCCCCTGGGGTTTAGTATCTTAACCCTTAATAGGGAGTCCAGAGGTGGACTTGTTACAGCTGCACTTTCGCTAAGGAGGAGGTGGCTGGGTGCGAATGCGCTCGCTTTGCTATCTCCTTTAATGCACACTCCTCCATCTCTGGCCTACTAGTTTATCGTCCCCAGGAGCAATCTCCGAGGCAGCTATCATCGATGCCGTTGGCGTATCGGCGCTAAAGACTTCGAACCTTTGCCTTATTTAGGACCTTAATCTTCATTTTGACCACCCCAAGGACCCTGAAATTAGCAGCTTGCTTGCTGATTTTGCTGCTTGCCAATTAAAACAGTTGGTAGTGGGCCCCACCCACTCAGCCGGGCATTTACTTGACCCGGTCTTTTCCAACATTCCTTCTCTTTTGGTTGAGACACCTAGCCCGATGTTCTGGACCGATCATTTTTTAGTTACTTTCTTCATCCCCCTCTCCACGGTCATACCTAGAACTAGCCATAAGGCCAATCTCAGACGTTGCTGGCATATACTTAATATAAAAGATCTGTGTTCCACTCTGACATCCTCCCGCCCTGTTTTGGGCACTGACCCCGAGCAAGCTTATAATACCTTCTGTGACTGGATACTCCAGGCTCTAGACTGCTTGATTCCAGCCAAATGGTCTAAGGGGCGTTGTTCAAAGTCTAATCCCTAGTTTGATGACTCATTGGCTGCTTCACGCAGCTTCTGTAAAAAAGCTAGAACGCGAATGGAGAAGGGCCTACAACCCTGGGGCAAAAAAGCTATATCAGGATGCGATTAAATGCTATCACAAGGCCATACATCAGGCTTGTTCGGCCTTTCTCACCAATAAGATTAAGGCCAGCAATAATCCTGTCAAAAGTATCTTTAAAATACTCCATGATTTTAAAACCAGGAAAGATCCCTCTACTGGGTGGATCACGTCTGAACAACAATGCGAGGACGTAGCCACTTTCTTTGTTCAAAAAGTTGAAACTATTTATAAATCCTTTGCCACTGTTCCTACAGACTCCACTACCAATGCTATCCTTAGGCCCACCACTATCCTAGCAGCTATCCCTCCTATCTCCCACGATGAATTCCTTACTTTAAGTAAGAGGGTCAAATCTGGTTCCCCTAGGGATCCCATGAAGCCTGCCCAATTCAGAGATGCTCTATCTGTTTTATTGACACCTGTATGTCAGATCAAAAACTCTTCTTTAACTACGGCAGTAGTGCCCACGCCTTGGAAAACAGCGAGGGTGGGCCCCTTGCTGAAAAAACCCATTCTGGACCCAACTAAACCGGAAAACCTTCGTCCCATATCCCTGCTACCCTCGGTCGCAAAAATAGCGGATGCCCACGTTAACATCACTCTTTCTGGCCCCCTGAGCAACACTGGCGCCTTAGATCGCTCCCAGAACGGGTTCCGCCCGGGCCATAGCACCTAGACCGCGCTAGTAGCAGTGTGTGAACATCTACGAACCATCCTGTATGAGGGACAGACTGCGACTCTCATCCTTCTCGACCTCAGCGCAGCGTTCGACACGGTCTCCCATAAGATCTTCTTGTGCCGCTTGGAGGAGGTGGGGCTGGTAGGTCCGGCCCTGGAGTGGTCCCGTTCTTTTCTATCTGACAGATCATTCCAGGTTGCGGCCCCCCTTTCCTCTCTCATGCTCATGCCATCATGCAGGGGGTTACTCAGGGCTCGGCATTAAGCCCGGTCCTGTTTAACCTCTATGTTCAACCTCTGACGGCGGTTGCAAGGGACTATGGTCTGACCATGATCTCGTACGCCGATGATACGCAGCTGGTCGTGTCCCTCTCTGAAGACCATACTCTGGGTGCCGTGCATTTTCAGGCTGGCCTTGCAGCGGTCACGCAGTGGATGACCACCAATTGCCTGCCACTCAATGCCTACAAGTCAGAGGTGCTGCTGGTGGGGAAAGACAAGGGACTCTGGAGCAAACATTGGTGGCCGGATTCTATGGGCAGTGCCCCACCCCTAAGTCGGCTGCAAAAAACCTAGGGGTTTGGTCGACTCTAAACTGGATTTCCAAGAACATACCAAGAAGATCGCTGGCACCTGCTTCGGTCTCCTCCGGGGACTGCGTCCTATGCTAGGTTTCTTTGACTCCCTACCCGCCAGCTGATAGTCCAAGCAACCATGCTGTCAAGGTTGGACTACACTAACTCGCTTCTATTGGGAGCCAACAAGGCGGAAGTTACGCGTCTCTTAAGAGTCCAGAACGCAGCTGCCCGAGTCCTTTTGTGGCTCCCCAGAACGTGCTCTGCGTCGGGCGCATTGCGGCACCTGCACTGGTTGCCTGTGCCTCAAAGGATTCAATTTAAGGCACTCTGTCTGGCCTTCAAAATTCTAAAATGGTCCTCTCCTGAGATTCTGTCTAACCTGCTGATCCCCTATGTACCCACACGCCACCTGCACTCGGCCGAGCATCTCCTAGCCACGGTCCCCCGGGTGAAGCTCCTCGGAGCTGGGGGGCGGTCCTTTCGGTACCTTGCTGCTAAACTTTGGAACTCCCTCCCTGTGCAGATTTGCCATCTAGACTGCCTTTTGTCCTTCCGTAAAGCAATTAAAACTTTTTTATATCCTAGGGCCTAGATTCCTCTCTTAGGGCCTAGCTCCTGCACTTTGTTGACATGGCTTCAAGCGCCGGGACGCATCTTTGCTGAAGCAGCTGTCGCGCTATATAAAACTTCCAAATAAAATAAATAAATAAAATAGTCCGGCAGAGCGCAACACAGTCCTTCCTAGTTCCAATGAGTCTAAAAATCTGTCATACACTGTGCCCAGCTTCTGTTCCCAGTTGGCCCTGTGTTTCTCCAGATCATCTTGGCTGAACTGGAGCAGTTTGGAATACATTTGCTTGATAGTGCATCCTGTATCTGATCGAACCACATCCACAACACTATTGTGATTGAAGCCTTTTTCTGAGTTAGTATGCTTCGGACTTGCAGGTATTTAAAGAAATCCCTTGTATGTATTACAAATTTGGTTTGGATATTGCTAAATGATTGAAGCTCCGTTGTGTCCATAAGATCACCTATCACCCGGATACCCGCTTCCTCCCATCTTGCCATAATATTATCCCTGACGATCCCTGAAAGCATCAGATTTAAACAAAATTGTGTATAATAATTGTCTAGCCAGCCCCATTTTTCTTTTTAAGGCCACCCAAATCTGGAAAGCTGCGAGCAGAGTTTTAAATCGTACTTTTTTGTAGCAGCAGGGAACACTGTAATTTAGGAAGCAACCCTGAGTATCATCTCCTATTAATAATTCATATTCATCTGATGATCCAATCTGATTCCACTGCTCTTCTGTTTTTCCTCCCATCAACCCACGCATATATTGTAGAGCTGCGGCCCAGTAATAGAGTCTAAGATCAGGCACCCGCCATCCTCCTCTCTCTCTTGCCAGCGTCAGGAATTGTAATGCCCTTCTAGTCTTCCCGTGTACCCAGATAAATCTATTGAACATATTCTCAAGGCACTTAAACCAATGCTTCCCAAATTCCATGGGTATAGCCCTAAAGAGATGTAGGACCTTGGGGAAGAATAGCATTTTGATTATATTGCATCAGCCTATAATAGAGAGGTGAAGGTTGTGCCACCCATCAAACTCGTTTTTCCCTTTCCTCGTTATTGGGGCTATGTTTAAGTCCACTATTTGTTCCAGCTCTGAGGTAATTTTTATCCCTAGATAGGTGGCCACCTGCGTCACCCGTCTATCCTCCAAACCAGCTAAGTTGTTAATAACTATTTGTGTGTTTTGCTGATTGAGCTCGTCTCCTGAGATTCCACCCAATGCTAATGCTTCCTCGCCTGTTGCAATGATTGCAGTCTGAGAGGGTCAGGTGTAACCACCACCAGGTCATCAGCATATGCTAGAATTTTTGTCTCTTGTTCCCGGAATCTCATAGGTTTGATAATTCCATTACCATCAATTCTGCGGATTAAGGGATCGATGTATACCTCAGTGAAGCGGGGAACACGGACACCCCTGCCTGGTCCTCCTTGTAATCTATTTCGGATACGTATATCCTGCATTTACTCTTCCCCAAGCCAGCGGGTTCCTATATAAGCCCTGAATTGCTTTAATAAATCCCTGTCCTAGCCCAAATCGTTCAAGGGTGCCCCACAGATACTTCCAGGAAACCCTATCAAATGCCTTCTCGGCATCCAGGAGAATCAATGCCATAGGGTTTCCTGAGACAGCTGCAGCGTCGAATAGTTAGCATCCTACAAACATGTTCGGTGGTGACTCTACTGGGTAAAAACCTGTTCTGTCGGGGTGGATCACCTTGCTAATAATTAAGCTTAGTCGTGTTGCCAGTGCTTTCGAAAATATTTTCGCGTCGGTGTTCATAAGAGTGATGGGTCTGTAGGAGCCCGTTCATTGCATTCATAACACCGCTGACGCCATGAAAGGTATCTCTCCGCCTCCTTGGATGCCGAGATTTCCCCAATTTCTGCTTTAGTTCATGCTATTTTGTGTATTATGCTAGCTGGGGGTGCCCCTAGCGATATTGCCCTGATGAGTTCTTCCATGTCTGCCAGGACTTTATATAATGCTTTTGCTCGCCGTAGCTCATTCTCGACAGGGCTATTACTAAGTGTTTCTCCCCTGACCCCCGCTTTGAATGCGTCCCAGACCACCCTACTACTGGCACTATCCCTATTGATTTGCATGATGCCCTTAATCCTGCTATTCATATGTTAAATATATTCTGGGTCCTTCAATAAACCTCTCTCAAATATCCATACTGATTCTTTCCTATCCACCCCCTTAAAAGTAACTGTTCATACCAAGGGATTATGATCCGACATCACTCTGGATACTTTTCTATGCTATTACATGTGGTCAGTTGGTGTGATGCGAAGAAGTAATCTAATTGTGCTATCATTTTATGCGGCGCAGAGTAGTATGTACTCCCGGGGGCAGGGGTTTTAATCAAAGTCCAAACATCCACTAGTCCGTTATCTTGGTTTAGTGATACCAGGGCCCTATAGACCTTGCTTTTACGGCCTTCATATTTGCCGGTGTTCCTCCCAGTATCATAACCAGTCTGTTGATGTTCAAATCATCACATAGTATAACTGGTGATGGCCAGGAAGCTAGCTCGGACTTCAAGACCTCCGGGACATCGCCCATAGATCCGTATACTGAGCATAGGGTAAAAATATGTTTGAATGCAGCACTCTGCCAGCACTCACCGTCCCAGTTTATCTGACTGACATTTCTTAAACTTTGTCACTCCTCGAGCATAAAATAGCTGGTCCTGGCCTCCTGTGTAGTATGAGCCATTACGTTATATCCAAGCTGCTCCATTAGCTTACCCCTTGAAACCTCAATGCGTGTCTCCTGAAGACACACAATATCAGCCAGCAGCATTTTCAGCTCTATGGCACTTTTTGCCTATTATTCTGGCCGTTAAGGCTACAAATATTAATGTCGCAATTCGTATGCTCCTCATCTAATAGACAGGAAAAAGATTCTTAATTTGAATTTAGCAAGAAGAATACCAGCCTTATATTGGATCCCCTCGGGTGACTGTATTTGTCTTTTGTCTCCAATATCCGAGGTGCACCTCATGTGCCATTTTCCCCCCTGTTTATCCCCCAACCCCCACACCTTCTCCCGCCCCTCCTTCTCTCCCCCCCTCCCCTCCTTCTTCTCTCCCCCTTCCCCTCCCCTCCTAACCCAGTCCTCTCCCCCCTGCTTATGAGCAAATAGGTCATCGAGTGACCTATGTAATGTCGCCTGTTCCACCCGCCCCAAGGTGCCCACGTGCCCCAGCCCCTCCGCCCAAAGTGCACTCTAAAAAAACGAAACATCATCTGCCCCTGATGCTTATTTACATTCCGGAGAAAAGAGGTAGTTTCTTCTATATTTTAACAGCTATTTCATTATTTGTCAGACTTCTGACCTTCCCCGTCACCCATTCTCCTCATTATGGTGTGATTACTGCCCTGCTCCTCCCACTATTTTGCTTCAGCAGCAGCTTCTTTTGTCTCTTGAAGCTCCTTCAGATAGTCCTGGACCTTTATTTCTAATGTTAGCATCCACACCTTCCCTCTACATACAACCTTAAGTTGGGCAGAGCTCAAAAGATAAGCTTTGCCTTCAAGCGCCTTAAATGGGGAGATTAGTTGAAGTCTCCATCACCTTTCTACGGTGGTATGGCAAAAGTCTGGCCGTGCGAAGAAGGTATGACTGCCGGAAGAGCATTTAGCATCCGGTTTTGCTTTGTCTGATATAGCCCAAAGAAGACTAGGATCGCCCTTGGCCGTTCCGGTTGTCCTGCGGTGATGCTTTTTTTCTGAGTTTGTGGAAAGCGGTACGCTTGTTGAACCTCAGCATCCCAATTCCAGTTTCATAGTTCGGGAAAGGCGCCTTTCAAGAGGTCTAAAATTAATGTTCTTGTGTCATTTCCTTCGCTATTCTCCGCTAATCCTAGGAATCGAAGGTTGTTCCGACGCTGTCGGTTCTCGAAATCTTCGAGCTTCCACATCACATTCGCTGCCTGTTTGTCCTGTAACTCCTTGTGTGTCTTTTTCCCACGCTCCCATTCTAGAGCCTTTGTCCTTTCCTCGACATGTCACCCTCTCATCTCCCATCAGATTCTGCTCACTTTCCCGATTGAGCCTTGTAACTTCTTGGTTGCCTGGTGTGCTCTGTGATTTTCTTGCCGAGCTTCCCCTTGCATCTGCTTAAGGGAGGCATAGACCAAATCTATTGAATGAGAGATTTTTGGGCCAGTTACGTCCCCAGGATCCATTGAAGTTTGATCACCCATCTCTTCATTATAAACCGGGCTGGTGGCAGAGTAGTCCCATTTTAACCTACGAGCCATTTCCCCATTGCTTTCTCGCTTTGGATCTGGTTCTGCGTTTTTGAGTGATTGCCTTGTCATGACTTTTACTAACCAGCGAATCCTCTGTCCCGGAGTCCTCCTCCGTGAGCCCTGGACTTGAAGTAGACAGCTCGGACTCATCTGTGAGGGAAAATAATTCCACGTAAGGTACTCTGTCTTGACCTCCTCTTCGTTAACTGGAATTGTGCTTGCTCCATTCAGAACACAAAACATAAAGCCACATGGCTAAGAACATACCTAAAGTATATAGTATAGACTGGCTAGATCCACCGGAAATATTAGATCCTAATACCAGAGAATTGAAACTTTAGACTGTAGAGGACATGTGTTATGATATTTAAGAGTGTTATTTAAGCAACCCAATGCCCTAAAGCGTGATTTTAGTGTGCATAGCATTTTCTCGTTACATGTGGCACTCCAGTACATAGGTATCATCACCTGACACATAAATATATATTTTTTTATTGAATATCCGATCCGCCCCCTAGTACCAAATGATGGACTTCAAAAGTACATATTCTCTTTTCTTTGCCCCATAAACGAATAGTACAGCCTCCAAACCTGCACATGATACATAGTAAATAATATGTGATGTGATGCAAGAACTCCCCACATTACATCATTAACTCAATACACGATTTGACATTATAATATAAAGGTTCATGTGCCTTAAAAAATAGTGCATCTCATGATCCACATTCAAACCTGGCTCAACACTCTCAAAATCCATGTCAATTCCCTCCTTCTGAGCATAAGCTACCTATTTCCTCCTCTGGGATGTCTCTGCACATGGTCGATGCCGTAAAAAGTGAAACTTTTATTCCTGCCTTGCGCTGGGCAGTCAGATATATGTTGGGAAATGGGGTACCTGATATTGCCTTGTTTCACTGCTCTTATATGTTCCCCAATTCTATCTTTTAATGATCAGATTGTACTGCCAACATATTTCTTTCCACACCTACGTTCTATAATGTACACCACGGACTTAGTATTTCAATTAATACAGAATTTGATGGTGTATCTTCTATTGTTAAGACCCTCACACGCTCTTTTTTGTGTCATATGCCCATTTGCAGTTCACACAATGTCCACACTTTAAAAACCAAGTGTGTAGCTGTCATCCAGTTGGTATCTGTTCTGGCACATAAACAGCTGGGACTGAGCAGGTTAAGTAAGCATGTTCCTCTATGATATGTAATCTCTGGCTTGCTGGTAATACATCCCTCCAGTGATTTATCTGCTCTAAGTTCATGCCAATGTTTTTTCCGTCTGCATATTAGCGTTCCCGATAATTAAGCGTGGTCTGTAACCAAATGTACTTTAACCTTTTGTACATCTGGTTTAGTCAGTTCTTTCAAAGTATCCTGTCTATCAAAACTCTCTATCCTGCATCTGGCTTTGTTCAACAACCTGTGATCATACCCTCTTTTTTTGAAACGTGAGATCATATCTTGTTTATATTCTTTGAACTCCGAATCCAGGCCACAGTTACACCTGGCTCTTATCGTTGCTCCAAAAGGGATTGTCATTATATGTTTTTTTGGATGCACACTACTGGCATGTAATACAGCATTACAGGCAGTTGGTTTACGATACGGTCTACTTTCTATCATATTCCCTCTTATATATAGTTCTACATCCAGAAAGGTAACTCTATTCTGACTGTATTCACTAGTGAACCTGGTATTCAACTGATTACTGTTCATGTATTCAACGAATCCCTGGAGTTTCCCCACTGTGCCTGTCCACACCATCAGGCAATCATCTGTGTAACGTCCCCAATATTAAATTGAGTCATCCATTCTTTGCCCATGTTGCCCCAGATCCACGTCTCCTCCAACCAAACCATGAAGAGGTTGGCATATGAGGGAGAGAATCTGAGCCCATGGCTACCCCTTGTTTTTGTCGGTACCATACGTCTTTGAATAAAAAGACATTGTCGTATATAATCAATTGCATCATGTCGATCAATATTTCTCTATGATCCCTCAAACTTGCTGATCTGGTGTTTAAGATGCGTCTTAGTGCATGCAACTCCATATCACGTCTAATACTTATATACAAGGCTTGTACATCTAAGGTCACCAATATCATATTTGGCTCCCAAGTCAGATCTTCGAGAATGCCCTAAATATGTTTGGTGTTGCCTATATAAGAGGGTAAATTGCTGACCAGTGGTTTCAGGAAAATATCTACATACTCTGACGATCTTTCCGTAGGGATGTCATTCCCAGATATGATTGGTCTGCCCGGAGGGAAGGGGAGAGCTTTGTGTACTTGGCCAGTGTGTAAATACACGGATATCTAGGTTTGTCCACTTTCAAATACATGTATTCATCATCATCTAACAACCCTTGTTCATACCATTGTTTCAGATATTGATTAATGATGTGAGATAAGGTCCATATTGGATTAACATCAAGGGTCTCATAACATTCTTGATCATTAAGCTGTGTAAGGATCTCATTCTCCTAGTCAGTACATTTCATGAAAACGATATTCCCCCTTTCTTTGCCTCTTTAATTACTCCACCCTTAGGCACCTCTTTTAATTGGTGAATGCTTTCCAAATATATTGTGCACTTCCCCTTAGTGCGCCACTACCCTAGTGAAGACCACCCATCAGTTTAAAAAACAGCTTGTAAAATAGGCTATGATGGTCATTGCAAAATTGCACGCTCATTATACACAACAGATTGTCAAATTTGTGCACACCCCATACTACAAAGAAGAGTCTTGCGAGTATTGGTAGACATTGGGAAGCACTTGTGATTGTTCATGGTGATTAAACATGCTTCATTGTTAGTCAAATGGCATCAAATTCTGATCCGAGCTACTGGTGTGTTACAAATGTAGGCACAAAGTCACAGTTGGCTCCAGAAAGATGGTATGTTCGCAAATAATGATAAATTTGAATACGGTTTCCCTTTAGCTATCCCAGTGATAACTCTGCTTTAGAATTATTGCTCGTACTGTAGGCAGATCCAATAAGTAACACCTTTACATTTTTCCAGAATATTTATTAACCACGACCTCCCTAGTACCTCTACTGGTAGTTCTTTTAGACCACTTGTACAAACAGACAATCTACGTTGCACAGTTGCTTTCTCGTTC
Source organism: Lissotriton helveticus (assembly GCF_964261635.1). Taxonomy (NCBI): domain Eukaryota; kingdom Metazoa; phylum Chordata; class Amphibia; order Caudata; family Salamandridae; genus Lissotriton; species Lissotriton helveticus. The sequence goes on from NC_136072.1 coordinate 115,639,171, forward strand.
CGCCCCCTTTTCTTTGTTTTACTTTGCACAATTTGTTATTCATAATTGATCTACCTCTTTGTTTGATTTATTTTTCACATTATGTCATGTATACTTGGTCGACTTATCTCTATTTTGTTGTATAATTTTTCATCACTGCTTGTAAAGCGCTCTGGTATCCACAAGGGTCTGGTTCGCGCTCTATAAAACTTTCAAAATAAATACTACAATGATGAAACACACTCTGTTTATCAATTAGATACTAAAATTTTTAGAGGGAACCCTGCTCTCCTGTGATGGAGTCCCAGACTGCACTACCGGAGGAGTATTTCCTTTTCTCTGCATATTGTGCAGTTGTTTCTCTAAGCAACATTAGGCTTTAGCTAATTGATATTCAACGTCCTGTTTGTTTGCTTTGGGTGCTTTTCATCAGCTAGTTTTTATTCATACTGAGCTACCTTTTCTCATCTTGAAGGCATTTCATCCACATTATTATTTTATGATGGAAATCTCTGATTTATAATTCTTGTTTGGACCTTAATTTAATGGTATCATTAATTATCCAGTATTGGGGATTATTGAATAGATTCACATGCCTGAATCATTCCCCGTCGTTGAGCTGCGAGTCCCACGGCCACATAATCAAGCAGTATTTAAATAATGCCATAGGTTATAATGGCCTTGAGCCTTGTTTTACATTTCCTATATATATCCGATTAAAAAAGGACCAAATGTTCAATGCAGCCAGTCAGCTGCTAGCACCCTCTAGAACCTTCCCAGCAGAGGCAGTTTCTCTCAGATTTTCACCACATGTCGTGTGTGAAGGGAGTCTCCCTGAGTTTTACTCAGTTTCTTTTTGGCTTTTTCCTGAAGATTGATCTTCTCAACATGATGGCTAGGATAGGCCTCTTCCGCCCATGTAAGACCTGTGGAAGGAAGAGAGTCCATGCAGCTGAGCCACAAAAAGACTGTAGTTACTGCCTGCATCCTCCCATGAGGTAAGAAAATGCAAGATCTGTCGGACCTTTTCTTCTAAGACTCTGAGGGACAGAGAGGAAAGGCTGCTTATGTGGTTCCAATCTACCATGCAACAGAAGTCTTCTGAAGAAGACAGTGATAGCTCATCCAGACCTCTCAAAAGATCCAGGTCACAGGATGATACCCCTGGTGAGGGCAGGAAACACCTGAAACCCTCCCAGGAGAGCAATGGCCAGAAGAAGGAGACACAACCTAAAGTCTCCTCAAAGCCTACTACTCCCGTTCCTTCCTCTCCTGTGGGATAGGGAGCATCCTAGAGCCTCATCTATGGATTCGACAAAGAAAAACCACTCCTAGACCGTCGACGATGACAACTACCACAGTTACGTCGTCTGCTCAGTCGACTGTAGGAACAGTGACGGCGATGGGCATTTCTCGACCCATACCGTCGACGAGAGTATTGTCGTTGACGAAGTCACATCAACCACAGCCCCCCAGCAACGCCAACCTTATCTCAAACAGCAACACCTATGGTACAGCGCCCTCCAGCACAGGCACCCACTAAGGACAACACCTCTTCTACAGAGGAGGAGGAGAGATCCTGGAACCGCATCCATCGGCGGATCCTTGGGATGACTATATCATCCCTACATCCTCTCCTCCGGCACATCATCCACCGGACTCATCTCCAGAAGACATCGGAGGGTTCCACAAAAGGAGGAAGCCAGGAAATCTATTTGTACGATCCCTAAAATAGATTATATCTGGCAGAAGGGAGTAAAAATAATGAAAACACTGGCTACAGTAACACCAGTGCTCCCGCGTATAGACCAGAATTACAAGGCCCCTGAAGATGCACCTTCTTGCCTGATGGGTCACACTAAGCCGATTTCTGTCATTTCACAGGCAGTACAGAGGAGATCGAAAAATCCGGCTAACCCAATCTCGACTGCTCCGTACAAGAAGGGACACAAATTGGACATCAAGGGCAAGCGCTTTTCAGCCATGGCTGCTGTTACCATTCGGGCAGCTAACTCTTTAGCTATTATCGGCTGCTATGACCGACAGATGTGGTCGGATATGGCAGCCTTATTGGACCTCATCGCTGCAGATAGGAAACGAGGCGATGAAGATCCTGGTAGAGGGCGAAAGAGCTGCCTCCGAGACCATTGACTTTGCTATGGACATACTGAACACAGGTTTCCCACAGCTGACTAACACAGCAGTGTTTAGATGCCAAGGGTGTTTGAAGGCCACCACTTTCAGGCCAGAAGTCCAAACAAAGATCTTGGACATAACCTTTGATGGAGTATTTGCAAGCATATTGATGGGCTTCTCGCCATAAAGGAGGACACTGACACAGCAAAGTTGTTAACCACCTTCCAATACAGGAAAATACCTTTCAGTGGAGCGAAAGGACACAGGTTTCCTGCATACAGAGGAGGTTTTCAGAGGCAGGAATAATACCAACCCTATCAGGCTCAATATATGCAGACTTATCAATCTTCCACCTATTGCCAATCTGTGACAGCTGGTTTCTCTTGTCAAGGCGCCTGCAGGAAAACGGAAGGAAGCAATGAGCAATGTCTGGTACCACCTTCCCCCTCCTCCATCCTTCCCTTGGGTGCGAAGATTTGCAATTTTTACCAGCAATCGAAAGGTATAACGTCAGGCCAACGGGTGTGGATGTAATTGCCTTTGGTTATACGCTTAAACCTCCAACTTCTCCACCCAAGGGAGCCCCTCCCCCTCGTCTTCACTTATTACACAAGGAAGTAAATACCATGCTCTCAAAAGGTGCAATCAAGGAAGTTCCACCTCTGCACAGGGGCCAGGGTTATTATTCCTATTTTGTCTTAATAAAGAAGAAATCAGGGGAGTGGAGACCAATACTGGATCTCAGGAACCTCAAAGAATACCTGAAAAAACAAACGTTCAGGATGGTCACTTTAGCCGAGATCCTGTGTCACCTCAACAAAGGGGACTTCATGACCTCACTAGATCTAGAAGACGCATACTTCCACATATCCATCCATTGAAAACACCCAAAAATGTCTCTGGTACCTACTTCCAATTCAAGGTTCTTCCTTTTGGCCTCAAGTTCGCACCCTCCGCACCCAGAATATTTACAGAGTTCCTCGCACTGGTGGCCGTGGACCTATGTTCTCAATGTCTCCAAGTACTCCCCTACTTGGTCAATTGGCTTCTGAAAGCATCAACAGCAGATCAAGCGGCCAGATCCACAGATGCTTGTCTCCAGCTATTCAACAGACTAGTACTGACCGTGAACATCAAAAAGTTCTCTTTTCCTTCCAGCCAAATAGCGCCATTTCTGGGAGTCAAAAGGCAGTGGTGGTATCACAGTCCACATATTTCCAAGGGTCTCACTTTCTTACAATAAGTACCAGACTACATACTGACAACGGATGCCTCCATGGAAGGCTGGGGAGGTCATTAACAGGATCTCTGATTCCAGGGCAAATGGTCCAATTCTCAAAAGCAATATCATATCAACTGCCTGGAGCTGAAAGCTAGATTCCTCTCCTTACAGGCCTTTCTACCAAGAATAGCAGGCACCTTCATACTGATCCGTACGAACAATACGACCAGTATGTCCTACATAAACAAACGGGGAGGAACCAAATCTGACACTTTCTCTGAAAGCGCAAGAACTATGGAATTGGGCAACACAGCATGGGATTTCTCTCCAGGCAGAGCATGTCCCAGGCCTTCACGACATGCAAGCAGATGCTCTCAGCAGAGCTACAGACAATTGCCACGAATGGGAAATCAACCAATTCCATCTGGACGGAATTTTTGCACTATGGGGAAAGCCAACCCTGGAACTGTTTGCAACAGACATCCACTCCAATGCCAAATGCTGGTCTTATGCCAGCAGGTTCCCCTCCCGGGGTCTCAGGGCATTGCCCTTTCGATGCAATGTTTGCTGAGCAACATTGTACTGACTCAGTAAATTGTTCTGCCCCCATTGCATCCTACTAACTGGCAGATGCACCAAGGCATAAAAAGCCCACCAGGCAGGCGGTGATCTCTAATTAAGTAATTCCAAAGTCAAAGGTTTTTCTCGCCACACATTGCAAAGATGTGAATGAAATTTTCCTTCAGTCAACACTCCTGGTACATTTCAGGATAACATTCCTAGCTGTTGCAGTCAGCCTCAAGTAGGGTGATGCATGGAAAGGCTGGGGAGTCTGTACAACAGATGTCACAGGGAAACAAGCTCACCAGGCCTAGTGACTGCTTCTGATTTGCATGGATGACCTTAGGACTTCATTTGGCATAGGATTTGCTTCTGTGATTCTTCCTCTTTCTAATTTAGGCCTCAAGTCCCTGTCTGTTGCAACTATACCTCTTTTTTGTCGTCTTCGCCTCAAAATGCAATGGCTGCTAAGAATAGAATAGTGCAGGCCTTCTTTTCAAAACATAGTAGAGTATGCTGAGGCATCCATGAGGTCCATCAGGCTTCCTCCTAGCTTCGGGTGATCAATGAAAACATTACTATCCTGCTCAGCACTCACATTCAGGTACCCTGTAGCGCACTTGTGGTGTTCTAGATTGTTACACAAAACAGGCTTTAAAGTACCAGTGCTTATGCAAATTTAATATGACTGCCAGGAAGTAGAGTCCCTCTCAAGAATCTGCTGTCTCTAAATCAGAGTCCTTCTGTCAACCAGAATAATAGTTTTTGTGGGGTTACTTCTATCCTTTCTACATGGAAGGTGGATTGCAGGAAGATGAAACCTTCTCAGTGCTGGCTGTACATGTACTGGATATTGAATCCAGACATATGTAAAACAGAGCTTGCCTTGGAAACTACTATTTTCTGCAATGTGAAGAAGCCCACCTGTGCAGAGATTTACCCTTGCATGTTCAGTTGCCATTTTGTGATGTCAGCACGTTGTGCACCAATTATACAAAACACTTGATGCCAAGGCAAATGGAAAGTGATGATGAGGAGGGCTTGAGCGTGGGAGGCAAGGACCCTAGTTAGGAGACTGAATAGGTTTTACTGATCTTACCAGGAGGCATAAAGGTTTTGTCTAGGCAGTCTCACCACTAAAATTGGCTGCAGAGGTGGAGGGGAATTTCATATTTAGTTACTGATGGGGATGTACTTCCTGAGCAGCATATTCTAGTACTCTACTGGGGTGTAATCAAACAACTAATGTCAGCAAGTAATTGGTTATCCTCTAGATATATTTTAGAGGTGTCAGGACTATGGATTATCTCATGGGGCTATGAAGTGTTTAGGAATTTACAAAATGTAAAATATGAAACTAGAATCAACAACGCTTTGTATCCCTGAGCTGTAACTGTATCATTGTAACCTCTTCTATGCTTCACTTGGGTGAAAGAAACCAGGTGTGTCTTTCCATATTCTTCTATTTGTAGGTGTGCAAGGCATCATAGCCATGGGTGTATAATTTAAGAGCAGAGAAGGTAGGTTTACATCTGTCGATGATTACTGTGTGGGCTTGAAAAAGCCCAGACGCCGGAACCTTATTGTCTACTCCAGATGCTGTCGACCCATATAAAGCACTATTTGCCTCACGAGACACGGTTATTATGGAATTCCAATCCAGTGCTCTCATGCAGCTAAAATAAAGAGCACACACCTTGTCCTCAAAGCCCCCCTCCTGGAACACAGTCTCCTCTTACCAGCAGTTATGAGACAGACTGATGTGCACTCAGCAAATCCGACTCTTTTGGACACACTGAAAGTTTATAGGATTCATTAACGCAATATTCTAGTCCGCTCCCAGATCTCCTGTTAATTGCAGTAATGTGGCCAATGCGAACTACCTCCCCGTTCCGATTAATTCATCGTTGATGGGGACACACTACTTCAACAGATTCACAATTATGATATAAATGATGGCCAAGCCATTATCCACAAACCATTATGGGCATGCATAAGATTCACAACTGGACCCTTCGCCACTTTGTAAGCCCTCACATCTGCATCCTAATCTACAGGCCTAACATTTTGGCAGAACAAGATTCCCGGATTTAAAGGCCTAGACTGGTGCCTCCCGGAAGGCCCCTAAAGCACATGCATGCAGGTTACCTTCCAGACATTTGTTGCCTCCTTAAAACTCACCTGAAATTTTACCATTTTATTCTGTTCCCTTTCCCCAGACTTATCTGCTTTGGTTCACATCTTCTTTTTGAGCATCCCACACCACTCACAAGGGCCATAACAATCCAATTCACTTTCCCAAATGGTTCTTTAAAAACCTCCTATTGGTTCACGTGCTGCAAGTGCACATCTTGCTTTCAGACTCATCAAATTTTGCAAGACTCCATATTAGAGATGCTTAACACAGACTTGCATCCTACCACAGTTCAGCATTCTCCACTCACTAGAATAACAACACTCTTGTCAACTTAATTGCAGCAAAAGGGAGATCATTAAACAAAAATGTTAATTAAATCGCAGTCCCAGAAATGCTTTCCTGTCCTGAATCTAGTACAGAGTCACCATGCCTCTGTAAATATATTGTTTTTCAGTAGTGCACACTTCCCAACACATGTTCTCTTTAAGCTGTCTCAGTGTGCAGGGGATGGTGACCACAAGAAAGGTAAATCGGAAGATTGGTGGCATTGATAAGCAAACAAACCACAGATCAATGTAGTGTTTGCCTAAACAGAAACACGTTGAAGCTTTTTTGAGCTGCACCAAGTCTGGATTTCCCAATCAGCTTTGTTAGGAGGGAGTATTACATTTTTTGGTCCACATAGCTTTTGTTGACTGGCATTCAAAACTGCTGTTACTGAACTACAATTCTTTAAAAAAACATTTATTGGGGGAGCTGATTTACAGCCTGAGCGTCAAACAGCCTTATGTTGAAGAGAAGCCTCTCCATTATAATGAACACTTGTTCTTCAACGCTTGTGGATGATAGTCAACACCTTCAGCTTATGCTAGCCCAGCCTTTAGTGGGGAGTAAGGATTTGGGGAGGGGGTGGGGTGGGCCGTTACTGCAAGTGCGCGACCAGGTAAATGGATATGGTGGCAATGTTAATGGCCATTATACTCTTTTGAACTACAAAAAAATATATAACCACTTATTTATCACAAAAGATGGTCTCCCTCTCTATTGCAGCACGTTAACTATCTGTGCCCACCTGCAAATCTAACTCACACTTCTTTCAGAACTCAATTAGTGAATGCTTTGAAATGTAAAATAAGGCTCAGACCAGGGCCAGTCGTGTTGGAATCTGCAATTTTCTTTCAGTGGGATACGAAAGTAGAACATGGTGTATCCATCAGGTTTTCTGTGCTTTCCTTCCTTCCTGGACGGTGTCAGTTTGGAAATCGCTACCTGCACACTTTGTAATTCCCATGCAGCCCTTGTGCTACATCACAGTCCATGACTGTAGGTCTTCAGAATTGACGATACAACAATTGATGTATAAAAAAAAAGCTATTCTTTCTCAACAATACTTTATTACCGCAAATCTGTCATATGAAACAAGTCTTGGAGTTCAGGCTAGACTTGTGAAAAATGAATTGCCACAGTGTGGTACAGGACCAGATAGGAATTAGTCTACATGTCTTCAGGGCGAAACATCACATGAGAAACTTGGAAGCAATCATGTAACTGCTAGATCTTGCGCCCTCTGCAACCAAGCAAGTTTAAGAACTGAAAAGACTTTACAGCATGCTCATCCCCTGTGACAGCCTCTGAAGCAATACTTTTGACCAAATAGTTGAAGTGTCATTCGGTGTTCCCTCAACCCTGTCTGCTCACAAGCGTCTTTAATGATGGATTGTACCATCATGCTTCATTAGTGGAGAGTGGGCGCCTTTATTTACGCCAAAATGGGTCTCCTAGTTGGTACTGCCACATTCTTATTTGATGATTATCCCATTTTTTAAGAAAACGTCATGCAACTCTCGTATTTCCACATTTCGTGGTCTTGGAACATGCATTTTATTTTTAAAGGTTTGGTTAATGTCTTTCCTTCAATGCACTTCATCCTACTCAGTGCAACTCAGCTTTGGCGATGTGTTTTCTGATGAACTCCAGCTTTGGATTCCCGAAAGTCTCTGGACTCTTATTTCTCAAGATACAGGTTTTGCCATATATCGACACGCTTTCAGAACATTCACAAGTGCCGATGTGAACTTGAGGATTGAACCGTCTGGTATAAACTGAAAGTTGGATTTCACATTATATGCAACAGTGATTTCAAAATTGATAGAACTTTGCGGGATTTCAAGAGACACCAAAGAATGAGCAATTTCTACTTGAACATTAACAGTATGGATTAGAGCCTGCCTCACAAACTTGAATTCCCAAAGATCAGCTTCAAAAGGTGATTAAGTTAATTTTTATCCCTTGATCAAATTTCAACGTTTATGGCATGCACAAAGAATCTCAGGAATGCTGGAGATTTCTTGGTAATTGTAGATTTAAGAATGCGCCAAGATTGCAAAATGTGTTATTCATGTTGGTTTATCACCAGGTAAAAAGTAAGATATGTAGATGAAAAGTTTAAAAGTCCATTTGCCACGTAACCTTCATTTTTTTCACAGGAAACATTTCACTTTGAGACTCTTCATCTTCTAACCTGCTTCAAGGGAAACCCACCATCCCCTTCCATTTCTGGGAGGCATACCCCTACCTATCAGAAGAGTATATATTCACATGTTTTTCCTGTGTGAGAAGCGATCTGCAAAGTGTCTATTAATTTACCCAGCCCTATGCTTTTGTGGATGTTTACTATGTTTTACTGTGCCCCCTCACACGAAATGCCCAGTGTTCCACCCTGCCCCTAAAGTAGTAGTGGAAGAGCCACAATGCTCACAGATTTGTCTTCATTGTAACTGAAATTCTCGATCATCAAAACCCACAAACTTATGCGGATACCACGATGTCATGCACAGAGAATGATGGTGTTAATTTATGTAACCACGATGACACTGGACACCCAATTGATGGAGATCATGTATATGTATGATGTGTATAAAAAACCCAATAAACTACGTTTAAAAAAAAAAATCAAAACCCACAAACTTAGACACCATGAGCTAAGGTTTAGAATGTACGATTAAAACTTTTTTTAACACCTACGTTTTACTGAGGTGCACAAACTATTTTATTGTATTGGGCCAATGAAGAATGTACAAAGGAGACTGTTAAACAATTACACCACTTTCATTAGTGGACAAGCATTCATTTTGTTGAAAAGATTTCCGAACCACTGTAACTTTAACGTTTCATTGTATGTGCATTAGTTTGAATGTCCTCTAAGCACTATTGCCTATTTTCAGCCTGGATTAGATGTGCGATCTGTACATGAAGTCCTGCTGAATTTTCTATTCTAAAAATGTAGGCTTATGCTCACTCATCCCTCCATTAATGTTCACTTCTGTGGGAATTTTTCATGCAACAGAATATTTTCAGGAAGAATTTATCCACATTAGTAGATGGAGTTTTTTTAATATTCCAGCAAGTTGCAAGTTTTCATTAGCACCCCGCCCCCATAGTTCTTATGCTGCACTTTGTGGCATGTCTCAAGGCGTGTTTTTAGAATATATATATGCTTAGTATTCTCTCACTTTGAGATAAGAGAACCTTGATGTTTAAGTAGGTGGCAGTTGGTCCTAGACTCTGGATGGAATTGGAGGTACTTAAAGGAAGCCTGTTGCAATGGTGATGGGCACCCTCTGTTAACTTTTCATTGTATTTGGGTTTAATTGTATTAGAACTGTGTAGTGTAGAGACCGGTTGTGGGGACACATTTCAGACGTAAAATGTAGAATGTCACGCCACCTCACCCCAGTAATGCAGGAGAGCCTTTGATAAAAGGACGGAAGAAATTGCTAATTATGCAAGGGTATGTGGCACTAATTTGACTGCTAAACACAAATACTCCCTGTTAATGCACTGCTTGAGTTGTGAGGGACAAGACATTTTAGAGAACTTGCCAGAGTTAAGTGGAGTGGAGTAGAGATCGTTGATTGAGTATGAGATCTTCATATTAAAAGTAGATCATAATTATCTTCCACTGGTTAGCACTATATTGGAACAACATTGTTTTGCGGTGAGATAGCAGGGCAAAGATGAATCTGGAAGATTTTGTTACAGGTCTTCCGAAGTTAGCATTGAGTTGTTAGTTTGGAGGGGGCGACGTATGGTAGAATACATGATGAATATGTTTTGAAAATTAATCATTGTTAGAGAGGAGTTATAGTTAAAAGATGAGCCACCTTTGGAGGAAGTAATATTAACAGCCAGACGCGTTGAACATATGATTAAACATGTGGCTGAGTTCAGTAATAGTAAGAATAGGAATAATGTTACTCCCGATAAAGAAGAGAAGGTAGTAAGATAAAATCAAAAACGAATGTTGAGAAAAAAGGGAGAGTAAGTGAGGACAATATGTCTCCAGAGTTTAGAGTGTGTGTTAGGTGTGGAAGGTCGGGTCATAAGGACAGTGCGAGGTCCTGTCCCGACATACAAGCAATTTGCATTTCTAGTGGTAAAAAAGGGCACTCTTCCAAACGCTGCAAAAGCAAAATGAGGAAAAATGTGCGTCAAAAGGTAAACTAAATTGTGTTTGAGATTCGTCGGAGTAACGGTTAACACCCCACTGATCCCGTGAAAGTCTATGGTGTAGATTTGTTAATGAAATTTGATCCATGTGCATATCTCACAATGATTGCTAAAACCACGTTTGAAGACCTTTTCAAAGGAAAGGAAGTTATGCACAATGGATATATCTGTCTTTGGGTATGGTGGTGTTCTTATAAAACCGTTTGGGTTTTTCATGGCAAGCATTGAGTTTAGTGAAAGAATGGTGACAGGAGAGGTATATATTTCATACAAAGGAGATAATTTGATGGGACTGCCTCATCGAAAAGAATTTTGGGGGTGACATTGCAGCTTAATGATGTTCCACAAGTTTAAGTTCCTTGAGGTTGACAGTGAGTTGATAGACTTTGAGAAGGAATTCAGAGCGTTATTTTGTGGTGGGGTGAGCTGTCTTACAGGTTAGAAACATGACATAAGATTAAGGAGTGGAGCGAAACGGTTTGTGGCGAAAGTAAGGAGAGGGCCTCTGTGTGTACAAGATTTAGTTTGTAGGGAAATACAATGTTTGACAGAAATTGGTATAATTTAACCAGTCTAGGCTACTGAATGGCTTGCTCCTACAGTGGTGACGAAGAAGCCCAATAGTGAAATTCGATTATGCTTTGATCTCAGAGCACTTAATAAAGATGTGTTTGTTGGCAAGTTTCCTCTTCATAACATTTACAATATCATAACAACACTGTCTGGTACAAACTATTTTACAACTTTGGATCTTGCATCAGCCTATCATCCGGTAGAGTTGGTAAAGTCCTCACAGGAACTGACTGCATTCATCATGCCGATGGGGGCGTATCATTTTCTGAGAATTCCATTTGGGTTAATTTTGGCAGCTCTGTTTTTCGAAGAGTGAGGTTATCTGTTCTGAAAGGAGTTGCAGGAGTGCATGTTATCAGGTTGATGTGTTGATTTTTGGACGGACAAGAAAAGAAATAATACTAGAGTAGTAACAGTGTTTCGGAGGTTGTGGAGGTCATGGTTGTCTTTAAAAAAGAATACGTGTTCATTTTTTGTGCAAGAAGGAAATTGTCGAGACCATTGTAAAATTAAAGGAACCATGTTACAAAGATGAATTAGTTTCGTTTTTGGGAATGATTGAATATTTGGGAATGATTGAATATTACAACAAATTCTTTCAGAATTATGCAGGCAAAACTGTACATTTTAGGATGGTGGTAGGGGAGAATGTTGTGTTTGAGTGGAATGATGATTGTCAGAGGGAATTTGATGAAGTAAAGAATGGCCTAAAAAGCTACTTGTTTGCAAGCTTTTCTTCCTGGAAAGGAGACCTACATAATGACAGATGCCAGAGCAAAATGTGTTGGGCAGTTGTGTAAAAGAAAGATGAGGTGTTGAACAATTGATTGCATGTGCTTCTCGGTGTCTTAAAGGTGCTGAGTAAAATTATTCAATTATTGAAAGGGAAGCGCATGCAATCTATTGGGCTCTTGGAAAGTTCAGAAAGTTGGTGTGGGGCATGACCTTTAAGGTAAGGTCTGATCAAAAACCACTGAAATACGTTTTGCAGAAGTCTTGATGCTACCTCTTCTAAAAAGAGAAGATTTAGGATTACAGCTTCACAGTTGAATACATTCCTGGAGTTGAGAACAGGTCTGCAAATTGTTTGTCGTGATTAGTACATGTGGGTAAAGTGCAGGATACTCCAGATGAGTTTTGGGATGAAGAAGTTAGTGTATGTGAGGTCACAATGGGTGCCAAAAATTAAGATAATTAAAAGTTGAGGTTGATAAAGACCCAGTTCTTCTAGAGCCATAAGTTTAGTGTTGCCAAGCAAGTGTCAGCAGTTAGGAAACATTTTGTTTTTGATCAGAGGAATTATCTGTGGTCAGTGGTAGAACTAGGTTGGTTTACCAAGCAAATTACTTGAGTTTGATCATGAGGGAACTTATGGGAATTGTCACAACTAAAGAAAGTTTACATTTGAATTTTTGGTGGCCCAGCATGGATTTGTAGAATGAGCCTGAAGTGAGAGCTTGTGTGCAATATAGTGTGAGGGATAAAGTGTTGAGAACCAAACAAATTCACAAGGTATGTCGGGAACTTCCGAAATGCCTGTGGGATGGGGTTGCCATTGATATTATGGGGCATTTACATGAGGAACATCGCATGCATTACCTCATAGTATTGTTGGATTTCTATTCTAGGTGGATGACATTTATGTGAGTGACACTTATGCATCAACCTGAAACCAATGGTGCAGTTGAGAGGATGAACAAAACTTTGAAAGAAGGCCTGCAGTTGGCAAGGGCCAACAATCTGCATTGGAGAATAGAGCTACAGTACAGAATTACTGTGTATCGAATGACTCTTCATTAGACGCGGTTTGAATTTTTTAAAGGAAGAGCTACGAACACTAAACTATGTCCAGGTTAGATGAAGAGGAGTAAAGGTTTAAAATGTAATGCTATTGACGAGTGGATAGAGAAAGAGTTAAAATGACAGAAAGAGGTATTTTGATGAAGGAAAATGACCATAATATTTCTTTGGGTGAAGATTAGGCACCGGCTGGAAGTCAACCATGGTCTAAATGTTCGAAGGAGAAAATGGTAGTGAAGTTGTTAAAACATGCAGTCAAGATCGATGATGGTAGGATTAGGAAACAAGAACCGTGTTGCTTTTCATTCTCAATGCAGTGTTTCGAACAAGGAAACACACTAGGTGGAGGGGGTTTGGGATTCATGGTGACCCTCAGCAAGTTATAGCAACAAGAAAATGAAATGAAATGAAATGAAATGAAAATTTGATTTATAAAGCGCTACAGTTGCCCTGAGGCGTCCAGGCGCTGGAAAACAAAGTGCCCTCATAGGGTAGCTATTTATTAAACAGGAGAGTTTTGAGCTGCTTCCGGAAACTGGTTAAATTGGACGTCTTTCGCAACTGTGGAGGGAGGGTGTTCCACAGTTTGGAAACAGTATACGAGAACGATCGTCCTCCTGCTCTGGCTCTAAAAATCCTGCGTGTTTTGGCCAGTGATGCCATTGAGGAGCGAAGATTCCTGTTGGGCATGTAGGGGGAAATCAGGGATGAATTGATTTCTGGGCCCGTTTTCCAAAAAGTCCGGTGGGCGATACATAGAGCCTTGAACTTCACTCTGTCCCTAACCGGGAGCCAGTGTAAAGTTCTAAGGCCCGTTTTTATTGAGGTCCTCCGTGGGACTCCCAGTAGCGCCCCGGCAGCACAGTTTTGAGTGCGCTGAAGTTTTTGGAGAGTGTAGTCTGGTGCTCCCAGATAAAGGGCATTATTAAAATCCAGCCGGGATTGAATCAGGCCCTGTATAATTATTTGTCTGGCCTCGAAAGGGAGAAGAGGAAGAATTTTTTTAATCACCCTAAGGAGGCCAAAACAAGTAGCTGACACCTTGGTGGCCTGTGTATTAAGGCTCAGCAACTTATCGAGCCATACCCCCAGGCTTTTGATGTTGTCTCTGGGGGGTGGGGGCACTCCCATACTTGAAGGCCATATCAGCTCCAAGGAGGAGGGAGCCGCCGGGCCCAGGAGCATGAGCTCAGTTTTGTCGTCGTTTAACTTCAGACATGAGCTCATCATCCAGCTTTTTACATCCTCCAGGCAGGCCGCTAGATCTGGCGGGGACTGGAGGCCGCTCTTCTGTGCAAGAGAAACCACCAGCTGGGTGTCGTCCGCATAGGAGATGATATTGACACCATGCGGACGAACAATCCCAGCCAGCTGCCTCATGTATGCATTGAAGAGCGTTGGACTTAAGGAAGAGCCCTGCGGAACTCCGCACCCCAAAGGCCTACTTGTTGAGAGAGATGTACCGTCAGAGACCTGGAAGGTTCTGCCCGATAGGAAGGACTCGACCCAAGCCAGGGCATCTCCGGACACTCCTAAGTCGGCAAGGCGGTTCAGCAAGATTTTGTGATGTACCGTGTCAAACGCGGCACTCAGATCGAGGAGGATCACTGCCACTGACCCTCCTCGATCCAAGATCCGTCTTGCCTCTTCAGTTACGGCCAGTAGGGCGGTCTCTGTCCCATGTTTTGGGCGAAAGCCCGTCTGGGAAGGGTCGAGGAGATGGTTTTCCTCGAGGAACATCGTCAGGGTGGTATTGACGTGTTTCTCCAGAATCTTGGACGCCCATGGTAGCAGAGAGATCGGGCGGTAGTTGCTCGGGTTGGCTGGATCAAGGGAGGTTTTTTTTAATAGTGCCCGCACCATGGCGTGTTTCCAGGTTGCGGGTACTATCCCACTCAGTATGGAAGAGTTTAACAATTCCAGAAGAGTGGGGAGGATGGTTTTAATGGCCAATCCCAGCGAGCTTGGGGGGGCAGGGTCACACGGTGAGCCAGTTTTTATTTGTTGCGCTAGATTCATTAGGGTTTCCAATGTTATTAGAGGAAAAGACTCCAACCCCTTATCACTGTTAGGAGCTAAATCCAGAGTTTGAGAGGGCAGGTCGGCGGGTGGGTTTGGGAAGGAAAGATAAATTTTATTCACTTTTTGAAAAAAAAATTCAATCAGGTCGTTACATTTGGACGGTGAACTGTTATTATCTGTGGCAGGTAGGGGTGGTTTTATCAGGGAGTTTACTATGCGGTATATTTCTTTCGGCTTTGATTTGGCCGTGGTTATTTTAAAATTATAGTAGGCTGCTTGCGACGATTTTATGGCCAGCTTGTAGTTCCTGATCATTTCCCTGTAAGTGGTTTTTTCCGCAAGATTAAAGGATGAGCGCCATTTCCTCTCTTGTCTCTTACAGAGACGTTTTTGACGCCTAAGGTCTTCCGTATACCATGGAGCTGATTTACTTTGTCTCTTGGATTTGGATTTGGATTGATATAATGGAAGGACTGAGTCAAGAGAGGTTGGTCACAATTACTAAAAATCGGATCTAGAAGGTGCCCCTTTTCATGTGTATCTAGAAGAGGTAAGCAACCCAATAAACCCTTGCGGGCTTGGGTCAGAAATATGTTCAAAAATTGTGCCAGCAAGGGATTTTGCTTAGAAAATGGGATTTTGAGCCAGGGTAGGAACAAATAAATTAGTTGCCCACACTAATGTTAATTAAAGGCTGAGTCTGAGTTGATCTTCTAGAACAGCAAACAGTATTGTTACCACACTAACAATACACATGAATGCAAACAACAAATGGAACAAATACACGAAAACCAGGGTTTATAGTCAAAAAATTAGTCAAAAAATTATTATTTTTGTTTACAGTGAATAAAAAGGGTACTAGAAAATGCATTGGAGACAAACGAGAAGCATACTATATACTCCTACTGTAAATCACAAAAAATAAGTCAAGACTGCTGAACAATAGTTGTACAATGATTTCAAATCATCAGAATAACTGAAAATCAAAATAGATAAATGAATATCTGGCAGAATTAGACTTAAAAGTCGACGTTTCGGTCTTTGGGAATAATTTCATAAGACCATCATCAGGACTTCATTGATGTGCATTGAGAGTGATGACCCTAAAAAGAAATGCATAGTACACTGCCTGATGGTCAGTGGTGTTGGTCGAGATAATCAACCAGATATTGAGGAACAGTGGCAACCAGACCTTCAAGCTTTTTTTTAAACACTTGTATTGCTGGGATTTGAAGGTGTTTATTGGAATCCTAATATCGACTGCAGATTAAGTCCTAATATCGTCTGCAGGTTAAAGTTCCAGAAGGTACAGCAAATCTTAAAACGATTTGAATCGTTGGAGGGCACGGCACGACTAGCGTTCGGCAGCGTCAGGGGAACAGCGGTATGAAAACAGCTGTTCCTCAATATCTGGTTGACAAAGACCGAAACGTCGACTTTTAAGTCTAATTCTGCCAGATATTCATTTATCTATTTTGATTTTCAGTTATTCTGATGTTCAGTACCTTTGCCAACCAATACATAATTACATTCATATCTGAGTTTTTAGGTCTCGTCCTTTACCATTCCGAAGGAATGGGAAATGGCGAGAATTCAAGTGCTCGAACTGATTGTCAAACCACCGCATTTTTTCGTGGCGTTTTCTTCGAGTGTGCGTGGCCACAGGCACGCGCTTTTGGCCCATACACTTTCATGGCCATCTGTTCCTCAATGTCCCTCCCACCCTTCGTTTGATCTTGCCGCGAGTTCAGGCTAATGGCCCTCCCCCAGCACAGAGCGCGCATCGCGGCCGCACAGCACATCAAAGGGCTTCTCCCAGCGTGTGCTGTGCGGCTTCTCCTCCCCTAATTATGTGGCCGGCCGTACTTGTGTTTCCCGGCCGCTCTTGTATTTAATTAGCAGCAGCAGCATTTCTCCTGCACCAGGCCACATCAAAGGCTCTGTGCCACTTTCACCCACACAGTAACACTTACAGACACGCAACGCCACTCACACCCACGCAAGCCCACTATCATCCACGCAACACCACACTCACCCACGCAACGCCACTCACCCAAGCAACACCACTCACACACGCAACGCAACTCATCCACGCAACCCCACTCATCCACGCAACCACACTCATCCACGCAACCCCACTCATCCACGCAACGCCACTCACACACGCAACGCCACTCACACACGCAACACAACTCACCCACGCAACGCCACTCATCCACGCAACGCCACTCACACACGCAACGCCACTCACACACGCAACGCCACTCACACACGCAACGCCACTCACACACGCAAAGCCACTCACACACGCAACGCCACTCACACACGCAACGCCACTCACACGCAACGCCACTCACACACGCAACGCCACTCACACACGCAACGCCACTCACACACGCAACGCCACTCACACACGCAACGCCACTCACACACGCAACGCCACTCACACACGCAACGCCACTCACACACGCAACGCCACTCACACACGCAACGCCACTCACACACGCAACGCCACTCACACACGCAACGCCACTCACTCACGCAACGCCACTCACTCACGCAACGCCACTCACACACGCAACGCCACTCACACACGCAACGCCTCTCACACACGCAACGCCATAGGTCTCCCATTTACTTAAATTGAACATAATGGCATTGTAAATGACAATAACTTTCAAAAATTTTTACTTTTACAATAAATTGAAAAGGCATTGTCATTTACTATGCCAACAGCTTAAAGTTGCCTAAATGCAAGACTTATTGCATTGCAAATAGCCAATAGGGCTCGCTTTTGGGACCATCTAAGTGTTTATGCATGCGACATTTTATGTTGTTGCAACAAGGAAATTATGCTGCATAACTACTTATAAGGGCCCAAAAGCGAGACCTATTGGCAATGCCAATGCTTGTTAATGCTAGTTCGCATGCATTTTCAAGTTTTGCTACCAGTCTCTTTCAACAGGCGTCATGAAAAAAGGGTTACTGTGCCCTCGAGAAAGGAGTAGAGTAACTAAAATATGCATGGGACAAGAAGACTATTGTCCTGTATTTCATCCATGGTTATATATGTCCACATAAACCAAGAAAGACCATTACCTGTTATTTCTCTAATTAGTCTAAAAGAAATCCATCTCTGGGTCGTCGTATGTACTCAAAGTGCATGAAGCAAATTTGTATGCTTTCCTCAATGGCAAGCAAGCATATGCAGTAATAGGCAAAGGCTGCTTGTAAGTTGTGATAAGATTTGAGCATTGTGAATTGTTTGGGGGTCCTAAAGAAGAAGGCCATGAGAAAGTCCAAATTACTTACATTAGTAACTAGTGCATTGGTAGTCCTGGTTCCACTCTTCTCCCAGATGACCTTTCTGCCATCGTTGCGGATGGGATAGTGACTGATTCGAAAGTGAACATTTTGTCTACTAAAGTTAGCAGTCTCATAACTTGGTTAAAGCTGTGATATGGATGGTGCTGAATTTCTACTCGAACCTCAAATTAAGCATTGTCGAGCTTTTACGTGGTAACCTACAGGTGTTGGAATCCCATGGGCCTTGAGATAATGGGACTTAAGGCTGTTAGTTCAAAAGTAATCAAAGTGAGTAACTTGAAACTGTACTCTTTACATTTCACATGCCTGCTTCAAGTAAGATGCCATTGCCCGTTATTACTTAATTACAGGTTCGGAAATTAACGCAAAAAGGAGGTACCAGGAGGAAAATAATATGGTTTACATTCTACTGCATTGTCTGGAATCGACAGTTTGTGATAAACAACATATTGTGCTGGTACACAGTATACTTAAAGCAAGGATGTCACTGGTGCCCCTTTTGATAGTGTAAAGGCACAAAGACAAAGGTTGGTCAATTTATCACTGCCAGCAACAAAATAAAATATTTTGCGTGGAAACCATCAATAAAAGTATTGATTGAAAATAAATACTTGCATAACAGTTCTGAAAGAATCTGCCAGTTTTAATTGGATCTGGGAACCATGAGAGGATATTTCCATACTGAGTTGAATTGGTGGGGGAGGGGAGGGGGGGAAAGGGGAGGGGTTGAGTAAAATGAGTAACTCTGGATAATCAGAGAGGGCAATTTAAATTGAAGTCTCGTGCATGTTTATAACTTTTTGATTACTATGTGATTGTTTTTTTATTTATTAGTTATTGATTTACATTAACTGACAAAATGAATACAAAAATAAAATATTTTTGGTAATCTAGTTGTTCTAAAAATGCTTTTTCCATCTCAGTGCTGAAGGACCCCGACAGCAACCCTTACAGCCTTCTTGATAACACTGAGTCAGACCAGACGGCCGACACAGATGCAAGCGAATCTCACCTTCCCACTACCCGTCGTAGACGGTCGCGAAGGAGGAGAACTGATGAAGATGCTGCTATCATTGATGGAATGACAGAATCTGATACAGCGTCTGTTAATGAGAATGGCCTAGGTAGGTTTGGTTTTGATGCTTAAACAATCATTTTAAATACATGTGTCGTATGTTCTTTTCATTCTAGGTAAGAAACTATAATGCCTCATTCTTGCAACTTGTCCATTTTAATTTGTATGATAGCAGCTGGTTTCATGAGCTCTAGGAGTCTATGCTAGTGAGTGGATGTCTCATTTGTGAATAGTTATTTAACCTAAGTGAATATATACAATAAAATTGAATTAATGCACCTTCTTGTCCTTTTCGTCCTTGTTCCCTCTTAAACGCAGCATTCCCCTTCTGATTAAATACATTCAGGACTGTGTTTATCTGAAAGACTGAGGGCATTTTGTTTTGTTATTTTCTCCTTGCTATTAGACTGCTAGTCCCTCCTCTGGTGAGTTAATATAGCAGTTGGTAATGGAGAGCGTTGTCCATCTTGATAAATATCTGTTGCTTTCAGTATTAACTGCTTACGCTCTGTTGGAGGTACAGGAAAAGGAAACTTGTTGATATGCTTCACTTGTGGGAGCTTTCAGGCTCTGTGTTTTGGCATATTAGTGGCTTTATTACATTACTTTGAGGCTGCAGTTAATAGCAGAATTCAAGTTACTTTAGGTAAGCTTACATTCTGTGATTTCTGTCTAAGGGAGGGCCGAGAAGGAGAGAGAATTCGCCCAGAAGAATGATAAGGTACATTATACCCCAAGTACTTGCAGCATATTGACCATATCCACACCAGAGCAGCACAATCCATTAAAACCTAGGAGTTTGATTTGAGCAAAAGCATTCTTTCAGTCTCACAGATTGTCAGCTATAAAAACAATTTCTGTCTCAAGATCTCCAGAAGCACTGCATCATTTTTCCAGCTGACTCAAGAATCAAACTTGCAAGAGCTCTGGATCCTTCCCGCTTATATCTGTATAATTCAGTCGGCATTAGTGGCCTTATAAAGATGTGTGTGAGATGGTTTGTTTTGGTTTTTGCTTTTTTGCCTGGGTCTCTGCCCTGAACCTGTAGCTAGCTGGAGGGAAAAGCATCTTTTCCCTGGCCATACTTTTTACTACACTTTATTGGAAACCTTCTCTCCAAACCTTTCTTTGTTTTGCAGGCAAGAAACATACCTTGTCTGACAGTCCCTTCATTGATTATAACTAGCCCTACATCTGCCCGCTGCACAGAAAAAGACAAGCAAGCCTTAAGGAATGTATTTAAGTTTTTTGTTTTTCAGCAGACCTTCGCACAATTTTCCTCTATGAGTTAAATATTGGCCTGAAACTAGTATTTTATCGTTTATCTAAATTTTGAGAAGACTGCATCAGTTGGGAGAGGTAGTTTGCCAGGGACAGGACATTGCTAGTAAATGGTTTCCTGACCAGCTCTAGTTGCTGCTGAAGTCCTGCTGTTGTGACTTGCTAAGAGGAAGGTGAAAAGCTCCAGGAGTAGCTGGATGAGCCTTTTCTGTCCATGACCATGAGCTATCTGGAACAATAGAGGAATCCCTGTCCCCTGCCAATGGGCTTGCAGCAATTTAGATCTTCATCGATGGTCTTGGGAATGCATCCCATTGTTGCAACTGGTCCTTTGGTTACATAAGCACTTGAGCAGTCTCTTTCTTGCCGGCATCATTCCATAGTTATATATGTTTACGGTGACAACTGTCCATTGACCCTAAATTCCATAGCCATGTAAGGAAACCTGTTAGGTTGGTAGCTCCAGTCCTGTCGGTTTCACCGCCTGCCTATAATCTTGCACCCCTCCAACATACACTCCCCTAATATGGGGAAGGACCTAACGGTGAGCAACTGGCCTTCCCACCCCTTCCATTGACTGTGCACCTGAACCACTAATTACTATACACTTTGTAACGAGGATGATTTGATTCTCATACATTTTTGCGGGGGAATTGGTTACATTCTCTTTCCAATGTGGACAGTGGGATTTTTGGTGTTGCATTAATAGTTTTTAAACTGTGAACCAGATTGGCAGTGTGATTGGCCTTTGTGCTGTCTGACAGTCAAATGAACAGCGTATCAACTTTAGTTATTGAGCAGATGATGTTTGTTGATCCTGCTGAGGATGATATTGGCATTTTTATCAGGTCTTGTTAATGACAGTTGTTTAGACCGCTGCACTTTTACCCTACGTCATAGTGCCATCCACTGAAAAAGGATTGTACACTCAAGAAACCTTCCCATGGATCTACAGGAAGGAGAACAAAACTTACCTTTAATTTTTTTCTTCACTGTACTGCCTCTTGTACTGGTAATGCTAAGTACAGTTCTGCCACACAATCCACCTACTAAGCTCGATGTTCTAGTATATAATTGTTTGACCAGAGAAAAAAAATCTGTGTAAGAAAGCTGTAGTACCTAGTGGGATGTAGCTGGGCAAAATGGAGGATGTACATACCCCAGGCTTTAGCGTTTTCCTGTTTATACAGGGGTCATAAAAGTGCCTTGTCTCTGGCCTGATGATACTGAGCATTCCATGAGTCTGGAGCAGGAGCGGACTTAGGGCTTCCAGTGCTTGAATCATTTTGATGTTCAATTTCTACTGAATCTGGTGACACTTGCCTGCATAGATGGCTAACTACTTTGTGTCCAGATTGAAAGTTCACATTTACCAAGAAGACTAACCTTCTACACCATTGGGTAGTAACCTTGAGTGTCAGAGACGTTATGGTTGGACAGTTACCTAGGAAGCAAGTGGAGATGGTCTAATAGGAACAAAAAAAGTAGGAGAAATGCTTTGAGTTGTCCCATATGCGTAAATATAGCTTCAAGATAATACCAGAGGAACATAATAAGCATCCAAGATTAAATGTAACCTGGAGTTTCCCTTGTGGTTGATTTACCTCCATTCCATTGCTTGAATTTTCCTCGTTTTTTTTAGAAATGCTTGAGATCATTGATTAGTGATTCTCTCATTCAACCAAAATTCTTTCTTCGAGGCTATGAAATATGTGATGGAGTAAATATTCACTAGTGGAATACTACTTAAAACATTCAATACTTGCCATATGGGCAAGTCTCTCTTTCTCATATGCAGGAAATTACAATAGACACACAAGACATCACCGGTTGGGTCCTCTATTTATTTTCATCATTCTGCAGCCTGAGTCGTTAGTTATTAATACGTCAGTAAAAGTTGTGATTTTGTTCTGTGCCCATATTCACTTAACGTCAATAACAATTCATTATAATGCTGCTTCAGTCATTTTGAAACAGATTACAGCTGTTAAATAACCTAGATTTACAGCACTTAAGCTGCTGTTATTAGAGTTATTGATGTTGGTTTTCTGGTGTAACACCTCTAACCGATTGAAAAATAGAAATTCAAGAGATTTTATTTGATTCCCTTCCGTAGAATACCATTCCATCATAAGACCAAATTTGAATCAGCTTCACTCCTTTCTCAAATGAGATAAGTGAGGACGCACAAAAGATGCAGACCTAAAGCCATATGCGCCCATACAGGCCCATACAGGTCTTACATGGTACAAAACAACAATGACGTGTCAGAACAGGACCAGAGTGGAGTGGGATAGAGGTTTTATACATTGAATAAGAACAGAAGACACACACTATTAAAGGCAATGGTTCATATATGTGCTTCTGCTCTTCATAACATCGAAATGCATGAAATATCAATGTACAAATGTGTAGACCTGAAAAGCTGCTGTCGTATGACAGTAATAACCAACAAAACGCTACATGTGATTGAAATGTTACTGTTCCATATTTGCCCTGTAATGCTTGTCTGACTGCATGCTAGAAAAAACGTAATAAAAAAAAAAGTGAGGATGCACCATTGACAGCTTAAAGAGATAACGCTGTAATTACATTATTCTTCTTGATAAAGAGGCATCAAATCCTTCCCTAGTTGAGTAATAATTAATCAGACACCATCAAGTGTACAAAATCCTTACAACATATATTGCTAATGCCTAGCATGGTGGCGGACGTATTACACGAAATAATGAAGGTCCGGAGAGTTGAGATAATTTCAAATGTGCATACCCAACAGATGTTATGCATAGCGCACTCTACTAACATATGTGTCCAAACATACAGATCCTATCTTGAATCAACTCTGCAGCATTGACAAACACTACTACCGAAGTCTCTTGAAGCAACCTCTTTTGGTAAATTGAATCAGGCTACTGTGTTGCCGGATTGGCTATGCAAAATAAACTTTTTGGGGTATGGAGTTGAACTACTGTAGTGCTAAAATATTAATATAAATTACCAACATGATAAGGTTAGTCTATACAAGCTGTGACGAAAGAAAATTTTCCCATCTTCTCAAGCTTTTAATTGAAATCATGGGGTCATACTTGTACATAAACAAATTAGCAGATTCTTGCAATAGTGTTGCTACTTAATAACTTACATTTTTAGTCACCCTTGATATAGCATTCTCCACAAAAAAAACTGAATTGCCTCACATTCATGCTAGATTGATTACATATTGATTGCAAAGCACACAGTGACATTGTCTGCAGAAGCCATAACTTTAGTAGTACACCTAATGCACTGAACAGCTGGAACATTAGTTACTTGCAGCATTGTCATGATCAGGGGTTCCCTCCCACGTGGAACGAGGACAGTACAGCAGAAGTATCCGACATAAGCCTATTGGCCTAAATTGCTGCTTACGTGCCATCACCTACACCCAGTTGATTTAGCTTGTAGGATGTGTCTCTTCTTCTAATGGTGATCTAAAACACGCACTCAACAGCATAAAATGGCATTTTCATTTCTCTGGTACTAATGCATAGAATGGTTCAGATTCCTCTGGCCAGTCTTTAATAAGAGCAATTATGGTGTTTCTATGGGTCAGGCTGTTTTGCAAGGAGTCAAACCATGGAATGTGGAGACGAGTCTTAAAATCGTAGTATTAAGATGAATTGGCCAAAATAAGGGCACATATTTTGGCTTGTTCCTAAAGAAATTAGTTGAATGCCGCTGGAAGAAGAGGCTTTTTTGTTGATTTTTCTTTTCTTATCTAAAGGGTGTTATTTTTGCTACCTCCCAAAAAGGTGAAAGTAGTTGTTAGCTCCTGCTGTAACTCCTTAATGACTGAAAAAATTGCAGAAACATTTACTCGGTAAAGTGATTTATACAGTTATCTGGATTTCCAGTATACCCTTGGAGCTTTTCCCTCTGCGTTATGCTTGATAGCCTTTAAAAGGACTGTCTTAATTAATTTCGCCCTGTGTGCTTTTCCTGAGGTGGGTAGTGCGATGCCCCACAGACATTTCCCAACCACTTTGTTATATTCAATAGATTGACAAGTAACTATGCCTGCCCAGATCATTTGAGCATTAACCTGTTCTAGTTAAGCTATGGCAAATCATAACCAGCATACTTGGTTTTGCTTGCTCTCTAATACCAGCCGTAGAATAAACTTGTGTTTGTGCATAATCCTTTCAAAGTAACCCACCTAGCCTATGTGGGCATTTCTCAATTTAAGATGTGAAGAGAGCCCCACCTCAGTGAACCTTACAAGGGAGCTCTTGAGCATCGACCACTGGAAATATAAGATAGAGTATTGCCATTAATTCTAGCAGAGCTTTGCAAACCCTACACATACTGGCATTATACTGCCCATTTGTTATGTTGCTTACGTGGTTTAAAACGAAATTAACATCTGGCTGATTTGTTGTTACCATTTCAGCAGTAAGCGTCCTGATAAATCAACAGGTAGTCTTACTGGGGAACGCTGATATTGCAAATTGCTTTGTTTCATCTGTCTCAGTGATCGACTGCCTCCGACAAAATCTCAGGATAAATATTGCAAAGACTCTCATTGATGCCATTCAATGTTACCAGTGCTTTGCCAAAGCCCATTTTAGGAACATCATTTTTTTTTAATAACTCTTTTTATTGTAATATGCTCAGGCTGCAATAAATCAAGTGCACAGTTCAGTACGGATATTCAAACCATACAGTCTACATCTGTTGATCATTACAATAGGAGAATGAAATCGTAGACATTGTGAGTCAACGTTCTCATTTCAACCGTACTCTCGTTCCCTACAATCCCCTATAGAACTGTCAGTATCCCCAAATCTTCTTACATTTCCATGGGCAACCTCTACTGAGGTATATTGTGTGTTCTGCCTGTCTACACCAGTCTAAGTTAGTTTTCCACTCAGCCACATTTGGGGTGAGGGGGCGCTCCCCAGCTTTTTGTGTTGCGGTTTGCAATTACCATGGCTAATGTCAGGCAGAGTCTCGTGTCTTGGCCAGACCTCTTCTGCCTGAAATCAGCAACAAGAACCACTTGGGCTCCCCCGGGACCTCCGCCCCTACTACTGCGGCCATGATTATCCCGACCTCGAGCCATTGTGTTTGTATAACCGGGCAGTCCCACAACAGATGGAAGAAAGTCCCTTCGCGCCCACACCCCATCTGACAGCGCATTGTTAGCACGACCCAACCGGTGTAGCACTGTCCTAGCTTAGTGAACCCGGTGTAAGATTTTTAGTTGGATAAGACGGAATCTGGAACGTATTGCCAAATCCCTCGAACCCTGTATCGCCTTCCCCCAGTCCTCCTTGTCCAGCTGGCCTAGGTCTCCCTCCCATGCCGTCCTTAACGAGCCCAGGCTTTCTGGGGAATTGTTCAGTATCTTCCTTTAAATTAACCATACTGTTTTCTTGGTCAGTGGGTCAGTCAACAGTCGGTCTTCTAGGGAGGATGCCTCCTCTAGGTCTTCCCCCTTGTGAATGTAGCTTTTAAGGGCGTGACCCAGCTGTAGGTATTTCAACCATTCCCCGCTCCCGATGTCATATTCCAGTTGTAAGGTGTCAAATGTGATAAATGCATGTCCTCTCCACACGTCTCCCAATTTCTCCAGGCCCAGCAATTTGTTTACCAAAGCTGCACAGCTGCCCCACTCCTTGAAGCTGGTCGCTGTCCTAGAGCGAGGTCATCTTTGTTAGTTTCCCTTCCCAACCCAAGAGTTTCGTTGCTGCTAACCACACTTCCACCACTGTCCGTGTGTGTGTCGGCAAACGTCGAACCACTCCCCTGTCTTATAATAAGGGGCGGTGTGCATCACAACTCTGTCAATTCTGCATTCTGGCTCTGGTCTATCTCTGAATGCTCAGCCATTCACATTGACCAGTTAGGAGGCCCAGTTGTAAGCTTTTAGGAACATCTTTAAATCATTGAATTCTACAGACGTTGCTTGGTCGCACGCAATGTGCTTAAGCGCTTTCTTGGACTGTTCATTTTCGTACATATTTATAATGCTACAATCCACAGCTTGAAGAAGTACTCCCTTTTCACTTTCATCTAGGCCATCTCTAATGGCTGCCTTTTTCTCAGGCATCTTCTGCCGTCTCTTGCCCTTTCTAATGCCTGTCCCTTTGAAACAATCTTATTACCTCATTTGCAGAGAAGATCATCCCACTCGTTGACTGCTAAATGGAAATATAGCATGC
The DNA here is from genome assembly GCF_964261635.1 of Lissotriton helveticus. NCBI lineage: Eukaryota > Metazoa > Chordata > Amphibia > Caudata > Salamandridae > Lissotriton > Lissotriton helveticus. The sequence goes on from NC_136072.1 coordinate 115,665,996, forward strand.
TTTGCCCTGTCTCTGGACACCTAAATGTCAATAAAATATAAATCAGTGACCTTAGTATCTCATACTAGTAGGGTTTGCCATCTTTGCCTGCATGGCTTATGCTATTAAAAATACGTCACACACTAAATAGTCTGCCACTCTCAACCATTTTTCACCATCATGAATGTTGACAAGCAAAAAGAGCAAACCTACGCCATTCCAATTTGTCATTTAAACCTTGATCTATTTCTCAGTAGGGCTTTCAAGAAGCCAATGTCCTTCAATGTAGATCAGTAGTAGCACAGAAGCTGTAGTTTCTGCTTCTCTGCTACCAATGCTTGAGCATGCAATGGGGTTGTACACAAGCAGGTTTACCTTGTTGTTGTGGTTTTCATTTAAGCAGTTCTTCAAGTAGATCACAGAACCACATCCTTTTATCAGTTCAACTTGTTGTCTTTATTTCCATTGCTTTTTTGTGGTAGCTTGAGGTGAGCTAAACCTAGCAAAGGAGTGGGCTTATTTGGTTATGATTTAAATGTAACTGTTGTAACGCATGGAGTAGTTTATCCAAGATAACTCAAAGGTGCAGATCGTTATTAGCCATTTGAAAAACCTAACTCCACACTTGCTAGATGATATCCTTGATATCCAGACCGGTCTACTTAGGAAACGCCTATATTTGATAGAAACATCTAGCCGCAGATTCCTTAACTTAGAATAGAATATCTCCAAGCGTCAGACTGGATTCGGGAGATTTTTCGCAGCACCACCTCTGTGCACCGGGGGGGGGGGGGGGGGGGGGGGCGGCGGCGTTGTGACGTCAGAGCCACATAAGCCTTCCCCAGCGCGCTGACATCAGTTTTTCTTCCTTTCCTTGTCCCAACGCGGGCCCAGGAAAACACGCGGTTCTGTGGCCTGTTTTTCAGACCTTCTCGACGCCTTCGGCATCATGGAACAGTGTGCGATGCTTTTGGGCTTTAAGGCGTGTGAGACCTGTACGCGCGGCTTATGTCTGTCACGGATCCGCAAGCGATATGTATGTGGTGCCTGGAAGTGCACCACGACTCCGAAGAGTGCGACGTGCGACTCCTGTCTGCAGGTGAAACCTAAGTCCCTAAGGGAGCGTCGTATGAAGCTGCTCGCCACCAGGTTGTCCGGTCCTGCACCTTCACGCCGCCAATCTCCCTCTCGGGATCGGGCCGCTCACAAGGTTGTTCCTGCGGATGTCGTTCGGATACAGGTTAGCGCAAGCATAAGTCACAGAGGTCGTCCTCCTATAAACGTGATGCTGGGGCCCGCTGCTCTCGGTCTTTGCCAGACACAGGCGCCGAGGAGTCGTCTCCCCCATACGCACCCTTTCCGGGTGTCGGAGCGACAAGGACACAGATGGAGACCTATTCAAGGGCTCTCCAGTTTTTCTTCAGGTCACCCCCTCTCCTTGGTGCGCCTTCGGGTCTCACAGAGTCGGAAGGCACTCATGTTGGGTCTTTGCCGGCGGATTCGTCCTCTGCGCTGGCTGTGTGCGTCGACTCCGGTTCCGGAGTCTATACGACGTCGGGACACGGCCCGGAGGGGCATACCAGTCGTCCGTCCAGCCCACCCGTCCAGTCGCCCAATAGCCCTGTGCAGCTTCCTGCGCTGACATCGTCTGCGGCACCAAGTTTGACGCCCTGTCCACCTCTTGCCTCCTCGCAAGTGGAGGTCGAGTCGCCGTCGGTCCGCGCCCAGATTGAGTCCCTTCTGGAGGTTGAAATTCCTCTGGGCTCACCGTGCTTGGGGTCTTTTCGGTGGTGCCCCTTAGTGCAGGTGCCTAGCGTTCCATGGCCTTCGGATCAACCTCAGACTCCCCCACCTTTACTATCTAGTGGACGAGTTAGCCTCCAACCGCCCCGACAGATGGTTTATTGTCTCCCCCCCCAGAATTGCTACAGGAGCTAGTGCTGCTTTCGCAAGGACAGTTCGCAGGGCTGCGGATATTCTTCACTTGCAGCCCCCTGTGGTTTCCCTGCCCTCTGATCCTTTACTGGATCTCCTCCACATTGAGCCTGCGGACGTGGAACCTTTGCTGCCCCTTGGTGGGTCTTTGTTTGACATCCTGCTTGGCACCTGGGCACGACCCTCCTATGGTGACCCTGTTGATCAGGCCATTCCTCGCTGGCATCGTCCGGCCCCAAACGATCCTGTCTGCTTGTCCCTTCACCCTAGAGCTCAGGGTTTGGTGATCCTGGCGGCTTTTGCCTTGTAGCCTTCTTCTGCTCTGCCGTTGCTACCTCCCTTTAGGGAGTCTCGCTGGCTGGAGACATGTGGTCACCACATTTTTGCCTCCACCAGTGCGGGCATCCGTGTCTTAAACAAAACTTGAGTGTTCGCACGTGCTTCTTTTGGACTTTGGGACTTAGTTGAGCTCCTTCTTCCCTCTCTCCCAGAAGGGCCCCGGGCTGACTTGCATCGCCTTATTCTTGATGGTCGGGGAATGGCACAATTTTCGCTTCGATCTGCCCTGGACGCTACAGACTCTTTGGGTAGGGCAATGGCCCAGTCGGTTGCTTTGCACCGCCATGCATGGCTGCTCGATCGTCATTTTCCCGACAATGTTCGGGACTCTCTTCAGGATCAGCCATTCAATGCTGTAGACCTTTTTGATTGTCACGCTGATTCAGCGGTCTCCCGCCTCATGTCTGGTCTCCCGTTATTTTCTGGCCCTTGTTGCCTGACTTTCTTGTCCTTGTGGCTTATCTTTTTTGTACTTTGTATCACTTTGTGTTGCTTTTCATTGTGCATAGGCAGCTTTGCCTTGTTTGTTTGGGACCCTAGGTTCGTGACGCAATTCCCAGATTGTTTAGGCGGCTACTCCGCCATGTTTGCCTTTGTTCAGTACAGCTGGTTCTGCCTTCCTTTCACTCCACTGTCGATAGCTTGTCTCAAGAGGAGCCCCCTTGCTGGGGTTAGGACTTACCCTATGTGGGGTATTTGATAGCTATTGTGTAGCTGCCTTCCTACAAGGAAGGCTTGGTACGCTCCTGTGGAGTCTTCCTCACAGAGGTTCTGTGGATCAATCTGTCCTCTTTCTGCTGCTATGCTACACACAGGTTGGCGTCGCTCTATTGCATTTTCAGTGGAATTCGGGGTCTACGGTTGTCCGTAGTACTTCGAAGCATCGGTAGGGGTTCCCTACCGCAAGGCTCTGCCTTTCCCAGGGGCATTTTTCAGCTTTGCTGTGTTCCTCTTTTGTCCATGTTGGCTGCTCTTCTTTTCGCCAGCCACTGTCCCTTGGTACCCCTTGTTCTGTTCCGTTCCGGAATAGTTATTCCGTGGCTGACGCCCTGCCATCGTATAGCGCAACGGCAGAGCCGCTGCACAGCACACTTCTTCAGTGCTTGCACGTAGTGTGGGTTCACCCTGGTCTGTTCTCTAGCTTGGGGTGCCTACGTTCTTTTGTCCGCTTCTGCGGTGACTGGTTCCACCTACCACTCTCCGCAATGGGTAAGGCTTTCTCGTACTTCAGCCCTATCTGGACTTGTCTATATGCGGTGGCGTCTTTGCTGTTTACGTCTATGCTGTTCACTACCTTGTGCCCTCACTTAAGAGGCACTTCCCGAACAGGAGTTTTTTCCTATTCCCCTGTTTTCTGCGCCAGTGTTTTCCATTTGCATTGGGTTCCTGCTGTAACACTCTCAGGGGAAGTGTTCTCTTCAGGATACTCACTTTCTTGGGTAGTCTTGTCTGTGCATCCCTAGGCCATTCCGTTGGCCTGACTGTTTCCACCTTTCTTGTCCTGCTCCATCTCCACGTCTGTCCAGCGGGGGAACGTGGCTCCTCCCGGACTTGTGGCTGATGTTGCTTACAGACCTGAACATTATCCTGTCCAACTCTGCTTCACCAACATTGTTGGTACTTATGGCGTACCCTTGTCTTGTTTTATGCAACACATCCTTTTTAGATGTGTATCTTTCTTAATATATATCTGCTTTCTTCAGTGGAGTTGCGCCGGCAACGTTGTTTGCTGCGGTGTCCGTGTTCTTCGCCCCGGTCTGCTCATGGTGCAACCTCTTGGGTGTGTCTGGGCTGCTCATGCTACCCTACAGGGGGATTTCCCTATACTTAGTGTGGTTCTGGTGTCCACACTGTATGCTTATTAGTATTTCTGACTTCCAAATAAATACCAGTCTTACTGTGGTCGTGTGCTGGTTGTTTCTGCATGTTGCCTTCCGCCCTCTCACATGTCTTGTGAAGGAGCGACTGCATACTGGAGTGGCTTGTGTTTCTGGTAATACCGCCACTTTCTGGCCATGGATCGGCATCCTGCCCATGTTGACCCACGTATCTTAGCTGGTGCAGGATCAACAGTGCTTTTTTCCACTGTTGTACGTACTCTATCGATATGTGCTGACTCTGTCATACAGTTTTGTCCTCTCTCTGGGTCTTGCTTCCTTTGATGCATCGGATCCTGTGGATCCCTCGGACCCTAGGCTCAGTTCATCTTCTTTACGCAGCCCTGAACTCTCACTTCCGCACCGGCCTTTCTGGCTCTGTGCTTCTTTCTCTCCACCCGGTATACACATGAAGGTTTTCGAGCTGTTCTTTCGCGGCTTGTGGCGCCTTTGCCTCTCATTCTTTTCCGCTCTTTCAGAGCTTCATGGTCTAGTGTTGGCTACGTCGGCATTGCTGTCCCCACTGTGTTTCGTCACCTTGTTGACGACTAAGGTCTCTCTGGAACTTGGTGGGGTTCTGTCGCAGACCCACCTCCTCTATGGGTATGGCTTTGGTATCTATTGTATTCTAAGTTAAGGAATCTGCGGCTCGATGTCTCTATCAGATGAACGAGTTACTTACCTTCGGTAACGATGTGTTCGAGGCATGTGGGCTGCTGAATTCATATCTGTGCATAGATCGCCGCCTAGTGTTGGGTCTGGATGATTGCACATTGTTGTCCTGGAAGAGTCTTCGAAGTATCACGAGATAGGTGGCTCCTCCCTCGGACAACAGTGCGCATGGGCATCCTCTCCATCCCCAGATTGTTTTTCTCCGCCATTGGGTTCGGATGTACTTTCCTACTCTCCAAGTTCAGAATCTAGAAAAACTTTTCACAAGGCCAAAAGGCCTTCGGATCCGTCGGTATTGTTCAGCGCTCGGTACCGATACACTTTTTGAACGTTCGTTGCACTCCAGTCGTCGAATTGGGCCGTGAGGCCTTCTCGACACCCCGTGGACCGACCGTCAATGGAACGAAGTCCATTTAAGTACTGCCCGCAGAGCAACTCGAAGTTCCCGCACACCGACAAGCATCCAGTGTGCAACAAATCCCTATCTCCAGACCACAATGAAGATAGTTGCCTAGCCTGAGCCCAGTTCCGATCGAAAAAAACTATCCGGAATCGACGAGCGGCGAGGCAAGAAATGCAAAGGTCGGCGCCAGCACCCGAGAACATCTTTGACGATGCCGGAGATCTAGCAAGCGCAGAGGACTCGGATCAAGATGATCAACAATACTCGGAGCACGACTCTGAATATTACCTCGAGGAAGGAGAACTAATTGTCGACCTCGAGGAGTATTATCAAGACATCGTAGCGGTCGAAGACGACTCCGATGACGACAAGGGGCGAACCATGAGTACACCGCCCCATATAGACACTACACCTCTATCAGAGACTCAGGTCAAGGCATCGACAGCAGGCCTCGTTCTACAGCCCCGCCATACCGCCCGGCTAAGAACACACAAAAAGAACCCTCTGAGACACGATATACGATACCGGTTCAATCGAAAACCGAAACTCGTTGACAATACTGTCTTCGGACCGAATTACGTCGAACCGAAGGGCGTCGACCCGAAGGCCACAGTACGATACAACCTTCGAAGCCAAAGACTATTGAGTCGACATCGAAGACCAAAGCTGTCGTGTCGACGTCGAAGCCGAAAGCCGTCGAGTCAACCTCGAGGCCAAAACACGTGAATCGACACAAAAACAAAAGCACGTCGAATCGCCCCCCAAAAAGCACGTTGAATCGAGCAAACCAGCCTCGGGTGTCGACAAGGGGAAAACACCGGTCGACGAAAGCACAAGGCCTGCGCCCAAGACTACCGTCGAACCGAAACAGAAAGTGGACCAAAGTAAATCGGTCGAGCCAAAGCGCATCGAGCCAAAAAAGGGCGTCGACACAAAAACGCAGGCTCCAAAAACACCTAAAGACACTGTCGAACCGACAACACCGCTCGGTCCGAAAAAGGTGGTGAAGCCAACCAAGGACGTTGAACCGACAAAACCTGTCGAAAAACATCATAAACCGGTCCAAACACCAAAAGGCGTCGACCCGAAAAAAGACAAACCAAAGGCTACAGCACCAAACCCAAGGACTGTGGAAGAGGAACTTATTCATCCAGATCCCTCCACAGAGGACCAGTTAAAACTGTATATTGACCCAAACACTGGTAAAGTGACTGTGTACACCAAAAAGAAAAGACCTCTGCCAACTCAAGACTTTTCTACAATTCCCCTGAAGAAAAAGAGACTGTGCTACCTCTCCTATATTCTTTGAACCTATCACTACAGCTATGCCTCATACCCCATATGCCCCTGCCTCACCAGAACGCTCTGACTACAACCCTGACGAAGATCAGGACGCAGATGTAGGGTTTGGCTATCCACAAAACCCACTCGCAGACCCTCACTCACAGCCATGGGGTGGGGAGGGGAACCAGACACTGAGGGAATTATGCCCATTACAGAGCCTGCAGTTTACCCCACTAAGCCTTCTCCAACAGAAGACACAGTAGCCTTTAATTCACTGCTGGATAGAGCAGCAACCTACCATAATGTAGATATGCACTCTGATGCTGTTGAGGAGGACTTCCTCTTCGATACATTAACAACATCTGAGAGACATGTTAAAACACTCCCAATGCTAAAAGGCGTATTAAAACACGCAAGTGACATTTTTAAGGACACCGCTAGAGCACGGGTCATAAACCCTAAAATTGAAAAGAAGTATAGGGCTGCTCCTATAGACCCTACATATATCAAGGGCCAGCTACCCCTAAACTCCCTAGTGGTATCCAACGCACGTAAGCGTGCCAATTCCCAGACTACTGGAGAGGCTGCCCCTCCAGACAAAGAGTCTAACATCTTTGAGGCATCAGGCAAAAGAGTAGCAGCTCAAGCAGCAAACTCATGGAGAATAGCCAACACACAGGCCTTGCTGGTCAGATATGACAGGGCACACTATGACAGCTTGGAAGAAATTCTCCAACATCTACCTGATCCTTACAAACAGCAGACTGATGAACTCATACAAGAGGGAAAGCTCATCACCAATGCCTCAATTAAATGTGCCTTTGACGCGGCAGACACAGCTGCCAGATCCATCAATACAAGCGTGCTGCTCCGGCGACACGCCTGGCTTCGCATATCGGGCTTTAAAAATGAAGTCCAATCCACAATCCTTAATCAGCCCATCAACCCAGACTTTTTATTTGGTCCAGCAGTTGACTCAATTCTGGACAAAATGAAAAAGATGCTGAAACTGCGAAGTCTATGGGAGCTCTCCAGTCCCAACAACATCGGGGCTCCTTTCGTCGCTCCAATTATAGAGGAGGAGCGCGTAATAATGCATCACAGCAATCCTCCAACTACAAAAGTAACACACAATCCACATACAACAAAAACACCAACAGGGGTGGATACAGAGGAAACAACACCAAGGGAAGAGGTCGTGGAGGCAATGCAAATAGATCCTCCACTAACACCAAGCAGTGACTTCTTACCACTACCTCCAGACCATATAACACCAGTCGGGGGAAGAATACAACGATTTCTGCCAGTTTGGTTAAATATCACAACAGACAAATGGGTCAGGCAAATTATTCAACATGGCTATTGCCTCGAACTCACCTCACCCCCACCCAACATACCACCCGTGCACCGTCCAATGTCACAGGAACATATTACGCTACTACAGCAAGAGGTCATCAGTATGCTACAAAAGGGGGCCATAGAACCAGTCCCACTACAACATCAGGGAACAGGAGTATACGCTCTATACTTCCTTATTCCAAAAAAGGACGGGTCTCTCAGGCCAATATTGGACCTCAGGCCCCTCAACCTGTACATTTTGTCGGAGCATTTCCACCTGCTCACTCTCCAGCAAGTCTTACCACTGCTTTGCCAGGGAGACTTCTTAGCAACATTAGACCTCAAGGACGCATACTTTCATATCCCAATACACCCTGCTCACAGAAAGGGGCAGATTTATGAGGCACTTGCGCCACGTTTACGCCGCTGTTGCGTCACGCAAGGCGGCGTAAACGTGGCGCATCCCTACGAACAATTTACAATGTGACGCATCTAGGCAGATGCGTCACGTTGTAAAGCCCTGTGCCGCTTGTGGGCGATCCGGCGCAGGGTGGGCGTTCCGGGGCAGGTGCGCCTCGCAAAAGTGGCTGAGTGAAATCTATAAGATTTCACTCAGTCACTTTCTGGCCAATGCTGCGTCAAAAGCCTGCGCCTGCTTGAAGCAGGCGTAGGTCTTGACGCAGCATTGTTAAGATGGGGCACCCCCGAGCCTTGCTGGAGCTGCGTCGCGCTTGCGACGCAACTCCAGCAATGCGTCACCTTTACGGCACAGATGCGTCACGCATCTGTGCCGTTTTGGCCCCATGGTGCGCCGCATTATAAATGCGGCGCACCATGAGTGGCGGAGCTGTGGCGCACTGTGGCGCACATTAACTGGCGCATCCCTGGGGATGCGCCAGTTAACATAAATCTGCCCCAATGTATTTAAGGTTCACCCTTCAGGGACAACACTACCAGTTCAAAGTCCTACCATTTGGTGGCACAACAGCTCCAAGAAAGTTCACCAAATGTCTAGCTACAGTGGCAGCACATCTCAGACGGCAACACATCCATGTGTACCCCTATCTGGACGATTGGCTAATACACGCGCCAACAGCCCAGCAATGTGCCAACCACATGTCACAGACCATACATCTCCTGCACAGTTTAGGATTCTCGTTAAACTACCCAAAATCACATCTACAACCCTCCCACGTCCAACAATACCTGGGAGCAACCATAGATACACTGGCAGCAAAAGCATATCCCAACTCAGAAAGAATCAAGGGAATGCAAGCGTTGATACAAAAGTTCAGACCCCAACACTCACTACCAGCTCGAGTGTTTATGCAGCTAATAGGCATGATGGCATCGTGCATATTCATAGTCTCTCATGGCAGACTACATATGCGTCCGCTCCAAGAATGCCTATCAAGACAGTGGAACCAGGCTCACGGGCAATTAAAAGACCTAGTGTTGGTGACCAGTCGGGCATACAACTCACTGCATTGGTGGAATCCACAAAACCTTTGCAAGGGACGACTGTTCCAAGAGCCTGTACCACAAGTAGTGTTAACCGCGGACGCCTCTCTCATGGGATGGGGAGCTCATGTCCTACACTACACAGTACAGGGACTCTGGACTGTACAGCAAAAGAAAATGCATATCAACCTTCTAGAGTTGATGGCAGTCTTTCTAGCCCTAAAAGCTTTCCAGAGACACTTATGCAACAAAGCTGTGCTGATCCGGACGGACAACATGACAGCTATGTATTACATTCAAAAACAGGGGGGAACACACTCGCCACAGATGTCGCACCTAGCTCAAGCAATGTGGAAATGGGCCATTCAAAGGAACATGTTTCTCATGGCAGAACACCTCCCAGGCAAGAACAATCAGGTAGCCGACCTGCTCAGCAGGCACAGCCAACAGATGCACGAATGGGAAATTCACCCCAAAGTGCTCCAACCATTCTTCCGGAAGTGGGGACACCCGGAAATAGACCTGTTTGCCACAAGCAAAAACGCAAAATGCCAGTTCTTTGCCGCCAGGTTCCCACATCCGCAATCACAAGGGAATGCGATATGGATGAACTGGTCAGGCAAATTTGCATACGCTTTTCCCCCAGCTCCACTAATACAGCTGGTGGCACGCAAAATGCGCCAACATTCCCTGACACTAATCCTGGTTGCTCCCACATGGGCGAGGCAACCATGGTACACAACGTTCCTAGAACTGTCAGTGGTGGCTCATCAAAGACTGCGACTCACACCCAGTCTTCTAACTCAGAACCATGGCGAAATCCAACACCCAGATCCGCAACAGCTGAACCTGGCGATCTGGCTCCTGAAATCCTAGAGTTTGGATACCTCAACTTGCCTCCAGACTGCATGAATATTATCAAAGAGGCAAGAAAACCCACTACCAGAGCATGTTATGCATCAAAGTGGAAACGTTTTGTCATTTACTGTAATAACAATGACATTAACCCACTTGATGCTTCCACTCAAAATATCATTTGCTATCTATTGCACATACAACGCTGCAATTTAGCCTATTCATCCATCAGGATACATTTAGCTGCGTTAGCAGCATATCTGAAAAACAGGCAACACATTTCACTATTTAGGGTGCCAGCAATTAAAGCGTTTATGGAAGGACTTAAACGCGTCATTCCTCCAAGACACCCAACATCACCAGCCTGGAATCTAAACGTTGTTTTAACCAGACTTATGGGACCACTTTTTGAACCACTACACTCATGCGAAATACCGTTTCTTACTTGGAAGGTGGCTTTCCTTATTGCCATTACTTCGCTTAGAAGAGTTAGCGAGCTGCAAGCCCTAACTATTCAAGAGCCATTCATTCAAGTACACGCAAATAGAGTAGTTCTCAGAACAAACCCTAAATTCATGCCAAAGGTGGTATCCCATTTCCATATAAATCAAACTATAGAACTGCCAGTGTTCTTTCAGAACCCACAGACAGTAGCTGAAAGGGCATTGCATACTCTAGATGTAAAAAGAGCCCTACTCTACTATATAGATAGAACTAAGGCATTTCGGAAAACAAAACAGTTGTTTGTTGCTTTCTCACCACAACACAAAGGCAACCCTATTTCAAAGTCAGGTATAGCCAGATGGATCGTTAAGTGCATTCAGATATGCTACTTAAAGGCAAATCGCACCTTAACAGTTCCCCCTAGGGCGCATTCCACACTCAAGCTAGGGGCATCCATGGCTTTCCTAGGAAATATTCCTTTACACGAAATTTGTAGAGCAGCCACATGGTCAACAACACATACATTTACAAAACACTATTGTGTTGATGTACATTCAAAACAGCAAGCTGCTGTAGGCCAAGCTGTTCTCAAAACTCTCTTCCAGACTGCTGCAGCTGACACAGGTGGCCACCGCTAGGGGAGATACTGCTATACATTCTATGCACAGATATGAATTCAGCATGCCACATTCCTCGAACGAAATATGCTACTTACCAGTATGCATCTGTTCTTGGCATGTAGGGCTGCTGACATTCATATCGCCCACCCACCTCCCCGGTGCCTGTTGCAGCTGTAGCATTCACTCTTTGCATGGCCATCTCTTACTGTACTATACTCCATCTCTGCCACAATGGCGAAAAACAATCTGGGGATGGAGAAGATGCCCATGCGCACTGCAGTCCGAGGGAGGAGCCACCTATCTCGTGATACTTCGAAGACTCTTCCCTAAGTAGTTGGCTATAGGATATATTCAGTGGATTCATGTAAATACTTAACTTAATCAGCAATGTATTCTGCTGGGATGAAACTACTACATATGGCTGTATTATAATGCATTCAAATCCCAGTACAGAATGAAATATACATTTATGAAATTAAAGAAGCTATCCATTTTACAGGTGAGTATCGTATGTACCACATGCTAAGTTTTCATAAATGTATGCATATCCGCGGTAATGTACTATCATTATACCTTAATGTTATAGCAATCCCCCCAGATTTTATTCTGTAGTTGTTCCACTGTTTGTATTTTATGTCTTAATTTTATTGTGTACGTTGTGTTAGTCTTTCTGCTTTGCAAACAATGTTCTGTTGTAGAGATCTTAAAAGGTTTATGGTAAACTTTGCTGTTGCAGATGATAGTGAAATTAAACCCCAGCGACGCAATCGTAGCCGCAGGCGTCGCTTCAGGGGTCAGGCAGAAGATAAACAGACAGGTAAATGAGTGGAGGAATGATTAACTAAAACTGCACAAGCATGAACAGATGTGTAGCATTGTACTTTTTGTTGCACTTTGTAACATTTGCCTACTAATTAGGTTGTTCTTCATAGTAAGCAGTTGCAGTAATGACCTCCTAATTTACTAATTGCTGGAAGTTAAGCCATGATTCTGCTGTATGGAAACATCAGGCTTATTCAAAAAATACCTTAATAATACCTCACAAGCATGCTAGATGGTTTTCGGATGTGGGTTTTACATGCACATTGTCAATTGCATACTAATACTTATGATCTGAAAGCATCTTGCCTATTTTAATGACAGTGTTGTTTTGTCATTATTTTCCAAGTGGACAAAGGCCTTAAGAAAATATTATAAAAAGCTGTAATACTTTGATGGGAAAGACATTTGTTAAATGAGAAATGGCTCTTTCTACGGACAGATGCATAGGACAATGGCACAAAGTCGTTCTGCCCAGAAGAGTCTTGTAAATAGGAGTTCAAATCTTGGAGAAAAAAAAATACACCAGTGAGCTGACCTGACAGTAGTAGCTGAAGTACCTTTCTAGGTTTTCATTTCCAGCAGACTTTTATTTGCATAGAGCTGCGGAAGATGACTTATAAAGTCTAGGTCTGCAACGTGAATCTTTTCTAGATTCATATGCTGGCCCAGTGGTAAAATATTTTGCACTTTTAGTAGTCTATTTCATCATTGATTTAATAGCGCCTGGCATTCTGTTTTTAGAACTCATATGCAGGTGTCCAAGTGAGCTAAATCTAAGGGGGAATCACATTTCTGCCATCTTTCAAGGAGCTCTAGAAAAAGTGTCTTTCAAATCTTTTAATGCTGCAGCCTGTTTATATATATATATATATATATATATATATATATATATATATATATATATATATATATATATATATATATATATATATATATATATATATATATATATTCACTGAAAAAACCAGGTTTCAGGCCTTATATAGTTAGGAATTAGCATTTAAGAAACCTTTGAAATTCACTCAAAAAACTATAAGTTTTAGGGGTGTCATCAGTGATGTCATCAGTGATGTCACTGACCATGTCATGAATGATCTAATATGTGACATCATCAGCAGTGGATTGCGGGTGCGCGAAATATAGTTAGTACAACTAACTATATAGGAGCAATTTCAATGGTTTTGTATGAGTGAAATGTCCAGCTAACTATAACACCCCTAAAACTTATAGTTTTTTGAGTGAATTTCAAAGGTTTTTTAAATGCTAATTCCTAACTATATAAGGCCTGAAACCTATGGTTTTTTCAGTGAATTTCAAAGGTTTTTTAAATGCTAATTCCTAACTATATAAGGCCTGAAACCTATGTTTTTTTTAGCGAATTTGCAAGGTTTTTTAAATGCTAATTCCGAACTATATAAGGCCTGAAACCTATGTTTTTTTCAGCGAATTTGCAAGGTTTTTTAAATGCTAATTCCTAACTATAGAAGGCATGAAACCTGTTTTTTTAGTGAATTTCAATGGTTTTTTAAATGCTAATTCGTAACTATATCAGGCCTGAAATTTATGGGTTTTTTATTAAATTTCGAAGATTTTTTAAATGACAATTTTTAAATGTATTGTTTTTTTTTTCATACTGATTTACTACATTTTTGCAGGCAGGTGTTCAGAGGGCACGCCCCCTTTTTTACAACACTCTGCAGCGCAACCCCTGGCGCGTTTGCAGAGGAGGAACTAATTCCCCTTGCATACTGGGGGTCCCTGGGGGGCAACTAGCCCACCAGGAGCCTCCAGTATAAGCCAGTGGGCTGCATTGCAGAGAGGTGTAAAGAGGCCACACCCTTTTTTTACACCTCTCTGCAACGCCGCCCTCGGGCGTGTTTGCAGAGGGGGAACTAATTCCCCTTGCATTCTGGGGGTCCCTGGGGGGCAACTAACCCACCAGGAGCCTCCAGTATGCGCCACGGGGCTGCTTTGCTTTGCCCCGGAGGGCAGCGGTCCCCGGGGCAGTGTAGGGGGGATTGGGCACCCCCCACACTTCTTTATCACTATGCCCCCGCAATTTGGTACCCCTTGGGGGTAATTTTTAAATAAACATACCGGGTTTTAAAAAAAAAAACATTTTTGGCCTTGGGGGTCCTTGTGGGACCCCCTGAGAAGACCTAGGGGGTCAGGGTGCTTCTACCCTGCCCCCTTTTTTTTTCTACACGTTTTTTTTCTGCTTTCTTGTGCCTTGGTTCTACCGAGGCACAAGATGGCTGCCAACACTTCCTGGTTTGGAGTGTTGACAGACAGTGGCAGCCAATCAGCATGCAGCTCGTACTCGGGAAGGTACAGAGTACAGTAAGCTTACAGTGCACGCACGGTGCAATGCCTATAGATATAGATATTTTTTCAAATACCATTTTCTCAAAAACTACTGGAGGGATTTACACCATTTAAACAAAAGACCGTATTGCGTACCAGTCCCTACCATTTTGCCAAGTTTGGTGTAATTCCGTTCAGCCGTTCGGGCTGTAGCCTTGTCTAATCGTCCTATGGAAAATTGCATGGGGGAAAACACGTTTTGGGACCCCTTTTTTCTCGGGCCCCTGCTTCACGAATCCCCCCGAAACTTTCAGGGAAGGAGCGGAGCGTAACGGGCCATCTTCTTTGAGAAAATCGCATACATTCATTAACCGGCGCCAAAGTTATTCCCAATAGAATGTTGCGGATTTCCTATGGAAACTAGGTCCTAACTATATATATATATATATATATATATATATATATATATATATATATATAAAACATTTCGGAGGTATATATATATCTCAGAAATGCTGGGGGGATTTAAAATGCATTTGCCGCAGTTTTAATAAAAGTGCTTCCAAGATTCCCTGCGTGGCCTTTGGTCTTTAGTCAGGAGGAGGTTTTCGTGATTTGGTACGCGTCAGCCAAAGACGCGTTTCAGAGGCCCCCGCTGCGTGTTGGCTGGGACATCACTTGTTCCTGCTACGGCGGTTTCGTGTTGTTTTCCAAAGTGTTGGAATGGTCTCAGCCGCCTATGAGTTTGGGAGAAGAATGGGCGGAACACTGAGGTCATTGACTCTTTGCCGGGCGGAATGGATTGTTATCTCTGCCCTCGCCTGAATGAATCCTGAGCTTGGGGGCTGCAGCGGTTTTGGGGACCCAAGGAGGCCTTTTAATTTCAACTTAAGTGGAAATTGGCTTTCACGGACACCGCGATCCTGCTTGCGGCTGACCACTTGGCAGTACAGACCCCACGCACCACCTACGTCGGCAAAAGTGCATCTTGGGACTTGCAGTTCACTAGAATCCCGTGAACTGTAAATGGGTGAGCGATCACTTGATGGGGCGGACCGGTTTCCACCAATGGAAACATGGCAGGACTCCTATAATGCGGTGGGTGGCAGCCTCCTTATCACTTTGGCACGGAAGAAGGCTGGAAGGGTTGAAATGCATTTGCAGCAGTTTTAATATAAGTGCTTCCAAGATTCCCCTGCGTGGCCTCTGCTCTTTCGTCAGGAGGAGGTTTTGGTGATATATATATATATATATATATATATATATATATTTCTTCCAAACTGCCTCCAAATGTAGAGATCAGGCTCGGACACCCAGGTTGACTTGCAAAAAACAATTTATTGGCAAGTATTTTCCACTTGCCAATAAATTGTTTTTTGCAAGTCAACCTGGGTGTCCGAGCTTTATCTCTACATTTGGAGGCAGTTTGGAAGAAAGCTATTGGTATGCCGGTACGGGACTCGGACAGCCCATGATCTTGTATCCGGCATTGGTGTAAAGTATCTATCTATCTATCTATCTATCTATCTATCTATCTATCTATCTATCTATCTATCTATCTATCTATCTATCTATCTATCTATCTATCCTTCCTTTCTTGCTTCCCTGTGATGATTAGAAAATAACATTCAGAAATGCAGGGTTTATCAAATATTCAAAGTATGTATGAAAGCTATATTTTTTTATACTGCAATTTCGTAAAATATGCTCCCTGAAAAAATATCTGATCAAGTACGTTTTAATGTTTCGTAAGCTGTATTACAGATGGCGCCGACAAATCTCCAATTCCTTTTCTGTAACAATAGGACAATCTATTACAATATAACAAATGATACCATTGTTAAACAAAAAAGGAAAGGAAAGTAAAGTTATGAATCAATCATAGCATTTGTAAAGCGCACTACATCCCCGTGAGGGTCTCCGGGCGCTAGGGGGGGGAATGCTGCTACTGTTCGAATAGCCAGGTCTTGAGGAGTCTCCTGAAGGTTAGAAGGTCTTCAGTCTGCCGTAGGCGGATGGGGAGGGTGTTCCACGTCTTGGCGGCGAGGTGGGAGAATGATCTGCCGCCGGTGGTCACTTTTTGGATGAGGGGGACAGTGGCGAGGGTGTGGTCTGCGGAGCTGGCGGTTGGGGGAGTAGAGGCCGAGTCATCTGTTGAGGTACGCTGGTCCGGTGTCATGGAGTGCCTTGTGTGCGTGGGTGAGGAGCTTGAAGGTTATCTTGATGATGGGGAGTCAGTGCAGGTCTTTCAGGTGGGGTGTGATGTGGCTGCGGCGGGTAATGTTGAGGATCAGGCGTGCGGAGGTGTTCTGGATGCGTGTCAGGAGTTTGGCCGGGGCTCCTGCGTTGAGTGCATTGCCGTAGTCCAGTCTATTGCTGACATGGGCCTGGGTGACCATCCTTCTAGTTTCGGTGGGGATCCACTTGAAGATCCTGCAAAGCAGGAGGAGGGTGTTGAAGCAGGAGGAGGAGACGGCGTTGACCTGCTTTGTCATTGAGAGTGTGGAGTTGAAGATGTCCCCTAGGTTTCGTGTGTGCTTGGTGGGTGTAGGGGGTGCTCCTAGTGCCGACGGCCACCAGGAATCATCCCAGGCCGAGGGGGTGAAGCCGAGGATGAGGATCTCCGTCTTGTCCGAGTTCAGCTTCAGTCGGCTGTTCCTCATCCAGTCGGCGTCGGCCTTCTTTCCTTCGTGGAGGTTGGTTTTGGCGGTGTGGGGGTCCTTGGTGAGCGAGAGGATCAGCTGGGTCTCGTCGGCGTAGTAGATGATGTTTAGGTCGTGCTGTCGGGCGACGTAGGCGAGTGATGCCATGTAGACGTTGAACAGCGTTGGGCTGAGAGATGAGCCTTGGGGTACGCCGCAGATGAACTTGGTGGCTTCGGAGCGGAAGGGGGAGGCGGATGCTCTGGGTTCTCCCTGAGAGGAAGGAGGTGGTCCATTCCAGGGCCTTCTCTTGGATTCCGGCGTCGTGGAGGCTCTTAGTGTGCGGTGGCAGACTGTCGAAAGCGGCTGACAGGTCCAGGAGGATGAGGGCCACGGTTTCTCCGTTGTCGAGTATGATCCGGATGTCGTCAGTGGCGGCGATTAAGGCAGTTTCGGTGCTGTGGTTGCTGCGGAACCCGGACTGGGACGGGTCCAGGATGTTGTTCTCTTCGAGGAAGCTGGTCAGTTGTTCGTTGACGGCCTTTTCGATGACCTTCGCAGGGAGATGGGTCGGAAGTTCATAAGGGCCTTGGGGTCCGCCTTGGGTTTCTTTAATAAGGCGTTGATCTCTGCGTGCTTCCAGAGAACAGAAGATCCATTCCGAAATACTTTCGAGCGGTAATTATTTTCAGAGCTTCTTTTCTCCGGTACGTCAAAGTTTGATCTTTGTGGCGACCAGTCATAAACTCCTCTGAGATCACAATGACTGTTAATATTATAATATACATAAAGACAGTATAAGATCCACAGGGGAAAACAGACTTGCAACTGGAAGGTGGTGACGTTAATTGTAAATGTTTAGAGTTTCGCCAACGGGTCACCAACTTCTCTGAGGTCAAGTACTGTGTCAGTATTATAATATACAAAGTCACAGTATATGAGCTCAAAGGAGCCAGAAAAGGAGCAATGTTTGATGTAATCTGTCTGTTTCTGAAAACAAGCTGATGACGTTACAGAAAAAAAGGCAAAAACATGCAATAACATTTTTTTCTACATATAACAGTTTAAATATTGACAAATCGCTTCGTATTATAAATATCTTCTATGCTATAATCAAACATCGTACAACTCCGAAATATGTTTTGTTGGGGCAAAACAAGAATCTGACGCTTGAAAAGGGAACTTGCATCACAGAATGAGCACGGAGAAATAACTCGCAAAAACGAAACTAATCGCAGAACGGGTGTGATTTATATAGTTTTTGGTTATTGAGTAGTCTATGGAAGGAAGATGCGGCTATGCCCATTTAGATGTCATGTTTAACTGTTTAACTCGTTTTAACTGTTTAACTTGTGCATGTGTACATACGTTGGATAGTTTAAAAACTGTTACCCGGCAAACTGTTTCATTTGCATTCTCATGATTAAAAACATCTAAATAGAAGACATAAAAAAAATATCGTACACAATAGCAGAAGAAGAAAAAAAGGAGCTAATATTTGTCATAACGATGCTGTTAAATTTAAAAAATACCACCATTTGTAAAGCGTAAAGCTACCCTCGGAAAGGTGTGCCGGCGCTCGGGGGCGTTGGGTAGATTAAGCAAGGTGTAACCCACCGTAAGATAGTGGTGGACTAAGATGCTGCTTCAGTCGGGAATCGAACTTTGAACGCTGTTGTTCGAAATCTGAAAGAAACAGGTTAGTGTTAGATTCCTTACCTTAGAATATCCCCATGCATCAGGTTGAATCCGGAAAGTTTTTGTCAGCAGTACCATTGCGCGTCGGTTGATGTCGTCTGCGTCTCCGCGTCCGTCGTCAGCTTCGTGATCACTGGGATGAAGTCGTCTGAGTACTTAGACGCCGCCCTCAGGCGCTGACGTCCGTTCTTCTTTTTTCCGCGCCAGCTAGCGCAGGTCCGGGAAGAGCAGTACTCTTAGTCATTTTTTTACTAACTTTTTGGTCTATTTTGGATCTCTTTTTCGGGTCTACTTCGACTTCTGATGTCGTAGGGATACCTGGCTTCAAGCCGTGCGACGCCTGTCACCGCCTGATGTCGGTGACCGACCCCCACCATCGGTGTCTCTACTGCTTCGTGGCCGACCACGACGACAAGTTGTGCCCCGACTGCCGGGCCTTGACCTCGAAAGCTAGGCGGGAGCGGTCGCGCAAGCTTCTCGAGATCTGGCAGTCTGCTCCGCGCCGCTCGAGGTTCCGGTCGAGGGACCGGTTGCAGTGCCACAGTCGTCGCTCGTCGTGTCATCGCCAGCAGTCCTCCGATAAGTCAATGCACTCCAAGAAGAAGTCGAAGAGGCGACATTGCTCTTCAGACTCCGCTCGCGCGACGCGGCTGAGGGTTCGGGCGACACCGCCCACGTGGCTCAGTCAGAGCCGCAGGCACCACCTTCAGGTCCATACCTTCCGGTCCCTGGCCTGCGAGCGATGCCGGAGGAGATTTGTGATTTCCTCATTGCAATGAGGACTCACTTCCCTCCGTTGAGGCCTACCGGTACGCCTTCGGGCCCCGCAGACCCGACTTGGGGCTTTGGTGGGCCGGTGGCTCCGGCGCCATCGGGTGCTTCAGCCCTGGCGCCGTCGTCGACAGGTCCCGATGCCGGTCCGGGTCTGGCATCGGAACGGCGGCGTCTCCGGCGTCGATGGGTGAGGCCTTCACCTACGACCTAGCTCCATCATTCCAGCCTGTTTACCAGGACACAGATGAAGGCGAGGACTGGGGGGTCTGAGGACCCTCTGGCACAGCAGTGCCAGTTGAGCCAGGACTAGGCAGATGAGCTAGGGGAGGCCAGTGGTTTGGACTCATTGCCCGACACTGGATTTATCTCTCCTCCCTCCGTGGCTACGGAGGAGGTTGCTACGTATGGTGTGGTATTGCGCAGGACAGCCAAGGCCTTGGCTCTTGAACTCCGTGCTGTGGCCGTGAAGGCTAACCTCCTCACTGAGGTGCTTCAGCCGCCAGAAAGCTCCTCTGAGCCTCTACTGCCGTTCAATGAGGCCCTCACGGACGTTCTGATGGGCACCTGGTCCAAGCCCTCCACAGTGCCCCCTGCCTGTGAATCGGAACGTGGCCAGATGCCGGCTCCGGGCTACCCTAGCTTTCTGTCCGTGCACCCCACCCAGAGAGCCTGGTGATCCAGGCTTCTACGTCCCGGACCACATTCCCGACTGCTCCCCCGGATCGGGAATACAAAAGGTTTGATCAGTTTGGGAAGAAACTGTTCTCCTCATTGAGTTTGGGGTTGCGGTCTATCAACACCGCTTGCCTTTTGGGCCGTTATGCCCACTCTTTGTGGGACACGGTTGCAGACGTGCTGCCCCAGTGCCCGGAGGAGGCCCGGGCCCGGCTCGTCCAAACCCATGCGGAGGGGCGGGATGTGGCCCATTATTCCATCAGGTGTGGACTGGATACCACGGACTCGCTGGGAAAGGCGATTTCCAAGACGGTGGCGGTGCGCCGCCACGCCTGGCTGAGATCCGCCAATTTCTCGGGCGATGTCCAGGCCACGCTCATGGACATGCCCTTCGATGGCCGTCGCCTCTTTGGCGGCAAAGCAGACACTGCGCTTTAGCGTTTCAAGGACTCCAGGGCTACGGCCAAGTTTTTGGGCCTGTCTGGCTAGCCGTCAGCAAACAACTGCTTTACGCCCCTTTCGTACCCAAGGAAGGGGCACCCCACACGTCCTGCCAGCCACAGGCCGCAGAACCAGCCTCAACGCGGACGTGGTAACCGCTGTGGTGCTGCCAGGGGACAACGACAAGGTCAATCCACATCCGCTCCCGCAGCATCTGCCTCAAAGCCTTCCTAGTCTGAGCTTTCAGGCTCATTCGACGCCAGTGGGGGGCAGGGTCCGCCATCACCTCCTCCACTGGCGCTCCATCACATCGGAACGGTGGGCACTGCAAATTGTCCGAAGGGGCTACTCCCTCCTCTTCGGGGGATCACTTGCAACTTCTGCAGGAGGAAGTTATGGCCCTCTTGGCCAAGGGGGCCATCGAGCATGTTCCTGGGCCAGAAGTAGGATGTGGTTGCTACTCCCACTACTTTCTGGTACCCAAGAAGGACAAAGGAGGCCTACGCCCTATCTTGGACCTCCGGAGCGTCAACGGCTTCCTTCCGGAAGGAGAAGTTCAGGATGCTGACTTTAGCTCAGGTCCTAGCTGCCCTAGACCCTTGAGGATGGTAGCGTTGGACTTGCAGGACGCATATTGCCACATCCCAGTCCTGCCGGCCCACCGGCGCTACCTGCGGTTCACGGTAGGCCACGAGCACTTTCAGTTTACCGTGCTCCCCTTCGACCTTACCCTCACCCCTCGGGTGTTCATGAAAGTGATGACGGTGGTCGCAGCTCATCTGCGCGGATCAGGGGTTTTAGGCTTCCCCTATCTCGACGACTAGTTGTTGAAGGCGGGCTCGCCCCAAACAGTCGTCTCCCACCTCCAGATTACGGCCGACCTCCTGCACTCGCTGGGGTTCTCCATCAACGTGCCAAAGTCGCACCTGTGCCCCTCTCAGAAGCTCCTTTTCATCGGAGCGGATCTGGACAGTTTCGGGTTTATCCCCCCGAACAGCGGGTTCGGGATATTCGGGCTCTGATTCTGATCTTTCATCCTTTATTCCGAGTTTCGGTCAGGTTGACGCTGCAGCTCCTGGGGCTGATGGCTTCCTGCATGCTTCTGGTGCATCACACCAGGTGGCGGATGGGGGCTCTGCAGTGGGACCTGAAGTTTGAGTGGCAACCTGTCCGACCATGTCCTGATCTCGGAGGGCACTGCGAGTCAGTTGCAGTGGTGGCTCACGAGCCGCAATTGGGTCAGCGGCATATCCCTCTCCCTACCCCAACCAGAGCACGTAGTAGTGACGGATGCGCCCTCCTGGGATGGGGGGGCCACATGGGAGAGGCGGAGATCAGAGGCCTCTGGTTTCCGGCCGAGTCCCAGCTCCATATCAACCTTCTGGAGCTGCGGGTGATCCGTCTTGCACTGAAGGCATTCCTTCCCTCTGTCCGGGGAAGTGTAGTGCAGGATTTCATGGACAACACCACCGCCATGTGGTACTGCAACAAACAAGGCGGGGTGGGGTCGTGGACCCTATGTCAGGCGGCTCTGCGCCTCTGGACATGGCTGGAACACCAGGGCGTCACCCTGGTGGTTCAACACCTGGCAGGTTCCCTGAACGCCAGGACGGACAAATTCATCCGCCGGTGCATGATGGATCACAAATGGCGTCTGAACTCGAACGAGGCGCAAAGGTCTCTTTCAGGAGTGGGGAGAGCCTTGGTTAGATCTATTCGCCACCGAAGAGAACGTGCAATGTCATCAGTTCTGCGCGTTGGACTTTCCAAGGCGCCACTCACTCGGAGACGCTTTTCGTCGCGAGTGGAACTGCGGTCTGTTGTATGCCTTTCCGCCTATACCACTTCTGCCCAGAGTGATGAAGATGATCAGGCGAGACCGGGCCCAAATCATCCTTGTGGCTCCGGACTGGGCACGAAGATACTGGTATCCCAAGCTACTCAGCATGTCAGTCGATCCCCCAATAAGTCTTCCTCTTCAGGAGGACCTTCTGTCGCAGCAGCAGGGGACGGTTCTCCACCAGAACCTGTCCAGTCTCCACCTACATGCGTGGAGATTGAGCGGCGACAGTTGAGACCATTTGACTTGCCTCCTGAAGTCTGTGATGCGATTCTGGCAGCCAGGCGTCCCTCCACAAAATCGGTATACGCCTGCAGGTGGAACAAATTTGTGGCATGGTGCACAGCAAAGTCTGTGGATCCACTCTCTGCCCCCCTTTCAGAAGTTCTCTTCTTTCTTCTTTCTCTTGCCCAGCAGGGCTCTGCTCTGGGCACTATCAAAGGCTACCTCTCGGCCATTTCAGCCTTCTTAAGGCTTCCTGATCAGCCTTCTCTTTTCAAGTCCCTTGTTGTAAATAGATTCTTGAAAGGCATCACACACGTTTCCTCCTGTTCCTTTCGTGATGCCTCAGTGTGACTTGAATCTTTTACTGACTTATCTGATGTGCGCTCCCTTTGAGCCACTTCATAACTGTCCTCTACGTCTTCTGACTCTTAAAATTGCATTCCTGGTTGCCATCACCTCTGCCAGGAGAGTGAGTGAGCTCCAGGCTCTATCTTCTAAACCTCCTTTCCTCTCTGTCCATCCGGACAACGTTGTTCTGAAGACTCGTCCTCCTTTCCTGCCTAAGATGGTTACAGCCTTTCATATTGGGCAGTCCATTACCTTGCCCACCTTCTTTCCGCCTCCGCATCCCTCGAAAGAGGAAGAGAAGCTCCACCGTCTGGACCCAAAACGTGCGCTCTCCTTCTATCTAGACCGCACACGCCAGTTCCGGGTGGACGACCAGCTCTTTGTTGATTACGTGGGCCCTAAGAATGGATGGGCGGTGCACAAGCGGACCATCTCTCGGTGGGTTGTTTTGTGCATCAAGGTTTGCTACTCCTTGGCGAAAAAGGAGCCTCTTGTGGGGCTACGCGCCCATTCCACTCGGGTCACGGCGGCAATTACTGCCCTGGGTCGGGGAGTCCGCTTGCAGGACATCTGTCAGGCAGCTACGTGGGCCTCGCTGCACACGTTTGCTAAGCACTACTGCCTGGACAGACAAGTCCGGAGAGATGGCTCTTTCGTCCGTTCCGTTCTCCAGGACTTTCTGGTGTGATCTTGGTTCGCAGACCCACCACCTGGGTTGGTATTGCTGGGGTATCTATTCTAAGGGAAGGAATCTAACACTAACCTGTTTCTTTCAGATGCACAATTTACTTACCTTCGGTAACGATATATCTGTAAGAAACAGTAGTTAGTGTTAGATTCCTTACCGCCCCACCCATCCTCCCCATTTTGCGAACCGATATCTAGGGTTAAGGACATCCCCTTCAGGGCCCTAGTTTCATGGCACCAGTGTCGGTTTCTATCATGGCTCTGCGTTCCTGGCGCAGAAAGCTATGTACAGAACTGACATCAGTACCGAGGGCGACGTCTAAGTACTCCGACGACGTCATTCCGGCGATCCCGGCGATGCCTACCGACGCGCAAGGGTACTGCTGCCGAAAATTTTCCGGATCCAGCCTGACGCCTGGGGATATTCCAAGGTAAGGAATCTAACACTAACCTGTTTCTTACATATATATCGTTACCGAAGGTAAGTAACTTGTGTGTCAGGTATTATAGGTGCTGCGTCATACTTTTACTACACTTATATGTTAATTACTGCTAATTAAGTTGAAAACATTGTTAAATTATAAGTGGGGCTCCTTGTTTTCCGTTTTTACTGATTTTTACAGATAAATACAGACAGAAAAGTATTTATTTTCCTCTGTATTTATTTTAAAATGTGGATAAAAACGGAAATTGGGTTGGTTTTTTTTGCGATTCTAAATGCTGTCAATGATGAGTACCAGGCCAATAGGTCTGTCGTTTTAAAAGTAAAAGGGTAAAACAATAAAAGAATTTTAGTAAAGAGCCTTAAATAGCAATATATATGTTCTTATAAGAAAACATGCACATTTTAATGTCAAGGTTGTGTATAGTTTATCATCTAAGAGTGTTTATATGACTGAAAATGGTCAGTCCTTCAGCTAAGAGTGGATATTTATAACACAAATAAATGTGGAAATATACTCATTTCAGAATCATGTATTCACAAAACCCGAAATATATAATGGGTAAATACAGATACATTTATTTTAAAAAAAATGGATAAATACAGACGGAAATGCCCAAAAAAGAAATACCATAAAACCAGGAGCCATAATTATAAGTTATAAAAGACTACTGTTCAGTTCGTTTTCACTATAAAAAGTATACACATGTTTTTAAAATGTACTTAAACATTATAGGTTATATGGATATTGTCGTTAGAAATTAGCATTTAAAAAACCTTCGAAATTCACTGAAAAAACCAAAGGTTTTAGGGAAAGTTACAGTTAGTTGGACATTTCACTCGTACAAAACCATAGAAATTCCCTCGTTATAGTTAGTTCAGCTAACTATAACTCACGCCCCCGCAATGCACTGCTGACGTCATATATTACATCACTCATGACATGGTCAGTGACATCACTGATAACATCTCAAATGACATCACTGATGATGACCGTCAGGTGACCGTCCTGACTCGTTCAGAAGCGGTCGCTCCCACACGCTCCCTGGCCACTTGAGTATCTTAGCGATAAATTGCTCACTGCTGCATTGCTTTTCATAGCTTTTGTGCCTGATTATCATAGTAGCGCTGTACTCGCATTGCCTTAAAAGCTGTTGTGCTTGACTTTGTGCCTGATTATCATCGTAACGCTGTGCTCGCATTACCTTTAAAAACTGTTGTGCTTGACTATTATCATAGCGCGGTGCTCGCATTGCCTTAAAAATTGTTGTGCTTGACTAATATCATAGCGCTGTGCTCGCACTGCCTTTATATATTGTTGTGCCTGACTATCATCGGAACGTTCTATTGCCCATTACTACCATTGCATTGCTCGCATTAATTGGTAAATTAATTAGTGACTGATTGTGCCAGTGCCACTGCCCATAGCTATACTCCTCATTGTGCCCCAATCTCGTCCTGTTTCGCTTTTGTTTTCTGCTGCCATTTGGTTGTTGTTGTGCCTCCTAGCCCGTCTCTCCACCCCGCTCCCGCCTCCCAGCTACTCCTCCCTCGCTCCGCCCCCCTTCACTATCCACTTATGACAGATGCACTTTCCTGCAGCGTTCACGCGCAGCGGACGCGCCCCATGCGCGCCAAAGGTAAGCCCGTCTACGCCCGTCGGCGCCTGGACCGCGCCTAGCGCCAAAGCCCCTGGCCCCCGCAAAATCCACTCCTCCCACATAACGTACGACGCCGCTACCCTCTCAGCTCTTAACCCTGGCCGACTCCCAAACTGCTACCAAGCCGCCCCAGGACACACCCATGGACCCTTCACCTGCCACTCCTGCAAGTTCGACTACACCAGAACCCACACCAAATCCACAAACTCCAAACAGAGCTCCGACACTAACCACCTGAAGTGCATCCTGCTCAACACCCGCTTGGTCCACAGACACGCCATTGAACTTTGGAACCTACTAGACACCACATCGCCAGACGTCTCCTTTCTTACAGAAACCTGGATGAACGCCTCATCAACGCCCGACATCGCCATAGCCATCCCGGACGGCTACAAGATCATCCGAAAGGACCGCATCAACCAAACAGGAGGAGGCATCGCCATCGTCCATAAGAACACCATCCACATCACGACCAGCTCTGACGATACCCTCGCAGCCGCCGAACACCTTCACTTCCAGATCCACACCGACCCCAAGACCACACTCAGAGGCACCCTCATCTACAGACCACCAGGACCCCGCACACAATTCAGCGAAGACATCACTGACTTCATCAGCCCACACGCCCTCCCCTCCGAAGACTACATTCTACTGGGAGACCTCAACTTCCACCTGGAAAAGAACAACGACAGCAACACCACCACCCTTCTAGACAACCTCGCCAATCTCGGACTCAAACAACTTGTTGACACCCCCACCCACTATGCCGGGCACACACTCGACCCAATCTTCACCTCCAGCAAGCACATCTCCTTCAATCACACCACAGCTCTCCATTGGACTGACCACAGCTGCGTTCACTTTAACTACAAAAAGACTACGACCCACAACCACCCACAACCAATTCCCCGCAGAAACTGGAACAAAATTACCACCGACCAGCTCATCACATCGCTTCACCAAAACCCCCCTGCCAAATCATCGGACCCAAACCAAGCAGCCACCAACCTCACACAATGGATCACCCACAGCGCTGACGAATTAGCACCCTTGAAAAACCATCAAATCAAGCAAGGTAGCAAAAAGCCCCCTGGTTCAATGATGACCTTAAGAAATCCAAGAAGATATGTCGCACCCTCGAGAAAGCCTGACGAAAATACCCAACCACTGACAACCTGGCCACCTTCAAGAACGCCACCCGCAAACACCACCGACTGATCCGATCCACCAAGAAATCAGCATTCAAGGATCGACTCGACAACAACGCCCACAACAGCAAAGAACTATTCAACATCGTCAAAGAGTTCACCAACCCCACCGCCGGCACCAACGACATCACTCCCTCCCAAGACCTCTGCGACTCTCTAGCCTCGTTCTTCCACAACAAAATCTCTGACATACATAACAGCTTTGGAGACCAGTCCACCCCACCCACCTCCGAACTAAAACCCCCCTCCAACAACCTTTGCGCCTGGAAACCAATCACCACTGAAGACACCATCCGCCTGATGAACTCCATCCACTCAGGATCGCCAACCGACCCATGTCCCCACCACATCTTCAACAAAGCAGACTCCATTATCGCACCCCATCTCCGAGACGTCATCAACTGCTCCCTCAACTCCGCTACCTTCCCGGAAAGCTGGAAACATGCCGAACTCAGCGCCCTCCTGAAGAAACCCACAGCAGACCCCACTGAACTTAAGAACTACCGCCCCATTTCGCTCCTCCCATTCCCTGCCAAAGTCCTCGAGAAAGCCGTCAACAGTCAGCTCGCCGCCTTCCTTGAATCCAACAAATCCCTCGACCCTTCACAGTCAGGCTTCCGAGCCAAACACAGCACCGAGACCGCCCTCATCGCAGCAACAGACGACATTCGAACTCTACTGGACAACGGAGAAACCGCTGCCCTCATCCTACTTGACCTCTCCGCAGCCTTCGACACAGTCTGTCATAGCACCCTTGTACAACGCCTCAGTAACGTCGGAATACAAGGAAAAGCATTGGACTGGATCATCTCTTTCCTCGCCGGAAGAACCCAGAGAGTCCGCCTCCCCCCTTTTTAGATCAGAGGCCACCGAAGTCATCTGCGGCGTACCACAAGGATCATCACTCAGTCCCACTCTATTCAACGTATACATGAGTCGCCTCGCATCCATCGCGCGCCAACATAACCTCAACATCATCTCCTACGCAGACGACACCCAGCTGATCCTTTCCCTCACCAAAGACCCAAACACCGCCAAAACCAACCTACACGAAGGGATGAAAGAAGTAGCCGAGTGGATGAAGAACAGCCGTTTAAAACTGAACTCGGACAAAACGGAAGTCCTCATCTTAGGATCATCCCCCTCCGCCTGGGACGACTCATGGTGGCCACCGGCCCTGAGAATCGCACCCATACCAATGGACCACGCACGCAACCTGGGCTTCATCCTGGACTCCTCCCTCTCGATGACCAGACAAATCAACGCCGTCTCATCATCATGCTTCAACATCCTACGTATGCTCAAAAAAATCTTCCGTTGGATCCCCACCGAAACAAGAAAGACGGTCACCCATGCACTGGTCACAAGCCGACTGGACTACGGAAACACCCTTTACGCCGGAACCACAGCCAAACTACAGAAAAAACTCCAACGCATCCAAAACGCCTCAGCCAGACTCATCCTAGACATCCCCCGCCAAGCTCACATTTCCGGGCACCTGAAAGACCTCCACTGGCTCCCCGTCAACAAGAGAATAACGTTCCGTCTCCTCACCCACGCACACAAAGCCCTCTACGAACTAGGACCCTGAATACCTCAACACGCGCCTGTCCTTTTACACCCCCACCCGCCAACTACGATCGACGAATCAAACCCTCGCCGCAATTCCACGCATCCAAAGATCCACTATGGGGGGGAAGATCCTTCTCCTACTTAGCGGCCAAGACCTGGAATTCTCTCCCCACCTACCTCTGCCTTACACAGAACCACCTCTCCTTCAGAAAACTAAAAACTTGGATATTCGACAAGTAAAGTACCCCCCCTCCCTCAAGCGCCTTGAGACCCTCTGGGTGAGTAGTGCGCTATACAAATTTTAAACTTGAACTTGAACTTTTATGACATCATCCATGTGATAATTTGCTGCATCTTCTCAAACCCTAATATAACCTTTGATACACCCACTCTAAATTTCAGACTGCCATTCTGAAAACCATAGACACTCCAACACCAATAACTACATACCCACTCACTGATTCTTAGGTTTACACACACATCCACTCACTCACCCGTACAGTCACTAATACTTATGGTCACTCAGTACAGGACTATCCTATGCACTCATACACCTATATAGACACTCACACACCACCACTCATCCATAGAGGTACTCACACACCTAGTCAGTCATGCAAATAATTAATCACACTTCCATTTACTCACCTATACAGTTATACACACACCAGCTAAATTACTCATACAAATACTAGCCCATTCTTACGTTCTTATACAATCATTGATACAAGCACACACACACCCATTCATACAGCCACTGTCACAATCATTCACTCACGTATAGCCATGTATATACTCCAGCACACATATATACTGCCTTTCACATATGTAGTTACTCACACATGTACCACTGTGATATACATTCACTCACCAACACACCTATACACACACTCACCCACCCAAACAGTCCATCACAGATGCACTCTTGAAACCATGCACTCAGCAAATCACCCACTCACACATCTATGCACAGTCACACACCCCACCCACACAAACGCTTAGGTACCCATACAGATACTCAGACAACCAATCAATAACCCATATAGACACTCATGTAGCTATTCGCAAACCCCTGCAGCCGCCTACACACCAACAAAGATATGGATACAGACATTCACACAGTTTAGTCACTAACCCATGCATTCAGTAAGATACCTTTAATCACTCACTTATGGAGTTAGTCACGCACCTACTAAATCATCCATTCAGACACTTATACACCCACTCATTCTTCAATACCCCTTTCCCTATATATATTAAACATATTTCAACTTTACAGAAACAGTCACTGGATGATGTCATCAGTGATGTTATCCGTGATGTCATTTGAGATGTCATCAGTGATGTCACGAGTGATATAATATGTGACGTCATCAGCAGTGCATTGCGGGGGCGCGAGTTATAGTTAGCTGAACTTACTTTAAGGGGGGAATTTCTGTGGTTTTGTAGGAGTGAAATCTCCAACTAACTAGAACTTTCCCTAAAACCTATGGTTTTTTCAGTTAATTTCTAAGGTTTTTTAAATGCAAATTTCTAACTATAACGTGCCTGAAACCTATGGTTTGTTAAGCGATATATATCCCGGTGGAATGGAGGAAGGAAGTTTATATATATATATATATATATATATATATATATATATATATATATATATATATATATATATTAAAATGTATTTTCTTGTAGTCCATAAAATTGGCAGCTCTCTAAACAAATTTAGCGGTTCAAACATCATAGATATGTCCAATTACCCATTTTAAACATTCAAATAAATATGATTGCCAGCTAGTGGTAGCCTTGACTCCCTAAAAGATGAATAATGCCCACAGTGTGATCCTTTATCAGAAATATGGAGAGGGACTTTGAGGGTTATTGGGAGCCCTCCACCCCCATACACTGAGATAACTTTTTCCAGACAGGACTTGAGTAAAAACAGACACTTTTTTCTAACTAAAAGAACAGCATCACTTAAAGCATGTTGTTTGTTTCTGTTACCTAGGTTCGTGATAAATGCTCCTCTGGGCAGAGTTCTTCTCCCTATTAGACTAATGTAGGGTCCCCAGAGGCTCCCTCCCCTCAGTTGCAGATCTGTGCCCTAAAATTATGAATCTAGACCATCTTATTCACTATTTGAAAAACAAATCATGCTACTTTTAGGCCAACTGGTGGAGATCTTGATACATGTTGACAATAAGACATTTAATCTTATATTCGTAAGGGAAATAGTAAAGTCATTAAATTTGGTTGCTGTCCAATCAATTATAATAATGTACTCTGTGTATCACCAATATAAATTAAAGATTTTTTTAATGAAATTTTGTAAAGAAGTCCTTGGCAGGTCCATAACTTGTGTAAGATAAAGAAGGACATCAGTTAGGTAAAGTTTCTGACAGAGCAACTATCTGAATGTCTTGTGTACATGTGTTTTTAACTTGTTTTCCTTATTTTCGGAAGAGGGAAATGTAGTCCACAAATATTCACAGTAGCCACCTGATTTCCTCTTTGAGTGACGAAGTTATAGGAAAGGCCTTCTATATAATTAGAAAGTCTTTTTTCCATTTCTGACAGCAGGTTCACAGTTATATATTCTGTTTAGGACGCTATAAATGGGAAACAGCTAAATGAAGGACCTATGTAAGAGGGCCCAATTGTATTTCATTATAGTAAAATATTTATGATCGTATTAGGCTTAATTGTAGTCCCACAGAAGATGTTTATCAGATCATTTCTACACCGATAGGATGTGTAATGTGAACAATTGCATAAACAAAGCTTTGATTGGAAAGGTCAACAAATGAATGGAAAGCACGCCACAATAACCCCCCCCCCCAGAAATAAAATAGCCGCTGTGGCATAATCCAAATGTGCCATAAATAGAAAATCTGTAAATGTGTTTCCTGGACTACTCCATATTCGTTTGCTAAATATTTGTTTCTGTGTATACTTACATTTCCATGTACTTTTGTGTTTAATACTTTTGTTTCTTTCAAAGGGAAGTCCTTGGACAGTACATTAACATAGGTACACACACATTATTATGGGTGGACTTTACTGTTTGGCAGTACCTGGTTCTTTTTTTTTTAACAGATATTTCCTAAGTTCCTTGATAGGTGTGAGAGCATGCTTTGAGGTATAAAGTCATCCTGAAAGGGAAATAGCTACTTTGTATGAAAATTGTATAGTATGTACATTAATTGTAAAGTCCTGTTGAAAATGAGGGAAACATCCAAATCGCAGAATGGCACAAGAGACCAAGAACAGCATCAGACCAGGCCTATGCAGATTAATTTCGAGTGACTACTATTCAGCAATAGCAACGAAGAAGATCAGAGCTGGTTAACGTACATGGTAGCATTTGTTTAATTTCCAGAGAATTCACAGAAGTCTAAAGGGTCAACCACATGTAGGTTAGAATTCATCACTTTCGTTGTTTGGGTTACAGTGGAAGCGTACACTTCCTTAAAGGGTTTTCACAACCAAAATCCGCATCCAATTCTAGATTATATAAGTGGCAGTACTCCGGAGCACAGCAACGCCTATAACCAGCAATATCTTGATTGGAACAGAGTTCATTGCAGTTGACCCTTACCTTGTACATTGCTCAGGAAGAAGGGACAAGGGATCACCTGAAAATGAATGCAGACTCTGCACACAATAGCCTTTTCCATTGCAAGCTTCATAATACACGTCAGTGCTTAGAAACACATGGCACGTTGAACCCAAAATGCACTATCACAAGTTTTGGAATAGTGAATTACAATTATGTGGGAGACTAAGGGAATTTGGCAGACAAACCGCAGTGCCCAATTAATATGATTAAGAAATATCAGTACAGTGCTCTATATAGGAGGCATGTCCACCCTGAATCCCAAATAATAATGTCAATAAATGAAAACGAGGCTCTGAGCAAACGCAATCCAAAATCCACAAAAGTCATCCAGTAGTCCTCATGTTCTTCAAGTCTTTGCTTACATCGAATAATGCTTCTTAAGCAAGCCAACACGTGTTTCATCTGTGGGTAAGTCACCTTCCGACTTTCTCAGGGCTTGAATAATAAATGAAATAAAATCTGTCTTACAAATTCTTCCAGTATGTATTAACAACTCTTATCCTGTGTCTTTATAAGTGCTGGACCAGAGTACTCTCTCTAATGTGATACACCGGAGAAAAGCCATTCTTTTCTATATGCAAGTGCACCCCTGTTGTCCCCATCTTGAGGAACGTCATTTCTTTAGCGTACAATATTATGCATTATATAATATTTAATATTGGCTCTTTTTTCCATTAATCATATGGCCGGCTGATGTAATCTATGGACGATATCAGGCCAACTTCAATTACAGACTTATTCTCAGTACTATAAATTATTAGGCCATATTAGCAAGCCTTTCGTCATCGCATAAGTTACATATAAGAGACCAATATCATGTCCCTAGGCTTCAGTTGTCACTACCACCACGAAATATTATTAAAATAGTTAGGGTATTTGAACTGTGATACAGGTGGAACGTGCTAGCCAGTCACATGCATACTATCATACGTTATCATGTGTTATATTGTGGCTGATATATAAGTGCTTTGCCGTCACCATCATCATTCAATGGTACCTGTTTAGGGCAATCTTCTCTCTAAAATGTAGGTAAAGAAGGTCAAATCCGTAGCTTGCCTCATTTAATTGCATTTAATTATTCGGATAAATGTCTAAACCAGGTACCTTCACGGTTTTCAAAATACCCACCTATTGGCGTGTGTTAAATTCCAGAAATATGTTGCATGCATCCAAAATCATCCTGCCTCCTGCAGCGAAAATTGACAAAATCCGAACTCAGTATCTTGATAGTCCGAAATTAGACTGTACGCAATCAGAAATTACATTGCCCTTATGCAAGTGCTCGAATACCAGCCGAGAATATTCAGAGTAGTGTGAGCAAGCTAATCCCCTTAATAAAACACCTCATGAAAGATGCGCAATATTCAAAATAGTATCCGCAAGGCAAAACCCATGAAGGGAACCCTTGCGTTAAATATGCATAGAACATCTTCATTTCTGAACTCCACCTGAAACCACTGTATCCCTTCACCATATATTAAAAATCTATACTACTATAATAAAGGAAGAACTTTAAGTCTTTGAGGCGGGTAAACTCGGGAACCACAGCGCCAATCCACACACCTGATACACCGTTGGAATCGTCAGGGTGTGTAGATGATTATAGGCTATATAAATTAAAAAAAAGTTATTTAAAAAATTTACAGTAAAAAAAAGTAGTCCCTCTGAAGTAGCGCCGGCCGCAACATGCGTGCTCACATCAGGAGCGCGGGGAGGAGCGGCGTCCAGGAGCGCGATGAGGAGCGGCGGACATGGCGCGGGGGAGGAGCGGCGACGTGAGGAGCAGCGGACAGGCCAGCGGCAGTGCGAGCAGCAGACAGGCTGGAGGAGCGGTGGACATGGCGCGGGGGAGGAGCGGCGACGTGAGGAGCAGCGGACAGGCCAGCGGCAGTGCGAGCAGCAGACAGGCTGGAGGAGCGGTGGACATGGCGCGGGGGAGGAGCGCTGACGTGAGGAGCAGCGGACAGGCCAGCGGCGGTGCGAGCAGCGGACAGGCGGAAGGAGCGGCGGCTGAGGTAAGGGGACCCATGTCGGGGCAGGCGGGGGTCGGGGCAGGCGGGGGATGGGCCGCTGGACAATGTCGGGGCGGGCGGGGGTCGGACAAGCCTGTTGCTCCCGGACAACGTCGGGAGGGGCTGCTAGTAAGTATTAAAGCAAGTTTAATGCGACTCAAATGAGAACACGACTTACCCGTGTACGGGCCAGGGTTTCACTATCTCCCTGCCAGATGGGGGCATCTGCGTTTGTGAAGGTGCCATGCAACGACGTGAGAGGTGTGTTTTCTACGTTCTTAAGCGCATACCGGGTCAAATCGGATCATAGAGGTTCCACCATTTTTTTTGTGTGAATAAGTAACTGTAATCAATATACGTCTGGAAAAGGTTCCCCATATTTATCCTATTTAAAATATAGACACTTGCTGCAGAGCAAATAACCTATTCATCTATGGGAATATAGTGGTCTACCTTCTTTAAAATTATCCAGTTCTGACAGAGTTCTGCACTACATCACTGAGTATCCCAAGGATGACTGATTTGCCAACCTATCCATGCATAGCAAAAAACTTAAAATACGTTTCCCATTATAAGTAAAACACTTGGACAGCTGTTCACTATGTATTCTCTAGCTTTCTGTTTATACTTCATCATTGGTTAGCAACAGGTTAGGAACTTACTTAAATGTTGTTCAACACTGGGGCGCTCGGATGAACCTAAAGGAAAACCAAGATCGCAAGGCTAAATTCTATCATGCAGCACTACAGAAAAGTGTGCACAGGCCGGTCTAGGTCAAAGAGGCAGACTTGTTTCAGCTCCCACAACTGTTCCTGAGACAGATGGTCATACCACTTGAAGTCATCTATTAAGTCAAATTCCAAAGAGAATCACAATGGTCCTTCCTCACGCAATTCGTTTCATGAATTGTCATAGGGAGGTCAGGGCACCACACGATCTTGGCCCCGTTCTCTCGCAACAGAGCCGATCCCTCACTTGTTCCATATACATCCCAAATTCCTAGGGCGTGTTGGTGACACCTCACAGATCCCAGCTTTCAAAGTGGCCATGTTGTGAACTTTTGGTACCGATCAAGATTCCTCTGGTGTGCCTTTGTGCTCCATGGATCTGAAGAGGCCTCCACCTCTGATTCCAGTTGATGGGTCGGACTACGGCACTGACTGTGCCTCTTTACCTCATTGGAGACCTGCACAGACTTCAGGGCCGATGTTTGTTCAGACTCCTCGTTTGGCGTCTCGATGTGTGCCGGTCACCTGTGTATCAACCCAAGCATCAACAGCACCGGAAGAAGAACCTAGAGTCCTATCAGACTGGGAAGCAGATCCATAGCGACCTCAGCGATAAATCGTGCCGATCTTGACCCCAAAACACACTCAAACCTAAAGGCACGCTTCTGTACCTCTATATTTTTCATACGTGGTACTGAGTCCCACCTATAGGATGAATTGAACTTAGTTTTGGACTTTTGAATAAGATGCCAGTGGACCTGGACACATCACCGAACACATTGCCTCAGCTTTCCACCTGGCTCCTTCAGGGAGGAATCTGCTATCTTCACAATATTAATCAGGCTGGAGCATAAGTCGTTGACCTCCAGCTGCCTTCGGGGAGGTCAAAATGAATGTCCCCCAGCCAGGGCAGTCCTTTTCAGTGCCACTCCTCCCCTTTAAAAAGGCCCTCACCAATGTTTTCCGTCGCCAGCCTCACCCTCAGATCGGTTAACTTGCGTTGCCTCCTGCGCCGTTACTCACATTGGTTGTTGGACATGGTGAGTAACATTTTGCTTATGCTCCCTGATGACCTTTGAGGCAATCTGACACAGATCATGCAAGACGGCCAGTACACCCTGAAGTACATCATTACTTCCGGCCTGGATACTACTGACTGTCTACGGCAGTTGGTACCAAAATGGCACTCTGGCTCCACACATTGTTGAGATCCACAAGCTTCATCAGTGAAGTCCAAGCATCTCTCAATGACTTGCCATTTAAAGGCATCCATCTCTTCGGAGATGAAGTGGACTTGGCCCTGGAGCACATTGAAGAGAGGCTTTCAGCTCCCATGCAGTAGTTTTCCTATCACTTCTGCCCTTTTGAGGCTTCGGAAGGGGCATCCAACAGAGGCACTGCCAAAACCTACCTCCACAACAAGAAGCCACCTAACCCTTTAGAGGTAGATGTCTGCCAGCATCTAAGCCATCAGAGGCAACACAATACTAAATCCCCAAGCATTAGCCATTGCTGCAAAACCCCTTTAGTTTGCCATCCATGGCGCATTGATACCCTATTAGAGGCAAAATAAGATATTACCTCGACAGGAGGCAGAGCATCACATCTGAAAAATGGGTGCTCCAAATTGCCCTGGACGTTTACACCTTACCTTTCTTATTCAGCCCATCCAAACTGGCCACCTACACTGCAACAACCTCCGGAGTACCACTTGTGCAGACAGCCCAGGCTCTTTTCAATAAGGGAGCCATAGAGCTAGTGCTGGCATCAGAAATCTGGACTGGTTGTTACTTCTGTTATTTTCTGGTGCCGACAAAGGTTGGAGGACTTTGCCCTATTTTAGATCTCTACCCTCTGAACTTGTTCCTCAAAGTGGACAAGTTCAAAATGCTCACTCTCACTCAAATTCTGTCTGCCCTGGATCAAGGCGACTAGCTGGTAGCATGGGATTTGCAGGATGTCTTTTCACATCCCTGTCCTGCTGTCCTACAGGTGTTACCTGCCGTTTTAAGTAGGCCACAAGCATTTACAGTGTTCGGTGCTCCAATTTGTCCTCACCATCTCCCCTTTTGGAATGTGATGGTGGTGGTTGATGCGCATCTTCAAAGTTTGGGATACCAGTCTTACTATTCCTCGATGACTAGTTGATGAAGCTGGACTGGCCTCAAATCAGTCATTACCACCTCCATATAAGGACCATTCTGTTGGTGTCTTTGGGTTTCTCCATCAATGTGCCGAAGCCACACCTTTCTCCTTTGCAAAGGCTCCACTTCATTTGTGCCATCCTGGACATAGTGCTGTTCTGCAGCTTTCCTATGCCTCAATGATGTTTCAACTACTATAATCCTGATGTTTCAACTGTTGACCTGGATCTCAGTAAGAACATCTAGAGACTTCAGGACCTCCTGAATCCTGCTAGTGGACCACGCCAGTGGGTTCTGAGGTCAGGGGGCTCAGCACTAGGAGAACCTGTCCAGTTCTAACCAGGTGTCCGAGGAGACCGCAAAAGACCTGCAGTGGGGGTATCTGGGCTACAATTGGCCCAGTGGCCGTCCCCTCTCCCTACCCCACCCAGAGATAACTGGTGTGACTGATGCATCATTGTTGAGTTGGAGAGATCACGTGGAAGAGGTGAAGATCAAAAGACTTCACATCCGTCTGTTGGAGTTGCAGGTGATTCGCTTGTCACTAACAGCTTTCCTCCCTTCCTTTAAGTGTTAATGGATGCATTTTCTCATGGATGCTACTGCCCTGTGGTATTGCTACAAGCAGGATGGGGTGGTTCTTGTTGTGGATCATGTGCCAGAGGGCTGTTTGCCCTCCGATCTCTCTGCCTCTTTGGGAGGACCTTCTTTTGCAGCAGCAGGGTAGGGTCCTGCATCCGCATCTGAGCACTTTGCACCTCAATACGTGGAGATTGATCGGTGACAGTTAATTGCTTTTAATCACCCTCCCTAAATAAGGAATGTCATTCTTGTGGCAATGTGTCCCTCTACCAAAACCATTTATGAACAACGCTAGGAGAATTTTGATGTGCGGTTTTCATCTCTGCATAGCCAACCATGTTTCCTGCCATGTCTACCGTTAGTTTACTTGTTGCCCTTATCAGCTTTTCTAAGACTAATTGATAAGCCATTTCTATTTAAATAACCTGTTGGAAGGGGCGTGGTCTGCCAGGGGAATGGAAACCTTAGCCCTAGATAGGTATTTTTGGCATGCTTTTGTGAGGCAGTTAGAAGTATCCATCATAAGAATAAGTCCTCATTCCTCAAAATGATTTCTTTAACCCTTCTTAAAAATGTTCAAATTAGATATCGGCACTCTGGAAAATCTGATTGTTGAGGGATCCATGTCGAATGACTCAAATAGATGTAAGAAAGAAACTGACATTGATGCGTGGCATTGGCGGTTACATGGCCTGAACGTCATTTCTGGGGTGAGACTAGCCTGACGTGGAGCTGCCCGGCGCCACTTATTGGCGAACAGGGGAATTGCTGAGGAAAAAAATATCTGCATCCAGTCTGGTGCCTGAGGGTATTTACAAGGTGAGGAATCTGTGATTAGATACAGTACCCACCTGAAAGTTTGCGAAGTTAAGTAATTTGTTCATTACTGGGACTACCACATGAACACATCTGCAAATAAATGCCTAGAATTCATTCCCTTTCCTTAGTGAAAAAGTTTTAAGTGATCGGGTTTTTTTCATGGCTGACCCCAGTGCTTTGGCTTTAGATAGTCAACAGTCACCCAATCGCAAGCCATTTAGAAAAGCTCCTGAATTGTAGCTCTTTCTCTAGCAACAATGGTATGGTTCAGGGATTCTGCCTATGCCTTGATGTGATTATGTTGCAGAGCTATCAGTTAGAAATTGGACTATAAATAAAAAGATATAGACTGGCAACAGGCTCAAATCCTGGAATTTCTTTTAATACTGTAATGGCATCGGAAAGCTGCTGCTGTTGTTCCAGAATGTCATACTTTTGTCTCCTATTGGTGCAAATGCAAGGTCTCCTGAAATCAGTGTCCAACAGTTCCAGTGGTCACACAAGTTTGAATTTATTGGACCTTTATTTTTCTCCTTTTCAAGATGAACAAAAGGGCTTGAGCTTCAAGGTACAGCAAATGCAAAAAGGTAATGCTCTGCACTGACTCTTGAAATCACCTTAAATTCTCTGTCTGAGTGCATTATGGTAGCAGGCTAATATGTTGAGGAATTGATGCCTCAGCCCAGTTTTCATCTAGGAGCCAAGCATGCCTGCTCAACTGCATGAATCTGGGGTTATGCCACCATCGGCCTCTGAGAGCTCTGCACGGTTTATTGCTCCCTTGTGTGATTCAATCAGCATCAAAGTCCAGGATACCACCTTGGGGACTAAAATGTGATTGATACTAATTATTCCAACTTCAGGTCAGGTAACTGATCAGAGCCCTACCCTTGGCTTATTCAAGTTCTATAATGTACTTCTTTATGCAGGATATTAATGCCTTTCGTAAACGCCTTAAAACCTGGCTATTTCAGAAACAACTTGACCAACAGTGGGCTCTGCCCAGTTGCCCAGTCTCTCTTACTCTGGCTCAGTCGGTTTCTAGCGCGGGGGCACTCCGAATTGGAGTAACCAGGCGCTTTATAAGCTGCAAATAAAAAAAAAAATAAACATCTACCTCTTCCAATGTCTAGACTTAAAATACTGCCCACCTAAGAACCTCCTCTGTTGGGTTAAATATGACGAAAAACCAAAGGTGGTGATGGACGGAGCGTTGACAATACAAATACTCACCCCCAGTCAACTGATCTGGGTTTAATCCATCACCGTTCTTTAGCTCACTCCGCCACCCCAGTTCAGACATGGCCATATGTAAATACGTCTAACCCTGTGCTTTATGGGAACAGTCCAGCCCAAACTGCCAAGCCATGTCTTCCCTGGACCGGAATCAAGTTTCCCAGGACCGGTTTCTGGCATTACAGCCGTCTTCAGCCGGGCTTGCTTGACTCCAGTGGCAAAGTGAGCAAGGGACT
The DNA here is from genome assembly GCF_964261635.1 of Lissotriton helveticus. NCBI lineage: Eukaryota > Metazoa > Chordata > Amphibia > Caudata > Salamandridae > Lissotriton > Lissotriton helveticus. The sequence goes on from NC_136072.1 coordinate 115,705,909, forward strand.
CACGTCTGAGCATACCCTGCCAACTTAGGGCGAACAAAGAAAAACCAAAGGTGGTGATGGACGGAGCGTTGACAATACAAACACTCACCCCCAGTCAACTGTTCTGGGTTTAATCCATCACCGTTCTTTAGCTCACTCCGCCACCCCTGTTCAGACATGGCCATATGCAAATCAGTCTGACCCTGTGCCTCATGGGAACAGTCCAGCCCGAACTGCCAAGCCATGTCTTCCCTGGAACGGAATCAAGTTTCCCAGGACCGGTTTCTGGCATTACAGCCGTCTTCAGCTAAATATGACTACTTTTTGTGACGTAAAGTACATGCCAATTATAAGGTACCAGCTATTGGGTTTCCTTGGCTTATATCCACTATGTGTACTGTCATTTGCCTCTTATGTCCCAGGGCTACCAATACTTTTGCACTCTATCTGGATATCCATCTTACTTCTTTTAAGCACTTGAGTAGCAAAGTCAAGTAATAACATTCACTGTAGGAGCTGCTAGGAGTTTGAATTTGACATAGAGCCTAGTATAGTAAATACCACTTTATGTCCATCGCCTATAATGGCCTTCAAAAATTATTTGGACCTTTATTTACCGGTAAGTAGATAGCACAGAAAACATTGAAAGCCATCAAGTGCTAACACTTTCGGTGGCTAAGAAAGACCCTCCTACTGTTTACCTTATATCTGGAAAATTTGCCTGCGATCATTGCTGTCTGTGGGGGATTGCCTCTCATTTACCCAGAGACGTGAGAATTCTTTGGTTTTACTAAAATGGTTACAAAGTCTTAATTAAAGAGACAACTGGCATCAGTTGCGCCATGTGTATCTTTTTGTGCTAGATTTGTTCGCCACTATCTAGAACATGCAGCGTCAGTAATACTGCATGCTGAAATTTCCACTAATAACTATACACCAAGGCATTCAGCTGGCAAGGAAAGATGTCCATTGCTAACTCTCCTACTGCGAGTTCTGACAAGTATCAAAACAGACCAGGCACAAGTCATTCTTATCTCCAGATACTGGGTCAGGAGAATGTCATACCCGGTACCTCTGACCCTAAGCATTCGTGAACCATTCAAGTTTTCACTTCAGAAATGACTCCTGTCTTATCATCAGGGCATGGTCTTGCATCTGAGTCGCAACAACCCACACCTCCATGCATGGAGATTGAGAAGGTGCAACTAAATGCATTTATTTGCGAACCAAGATAATTGTTGTCATCCTTTTGGCCACATACCAGTCCACAAAGTTTATCAACACTGGTCGCTGGGAAAAATGTGTTGACTGGTGTGGTGCCTAAAGCACTGACTCCCTTCAAAGGTTTTTTCATAGGCACAGTGAAAAGTTATCTGTTAGCCTCTCTTTGTTAACCTAGCCAACTGTCTTTAAGTCACTGATTGTGATGTGTTTTATCAAGGATTTGACTTGCATGTTCCCTGACACTTACACCACCCCCACTTGCCCCCTTCTCTAACCAATTGTTTCACCTCGTTGGGATCTGAACTTGTTTTTGACATTTGTCATGTGCATGCCATTAGAGCATATGGGCACAGCTGTTCTTTGGGACATTTGCCATTTGAGACTGTCTTCATCTTTGCGATTATGTCAGCACACCTCGAGTGAACTACTGGAGTGTTTGTTGCAGCAGCCCTACACCACCACCACCTTTTCAGACAAAATGATACATAGTACCTGTATGGCCTACCTACCAAAGGTCGTGACTCCCTCCCACGCTGATTAACCGATCACTCTGTCAGTGTTTTTTTTTTTGCACATCATCCCTCGAAAGAGATGACCGGTCACAGGTTTTTACATTTACGGCACAAAGTACTATCACAAGAATTATCAGCCCTTTGTGGGGTTTGCTGGTGTTAAGTAAGGCTAAGCAGTGCAAATGAGGACCCTGTCCTCTGCATCAGAATACCAAAAGCCAGCCCCCTCTGGGCCCATTCCCCAAGTGCTAAGGCCACCATCAGGGCATCAGCGAGAGGGGTACCTGTTCTTGACATCTGCAAGGCTGCGGCATGGGCTCCAATTCATTTGTTCACAAAACACTTTTGCCTTAATAGCCTGCTCCAGCACTAAGATCACTTCAAACACTTGGTGTGAGCTTAATCCTTTGGGGAGGTACTGCTATGGTATCCATTCTAAAAGTGGGGAATCTGCAATGGAGTTAGAAGTATCCATCAGAAGACCAACAAGTTACTTCTCTTCACTAACACTTTCTGGTGGATACATAATCTTTCTGACATCAGGTTCTTCACTGCCCTTCCACTTTCCCATCCGGCAAAGTAGCCTCTTTAACATCAAGAAATTCAGCACACTCCCAACAGTTTGCTCTATACTTTGTGTATGAGGATCCAGAAGGAAAAAGGTACCAGACACTTGACATCCGCACAGGGCTGGCAGTTATATGTGGCTCCTCTCTGTCACTTCTGGGCATTAAGGAGTCTCTACAGGACCTCACAGTGCTGCCTACTTGCACACTGGAGCATTACTGGTGAATTTTTATCTGGTTGGATGCCAGAAGAGGGTGTAAATATTGGAGTCTGGGCCTATTTACTGGGATTTTTTGTCAAGGATTCTGTTCAAGTTAGAGGTTAAAATCCCTCATTACAATGAAAATGTAGACAAAACTAGAGCTGCGATTTTTATTTTTTGACTACCACCATATTAATTGTTGAAGGTTTGGTAGAAAAATCTAATCTGTTTATGGGCTTACACACGTAAGGAGCATCCAGAATATTACCACACTTTATTATGTGATTACTTACAGTTTTTTGTGGACTTCCAGAAAGGCCATTTGTTATAACTTGAAATAGTGTAATTTTCTTTGATATTATTCAAAAAGATTATCCCCTGAGGAGTGAAGGGTTACAATATTCCTTACATTATAAACGTTTTTAAATGTGCTGGATGCCCTTAACAAACAGAGGATATAGTTTTAGTAATCTACCTTGACAAAACCTTTTAGTTTATTTTCTAAAGGTGTCGGCAGTTTGATCTCTGATGCCCTTAAAATTAAGTGAAGATCGTCATTTGGGAGTAAAATGTATTTGCCCATAAAAACATCAATGTGAATATCCAGAGCCGATGATTTTTTGTGTACGCAAAAACCTTTATATGAAATTTAACCTAGCCTCTCAAGCCTTCCACTGAATCAAAACCTAAGCACAATAAGGCTCCTATTAATAACCCAGTGGTTACAACATGTCTATTTATATAGGGACATGGCTTATACTAGATGTGGAAACAGAGGAAACAAACTTGGCCACAAATGAGGATTTAAAAAACGTGTAGGTGATGTAAGGCAACATGCGATGAATCTCTTAACAACTGCTCTACAAAAAAATAATGGATAACAGCCTTACCCGAGAGACTTCTTTTTAGGCCCCTAAAAAACACAAAAAGGCTGAAGACACTTGTATTGTCAGAATCCCAGACGATGCAATTGTAGCTGCATTGGCTGAATCCAAATTAAGAATAAAAAGTTGGTTTCAGATCCAGGTGCCACATACATCTGACTTAAAAGAGGAAACATTGAGCAACCAGGGTTCACTTTCCTTGAGGTTGAAGCACCAATGTTCTCTCTGAGGTGAGGGAGCAGGGTTTATGCTTCCAGTGTGGGTCATTGATTTTTCAAACCCCATCCCCTTGAAGCATAGGCCATCCTGAGCAGCACCAATGTGAATGTAGGCATGTATGGCAAGGGAATAGTAATAAAGAAGATGAACAACATGAATAATTAAGCTTAAATGTAACCTTAGCTATGGACTGGTGTATAAGTATAGAAGGCTTTAACCGGTTCCAGTCCCTTTGAATAATTGGTCATGGCTACTTGTTAATGGCATGGTCACAATTTCTCATCTTAAGTGCTGGATACTTTAGTCACATTAGACAGTCAATGACCAAATCCATAAGTATCTCGGAATCCTCAGTTCTCCAATATTGGATCGTTCGTAGATTCACATGCTTGAATCATCCCAGTTGTCGCCTCATGGTACCCTTTCAAAGCAGTCAAAATCATACCCAAAGACTGCAATGCCTTATAATTTTTTTATTTTTTTAAAAAGAACCAAACTTAAGTTATAACCAATCAGGTGACAGCACCCTGTAGAACACTCCCAGGAGAGGCGGAGTTCCTCAGATTTTCTATTGCAGGTTGTGTGACAGGGAGTCTCCCTGAGCTCTGCTCAGTTTTTTCCTTCATTCACCTGATAGTTCTCCACTTTCCAGAAACCCATGTCAGATTCTTCTAAGAAAGGCCTCTTCAGATCGGGGTGGGTCTTGTTGTAAGACGAGACTTCATGCAGAGGATCCCCATAAAATCTGCATTTACTGCTAATGTCCTCAACATAAAGTAAAAGACTGCAAAATGTATAGAACCTTTTCAACTAAAACACTAAAAGACAGAGAGGGTAGGTAGCCGATTTGGTTACAGAGACTTAAAAGAAAATCTGATATCATCTCTGAGGATGAGGAAAGTGGTACCTCTCACACCTCTGTAAAAACATAAAATTAGAGAGAGGTCACAGGAATCTACTGAAGGCCATAAAAAAAGCTTGACAAAAGCCTCACCATGAGGCTCCAGCACCTCACAAAAAGAAAAGTGTTGTTTTCCTACTGAGGAAAAATCTCATCTAGCCTCAAAACATGAAAAAAAAACCTCTTCAGAACCTTCTTCAGCGAAGATTCAAAGAGACAAAAAATACAAGGTACCTGATGATGCGCCAGCCTGTCTGCTAGGACACCCGAAACCAGACTCAGTTGGCACTCGGGCCCCACAGCAAAAGTCAAAGAATCCTTCTGTACATATCACCGCTTCACCGGACAAAGAAGGTAGGCACCTGAATTAAATCAGCAGGAGGTTTACTACCACTTCAGACCCTACTGTGCAAGCGGCTAATGCCCTAGCGATATTGAGAAGATGGGACCGCCCAATCTAGTCTGATGTTGCACAATACTTGGACCTTTTTCCTAAAGACAAAAAGCTAGAGGCAAGGAAGTTATTGTTAGATGGTGAAAGATCTGCTTCCGAGATCATCGATGCGTCTATGGATGTAGCTTCACTTGCTTTTTGTCAGCTTGCTGGGGCAGCCGTCCTTAGACGTCTGGGTTGGCTGAAGGCGACTACTTTCCACACTGAAGTGCAAAATTAAATATTTGAAATGCCTTTTGATGGCCAGATGCTTTTTAGAAAGCACGTAGATGACACCTTACAGGCCATTAAGGCGGACACCGAGACTGCTAGATCCTTGGGAACGCTCCAGTATAGAAATATCTCCTGTCGTAGAGCTCGTGGAAAAGGAACCTACTCATTTTCTGGAGGCTACCAAAGATACCAGCCTCAGTCTTACCAATCATTTCGTCCCTCCTACCGGCAGCAACAAACTTATTGTGCACCACAACAGGCTGCATACTCCAGACAACCCAGACATAAACCGCCCGTACAGTCCAGAGATGCTGTTAGAAAACAGTGACGATGCCTCAGTGCCTGTTACATTTCCCCCTACCCTACTGTCCAAAGGAGTATGCATTGCTCACTATTAAAATCAATGGCAAAAAATTACTACAGACAAATGGGTCCTGAATATAATTAGGTATGGCCATACCTGAGAGTTTGTCATAGAACCGCCTCCTCATCCCCACAAAAATATCTGCCATCCCATCTTCAGTTACTCAGAAAGGAGGCAGTCATTATGCTGCAAAAAGGAGCCATAGATAAAGTTCCACACTCTCAAAGGGGAATGGGTTTCTACTCCAGATTTATTTATTTTTTCTTGTAAAGAAAAAGACATGCGAATGGCGTCCCATTCTGGATCTCAGAAAGCTCAACAAATACCTGCAGAAAAAATCCTTCCACATGTTAACTCTCCAGGAGATATTGCAGCTGCTGAACCATTCGGATTAGCTGGTTATTTCCATTTTCCTATCCATCCCAAACACCCAGGGTTTCTCTATTTCACTTTAGCTATCGCTCACTAAATCAATTCAAGTTCCTCCCCTTTGGTTTCCGTTCAGCTCCTCGGGTTTTCACCAAATGTCTTGATCCTGCGACAGCACACCTAAGATTAAGGGGCCTACAGATCTTCCCATATCTCGACGACTGGCTGGTGAAAGCTCCTTCACCAGACTTCGGAAACCATATCAATTTGCCTACAACTCTTTCGCTCTCTGGGACTTTTAGTCAATTACCAGAAATCTATTCTCACACCCTCTCAAAGGATAACTTTTCTTGGAGCAACTTTGGATACCCTCTGAAACAAGGCATTCTTGTCCAAAGAAAGGCAAAACACCATAACGTCACTAGCTCACAATCTATCCAGAAAATAGTTTGCTTCCATTCGACTCTTCAAATCCTTACTCCGCATGATGTTCTCCGCTATTCTCATGGTGTCCCCCATGCACGTCTCAGAATGAGGCCTTTCCAAGAGCAGTTGAACAACCAATTACTTCAAGTGACCGGATCATTCAACTACATTATTCGGATCACTCCTATCATGAACAAGCATTTGCAATGCAATAGGTCTCGCATTTATGAGAGTTTGAACTATTAGCGCTGTAAAGGACAATGCCTTTTATGTGTTGTTTATAAAACAGATAAATAAAATACATTGTCATTTACAATGCCAACAGCTTACTTACACTCTCAACACACCTGTCCAAGCTAACTGGTGGGGGTCACAGAGGTGTTTTAATGCTTAGGGAAAATGGGCAATTACCCAGGACCCCTATCTTTTAATGACACTCCCCCCCCCCCCCCCCCCCCACACACACACACATGCGTGACTCCACTCATTCTGTGTATTTTTGTATCCTGTAATTCATCATTAAACAACATCGTGATTGATATAGCAAAAAATAGGTAATACAATTCAAAAGCATTCCAAACCTGGGATTCACAAAATGTGTGTTGCACTGTCCCTCAAAATCCTTAAAACAGGCTCTGGTTGGGGATGGGCACCAGCGCCTCCTTCCCCACCCTGCACTCCAGTCTGTCTCCAGATGTGGCAGATGTGGGCAACAACCCTCCAGTCTGAGTGGAGAAGTCGATTGATCCTTCCCCCACGCAGCCCTTCAATTGAGCTGGAAGGTCATACATGGCACCAGCGTCCCCCACTACACACCCAGGCTCAGAGAGAGCACATGCGCACGAGTGTCCACTGTCCCAACACCCGTGTATGGGCACCATCAGCTCAGGGCATCTGAGCAGAGAGGCCGGGTACTTTGCACAAGCCCCTACCTTGGTCCGAATGAACGGAAGCCAGGGATGGGTGCCACATTAGTCCGTGTATGCAGAGAGGCCAAGTGTTGATAGACGCATGCACACAAACATATCCTGCTGCACGGCGGCGGCTAGGACAGTGAACTAAGGCCTGGGTCTTATGTAGGCCCGGCGCTCGCTCTCCTGTGCAAACATGTCGACGGGTGCACCCGAACATATCCTGCTGCACGGCCAGGACAGTTACTGAGGCCTGGGGCTTCGGTAGGCCAGGCGCTTACACTCATGTGCACACATGTAGACGCGTGCACACACATATCCTGCGGCGGCTAGGACAGTTACTGAGGCCTGGGGCTTCTGTAGGCCAGACAGTTATGGAAGCAAACAAGCACACTTGTGTACACACACACACACACACACACTCAAACAGACCCCGCAGAGGCACACGTGTGCACATCACATTCACATAGACCCAGAAGACTCCCATCTATGCATGTGCAGGGTAACAACGATAGTCGCCAAGGCTAGACACCAACTCCAAGAGGACAGCAAGCCAGGCTGTGAGACCTGGGCCCCTCTGGAGGCCAGGCACTTCCATAAACATGCACAAAAATAAACACATTCGCAGAGAACTTATAGACACCTATGCACACAATCACTTGTCGAGTGCACCACCTGTGCCCATTTGTTTACACAGGCCCCCTCACCTGCTCTAACCCCTCCCCCACACACACATAGCCCCCTACCTCCTGCACCGGCTGTGATCGGCTTGCGATGTGGCCAGTATGACGTCATTGCAAAAAACACAGTTGATGGACAGAATGTAGAACAATGTCATACATTCACCCCAGTACAAGCATCTGGGCCTAAATCCATCGTTGTTTTGCACTCCACACCACCCTGGGTTAGACACTGGCTATATGCAAATGAGCTCTGACCCTGTGCCTCATGGGAACAGTCCAGTCCGAACTACCAAGCCATGTCTTTCCCAGGTATGCTCAGACGTGAGTCCCTTGCTCACTTTGCCACTGGATTCAAGCAAGCCGTGCTGAAGACAGCTGAAATGCCAGAAACCGGTCTTCGGAAGCTTGTTTCCGGTTCAGGGAAGGCATGGCTTGGCAGTTCGGGCTGGACTTTTCCCATGAGGCACAGGGTCAGACTGATTTGCATATGGCCATATCTGAACTGGGGTGGCAGAGTGGGCTAAAGAACGGTGATGGATTAAACCCAGATCTGTTGACTGGGTGTGAGTGTTTGATTGGTTCAGATGCTCCGTCCATCACACCCCCTTTTGTACCGTTTTGTTCGCCATAAGTTGGCAGGGTATGCTCAGACGTGAGTCCCTTGCTCACTTTGCCACTGGATTCAAGCAAGCCGGGCTGAAGACGGCTGAAATGCCAGAAACCGGTCTTCGGAAGCTTGTTTCGGGTCCAGGGAATGCATGGCTTGGCAGTTCGGGCTGGACTGTTCCCATGAGGCACAGGGTCAGACTGATTTGCATATGGCCATATCTGAACTGGGGTGGCAGAGTGGGCTAAAGAACGGTGATGGATTAAACCCAGATCTGTTGACTGGGTGTGAGTGTTTGATTGGTTAAGATGCTCCGTCCACCACCACCCCCTTTTGTACCGTTTTGTTCGCCATAAGTTGGCAGGGTATGCTCAGACGTGAGTCCCTTGCTCACTTTGCCACTGGATTCAAGCAAGCCGGGCTGAAGACGGCTGAAATGCCAGAAACCGGTCTTCGGAAGCTTGTTTCGGGTCCAGGGAAGGCATGGCTTGGCAGTTCGGGCTGGACTGTTCCCATGAGGCACAGGGTCAGACTGATTTGCATATGGCCATATCTGAACTGGGGTGGCAGAGTGGGCTAAAGAACGGTGATGGATTAAACCCAGATCTGTTGACTGGGTGTGAGTGTTTGATTAGTTCAGATGCTCCGTCCATCACCACACCATTTTGTACCAGTATAACGTCATTAGCAGACCTCCAAACCCACCCAAAGCATGTCTGTTTTTTCACACCTTTCCCACCTTTCTTTGCACCCTTTCCCTCGTATTACTGTAATATTAAACTGAGATTGAGAAAGCAGTCTCCAAACACAGTCACTAGACCTTCTTTGAATGGAAATGAAAAATGTGTTTAACTTTAATCAATCTTTACGTAGTATAGAATATCTTTTCATTATCAGCTGGGTATGTGTGTTAGGGAGATCCTTAGCTCCAGACAGATTATTAATCGTGATGTAACATGTGGTTCCTTATTGCTGACGTGTTCATAATCTGAATAAATGTATTAGGTCATTAATCACGAAATACAAATACAGTTGCCATCTCCCAACACGTCAAGTAGCATAATAAAGGTGTGGGGGATGTACGCCGTGCACAGCGTGTATTGGATCGTGTTTGGTGCGCGTGTACAACGTAAAGGATCGCCGAGTACAGATCTCCCACTGCTCCTGGGCACAGAGGCTGCCACGAGCCGTGGGCATCCTGGGTACCAGCATACTCTCCCATCTTTTTGCCTACAGCTATCCTTAGTGAGATTTCCAACCCTACACTATCTAACTATTCATCCATGAAATTGGATCTATCATTTGTAATATTTTATTTTCTCAATTGTCAATTAAATTAATCACTTCCCAGAGTAATACATAACGCTTTTTCTGAAGCGGCCCAGGACATAACTACCGTGTCTGTGATGACACTGCTCACTGAAGTCCTTTTGTGAACTCTACGAACGCGTCACGCTGGGAAGGCACCTTGGTGAATTTACTGCTTACCGCTGACACCCAGTGTTATCTGCGCGTAAGGGTTCGCGTCGCTGCAAGGACTCCTTCGCTGTCCATCCTTCCGAGGTCCGTGGGGTTCAGTACGATGGGAAAGCTTTTTAAAAAACAAGCGGCAGTGAAAGCGATCTCTATTGTTGAAAAAAACCACGCACGCGAGTGGTGCGCACAGCGAAACGTGGTTTCGAATATCGCGCCCGTGCCTGGGCACCATAATTGAAACCACATGGCCTTTGGAGCACGTAATAGACACCAATAGGCCATGGGTGGAGCAATGTGTCCGCCTTTGGCCAATTGCGTGCAGTATTTTATAAAAAGACGCACGCAAAAGCCAATCACGTCACCCAAAAGGAAAAGCACACGCACAAGCGTGTGCGATTCCTAGGGCGATTTTGGAGCCCCCTCCAAGAGGTCTCTCCCTGTGCGACAGTTCTGCTCACTGCAAGACCTAAAAAGCACTTCATTGGTGGCAGTCTGCCAGCAATCTCTGCGGTCTGACATTGCTCTCCCCACTTCCAAACTTAATTCTGACTACGAATGCCTGACTGGAATGCTGAGGAGTTCACCTACAGGAACTCCAAGTGAGAGGCGAACGGAGTGTCTCGCTCTAAGATGCACAACAACTTCATGGAATTGAGGGCAATTTTCCTAGTTCTTCAGTCATTTCTTCCAAGGATAGAAGATTCCTCAGTCCTTATTCAAACAGACAACACCACTTACATGCACTACCTCAACAAGTAGGGAGGGATAAAGTCTCAGATTTTATCCTTAGAAATGTAGAAAATCTGGAAATGGGCATTGCATCACCGCATCTCCATCAAAGCGCAACATCTCCCGGGTGTCAAAAACAATCTAGAAGACACCTTGAGAAGAATGGGTCAGACATGTCACGAGTAGGAACTCAATCAGCTAATCCTCAACTTCATATTCCAGAAATGGGGAACTCCCAATTAAGACCTCTTCTTGTCTCAAGAGAAACTAAAATACTGGTTCTTCGCTAGCTGGGAACATGGGGGAATGCATGTTTGATACAATGGTCAGGAATCTTTGCTTGCGCTTTTCCCCCATGCCCGCTCATTTCCAGGGTTCTCATGAAGATGAAAAGAGAACCATGCCAGCTGATCCTTCTTGCTCCGCGTTGGCCTCACCAACCCTGGTTCACAGAACTCCTACTCTCGAAGTCCAAGCCTCATCGCCTTCCAGTGACCATAACCCTATTGACCATGAACAAAGGATAAGTCCTGCATCTGCATCCAGCCTCTCTTCAGTTGCATGCTTGGCACCTGAATTCAATGAGTTCAAGGATCTAGACATCCCTCAGTACCGTATGGATGTCTTTTTCTAGAGCTAGAGCTTAGTCCACTAGCAAAACGTATAGATTGAAATGGAAGCGTTTTTGTTCTTGGTGCCTTCAAAACGTCATCCACCCTCTACTCTCATCTCTGGAACAAATGTTGCCTTATCTTCTGTCTCTGGCAAAATCAGGACTGGCGTATGCATTTGTGAGGATCCACCTCGCTACCATTTCCCGTTACAAGAGTACTTCAAATTCTTAGTCCTTCTCGTATCATCAAACAATTCATGAAATGATTTTTCAGGACTTTTCCTACGATTCGAACTCTTTCGCCAGAATGGCGTCTCCAGTTAGTCCTTTTTCCACTGATGAAACCACTGTTTGAACCAATTCACAAAATAGAGCTCAAATTTCTTACTTTGAAAGTGTCATTACTTCTCACTCTTACCCCTGCAAGGAGGGTAAGGGAAATTCAGGCATTCACTATAAAAGAACCCTACTTACAATTCTCTGACGACTACGTTTTACTTAAAACGAATCCTAAATTTATTCCGAAAGTTCCAACTCAGTTTCACCTTTGAGGCAGTTCTTCCCCACTAATTTTTTCCAAATTCATCCTCACCTGCGGAGAGATCTCTTCTTTCATGAGATGTTAAATACGGAAAATGGATCAGTTGTTGGTCTCATATAAGCCTCTAATACTGGGTGCTTCAGTCACGAAGAAAACTATTGCACGATGTATTGCCACAACTATTCAACTCTGCCATACTAAAGAGGGTAAAACACTCATGACCAAAGCTAAAGCACATTCCGTGAGGGCAGTATCCTCTTGTGCTACCCTGTTTGCAAGCGTCCCGCAGAAAAAGTTTGCTGTGCCTCAACATGGAATAACACAACTACTTTCACCTGGCACTATTTTTGGGATCTGGCGACTTGCAGTGACACAGCTGTAGGACAGGTAGTCTTACATAATCTGTTCCAAAAGGGTAAGCCTCTATTTTTTGAAGAGTTTTTATTTATTTTTTAAATTTGTTTTTTCCATTCTAAAGATATAAAATTGTTTCTTGATTTCATGTTTCTCTACTGGTATGCTAATAATGTACCTACATATTGATGGTATATGCTTTTTTCATATATATAAATATATATTCACGCTCTTTGGGGAGTGTCCAAACAAGTAAGAAGCACTCGAGCACCACAAATGCTTTCCCCAACAAGCTTTATTCAGGTTCAAACACTTGCTTTTGCCAGTAAACGTGAGCTGCTTAATCCGGACGCGTTTCGGGCATCTCCCTTCCTCGGCGGCATACAGTCCATGAGACACCATGTTGTCCCGCCTCCATTTAAGCCGTTATAAATATATATATATATATTTGTCAAGCTTCTTCCTTTCGGGAGACAAACAGGTCGCACTCCGGTGATGGTGTTCAAACTTAGATTAGTTTATTACATTCGCTCCAAAACGTGAAAAACACACCTACGCGTTTCAATCTCCCCTGAGATCTTGATCACGGTAACGCCCTGTGTTTTTTGCTACGCTTATAAAGTGTTTTCATTCTGACATCATTTCCTGTAGCTACTAAAACAGGGCATAATGGTACTTGTAGTGGCATAGTGAAAACATAAATAAAACACATTGCATTAAAGTTATTTTAACCCAAATCTTTAGTGAAAATTCCATAATAATTTGATGCCAGTCTCACATCTTTATAACCTGATAGTAAATATTTGTTACATACACTGTTCTGTTTAAACGGGGTGCCAATTCTTCTCTCAACTAGATCTTTTCTCCTCTCACTATCTGACCTGTTTGCAGACATAAATGCCCCTAGTGGCATAGTTCACCTTTTCAATAAGTATCTGCATATTTCCAATATTTACAACAAGTTTTCTATAGCATTTCTGCCTCCAGTGGCATAGAATGCAAGCTTATTGGATGATATTTGTCATTAGATTTTAAAACTGTTCTCATATGGCCCTCTTACGATTGTTGTTTCTAGTCTTTTCAAACTACTTCAATTAAATTAACTAACAAAAAATATTGTGAAACTCAATGTGACTGAAAATAAAAATCACCTTAAAAAGTCTGATTTTCCGAGAGTTAAGACTGAATAGTGCTACTACATCCTCTTTTCCTAAAGAAAAATAGAAAATTTGAAAAAACTTTACTTAATTGATTTACCCTGACAAGTTATGTACAAAATTGTATTTATAGATGTATGTACATTTCTTCACTCTGGTTCAATCCATGCGGGGTTAGTGAGCGTAAACTTAAAATGTATCTTGATTCTTTCGTCTCAAAGTTATTTCTCTGTCTCCGCCTCTTGTCTGCTTCTTCACTGTATCAATTCCGTAGAAACTTAGAGCTTTCCAGTTGCTGTCATGGTGAGTTTCCATATGATTGGCAACTGCATTGCTCCTCTCTTTATGTACAGTTGCCCTTACGTGTTCTAGAACACGCTTTTTTAGTTCACATATGGTGCTGCCAACATATTTGAGTTGGCACAGGCATTCGATTACATAAACAACGTATTCGCTCTTGCATGTTATTAATTCCTGTATATTTCAAATTTTTCCACTTGCCATCATTACATTTTGTTTGTTTTTGGCGATTTGGCACACTTTACAATTGCAAAATTTCTTGAACCCCTTGAGCCATGTTTTGCTCTTTTCCTTTTGGAAATGACTATCTGTTAGTCGATCTCTTAGGTTCGGTGTTCGACAATATGTTACCTGAGGTGCATTGCCTACAATTAGCCCAACAGTTGTGTCTAATTTCAAGATTTTGACGTTTTGGAGCGAATGCAATAAACTAATCTAAGTTTGAACACCATCACCGGAGTGCGACATGTTTTTCTCCCGAAAGGAAGAGGCATGACAATTATTTGCGGTGTAGCTCAACCGCGAGGCTACGCACAGCAATAAGCAGCGCCACGTCTGTGAGGAGAGCTGAAAGTGTTAAGATATATATGATATATATAATTTTTATATATATATATATATATATATATATATATATATATATAATTGATTACCTACTTTTTTTTATCTTTGGAGTAGAGGACCAGTCTTTAGTGTTAAAACCGAGATGGCTAGTACATTTTTGCTCCCTTCCTTGAATAGACTAGCACGTTCCCAAAAAAGAGCTTGATAAATGTTTAAAAGGGATTAGTTTTCCATAGTTGCATTCATTAATACATGGTATAACTGTGTAAGGATAGGTTTCGTATGACACGGAGAAAAGCATTACAATAGTTGCTCGACAGACCTATAATAACTCTAACAATGGCTGCTGTATTGTTCTCCACAAGAAAATGCCTAATTCATTGCATCATTGTGATTTGGTAATTTGATGAGAACCCTACAGCATTAATGGGAGTGCAGTATAACATCTAAAAATCTAATTTTTATGCCATAGGCAACCATATGCCTAACAATCTGATGGATTCATATGGACTTTTTTAAAGCTGTTCCTTGAGTTTTCTTACAGTATCTCATTTTTAAAACCCTTCAATCGTAGCTAGTTGTCATTCGTCCACTGTTACATTTATTGAAGATTTGTTGGTGGTTAGCCTGGTCATGTTTTAAGCTGGTTTCATTGATCTCATTAGTGTAGCTTACACTGGAGTCTAGTAGCACATGATGTTGTAATTACATATAAACATAAGTTGTGATAAACATGAACCCTGTGAGACTCAACCTTAATTTCACTTAGAATGCCCTTTTAATGAGTTTCACTTAAACCAATCTCAAATTAGTGTGCAGTAAACCAATCCTCACCGATCCTGGGCTGCAGATGTGGGTGGTTGAATGTGTTACTACTTTTTATGTGGAACATGATCATAGCTGGTGACTGTGAAACACTGTATTTTTCTTAAAATGCCTGTGTAGATTCTAACTTCCCAAGATCTTTGGTAGCAGAGGAGAAATAGGGATCAGTCTGTAGTTGTTATTTTGGAGTGATCCAGTGATAACTTTTCATATTCATGGTGACCCACTTTTTATTAAGAGATCTGACCCAAATGCCAATTTTAAGAGTGGCATTAATAAAGTTTGTAATATAAGAAGCAGCTGTAGGAAGAATTGCATTATCCTCCACGCTGTTACATTTAGAGCACTGACTGGGCTCCTGGTTTCTGCACTGGATGCCTTGCTGAACTGAACATGCGCCTGATCGCTTGTATTATAGGGGAATTGCTCTGCCGATAGCTGGTTGTTGTATTTATTTGGTTTACTCAATAGGTTGCTAATCAGTTCAGTCTTAAGTGTTTCTAGTCCATAGTTCTGTGCCATATGTTCAGTACATGGTGCTCATCTTTAATTATTTGTATTCTTGAAACATAATTTCAAGATGACAGCTGAACGTGCCTGTGGAGCACCCTTCTTTGATTATCGGTTTTATTTTTTTAAAGAAGAAATGTACCTTGTGGTTGGCACTATACAAAGCCAATAGGTGTAACGGGTAAGACCTGTTGGTTTTGCTTTGCTTGTTATTTGATGGTTTTCAGATATCTGTGTTTAACGTTTCTTTTTCATACCTGGGGAAAGGTCAAGTTTGCGTCTGGTTCTACTTTTTTATTTTATGGTTTTTGCTAACTAAAACTTCAATTGAATCCAACTCCAGGTGCATCTTAATGTCTTTTCGTTCCAGTTTGTGGATTTGGGTGAGTTAGTTAGGAAGTTAATTTGGGGATAGAAATAATCAAACTCATGAATGGGCAAGCAATGTGTTCCTTCTCTAGTATGCTTGGAAAACTTGCATAGTTCATAAATTAAAACTGTGATTACTATGCTGATCTTTGTTAGTTAAATCTAAATAATTTAGGAATGTATCCTGCATCCCAAACTTTAATTTTTGGTCTTTGGCAATTCTCATTTAGTTTTATTATATAGTATTACTGAACATTTAAATTTGATGCAGATTTAGCTTCTACATTCTCAACTTATTTTTATCCAACAGTTACTGTGGCAGACTATATATCAAGAGCTGAATCTCAAAGTAGGGAGAGCAACCTGCCTAAAGAGTCACTAGCAAAAAGCAAGAGGGACATGGTAAGAATCATCACCTTAAAATGTTTACCTAGTGCATGCTTTTTTCTTGTGAGTAGTCTCAATTTGGTAGTCGCCTTGAATGATACATGACTTTTGCACAACACATGTCCCTTTGATTCCATGTTACTGACATGTTTATGGCCACATGCCATTGCTGCTGACTTCAGTCCACCTTTAATTCTTAGATTTCATTTGGTGGAGAACAATCAATATTCTGCATGGTATCTGCTCTCATTACTTAAAAATTAAGAAAGGTTTTTTTTTTTTATTAAGATTGCTGGCTGAAGCTGTCTCACTTAAACTGTTTCATGTAAAATGTGCTGTTTCCTTGAAAACGTAAGGAAATATTAAATTTTCTATGTGGGTGAACATACATGCGCATATGCTGCTATACGCGTGAAATCCCAGGAGGATGCTACTGATTATTCAATGCTTTCGCTACAGGTTAAAGACCTGAGCCACCTGGATGAACTAAAAAAGTTAGCACTGATTAAAATGTGGGGAGCTTGTTCAGCTTGTCACAGTACTCCTTCAATTGCGTGTTTTATATGTTTCTTTGGCTGATTGGGCATCCATTCACCAAAAACAAGAGTAGTAGTCCAGGCAATAATCTGTGTACAGACAGTACGGTTGAAAAAGAGCATAGGTATCATTGAAAGAGGATGAAGCCCATATACTTGAGGAGTAAAATGATAAATAGTTAAATGATATAGCAGAGTATCTATTACAGTCGTAAAATCATTCTTTATTCGGCTAGTTTACCATAAAATTTACCACAATATAGAAAAATTACAAAACAAATCATACAGTCATACTATTGATAAATTCAGTTAAGATGTCCTTATGCAAAAAGAAAAAGAGCAGGTTAACATAAAATCCATACATTTAAATAATATAATAAGACTGGGGACCCATACCTCCTCCTAGTAACCATGGCACAACAAAGTGCAAACTGCTGTACAAACACAGATGTTAATTGTTGCTGAAAGATTAAAGCCAGCTTGCATTTAGTTAGAATAACCGAATTCAGAATTGGAACCAAAACCTTTTCCTATGGCAAGAGTATAAGCCACCGAAAAGCATAAAGTGTTGTCACATGGGCAAGTCGTAGGAGTGGAAAACCATGTACCTTGTTGTAGGGATGCAAAAACAACAATTGATGGACAGAATGCAGAACAAGGTCATACATTCACCCCAGTACAGAGATCTGGGCCTAAATCCATCATTTTTTTTGCTCACCATGCCATTCCAGTTTGAACCCAGCCATATGCAAATCAGTCTTGACCTTGTGCCTCATGGGAACAGTCCAGCCCGAACTGCCAAGGCAGGTCCTCCCTCGACTGGAAACAAGCATCCTAGGACCTGTTTCAGGGTTTCACCCCTCTTCAGCCAGGATAGCTTGATTCCAGTGGCATGGAGAGCACGGGACCCATGTCTGGGCATACCCGTTCCACTCGGGGTGACAAAATGCTGGCGGGTACGATAAAAGCTGTATTCAGTGTTTATTTTTTAAATATTTTTATTAATATTGCAAACCAACAAAACACAATACAAAATAATCATCAGGTAAAGTGTCCAAAAAACAGTAAAAATAACAATTTGAGAGACCAGTAATATCAGAATCAATGTTGCAGATGAGGGGGTGTGAGATTGTGGTGGGGACTCCGTATGCCAATGGAGCCATCACACTATACTCCCGTTCAGCAGTCCAGTTACCAACCCATCCTCTAGCACACTGATACATATGTGTACACACGGGCCCATGCCTGCCACGATATCCAGAGATCCTCACAGACCGCTTTCCGGGGATGAGGCCACGGCCAGCAGGTCAGCAGTGGGTGACGGGACACCCCAAAGTGGCTCCTCTGCAGCAAGTCATCCCCCATGGTCCACTTGGGGACAGGCCAAGTAGTATGATATCCCAAGCAGGCAAAATCTGTACCTTACCCACTCACCTGGCCACCTCCCTACAAATCGCTTCTTTCAAATTCTGCCTGCTTCATCAGCTCCAAACCCCATCTGTATACATCTCTGCCCGAAGATCACTTCCAGCTCATAGTTCTCTGCGAGCAAGAATCAAAGCCTGATCCAGAAATCTGTCCCTAGGTTCCCAAGCTGCGGTGCACTGTGGAGGTGCAATAGACACAGCTGGGGCTAAGCATCAAGTACCGGTCGGTGGCTGTATTGACCACCTGAAGAACCAAAGCCAAGTATAATGGCAAGAGTGAGCAAGACCATACCTTATGGAAAAAGCCAGCATCCTTCGCAAAACATAAAGGGCACTCTGAAGCTACAGCTGGGAACATAGCATGTATGCTCCGGGGGGTGAGATAAGCCTGATGTATATAGGGATACGTTTGAAATAGGCATTCTCGGACACTCTAAGGGTGCGCTCTAGAACCCTCTTCCAGGTCCGCCTCCCAGCACAAACAGAGTTCTGTAAGGTGCGGCCGGAGCCCTGCAGGAGAGCTCTATAGAGGAGCGTGACCGCCTTCGTCCGATCCGTAATGAGAAAAGGAAGGCGGAGTCAGTCGTGCTCCGGTGGTTTCGCATCTCTTGAACCCCACCATTCACTTTTCTGCAAGCCAGTGCACTGCGGAGTAAAACGTACCCCACAGGGAGGTCATAAGTCTCCTGGGGTTTCATAAAGTGCCACAGTTTGCCTCCAGTAAAAAGATCACCCAGTACCATGACATCGGCTGTCCATTTCCCTCGCTGCGCCCAGTGTTGAGCAACCAGGAGCGATAGCTCGCATCTGTACAGCTCATCGGTATGTGTTCTGATCAACACATTTGAATTTTGCACACTAGAGGCAGGAGCAGGTTTCAGCAAGACACTATCCAATAACTCCCTGGACTTGAATCCACGTTCCTGAGTACCCAAACCATCTCAGCGACAGGACCGCCACCTAGCCACCCATTGTAATTGTTCTGCAAATAATAACGTTCCAAAACGGCTGCCGCTAAGTCGCCCTCTATCACCGGCGTGACTTCCAGAGTGCCACACGCTGCCGCAAAGTGTCCCAGTAAAATGACAACAAGGTACTTTTGAGTGCCTGTAAAAACTTTTGGGGCAGTTCAAACGGAAGGGCCGCCAACAAATAAAGGAGAAGGTGCAGGACAATCATCTTGGAGACAGCAACCCAGTCACTCTCCGAAATCGGTAATGTGGTCCGGAAGGCCACCGACCATCTCAAACAAGCAGAGCGTGGCCATAGTTGCTATCAAATAATAATTGCAGCAAATTATAAATTGCAACCCACGAGTATTGAATAGCATGTTGCTCCCACCGCAATGCTGAGACCGTGGGAATAGGCCTGCAATCCACTACATCACCCCGAAGGGGATAGACCCAGGACTTCCTCCACTTGACCTCCATGCCAGTATAACAGACAAAATCTGATAGCACTGACACCGCCTCTTTTAAGTCAACGTCTGCACACATCAAATACACCTATCTGCATATAGAGAGAGATGAGAACAATCAGAAATGCGGTGCAGACCACAATAGTGTTGTCCCAATCGGACTGTTTGAGCAAAAGGTTCCATGGTCACGGCGAATAGCAGCAGGTAGAAGGGGAAACCCTGGCGGGTGCCCGCTACTCCACAAACGCCTCGGAGACCAAAGAGCAAGCGGGCAAGTGTAGGAGAGCTTTGTCCATATGACCAAAAGTAAGCTGAGGCCCATACCAAAGATGGTAGCATATAAAAACTCCCAACATAACGAGTCAAATGCCTTTTTAATATCCACTCACAGGACCAGCTTCCTTTCCAGTAAGCTCTCTTATTGGTCCAAGGCGTTGGCCTAACAGCTAGGGCACTCGACCTCGGACCTGGGGATCTGGGTTCGAGTCTCGGTAACGGCGCCAAAGCCTCCTGTGATTCTGGGCAAATCACTTCATCTCCCCGTGCCTAAAATGAATGCGTGTCCTCATGTAACGTAACTGGTGCTATGTAAAGCGCTCTGATACCTGATTCAGTTCGGGTCTAGTTCGCGCTATATAAAACTCTGCAAAAAAAAAGGCCAGGAGCAGGGGAGGCCAGTCTGGTCAGGGAGAACCAGAGAGCACATATGAGGGAGCATGCGGGTTGTTAAAACCTTCCTCAAGCTTGTGAAGTCTGTGTTAATCGTTGAAAACAAGTGGTAGGCGTCAAGGAAGAGCGGGTCCTTATCTTTCTTTGGGAGCGAAAAAATAGCGGCTTCACGTCGGGAGAAAGGAAGTAGACCCCGCCGTCGGAAGTCGTTAAAGGAGGTCATAAGTGTAAGGACAAGTTCTGAAGCATAAGCAGAATGGAATTCTATAGGTAGACCCTCTAGCCCCGGCATCATACCCCTCGTCATGTGCTGGATCACATCCCATACCTCCTGCTTAGTAATGTCCACCCCCAATTTATCTGCCACCTCAGAACCAAGGGAAAACAGTCAGGAGTTGGCAATGTAACTCAGCATATTCATGTCTTTACACCCAGTATCTGCAAAGCTCCAAATCTGTATAGTGGCAAAGGAACACCACACTAATCCCGTCCTGCCCCGGTGTCGCTCATTCTGCTGTCAGAAAACAAAAGAAAATTACAAAAAAACACCAAGGAAAGAGACATAGGACCCTCCTGTCTAAATAGCACAGCACACAGGGCCACCAAGGAGCCAAATAAGGGCCAAAGGGTTAACTAGTTCCTTAACAGAAGGTTGCAATTAGGAAGGGAACCGCCAGATAAAGGAGGCGAGAGCAGCACACATAAGGTCAAAATTCTAGTGGATCCCGCAAGCACCCCTTCTACCTCCCCGCTTGACTCCCCAGCTCAACCTGCCAGCCACACCCGCCCCCTTTCCTACCGAGATCAGGACTACACACAGGATAAAAGATCCATGCAATCATCCCGCTAACCAAAACAGCAGCTGAAAGAAAAAGAAGCAAACAAGATGATAATAAAGTGCCCAAAAAAACAGCATTAAACAATATCATCCACCGTCCAGGGGTGACCCCCAATAAAGTGCTCTCAAGCCCTGGTGCAACTAAGTCCTCTGAGTCGGAAGTAGATCTGTGATAGTCTGGAGATGGATGTTGAGAGGAACTCTCGCTGCTCCCCAGTGACGCTGCAGCCTCAACCCCCTCATTTGTTTCGTTCCAATGCCTTCAGTGACGACATGGGCCGGGATGCCTGCCTGTGCCGAGATTGTTGGCATTGCAGGAGCGGAGGCTGCCGCAAATCTGGTATCTCAGTGCACACAATGTTTTTAGGTCTCGCCTAGCGGCTGCACTGCTCGCGTAGCGACATCTATTGTCGTGGCTTTTGCTTGTGAAGGGGGACAGGAGATGTGCATGCGTACGGTGCTGCTTCCCACATCGGTGTCCAGACACGGACGCTGGCCGGAGATGCGCTCGCTGTTTGAGACAGGAGAAGTGCACGCAGTGTCGCTGCTTCCCACATCGGTGTCCAGACACACCCGCTGGCTGGAGGCGCACTCGCTGTTTTATTATTAGCCAAGTTAGCAGCAACTAATAAACACCCCCTGCAGCTCAACCATGGCTTCCCGGTTGTAAGAGGTGGCGAAGCGGGCTGGCATCCCTTTGCGAACTAGTTTGTCACACATACAAAGGAGGTGCGGTCGCTGTTTTATTATTAGCGTAGTTGGCAGCACCTAATAAACACCCCCTGCAGCTCAGCCATG
Organism: Lissotriton helveticus; assembly: GCF_964261635.1. Lineage (NCBI taxonomy): Eukaryota > Metazoa > Chordata > Amphibia > Caudata > Salamandridae > Lissotriton > Lissotriton helveticus. The sequence goes on from NC_136072.1 coordinate 115,727,934, forward strand.
GCTTCCCCGGTTGTAAGAGGCGACTATGCAGCCTGGCATCCCTTTGCAAACAAGTTTGTCACACAGTCAAAGGAGGTCGTGTCACCAAGATCGAGGGTCTAAGGCTCAAGATCCTGGAGACCTTCAATGTAAGTGCAAACCGGCAGAGGTTCTTCTACGGGAGGAAGCAGGTAAACAATACCCGCCGAACAAAAAAAGAAATTCATGCAGGATCTTGGAAGCTTGCCCTGGATCGAACAAAAAAATAAGGTTACAAATACAAAAACTGATCAGATTGGTTTTATTCACAACCAAACACGTTAGCGCTACTTTTGTTTTCTCTTCTGTCATTAAACAAGTCAGTGTTCACTTCTCCTACGCTGCCCCTCCCCCTCTCGATTTCTTCCTCTTCGTCTCGCTCCTTCTCACTTTTGTTTTTCACATTACATACTAAGTAATGAACGCCCCTCCCACCTCCCAAACCGTATCGAGCGGCGAACGCCATGGCCATTTATTTATTTAATACATTTTCGCAGCGATTTACTTGCCAATGGCTGGACTCTTGCAGGGCTCTTAGAGCAAAACCAGACCCTTGCTGTGGCTCTGGCTCGACGGTCATTGTCGTTCCCTTCTGCCCCAACCCCCTTCTCCTCCTCACCCTCTACTTGTGGCTGCGGGACACAAATCAAGGAACGGAGGATTCTAGCTTTTGCAGTCTCATAGCACCACCCCTGAGGTAAAATGCACAAAAGTCCTCCAGCTCCAGGCCAGTCTTCTAAAAGCTAAGGGCGTCCTTGTGCTTTTTTTGTTTCCACACCCTGCCTTTGTCTTTCCAGTTCGTGACTTAAAAACTTTCTTGCCTCCCTACAACTCTCCACTCACACCCAAAACCTCAAATACTTTGTGGGAATTGGCAAAACTGAATATATATAGGCTTGGGTCTGAGACAACAGAACAAGAGTACAGATTACATAGGACAACAGGCTCAGGTTTTAGATAGCAGAGCAATCCCTCCAGATCCCTACAGTCAGGCATCGTACAGCGGAGCTACCTGCAATGTGACAAACACCTTACAGGCACTGGCCTCCCACAGCAGAGACATTCCTTAAATTTCGCCGCTCTTACAGGCATTAACCTATAAACAACATGGCAATGACCCGGGAAGCCTAGAATGTACAGTAAGGCATCTCACAGCAGAGCTACCTCCAAAGTAACAGAAACCTTACAACCACAGGCCTCAGAAAGCAGGGCATTCCTCGAATTTCACAACTCTCACAGTTAGCCTGTATAGAGCAAAGCAAAGTCTTGGGGAGACTAGATTCTACAGAGATAGGCACCGCACAGCAGAGCTACTCCCAAAGTGACAAAAACTTTATAGGCACAGGACTCTCACAGCAGAGACATTCCTCGGATTTTACACCTCTTACAGGTGCTAACCTTTAACAAGAGAGCAACGCCTCAGGAACCTAGAATGCACAGAGACAAGCCCCCGCACAGAAGAGACATCTCTCAGATTTATGCACTTCACCCCTCCTCCCAGTATTGCGACACCCACAGCAGGGCTCTGTAAGAAGTCCTGCAATTACTGTCAGATCAAGAGAAACATATCTCTCAAATCAGCACTGTCACCAGAGGCCTGTGAAAAACTAGAACATCACCAGCTTTCAGTGTGGATTTCTATTTGTGAAAACCGAGGACGCTGTGAAGAGACAGGAACGTGAAAGTGGTGTGTGCTAGAGATTAGGGGTTATTCTGCAAGCATGTGCCATCAAAGTGGTTTCAGTGGTCATTGCTGCATTGTCTATGGAAAAAGTCCAGGTTATGCTATTAAAGGCTAAGTGAGAAAATGGTATAGATTGCTCTGTGTAAATAAACATTTGCAATGCAAAAGGTCTCGCATTTGCGAAATTTTAAGCTATTGGCTTTTCAAATAACAATGCCTTTTATTTATCTGTTTTCAAAACCAACACATAAATAAAAGATTTGTTATTTACAATGCCAGTAGCTCAAAGTCTCACAAGTGCGAGACCTATTGCATTGCAAATGCTTGTTGAGATCAAGCCATTCTCAGGCCACAGACGGGTCAGTGAAGAAATGTAAATGTACTTTATCCTCAGCCTGAACTTGTAGCTGAGCAGGGAAAAGCAGAGAGTAAAGCAGGCCCAAGTCACATATTTATTTCTTCACCTCTGGGAATGAGAACCTCTGTGTCTGAATTTGGAGAGCGAAATCAGGGTGTTTGGACTCCTTAGCATTGTCCACTGCAAAAGGGCCATGTGCAAGTGCCTGCTGCAGGAGGTGATCCCTATCTCAAAAAAATGCAAGAGGCATGTCACCACCAGATCCGGCGGGGCCCAAGGTCGAGGCAACTGCCCCAGTACTCTGAGCCTGTTCCAAAGCATAGAATTTGAAAAGGCCTTCTGGGACCTACACCTGCAGCCAATCTTCCAAGTAGGCCAACAGGGAATCAGTCACCTGCGACATTGCCAGGTAGGCCCACAACACAGATATTATTCTGGCGGGTACGAACCACCTGGGCTTGTAGCCGGATGGCCCGGTGCTGTGTTTGCGCCTCTAGAGCTGTGATGTAATGGTCCATAGATTAGACGGTGAGAGTCAGGGATTGCACAGTGCCCTCCAGAGCATCGATCTCTCTGAAAGTTTCCGTCAGTCTCCTGAATAAGGCCCAACTCCACTGAAAGCAAATTAATTTTTCCTCCCAAAGGTGTTTATGGCAGCCAGGGTTGCCTCAAACCTGCCATCAATAGCATGCTTCTTGATCCCTTCATGGGGGGCCCTTGCAGTCCCATCATCTTTGGCTCATTGCGTGCGCTTTATGATTACCCGAACAAGAAAAGAAGAGAGCGCCGAAGATGGATGTAGTGGCGCACAACTAACTTACTGCAAACCCTTTCAAGCAATCCAAGAGTAAGCCAAGAACATAGCTCACCACATGTCGTAAGGTGGGGGGGTCGGAATAACACAGAAGAGCGTAACACAGTAATGCACGGGATCCAAAACAACATGGATATGGCCTGACCTCCAGGGACAGCCACTCAGAGCAGTATAATCAACCACCCAGGTTCATAGCACGACACACCAAAGGGAATCCGCCTCCCAAGGACCACTCCCGAGGGCCCTTGCTCACTAAACGTCCTACATCGGTCCCTGAGGAACCCCTCAATAGCAGGAGGGGAGGCGTTCCCCTGCAATATTAAGAGGAGGCAGCAAGGTTGTCACCAGGATCCGTCGCAGGGAAGTATCCACGCACACCCGCGGTCAGCATCCGCAAGTCACAAGGGTACCTGTCACGAAGTGACAGGACAGCGAGGCAGTCGAGGAGAGAGAAGAGGAAAACGATGACCTTCCCCCTTATGTTTCTCCTCTGTTTTGTGCCCCTTCCACCTACTACCTACATCGACACCAGCTACCTCTTGGAAGAAGACTGCCCCTTTAAGGAAGACGACTTCCTGGGACCTGAGTGTGCTTGCGTCATCTTATCACAAGCACGAATTACAGCAAATTACGAGAGCGTGGACCTTTCAAAACCCCAAGTCTCTGGAGAGAACGTTGTCGCCGCCCCGGATGACAGGGAAGATTCAAGACCGACAGAGGTGGTTTTCCGACGAGAGGAGCCTGGCAGAGGAGCACAAACCGAGGGACTCAGACCAGGTACAGACAGCAGTCTACGTCGCAGAGCCGATCATGTCGCCCGTCAGGAAGTGCACCCGCCCAGCAAGATTTAAACACACGCCGTAACCACCTGCGAGCCACATCCAGTTCCAGAGGATACCGGAATAGGTGTACATGCGGGCGAGCACCGAGACAAAGTAAGATTTTTCCATGTAGAATCATAGTGCGGCACATACTTTTACCTTTCTGAATCTTCCACCCGTGAACTCGGACTCTTGGCAGACTCTTCATCTATGTTTTTTATCCTCATTCAGAGTAACTAATAGGAGCTCACCCCTCCCTGGAACCGAACGGCCCTGAAAAAAGCGGGATTTACGTGAATAACACGGAAAGATCCATTTTTTCTGTTTCACGAATGAAAGCTGGCATTACATAGCACGTGCAGAGCGCTTGCTAGTCACGAACACAAGCGGCTTTGCAACCGATATACTTAAACTTTTAGTGATAGTTGACACTTCACTCTGCGCGTACTCGCAATAAGAGAAACTGGCATGCTCACCACTTATGGCCACACGCATGCTCGTCAACCCGCGGCCAACATCGCGCATTTCACGGCAGCAGTTGACATAGGGTGCAGTGCACCTATGACCTATTAAAATTGCAAGCATGTTCACTAAAGTTGCAATCATGCCTGGAAAACGCTGTATATTTTGCATTTGTACGAGTGGCCATGCACATATGAGTGACACTGAGTGCTTCTAGTAACACTTGGGCGATAACGGAATGGAATTTATAACTACAAACGAAAGCCATAATTTTTATATGTTATAAGTTGTACCGTCTTGTCCATTTTCTCTTCACAGGTATTTTAATATTGATGGACCCAGAAACACCGTTAGTCCATCTAACATGATATGTACACCTTAGCATGTGTGCAAAAATGCATTAACACGTGGTTATGATTTTTACTACTCACTTTTCACCACAATTAGTATAGAGAGATCCTGAAGAAAGCTCCTTGATTTTTACCGTGAGCTGAAACATGTTGACCAAGGGATAATCCAGACACAAATAGTAGTTCTGACACATTATCAACCTCATTCATTTTTTTAATATACCCTGGGCCACAGGGAATAAAGTATTGGTAAGTGAGTTTCCCAGAGGTATTTTTAATCTCACTTCACTTCAAGCACCATCACATACAAACCAAAAAACCCGCTCCACTGTAATCAGGTGTTTTAGCACAGCTGGGTAGCATTCGGCTACCCAGCTGGGAACCCTATGATGAAGCATGACACCAACCAGGTTGGTGTGTGAGGGTTCTTTTTAAACGCCCACGTGGTGCCAGACTCTACCGGGCTGACCTAGCCACTCTCTAGTGGACCGTCTCAGTGGATTATTTCATTACTATTTTGGGACAAGGACGGGCTACATACTGTCCTAAATCTTCCCCCTTGTTTATAGAAGATGAATCTGTTCTGCCACTGAAAGGTTTAAAGCTAGGCCAGATTCCTAGGCCTTTAACACCAAGAGAATTAAGTTTCCATCAGCAGTCTGTGTAACCTTAGTTGCAACAGCCACACAATCCTTTGGTCCTATAATATAGGGGCAGAGCCAGAGGTGAAGTTTGAGGTTCCCAGAGCCACGTCTCCTCCTCCTCCTGTGCGCCTCAAGAAAGGCGAGCGAACTAGGAGCCTGCGGGAGTCTAAGTGTCCTGTCAGCCAAATTGGAAAGCAATTCTTTCGTACCAGTGGGACCTGCAGATAGTGGAAAGATAGTATGCCCTACACTTCCTACAGGTCCCTTCCCCTTTCCTACTCTGCTGTCCGAAGATTATTTCTCCATCTTGCAGCAGGAGATTGCAGCGCTGTTTTTGAAAGGTGCAGTTGAGTTGGTGCCAGAGCAGCAAATTGGACATGAATGCTGCCCTTGATACTTTCTTGTTCCCAAAAAGGACAGCGCGCTGTGGTCAATCCTAGACCTCAAGATCCTGCAATATTACCTCAGCCAGGAAAAGTTCCATATGCTGAGTCTAGCTCAGGTCCCGATGGAGTTGGAAACAGAGGCTCGTTTTCAGGATGCTTATTTCACATTTCAATACTGCGATCGTATTTGAAGTGCCCATGTGTTTGGTGGAATCAACCTTCTCTCAATTTGCCGTACTTCTGTTCGACTTAACATCTGTACCTTGAGTCTTCATCAAGGTGATGACGGTGGTTTGCAGCACATCTTGAGTGTACTACGGACATCAGATCGGACAACCATCTCTTGGCTATTGTGGCAGTAGTAAGGACAAGGCTGTTCTGAAGCACACGTTATCCTGCTGGATCATCCTCTGCATCAAAATGAGCGATACGCTTGCCCAAAAGCAACTACCTGAGGGAATCTGGAGGGGCCCATTCCACTACAGCCAAGTTGTCGTCTTATGAGGTGTCCCCATTGCAGACATCTGGAAGGCAGCGACATGCGTTTTTTCTGCAAACCTTTGCCAAGCATTACTGTTTGGACTCAGAGCTGCAAATCTGTGCTGCAAGATTTCCTCATCTAGCCACCCATCAGCCCTTCTCCTATTTTAAATCTACTCAACAGGTAAGAAATTTGCTGGTAGAAGTTTTCTTCGATTAATGGTTTCTGGTTGATGAGCTCCCTCTTAGATATATATGTAAGTGTTAATAAGGTTCCAATTAGAGTCTGGCACTATCCTACATATGATTGATATCGCTCCAAATTTTTGCCTCAAATGCATGAAAAAAGGATGGAAGCAGAGCTTGTTGCAGCAAGGTGGGCATTGTATGGCTTCAGTGACATTCAGCATAAAGGGATTGGTGACCGGCATCGTAAAGCTTTAACATTTCTGGATCTAGTCTATTCAACAGGTGAGGAATCTGCAGGTAGATGGAGTATCCACCAGAAATATTGTTACCAAAGTTAACTTACTTTTTCTACTTTCCAGTACTATACCTAGTGTTGGTATCCTTGTTAGCCTTGAAGCTTGCCAAATCTGTGCAGTTCATGAACGGAATATGTAAACAAACCAGGGAGTTATAATAGAGAAAATCATGCCTTGGACCATACATTTCTCTCCCTTGACCAATTTCCACAAATCCTTTAAGAATCATACCCACGTGAATTAAGTTTTTTTTGTGTAAACTCGAGTGCAGGTTTGTGAAACTGCTATAAAACTGTTAGATAACATAATTTGTTTTTTCTGTGGAATTATTGAATTTTAACTACAAGGGCGCAATATTGTTGATGTGCAAATAAGCTGTTCATTTGTGTAATTTGTAGCAATCTATCATTTGTCTTTTACATGTATTATATTAAAATTACTATTAAAGGATCACATATTTGCAATTTCTTTTCTTTTGCAGAGCACGCTTTAGGGCCCATAACAACCTTGGTATGCCACTACTCCTGTATTACTTAATTTAAAAATAAAGTATTGCTCTATATACTAGTTAAATTTTTTGCTCTAAGATGCAAGTAGGTTCCATTTAAACCATGAAATCGATGTCTACTGTCATTTTGTTTTGCAAGGCTTAATGAAAGGGAGCTTAGCCATCAACATGGGGTAATTTGACTGGACACAAACTCCAGGACTAAAGTTAATTTTGTCCATCGTCCTTTCCCTGTTAAGAGTTTTGCTTTGACAGTCCCTTGATTTAGTTTAACCAGAGACTTGTTTCTTGCAAATATTTCGAGTTTTCTTCATGGCTTCTGACATTCACTGTCATCTTCAAAGTTTTACGTTTGATGAACACCTCTAACATTTTCTTGGTCTTATGTCTAAAGAAGCATACATAGTACTGAGTTCTTTCAATTCTATAGTTTGACATTTAAAGTTGTATAGGCAAGGATAATCATATTGTGCACCTTTGTGCGATGAACCCTATACTGTGGTCCTATTTACCGTACAGCTTCTAGAATCTAACTCATACCGGGAAAGTAGTATTAGTGATAACCAAAATATGGGTGTGCCTAATTGAGAATGCTGCAAATTCTCTTCTGTACATGGCTCAGGAAAGTAGACATCATTAATAGTTTTATTGTTTAACATTTCAGGCTAACTGACCAATAGTTAAAATCAGTGTACTTGTAAATCAAGCTTTTGACTTTGTAATCACGTGTTGGTGAACGAAAGGTAAGGAACGATCTGCAAAGGCGGTTATTGTTCGTTTGTGAGCAGTGATTTCTTTGCTTTTTATACATAGGAATTTAATGCTGCCCTCCATTTCAAAGTGTAAGCCAGGAAGAGTACTTTCCATGATAACACATGTATATTATTGCTCCTAGATATTTGGATGTTAAAATGTGTTCTCTTTTAATATTTAAGGCGAATGTGATAGAAGAACATGTTCCATCTGACAAGCCATTAAATGGACCATTGGTTGCGTCTGTTGATACTTCAAAACCACAGTCGATTCCACAAGAAAGAAGTCTGTCAACTTCTCTTCAAGAAGATGAAGGCAATCAAGAAGCCATAGTTAATGGTGTTTCATAAACTGAAGTTCTAGTTTACAGTTCTTTTGCATTACATTTTACAATAGTGCTTGTACGAGCTTGCCAAAGATAGAATAAGGATCGCCAGATTTACACCGCACTTTCAGTTCCTACATTTTGGAATACAGAAAGAGAAGGGATCCTGAAAAATCCTATGTTAAACATAAGTTGACACCTACTGTGTTCTAAATACATCATCAGATGTGCCTTCAGAAAGTATATGTAACTTGAAAAATGCTGGCTATATAGGAATTGTTATTTTGTTTTCAGGATATGGCAAATGGGTGGGAGGGGTTGGGGTGTCCCTACATCATAATCTTTATGAAAGCATTAGCTGCTTTTCTTACATTTGTAATAATATGCAACCACTTCGCCATGGAGGAAAACAAGAAAGAATTGCAGTCTAAAATATTTTGCACTGAATTGTAATTTCTCCATTAGTTAAGTCTGGAAACTGGTCTGTTTTAATAAATGTTTTTTAAATGCTGTATGTAGAGGAAAGCAACTGCAGACCACTGGAACAAATTTGTCAATTTTTCATCTGCAGGGATATTGGAAGATGTTGGCATCGACTGTTCTATAACAAGGATTTGTTTGGTTTATTTATTAAACTGTACAGTATTTAAAATCAAACAGAGCTTTAGTTTAAACACTAAACTGAACATAGTCATGTCACGAAAGACATTATCCAAACTACTGAATGATAAATTTCCAGAAGGTTTATTCTGTATAAACTAAATATGTTAGTCCTTAGAAGAGTACATTTTTGTTTTGGTTGTTTGATGTGCAATATGTTTTTGTATGTAGGTAGTAAATAATAAACTTTGATCTTCCATTTTCTGATTAAATCCTTTTTTTCCTTTTATGTCCTTGTTGAATCTTTTTTAGTGTTTGTCTGCTGGCGTATTCAGTTCTTAGTAAAACGTAATGGTTTAATTACTGGGTCCATAAAAGATCAAAAGGGTTGTGTTCCAGGATCTTAGTACCTTTGGCATTCATGCTAAAAACAAATGTTTATGTTCAAATTATTTGTATTACCTGACTACTAGGTGCAATGATCTTTACAGAAAATGTCATAGCATATTTTTGATGTAGTGCAGCAGCAAAACCAGTTATAATTTGCTACTTGTCAGTGAAAAGCTGTTGTGATTAAGAAGGGCTAAAAATGGTTAAAACTTTTACTGTTCGGCCATGTTTTAGTGGCATTACTTGTATTTTATATATTACGTTTATTTAAGATCATAAAGTTGAAAGAAATATAACAATATTTAAATAAAGGCCAACTAGTATCTAATTTAGAACTAAATAGATCTTTTCTTTGGCTTGAATATACATTGGAATGTCTTCTCTGTCACATTTTGCTGCAGCTGTTCCACCTGTCATCGTTTATTGTTTGATTAGAAAGCAGTTCAAGTTTCAAGTAAGTTGGTAATAAGAACAAACCTTGGGCAAACACTATGAATAAATTATATACGGAAAAAAAAATTCCGTTCAGTAATAATCCTGATTAGACATTAACAAGATGAAGAAAATATGTTCCTCCTGAATAATATGGTAATCCAAATCTTTGGCTTCAGCAGAGATCTTTTATTCTTAGATCTTTTTCAAATGTTCATGTAGCCAACATGCGTTATGTCGGTTTAGCAACTTCATCAGGGCCCCAACAGTTAATAAAAATATTCGGGGATACAGACTCCAAAAGTATGCCAAATACAATAGGCAAATACATTACCATCACCAACTAGGGTAGGGTTGTGATTATCACATGCATGTTTTTGACGTGTACATTTAAAGTGCATGTGTGCATAGGTGCAACATGTTCGTAATCTCAAGTGACATTTTTCAGGAATAAGTCATAGTTCATGTTTGTCTGATTCATAAGTGACATTCATACTTATTTTAGTTTAGAGAGTATATAACATCAATTTTAAGCGTTTATTCTTTCTTTCATTTAGTTAGTGCTAGTATAAGCACACTAATACAAGGGGATAAGTGGGTAAGTAACAAAGGAAATACAGAAAAGATTAGTAGAAGGGTACCATAACAGTGCACCAAGCGAGGTCACGGATATTTGTGGATTGTGTAGAACCTTATAACCCCATGTAGAAGTAGTCATGTGATAGCTACTCACATACCTGTTTCGAATAAGATAAGATCAGAAGGTAGGCACTGCCATACTCGAAGGTCAGTGTTCCACACAACATATATTGTTGCCGTGCTGATTAGATATGCTAATGATTGGTAATCAATTGCTAGAAGTCTTTGGAGAACCAATATGAGTAACGCCATAAAATGCATATGTGTTTCGGCAGCCAGAATTAAACCTAACTGTCAGTTGCGCTAAGGTGTATAGATGACAAACGATAATTATCTTTGACCAATCCAATATTTGAAACCCCAGTATATATAGGGTAGTCCGTAGCCGCAGTCATAATTAATCTATATCTCCTTTATGCAAGGTATGTCCTATCTGTCTGTTGTACGCTAGGTTTTAATGTTGGCAAGCGGTGTTAGATTAAACTCATCCGATAGATTATATTATTCATGCTCACAGTGTATATGGTAGTCCAAGACTATGCAATAGATCTTTGGTAAGAATTTAAGTAGAGATCTTAAAACCAAGAATAAAAAGTCAGTGGTTACAAGTTTAAACTGTAACCGTTCGAGGCATGTGGGCTGCTGAATTCATATCTATAGCATAGATCGCCGCCTAGTGTTGGGTCCGGATGATTGCATATTGTTGTCCTGGAAGAGTCTTCGAAGTATCACGAGATAGGTGGCTCCTCCCCTGGACTACAGTGCGCATGGGCATCGACTCCATCCCCAGATTGTTTTTTTCCGCCATTGGGTTCGGATGCATATTTGATCACTCAAGTTCGGAATCAATAGAAACTTTTCTTTTTGGCCAAACGGCCTTTCCTATATCGTCGGTATTGTCTTCCGATCGGTGCCCAGTTCTGTTCCAGCTCAGTTCCCGAGTCGAACATCCAGAGGAGTCGCGTGACTCTTCAGTGCTCGAGGCCCGGTCGACGCTACAGGCCTTATTCGACGAACCATCATGGAACGGAGCCCGTTCAAGAGGTGCCCCGTGTGCAACTCCAAGTATCCCCACATCGACGTCCACCCGGTGTGCAACAAGTGCCTGTCGCCGGATCACGATGAAGCCAACTGTATGGCTTGTTCTCGTTTCCGCTCCAAGAACACGATTCGACTTCGGCGCGTAGCGCGCCAGGAGGCCCAGCAGACGGCACCTGACCCGGTGAACATTTTCGATACCGAGGGAGAAGAGGCAGACGAGCAGGGTGATCAAGAGCCGATTTCCAATCCAGCGGCTGAGATCGACTCCAACTACGACGCAGATGTAGAAATGCTCGATGCAGAAGAAATCGTCGACGAGGTAGGAGACGACGATGAGGCCTATGGGGCCACGGAAGATAGCTCAAGCGAGGAGCTATGCCCTGTTCAAACAATATCTACGGCTCAGGTCGAGGGATCGCCACATGGCCTTACTCAAGATCTTGCACCAAGTTCCACAGTCTTGCCTCCGGGCCCGGCTACGGACACTTCTAGAGAGCCACCATTGGGGAAATCTAAACCAAAAGAGAAAGCTTTGGTGTCTACAAAACCGAAAGTGCTAGAGGCGCCGTCGAAAGCGAAAGCGCGTGTCGCCTTGGTCGGCTCCACGTCTTCAGACCGGTCGGTGCAGACAAAGCCAAAAAAGGTTGTCGAACCGGTGAAGTCGCTCAAGGGTGTCGAGCCGAAGACTAGGAATCCGAAAGCACTTGTCAAGGTCGTCGACCCGAAGACTTCGGCGCCGAGGGCCGTCGACACAGACAAAGGACTCGGAGCTACAAAAGTTATCGATCCTGCGCGTCGGCCGGACAAGGCCAAAAGTACTACAACCCTCGAGTCCGCACCTGGTGGTGGCTCGAAGGCACCTGTCGAGTTGACGCAGCCGTCCGCCTCCTTCACGAAGCAGGTGTCGGAATCGTTGAAACGTATTAAGGACAAAGCTTCCGCTGTCGATCCGAAGGATACTTCCACGCCGAAGCCTGCCTCCAAACAGCAAAAGTCAACAGCGCCTATTCAGTTTACGCTGCCGCCGAAAGTGGCACCGAAGGCGTTCGCGCCGAAGAAGGTTGTCGAGGCGTCCGTGAAAGTGTCCACGGGGCCGAAGCTCACCCCTGCGGTTGTGGGCACAAAGCATCGTCAACCCCTGCTGGAGGAGCAGTCGGAACAATTTATCGACGCCGACACCGGTAAACTTTCGATTTACAAGCGAAAGATCACACCAGCACAGCCTATGGAGTCCTACACGATTCCTTTAAAGAAAAAGGATTCCACGGATTCACCTGTTCTTGTTGAACTAATAGCTCCACGTGGACAGGCCACTGATCCAATCTCGCCCACTTACTCAGATGTGGAGGCTGGGGAAGGTGACTATGATGAGTACAACTACCCTGCCGACACTGATCCTGAAGATCATCATGACACATGGGCAGATGCTGCGGACCCAGGGGATCCACAAGCTGCACCAGACACTCAAGTGTATAATGCCAAACCATCACCTACTGAAGACTCAGCGGCATTTAATGCGCTTATTGAGAGGGCAGCCAAAAATCATGACGTCCAGCTCCATGCTGACCCTATTGAGGTGGATTTTTTGTTTGACACCTTTTCCACCTCTGAGAAGACCGTAAAGACTCTGCCTATGCTGAAGGGTGTCTTAAAACATGCTGCAGACATTTTTAAAGAACCCACAAGAGCCAGGGTTATAAACCCCAGAATTGAAAAAAAATACAAGCCGGCGCCCGGGGACCCTACCTACATCAAGGGCCAGTTGCCGTTGGACTCTTTAGTAGTTTCCAATGCCCGAAAGAGGGCAAACTCACAAACTACTGGTGATGCTCCTCCCCCTGACAAGGAATCTAAAGTGCTAGAAGCATCAGGGAAAAGGGTGGCCGCTCAAGCAGCCAATATCTGGCGCATTTCAAACACTCAGGCACTCTTGGCCAGATATGACAGGGCACATTACGATACACTTGAGACCCTGTTACAACACTTGCCAGATGAATATAAAGAGGCAGCAGAGATGCTCATACAAGAAGGGAAACTCATCTCAAATGCTTCTATTAAGTGTGCACTGGACGCAGCTGACACCGCTGCCAGGGCCATTAACACCAGTGTGATGTTGCGGCGTCAAGCCTGGCTCACGATCTCCGGGTTTAAGCCGGAGATACAAACCACCATCCTAAATTAGCCTGTAGGCCCCGATCACTTTTTTAGACCTGAGGTGGACACCACCCTAGAAAAAATCAAAAAAGACACCGAGACTGCAAAGTCTATGGGGGCTCTCCAGTACCAGCAGTTCAGGGGTGGTTCTTTTTGTCGCTCAGGCAATAGAGGTGTTTCCAGAGGCCAGCTGTCCCAGCAAACACAGTACACTAAAAGTGGCGCACAAACGTCATACAACAAACAAAGTAGAGGTGGCTATCGCGGAAACAGCGCCAAAGGCAGAGGTCGTGGAAACAACAGCTCCCGATCCTCCGCCGCCAACAAACAGTGACTCCTTGTCACTGCCCCCAGACCATACAACACCGGTCGGGGGGAGACTCCAACAGTTCCTGCCAGTCTGGAAATCCATCACCACAGACAGGTGGGTCAGAAAGCTTATCCAGTACGGTTATTGTCTGGAGTTAACATCCAATCCACCCAACATACCCCCAAAACACCGTCCTATGTCCACAGAGCATTTGCACTTATTGCAGCAAGAGGTACTCGTCATGCTGCAAAAAGGGGCAATCGAGCTCGTACCAGTGGAACAAAGAGGCACAGGAGTGTACTCCCTGTACTTCTTGATCCCAAAGAAAGACGGGGTTGGGGAGCTCATGTACTCCACTACACAGTGCAGGGACTATGGACAACGCAGCAAAAGAAGATGCACATCAACCACCTAGAGCTGATGGCAATCTTCATGGCAATGAGGGCATTCAAGGTACATCTGTGCAACAAGGTCGTGTTGATCCGGACGGACAACATGACGGCCATGTACTACATTCAAAAGCAGGGAGGTACACACTCTCCACAGTTGTCTCATCTGGCTCAGAGCATGTGGAAGTGGGCCACTCAGAGCAACATCTTCCTCATGGCGGGACACCTCCCAGGCAAGGACAATCAGATGGCGGATCTGCTCAGCAGGTACAGCCACCAAATGCACGAGTGGGAGCTACATCCATCAGTACTCCGCCCGTACTTCCGGCAGTGGGGTCATCCAGAGATAGACCTGTTCGCCACAAGGGAAAATGCCAAAGCTTTGCCGCCAGGTTCCCGCACCCACAGTCGCAGGGCAATGCGATATGGATGAACTGGTCAGGCAAATTTGCATACGCTTTTCCCCCAGCACCTCTAATACCGCTGGTGGCACGAAAGCTAAAGCAACACTCGATGACGCTCATCCTGGTTGCTCCAACGTGGGCACGCCAACCATGGTACACCACGTTTCTAGAACTTTCCGTGGTACCGCATCAAAGGCTGCACCTCACACCCAGACTTTTGACGCAGAGCCATGGCGACGTTCAGCACCCAGATCCACAACAGCTCAACCTAGCGATCTGGCTCCTGAGGTCTTAGAGTTTGGCTACCTCAACTTGCCTCCAGACTGCATGGATATCATACGGGAGGCAAGAAAGCCCACCACCAGAGCATGCTATGCGGCAAAATGGAAGCGGTTTGTCATTTATTGCGTAGACCACAACATAGACCCGCTTGACGCGTCCACGCACAACATCATTTGTTATCTGTTACATCTTTACAAATGCAATCTAGCATATGCTTCCATTCGGATACATTTATCCGCCATAGCGACTTATCTCCAAAACAGGCAGCATCTCTCCCTTTTCAGAGTGCCTGCCATTAAAGCCTTTCTGGAGGGACTCAAACGAGTCATTCCTCCCAGGACCCCACCAGCTCCTGAATGGAATCTTAATGTAGTCCTCACCCGACTAATGGGTCCACCTTTTGAGCCTCTACATTCATGCGAGATTCAGTTCTTAACATGGAAAGTGGCTTTCCTCATAGCCATTACGTCACTGCGACATGTTAGTGAACTCCAGGCACTAACTGTACAAGAGCCATTCATACAAATTCACTCCAACCGGGTGGTGCTGCGCACTAACCCTAAATTTCTTCCAAAGGTGGTTTCACAGTTCCATATCAATCAGACTATTGAACTGCCTGTGTTCTTCCAAAATCCTGAGACAGTGGCAGAAAGAATGCTCCACACTCTTGACGTCAAAAGAGCTTTGATGTATTACATTGATAGGACCAAAGATTTTAGGAAGACTAAACAACTCTTTGTTGCCTTTTCCGCACACCACAAAGGCAACCCCATTTCCAAAGCAGGTATAGCCAGGTGGATCGTTAAGTGTATTCAGATTTACTATCAAAAAGCTAAGTGTTCTTTAACAATCCCCCCAAGAGCCCACTCCACCCGCAAGTTGGGGGCCTCCATGGCTTTCCTTGGAAATATCCCTTTAGAAGACATTTGTAGAGCAGCCACATGGTCTACCCCACACACATTTACAAAACACTACTGTGTAGATGTGCACTCCAAGCAGCTGTAGGGCAGGCTGTTCTAAAAACACTTTTTCAAACTGCTGCAGCTGGCACAGGCGGCCGCCGCTAATGGAGGGACTGCTATATATTCTATGCTATAGATATGAATTCAGCAGCCCACATGCCTCGAACCGAATATGCTACTTACCAGTATGCATCTGTTCTTGGCATGTAGGGCTGCTGACATTCATATCGCCTGCCCTCCTCCCCGGCGCCTGTGGCGGCTGCAGCACTTACACTTACTCTTAGCATGGTCATCACTCACACTGTTACACTCCATCTTCGCCACAATGGCTAAAAACAATCTGGGGATGGAGTCGATGCCCATGCGCACTGTAGTCCAGGGGAGGAGCCACCTATCTCGTGATACTTGGAAGACTCTTCCAGGACAACAATATGCAATCAACCGGACCCAACACTAGGCGGTGATCTATGCTATAGATATGAATGTCAGCAGCCCTACATGCCAAGAACAGATGCATACTGGTAAGTAGCATATTCGGTAAGTTTAGCCTACATTGCCGATAAGCGAAACAAAGCAGTATCATTGACTCACCCAATATTATTGTTAGTAAGAGTCCCAGAGTGTATTACTGGCAAGATCTCCTTTTATGGCATATGCTGTAAGTATGTATTAGACAACTTCTGAATCTTGAGTCTATCAAATAATAATATGTTAAACATAATAAGGATCCATCATATAAGATCAAAATTAAAACCCATAATATGCAATCAATTTAAGTTTAAAATATAAAACCTCATTCTTCTTTCAAAGCAATTAGGATAAGCTAAGAAGCCCTGTAGCCTTATGGCAATCTACTAACAAAGACTATGCTGATTCCCTGGCCATTGTACCATAATTGATAAAATAGGCTTCAGAAAAGTGACAATTTATGGATAAAAATAACAATCTCACAATATGTAACAAAGTGCTTTCTACATTATAAAGACACCAAACGTTTTTGATTGGTATTCAGGTCACTCACAGAAAATGTCCTTTGTTTATTTAAGAATACTAACATTCTAGTTTTCTCAAAATTGAGCGTAACTTAAAAATAAACAAATCATCAAGAGTCGTCAATCTCTACTGAAGACCAATTGGGGTGCATTCATGACAACTATATCTTCGGGGAGAAAGAAGTAATCACAGAAAGTAGCCTTTGTAAGTCAGCCAAATAAAGTGCAAACCGAGTTGGTGCCAACACGCAGCCTTGCCTTAGGTCATTTCTAACTGGTATTCTGAAGGGCAAGCTTTTGTTGGAGTCGGTTTCAACCTGGGCCCAAGTTGAAAAGTGGAGTGCTCTAAGAACTGAAAAGAGACTTACGGAAATACCCATTCTTTATTATGGAGACTGCTAACCTTGTAATTTACAGCCTTGTAAATTTCCCCAGGAGCTAAACTAGTTCCAGAAGATTTTTCGCAGCAACCCCCTTATAATCCCGGTTTGTAGCATTGTGCAGCTCTGCGTCAGGTCCGTCCCACCCTGGATGTGACGGCAGGGCCACTGTGTCTGCACCCCCTCTGCTGGCTGACATCTGTTTCATTCTTTAGGTGCCTTTAGATCCAGAGCTCGCTCCCTCAAGTCTTCAGTTTTGGTAGAGGTTTTCTCTATAATGTTCCAGTGTGCTAGGGTCATTTCACCTCCTAAAACCACAGGATTCAAACCGTTTAAGGATTGCCACAAACAGATGAAAGTGATGCACCCCCACAAAGTCTGTCTTTGGTGTCTCTGCTCCAAACAAGACTCGGTGTCATGTGGTAAGTGATTCAATATGAATCCTATGGCCATCCATAACCAGAAAGCCAAACGTTGTTACTGAGCATCGATGAAAGTGCTGGTCGACGGTGCAGACCCTCTCCTGGGGCTGATTTTGTGACCGAGCCTTGTTCAAATCGAGATCTTCAAGTAAGTCGAAGAGAAGCTGAAATCACAAAAAGTCCAAACACTGATCCCCTTCATCCCATCATTCCAAAAGTTTGAAGTCACATTATGCCCCAGGTACAACAAAACTGCAAACTCTTTCTCCGACTCCAGAACCTATTCCAAATCTGCTGCCTATTTAACCCGATTTTCCCTGCTTTGCTGCAACAGGTTGTCAAATTGAAAGGTCCTCAAATTGAAACAGGCGTATTGTATTTTTGGTATCCAGCCAGATGTCTCTTGTGCACCTTCGAGCCCCAGGAATTCTAGGATGCCTCCAGTTGGATTACCACTCGCAGATCCTCCTCCAGCTGTGCTACTCAACCTTATTCCGGGGTGCAAACATAATGCCGATCCCTTCGATGGTGCCATTTCCTACGCCGCAGCCCAAGCATTGATGTCCGCAACTACGCCACCAATGCCGTTGGGAGGAGCCAATAGTCCTCTCGGACTCTGAAGCAAACCAAGAGTGGCCTCCACCAACCTCGCAGCAGGCTCATTGATTGTCGTTCTGACCCAGAATCACTTCCACTGCAACATCATGAATTAGGAGATAATGATAATGCCAATCAAGTTTACAATGAAGAAACTTGTATCTGATAGAGACTTCTAGCTGTATATTTCTTACCATAAAATTTCTCCAGGCGTCAGACCGGATCCAAAGGATTTTGAGCAATGCCACTGCGCGCCAGTAGGTGGCACTATTTGGTTCTGAGCCAGAAACGATAGGCGCCAAAATGGTGCGCTGACATTAGTTGTTTTCTTTCCACAGCCAGATAGTGCGTGTCTGTAAAGAGGTACCCTTAGTCGATTTTTGACTTGCTTTTTTCTTGACTTTTAGTGAACCTTTTTGTGAGACATTTTCTCTTCTGATGTGACAGGATGCCCCCCAAACAAACCAGATAATTTCAAACCATTTGGTGCCTGTCACAGGCAGATGTCTTTAACAGACCCATCCATACTTGGTTTCTTAGTGATGTTTGGAGAGGGATCACAACTCCAAGACCTGCGAGGGCTGCTGTGCCATGCACCCAAAGGTTCTGAGGGAGCAATCCCGCAAGCTCCCCGTCCCCAACATCTGACGACCTCACAGCACTAAAGATGGTGGTCACATGGAAGTAGCTGGGACTGTTTGCAGAGCCACAATCCTCGTCCCACTGGAATTCGGGTAACGTCGGCACTCCAGGTCTCGCACTTCAGCGGATCCTAAGTCGGGGTCCACTCTGCACTTCCCTGTCTTTCAGGGAGTCAAAGCGATCCCTGCTCAGCTTAAATAATTATATGAGGCCTCCTCACATGTGGGCAGCCCGGCCCCTCTGGAGCGACTAGATCCCAATTTTGATCTGAAGCTGAGCCACTGGCAAGACAGAGACCTTTCCAACGCCCACTTCAGTGCCAATGCCCATGGCTGTGCCTTCCTCATCGTCATTCCCAGCTCCTACTCCAGAGTTCAATGGGCGTTGTCCAACGTTGGTTCCTGCTCGGACTGGGGCCATGCTCTCCTGATTGGAGCCAGTTCCTTTTGCCTTTGACAGATCTGGAGAGGGAGACAAATGGGAGGGTCTGAGGACCCTTATGAATACCAACATCCCCTAGAGGAGAATGAGGACTTCTGGTATGAGGAACTGGTTAGGCCAGAGGATTAGACTCCTCGCCTGACACTGGCTTGTCGCTCGTCCTAACATGGCTCACTATAGTGGTGTGTAGGGTGGCTAAGTGAGGTCTTGGACCTTTAGTTACCCTCAGTGGCAGGATGAACGTCTTAACCAAGGTGCTCCAATCTGGAGTCAGTCCTTCTGAATCTTTACTCCCTTTTAATAAATCCCTTACCGACATTCTACTCTGGCCCTGGTACAAGCCCTGCAGAGGGGCTCCTGTGCATAGGACAATTGCCCGCCACAATCACCCCACTCCCGCTGCTGTCTCGTGGTTGCTGCCTTCGGCAGACTGATCTGTTGCTCATTCTCACTGTTCCCTGTTGCGTGTTTTAGCTCCCCCTCTTTTCTTTCGTGCCCCCTGTGATTGTATTGTGCGTCTTAGTTTCCCCCTCTTTTCTTCTGTGCCCCTTGGGATTGTATTGTGCGTTTTTGCTCCCCCCTCTTTTCTTTTGTGCCCCTTGTGCTTGTTTTGTGCGTTGTTGCCGATGTGCCCGTCTCTTCCCCGCCCCCTGACCCCTCTTGCCTTCTGACCATCCTTTCCCCGCATCTCGTGTCCCCCGCGGCCCCGCCCCCGCTCTCCCCAATGGCCACCCCGCTCCCGCCTCCCAGCTGCTCCTCCCTCCCTCTCCCACTCATGTGGAGGCCGCACGCAGCGGGCGCGCCAAAGGCAAGCCCGTCCGCGCCCGGACTGCGCCCAGCGGCAGGACCCCAGGCCCTCGACGATGCCAGCCCACCCGTCTGAGTTACGAAGCCACCACCCTCCACGCACTCAACACCGGCCGGACCCCCGCCTGCCACCGAGCCACCCCGAAACGCACCCACGGACCCTTCACATGCCAAGCCTGCAAATTCACCTGCCTCCGGACCTGCACCTCACACGCCAGGCCAGGCACTAGCAACAACCACCTCAAGTGCATCCTGCTCGACTCCCGCTCCATCCACAGACGCGCCGTTAAACTCTGGAACTTCATCGACACAACAGCACCGGACGTCGCCTTCCTCACAGAAACTTGGATGAACGCCTCCTCAGCCCCGACATCGCCATAGCCATCCCGGAGGGCTACAAGATCACCCGGAGGGACCGCGCCAACCAATCCGGAGGAGGCATCGCCATCGTCCACAGAAACACCATCTGCATCACAACCAACTCCGACGACACCCTCACCGCCGCCGAGCACCTTCACTTCCAGATACACACTGACCCCCAAGACCACCCTCAGAGGTACTCTCATCTACAGACCCCCGGGACCACGCACACAATTCAGCGAAGCCATCGCAGACTTCATCAACCCGCTTGCCCTCACCTCCTCAGACTACATCCTCCTTGGGGACCTCAACTTCCACCTGGAAAACAACAAAGACAACAACACCACCACCCAGCTGGACAACCTCGCCAACCTCATACTCAAGCAACTGGTGAACACCCCCACCCACTACGCCGGCCACACGCTTGACCCCATCTTCTCCTCCAGCAACCACATCTCCTTCAGCCACTCCACGGGACTTCACTGGGCAGATCACAGCTGCGTCCACTTCAACTTCAGGAAAACCACGACTCACCACCACCCGCAACAGGCTCCCCGAAGATGCTGGAGCAAGATCACCACCGACCAGCTCACCACCTCCCTGAGCCAGAACCCTCCCACCAACACTACGGATCCCAACGAAGCAGCCCGCAACCTCACGCAGTGGCTCACCAACTGCGCCGATGCCCTTGCACCACTGAAGAATCCTCCCAACAGACCCGGCAGCAAGAAAGCCTCGTCGTTCACCGACGACCTCAAAATCTCCAAGAAATCCTGCCGTACCCTCGAGAAAGCCTGGCGCCACGACCAGTCAACAGAAAACATGACAGCCCTCAAGAACGCCATCCGCAAACACCACCAGCTGACCCGCACCACCAAAAGGACAGCATTTAGAGAACGACTGGACAACAACTCCCACAACAGCAAGGAACTCTTCAGCATCGTTAAAGAGCTCTCCAACCCCAGCGCCAGCAACAACGACATCACGCCCTCACAAGACCTCTGCGACTCACTTGCCTCTTTTTTCCACCACAAGATCGCCAACATACACAACAGCTTTGGCGCCCAGACCACCCACCGAACCAACGCCCCCCACCACCACCATCTGCACTTGGACCCCCGTCAGCACTGAAAACACTACCCTCGTGATGAACACCATCCACTCCAGCTCCCCAGCCGGCCCCTGTCCACATCACGTTTTTAACAAAGCTGACTCCATCATCGCACCCCAACTCCGGAACATCATTAACAACTCTTGCGCATCTGCCACCTTCCCAGAGAGCTGGAAACATGCGGAGATCAGCGCCCTCCTGAAGAAACCCACCGCGGAACCCACGGACCTAAAGAACTTCCGTCCCATCTTGCTCCTCCCTTTCCCCGCCAAAGTCATCGAGAAGACCGTCAACAAACAGCTAACCGCCTTCCTCGAGACAAACGGCTCCCTCGACCCATCGCAGTCCAGTTTCCGAGCTAACCACAGCACTGAGACCGCCCTCATCGCAGCTACAGACGAGATCAGGTCCCTGCTCGACAATGGGGAAACTGCTGCCCTCATCCTCCTCGACCTATCGGCCGCATTCGACACAGTCTGCCACCGCACCCTAACAACCCGCCTCCACCACACCGGAATCCAAGGAAAAGCGCTGGCATGGATCTCCTCCTTCCTCTCCGATAGAACTCAGAGAGTCCGCCTCACCCCCTTCCGCTCAGCGGCCACCAAGATCTGCGGCGTTCCTCAAGGCTCCTCGCTCAGCCCCACCCTCTTCAACATCTACATGAGCCCCCTCGCAGCCATAGCACGCCAACACAACCTTAACATCATCTCCTATGCTGACGACACCCAGCTGATCCTCTCCCTCACCAACGACCCCGCCACCGCCAGAGCCAACCTCCAGGAAGGAATGAAAGACGTCGCGGAATGGATGAAGCTCAGCCGTCTGAAGCTGAACTCAGACAAGACGGAAGTCCTCATCCTCAGACCATCCCCCTCCGCCTGGGACGACTCCTGGTGGCCCCCTGCACTGGGCACCGCCCACGGACCACGCACGCAACCTGGGCTTCATCCTGGACTCCTCCCTCACGATGACCAAGCAAGTCAACGCCATTTCGTCATTGTGTTTCAACACCCTGCGCATGCTCCGAAAGATCTTCCGGTGGATCCCCACCGACACCAGAAAGACGGTCACCCAGGCCCTCGTCACCAGCCGACTGGACTACGGGAACGCCCTCTACGCTGGAACCACAGCCAAACTACAGAAAAGACTCCAGCGCATACAGAGCGCCTCTGCACGACTCATCCTGGACATCCCCCGCCACATCTCTGCCCACCTGAGAGACCTGCACTGGTTCCCCGTCAGCAAGAGGATCACGTTCAGGCTCCTCACCCACGCACACAAGGCGCTACACGACATGGGCCCCAAATACTTCAACAACCACCTCACATTCTACACACCCACACGCCAGCTCCGATCCGCCAGCCTCGCCCTCACCACCGTCCCACGGATTCGCAGAACCACCACCGGAGGAAGATCCTTCTCCTACCTGGCGGCCAAGACATGGAACTCCCTCCCCTCCCCACCCACCTACGGCTGACCCAGGACCATCTCTCCTTCAGAAAGCAACTCAAGACCTGGCTCTTCGAGCAGTAGCACCACCCCCCCCCCCCCGCTCCTCCCAGCGCCTTGAGACCCTAGCGGGTGAGTAGCGCGCTCTATAAATATGCTGATTGATTGATCCTAGTTTCCTTGCTCAGAGGTGGTGAGGTGGTCCATGTCTTCACCTCTAGAGTCAACCCCAGCACTTTTCCTACCACTCCATCGGTTAGAGGCTGGATACCTTTGGCAAGAGAATGTTTCTTCTGCCAGTCTCGCATTGCGATCAGTAAACACTGCGTGCCTTTTTGGCCAATATTGCCGTACGATCTGGGATTGGGTTGCGCAAGAATTGCCTGTGGTCTTGGAGAGGCTAAAGCTATACTCTCCTCAGTTATTGACACAGCAAAGTTCACCATACGATGTGGACTGGACACAACCCTCTCACTGGTTAGAGCTATTTAATCGTTGGGGATCTTGTGGTGCCCTAGCCGGCCGAAAACCACTGGCTATTCAGGGGATGTCCAAGCTTTGCTTAGGGACGTACTCTAGATGGCTCTTGTCTTTTTGGAGAGAAGGCAGACTCACCGCTTTGGCCGCCATAAGTGTGGCAGGGTATGCTCAGACGTGAGTCCCTTGCTCACTTTACCACTGGATTCAAGCAAGCCGGGCTGAAGAAGGCTGTAATGCCAGAAACCGGTCCTCGGAAGCTTGTTTCCGGTCCAGGGAAGACATGGCTTGGCAGTTCGGGCTGTACTGTTCCCATGAGGCACAGGGTCAGACTGATTTGCATATAGCCATGTCTGAACTGGGGTGGCAGAGTGGGCTAAAGAACGGTGATGGATCAAACCCAGATCTTTTGACTGGGTGTGAGTGTTTGATTGGTTCAGAGGCTCCGTCCATCACCACCCCCTTTTGTACCGCTTTGGCCACCATAAGTGTGGCAGGGTATGCTCAGACGTGAGTCCTTTGCTCACTTTGCCACTGGATTCAAGCAAGCCGGGCTGAAGACGGCTGGAATGCCAGAAACCGGTCCTCGGAAGCTTGTTTCCGGTCCAGGGAAGGCATGGCTTGGCAGTTCGGGCTGGGCTGCTCCCATGAGGCACAGGGTCAGACTGATTTGCATATAGCCATGTCTGAACTGGGGTGGCAGAGTGGGCTAAAGAACGGTGATGGATCAAACCCACATCTTTTGACTGGGTGTGATTGTTTGATTGGTTCAGATGCTCCGTCCATCACCACCCCCTTTTGTACCGCAGTGCTTTAAGGATAGCATAGCTACGGCCGGGTCCTTGGACATGGTTGTGGCCCCCTTGTCAACCCAAGTCTGCTTTCCGTGGCCACAGAAGGGGTTCCAGCCATGTCCCTACCCTCCCCGCCATCACAGCCAACATGCTTCTCAGCCTTTTTGTGGCTGTGGGTCCCATAGACCAGTTGAGATCGGTAGCCAGAGGTTTGGCCAGACCACCACCTCCCCAGCAGCTACAGCTTCCATACCCATTTAGTTTTCCCTCTGACCATCAAGGGCATCCAGTCGGAGGTAAGAGACACCGCCACCTTCTCCACTGGCGGTCTATAACACTGTACTGCTGGGTTTTGTTAATCGTCCATTGGGGCCACTGCCTCCCCTTTGGATTCACCCCTCCACCAATGCCATCCACTTATGGCCAGCTGACGGAGGATCTCCTCTCCTTACTTCGTCACGAAGTGCTAGTTCTCTTGTCCAAGGGATCCTTTGAGAGAGAGAGAGAGAGAGTGCTTGTATCAGAAGTAGGTTGTGGTTGCTATTCCTGCTTCTTTCTGGTATCCAAGAAGGATAGAGGCCTTGGTTCTATCCTAGACCTGCACCTTCTCAAGTCTCTTCCTGAAAAAGGAGAAATTCAAAATGCTCACGCAAGTCTAGTCTGCCCTGGACGGGAGACTGGATGGCTGCGTTGGACTTTAAGGACACATATTTCCATATCTCTGTCCTGCCTGCCCACAGTCATTACCTGCAGTTCACTCAGGGCCAGGAGCACTTACAGTGCTCTCCTTCGGCCCTACCAGTGCCCTTCGGGTGTTCATGAATGTGATGGTGGAGGTTTCAGCTCATCCGTGGAGGTCAAGGGTTTCAGTCTTTCCCTACCTCAACGATTGACCTTTGAAGGCTGACTCGCCTCAGGTAGTTGTCTCCCACCACCACACAACAGCAAACCTTATGCATTTGCTGTGGTTCACTATCCAGGTGCTGCAGTCACATCTGACTCCCTCTGATGCTCCTTTTTGTTGGAGCTGTTGTGAACACTGTGCAGTTTCAGGCCTGTCCTCCCGAAGTGGCGAGTACAGAATATTCAGGCTATTGTACCAATGTTTCTTCCTCTATCTTGGGTTTCGGTGAAAATGACCCTGAGGATGTTGGGGCTCATAGCCTCTTGCATGCTGCTTGTAATAAATACCCGTTGGCATGTATGGGCTTGGCAGTAGGACCTGAGGTCCCAGTGGGCCAGCATCAGGGTAAATCTCTCCAGCATGGTCTAAATCTCAGTGGGAACTGCGAAAGATCTGCAGTGGTGGCTGACAAATGTGACTGGATCAGTGGCAGTCCCCTTGGCCTTCCCCAACCGGAGCTGACTATAGTGGCAGATGCATCATTTCTGTGATGGAGTGGCCATCTGGGAGAGATGGAGATCAGAGAATTCTGGTCTCCGGCAGGTGTCCGGGCTCCCCACCCTGTTGGAACTTCGGGTGATTCACTTGGCATTGAAAGCCTTTCTTCCTTCAATTAAGGGAAGGCTGCGCAGGTTTTCCCTGGAAGGCCAGGGCATTTTTCTAGTGGTGGTTCACCTGGCAGGATTTCTGAATTCTGAAGCTGCCTAGAGGATCACAAATGGCATCTCCACCTGGAGGTGGTGCAACGCCTTTTTCAGCAGATGTTTGCCACCACCGAGAATGTGCACTATCAGCAGTTTTGCGTACTGGAGTTTCCAAGCCAACTTTCACTCAGAGATGCTTTTATTCTCAAGTGGAGCTCCAGCCTACTGTACTCATTTCAGCCCATGCCACTCCTGCCCAGAGTTATCAAGATGATCTGGAATGACCAGGCCAAAATTATTCTTGAGAGAGTCTGGTATCCCAAACTGTTGAGCATAACCATTGGTCCCACGATCAGGCTTCCATTTCGAGAGGATCTCCTGTGACAGCCACAGGGAGGGTTCTACACTCATACTTATGTACCCTTTACCTTCATGTGTGGAGATTAAGAGGCAACAGCTGGCAACTTTCGACCTTCCACCCGAAGTCTCTGATGTTATTTTGGTAGCAAGGTGTCCCTCCACCAAGTCAGTATACATCGCCATTGTGATAAGTTTGTGACATTGTGTGTTTCTAAAAACATCAACCCTTTTCCTGCTCCTCCATCTACAGTTCCTCTGTTTACTCTATTTTTGGCCCAGCAGGGCTTTTTTTCTGGGCATAGTTAAAGGTTATCTATAAGTCATTTTGGCATTCTTACGGTTGCCGGACCAACCTTCTTTATTCAAGTCAGCTGTTGTAGCTAGGTTTCTTAAGGTTTTGCAGGACGTTTCCCCCCAGGCCATTCATCACACCATAGTGTGATCTAAATCTTGTTCTAACCTTCTTAATGTGTTCACTATTTGAGCCACTGCACAATTGCCCACTTAGGCTATTGACCATCAAAACTGCCTTTCTAGTTGCCTTTACATCAGCCATGGGGTCAGTGAATTGCAGGTACTCTTGGTGCACACTCCCTACGCCACCTTCTACCTGGACAAGCTGCTCCTCTGACACGTGCCTCCTTCCTTCTGAAGGTTGTAACTCCTTTCCATGTAGGCCAGAACATCACCCTGCCTACATTTTATACTCCTCACCCCTCCAAAGAGGAGCTACTCCACTGTCTCGACCCAAAAAGAGTTTTAACATTCAACCTTGATCCCACAAGACAGTTGGTTGATCAACTCCTCGTGGCTTACGTAGAAGTCAAAGTGAAGGCTGTGCAGAAATTTACCATTTCCAGATGAATAGTTCTCTGCATCAAGATCTGCTACACATTGGCCAAGAAGCAAATTTGTGAGGGTTTGCATGCTCATTCTCATGCTCATGGAGAAGCGTGGCTCAGTGGTTAGAGGCGGCAGACCTGGAAGCTGAGATTGGCCGCGGACCAGGGTTCGATTCCCCACCTCGGCGGGTCTCGGGCTCAAAAATTCCAAGGACTCGACAATTCTCGCTCCGGTGCCTACTCGACTCATGGGGTCACACTCTGCGACTCTGGGCAATAGCTTGCTTAATCTCCACTACGGCCCCTCGCGGCGGGATGCCTGGCTTTCACCTTGTGGATACACTGCCGGGGTATCTCACAGGGGAATACCAGGACGGGTTCCCTAAGCAAGCGCCTTGATGCCTTCGGGTGATACGTGCGCTATATAAGTCTCAATACATACAATACATTTACATTCTACCAGAACTAATGCTGCGATGATTGTGTTAGCCTGCAAAGTCCCTGTCATGGACATCTGTCAGGCAGCAACGTGGGCATCGTTACCAAACATTACTGTCTGGAGAGTCAGGTCCGTTGCGACGGGCACTTCTCCCGTTTGGTCCTGCAGGACATTCTTGTTTAAATTTGCTTTGCAGACCCACATCTGAGGAAGCATTGCTTGAGTCGCTAGTCTAAGGTAAGAAATCTGCAGCTAGAAGTCTCTATTAGATGAACAAGTTACTTACCATCGGTAATGTCTAGTCGCAGATTCTTTACGGGCCCTCCCTTTCTCCCAGCTTGGCGATCCGATTGAAGTGTAAGGCACACCCTTCTCAGGGCCTTAGTATTTTTCAGCAGTGATTAGTTCTCATCGTGGCTCTGCACTCCTGGACTGTAAAGTCCCCCGATGTAGCCATTAAATACATGTCTACATTTGAGGACAACGTCATCCTGAACATTTTCAATCCATTCAGAGACCATCTCGGTCTCTGGATGAGGTATATAGATGATATACTACTGATATGGAATGGCGACCATACTGAACTGACATCTTTCCATTCTTGGCTCAATCAGCAATCACCTCATTTGAAGTTCACATTGTACTCAGATAGCAAGAAAGTTGATTTTTTTGGACATTACCATCTATGAGGAGTCTGGGATTCTTCAAACAACGCTATACCGGAAGCCGGCGGAGAGGAACTCACTCATACAATACAACAGCCATCATCCTAGAGCCCTGCGGGACAACTTGCCGTTTGGGCAGTTCCTACGAATCCGTAGGAACTGCTCAAATAAAGAAGATTATATGGATGAATCTCTGGATCTGTGTAACCGCCTTTTACAACTTGGCTATCCGAAATGAATTGTCAAACGGGCTAGAAAACGCGCATGGTACAACCCTCGCGAGCATTTATTGACCCCCAAAGAAAAAACAGATCAGCATGAACAAAGACTTGTGTGTGTTACAACGTTTTCAACAAAAAGTAACAAAATAAAACATGCAATCAACAAACACTGGAAATTGGTGGCTGGGGATGTAGGACAAGAGAGTACACCCCTATATGCTTTTAGAAAAGCTAAAAGCGTGAGAGACCATGTGGTGAGATCGTTTCTACAACCTAGGGAAGAACAAACACTAACAACCATGTGGAATCTCCCACCCATTCTGGGTCATCATAGATGTGGACAATGCAAGGCCTGTGATACTACGGTACAAACAAAAGAGTTTCACCATAACCAGCATAAAGTGCCACTTAAATCACTCACCAATTGCAACACAACTAACATCATCTATGCCTTAGTGTGCCCTTGCAACCAGATATACATTGGCCAAACGCAACAAAAGGCCAAAGTCAGAATTCTACAACATACAAGTCGTATACGTTGTGAAGTACAAGGTGCACCGTTGGTTGAACATTTTATATCTGCCCAACATCCTGCGGATAGCTTCAAATGGGTAATTCTTGAAAAAGTCACATTGGGGCCCGGGGTGGCAACATTTCCAACATACGGGAATTAAAATGGATGTTTCACTTTGATTCCATTCATAATGGTTTAAATGAGAATGATAGCTCTTTTTCACAACTAGCCACGCTGAATTAATGGGGTCTCTAATCCGGATACCTCTATAATTGGCCCTGGCTCCTATCTCTGTCTCATTGAACTTCTATCCTTTGACTGTTTTTTCTATCATTGTGGGGTTCTACATTCATGTGATAAGTATGTTGTTGAATATTAACTCTTGCTGCCAAACATGTCTCTCTATACTGCCCTCGACTTTATTTATTGGTACTTACTTTCATATTGAAATGTGTCTTTATCTTCACTTGATATGCTTATTGTGTTACATATTACCCTTTGTATATACGCTGTTTACTTTCAATATTCCATAATGGTCTTTTTAATGTGCTAATCAATAGTGAGATTTAAATGTCTTACTTTGATCCCAATGTTTAGAATAAAAACCGGCGTTTTACAATAACCCGTTCTAACTCACTCTTCGTAGTTCCCACTCCAATAGCCCTGTTTCTTTTTCCATTGAATTCGCGCGTCGACCCTGGTCACGTGTTCCTGTTACCATGGTTAAAGAACAACTTGTAAGAAGCCGGTCTCCATTACTAACCGTGCATCGTACTCAGATGGATTAACTCTACCTATTTCGGGTAAGCACTCGTCTCTTGGCTCAAGACAATCCTTGTCTGTCCCGGTTTGCTTTCCTTAGTAAGACTCTGGTCCTTTTTACAGACGTTGTATTCGGACACGACGATCTACGCCGCAGCGGTTTTTACCGCGAGGTGCCTGACCTACGGGCGGACCTAGAACGCTCTTGCTACGTGAACCCGAACCACACTTTGATGGCCGATCCCTCTCCACGCATTTAGTAAGTGCCTTTTCTGATAACTACTCGTCTCCAAGTGCCATTGTGACCTTTTCTCTGAAATTGGACCGTTATTTATACTCTCTCTGAATTTGTAGGATCCTGAGTTTCCTCTCTTCGAGAGTGTTCCTCCTCTCTTCCATCCCCACCAAAGACAAGCAACCGCTGGGTATGTCTTGCCTTTTCATTCTTGTGTGCTTATTGTCTTACGAACTTAAACTGACTCACTGCAATATATTAAATCGTACATTCGTTATTTACCAATTGGGTATCCTGCCACGTCCCCCGTCCTGATGAAGACCCCGCCACAAGGGAATAATTAGTACCTGTCACTTTCAAGGGGTCGAAACGTCGACAGCTTTTGGTTTCTCTTCAGCTCCACCCCATAAATTTGACATTGATTGTAATATGTGGAGCATGACATGGTCATAATGATTTTTTGAACTGATGGTCTTTTTGTCTGTATTTGACTATATTTAGATAATACAGTGAGGCCGCTTGGCCGTGTTTTATGTCACTATCCTTTATCTACACCTTCCTTCACGATACCACTTCCCTCCTCCCCAGGGGCACTTGTAAATATTTTGAAAATTATTTATATATGCAGTTTTGTGCTACTCAAGATATACCTACATTGTGATTAAATAACAATGTATGGGAATTAATTGTCTCTTCATTGTCTGTCACTTTGTATATATTATGCTTTCGTTTCCTGGGACCCCTTCTCTCATTTCTATTTTTGGCCCAGCAGGGCTTTTTTTCTGGGCACAGTTAAAGGTTATCTATAAGTCATTTTGGCATTCTTACGGTTGCCGGACCAACCTTCTTTATTCAAGTCAGCTGTTGTAGCTAGGTTTCTTAAGGGTTTGCAGGACGTTTCCCCCCAGGCCATTCATCACACCATAGTGTGATCTAAATTTTGTTCTAACCTTCTTAATGTGTTCACCATTTGAGCCACTGCACAATTGCCCACTTAGGCTATTGACCATCAAAACTGCCTTTCTAGTTGCCTTTACATCAGCCATGGGGTCAGCGAATTGCAGGTACTTTTGGTGCACACTCCCTACGCCACCTTCTACCTGGACAAGCTGCTCCTCTGACACGTGCCTCCTTCCTTCTGAAAGGTGTAACTCCTTTCCATGTAGGCCAGAACATCACCCTGCCTACATTTTATACTCCTCACCCCTCCAAAGAGGAGCTACTCCATTGTCTCGACCCAAAAAGAGTTTTATCATTCAACCTTGATCCCACAAGAGAGTTCCGGGTGGTTGATCAACTCTTCGTAGCTTACGTAGAAGTCAAGAAAGTGAAGGCTGTGCAGAAACTGACCATTTCCAGATGAATAGTTCTCTGCATCAAGATCTGCTACACATTGGCCAAGAAGCAAATTTGTGAGGGTTTGCGTGCTCATTCTACCAGAACTAATGCTGCGATGATTGCGTTAGCCTGCAAAGTCCCTGTCATGGACATCTGTCAGGCAGCAACGTGGGCATCTTTACCAAACATTACTGTCTGGCGTTGCGACGGGCACTTCTCCCGTTTGGTCCTGCAGGACATTCTTGTTTAAATTCGCTTTGCAGACCCACATCTGAGGAGGCATTGCTTGAGTAGCTAGTCTAAGGTAAGAAATCTGCAGCTAGAAGTCTCTAGTAGATGAACAAATTACTTACCATCGGTAATGTCTTATCTGATAAAGGCTCTGTCTAGTCGCAGATTCTTTACCGGCCCTCCCATTCTCCCTGCTTGGCGATCCGATTGAAGTGTAAGGCACACCCTTCTCAGGGCCTTAGTATTTTTCAGCAGTGATTAGTTCTCATCGTGGCTCTGCACTCCTGGACTGTAAAGTCCCAATATTATTGGACGTCAATGTGCCGGAATGGCGCCTGTATATGTACCACACACTGCCTTTTCGGCACAGCTGACATAAAGCAAAACAGCTCCACCTACCAGCGTGCAGGGGTACTGCTCAAAAACATAGGGATCCAGTCTGACACCTGGGGATTATTCTAAGGTAAGGAATATGCATCTAGATAGTCTCTACCAGATCAGGTGTTACCAAAAGTTAAGTAACTTGTTATTTTGGATCTACAGGGCGCCCGTGGATTGGATACCACTGCTGCCATTTGCCTCTACTCTCCTTTTCCCTATGTGGCTATTGAAAGATCTGCTTCCTTTTCCGCAGTCATGGGAGTGCAGCAGAGGTCTTAGACTTAACCTTACCCACCACAGAAGTCAGGATCAATGTATTAACTTGACCCTGGAGATACTAACCTGGAGCCTCTGTTACCATTTCATGAGGCCCTTTCGTACAAGCTATTGGGCACATGGGCAAAACCAGGATCTTGTTCGCCAATCAATAGGCAAATCACAAGGCAACACAGGCCTGCCCCAGAGGATCCAGCCTTCCTCACCAGCCACCAGAAAGCTTGATGGTCCATTTCACACCAATCATCTGTACCCAAATGCATATCCGACGACCTGCCAGATCGTGAATTGAAATACTTTTGCATATTCTGGTTTCTATAGACTCCCCATCCAACAGCGCAGACAGAGTTAAGAAAAACACTGATATCAGCACATGGATATAGGTGCCCCAACGTCACATCCAGGGAGCGATGGACGTAACACAAAGCCGCATGATGCCACCTACTGGCTTATGAGGCAGTTGCTCCGAAAAATCTTTCAGATTCAGTCTGGCAGCTCAGGAAATTCACAGGGTGAGCTATCTGCTGATAGTCTCTACGACAACATGCGTTACTTGAGGTAAGTAATGTGTCCGTTCAGTTTCTCCCTGTCAACCAAATGAACTGCTGCTCAGAAACTCATGAATGAAGCTCTAAAACTTCTGCTCTGCTCTATTAGGATAAAATCCTTCTCTTCTATCAAATAGTTTTTTAAAACAAGCAATGGCAATGCAGGTAGGTCTGCCTTTCAAGGAATGTATGGTAATGTGAAACATTGAGTAAATAACGTGGGAATAGATATGCATATGGGTAGAAGCAAAGAACTGTAGAAATATATTGGCGTAGGTTCAAAAGTCAGGTGAAGTTGCACTGTATTGCCTGACCTAAAACTCTATGTAGGATAATGACTGCCCACCTGTGCCGCCGCCAGGAAAAACAACATAAATTCTCTAGTAATCTATGACACTTTAATAGCATTCCAATGTTGTGTGTGCCCCTGAAAATGAATGAGTAGGCAGTTGGATAAATGAAATTACCACAGTTGTGTGTAAAGTGAGCACTTTATTTGAGGAAGCACACAACTTCTGCTCAATCAAAATATGTACTCCTGGTCCCAACATGTGGGCGGAGTCAAAGACCCTCTCTAGTGATGCTTTCATTGTCTGGCGATAGCGGCACTTTGAAGCCAGACCATACAATAATGTAATACTATCTTTGCATACATTTTACCCCAAATGTCGCACAAACCATACTTTTTTGAGTGGGGAAGTTCATTCTTTTTATCAATTGGTTCGATCATGGCACCCTTCCAGAATTCTGAGAAAACTCAGGTCCCACTGTATCCCTACTGACATGAGGTTAAAGCCCGCCATGCATGGCTTAGCTATTTAATTACTGCCAAAAGATTGATTCAGTGGTAAATAGATGTATTATTGTATCATCTTCCAGAGCAGTTTTTGTTGGTTTCCAATTAAAATGTTTGTTGGCTTTGTGGAAGGAGGTCCTGGTTTTCTTTTATCTTTCGTAGTCTTGTATTATCTCTGTTAGCGTATGCTAAAGATACTTCGTTTCAATCCCATCCATCCTACTGTGTTGGAAAAGTCCCACATTAAGATCAAGATCGGAACAATGTATTTTTTTTGATAGCGTGCACGAATCACCCTCCTCCGGGGTATCTCAGCACACCGTCAGTACAGCAGGTTAAAACTGAGTTAAAACAGAACCGTTTTTAGTGCTTTCTTAAATGTATTATAGTCCGAGCAGGTTCTGATATGAAATGGCAGTTTGTTCCAAAGGGTAGGAGCCAGATAGGAAAATGATCTTCCACCCTATCTAGATCGTCGAATAGATGGGACTGACAATATTTCCTTCTCACTGGAATGCAAGTTCCAAGCAGAGTAATATTGTTTGAGCCTCTGACAAAGATACTCAGGACCCTTGCCCAGTGGGATTTATATGCCACTGGATTCAAGCTAGCCTGGCTGATGACGGCTGATTAGCCAGAAACCGGTCCCAGGATGCTTGTTTCCGGTCCAGGGAAGGCATGGCTTGGCAGTTCGGGCTGGACTGTTCCCATGAGGCACAGGGTCAGACTGATTTGCATATGGCCATGTCTGAAATGGGGTGGCAGAGTGAGCTAAAGAATGATGATGGATTAAACCCAGATCAGTTGACTGGGGGTGAGTGCTTGCAATCTTCAACACTCCGTCCATCATCCCCTTTGGTTTTGCTTTATAGGTTAGGCAGCACATTTTGAATACTTTACTGGCAGGCAGTGAAGGGATTGTAGGAGGGGAGCAGAAGCTGATTTCGAAGCCTAAACATACATTTGTTTAGGGAACTGGATAAGGTGGATTTCAGTTTCTGACAGAAAGAAGCATTGATATTAGACTGGCATATGCAATGGAGAAAATGTCCAATAGGAGAAAGTAGAAATGGGCAGAAATATGAGGCAAGCGGGTGATGATAAAGGGAGACATATTTAAGCCTCAGGCAGAGGCTTTCAGTAAATAGCGGAGGAGAGAAATATTTGAAACTGAGCTGAGAATGCAATTAAAAGTAAGGGACACATTCGGTAGGGGTAGAATAAAAGTGTTGATGAAGCGGGAATTATAGATTGGTAGAACATTGGTGGGGTGAAAAGCTTGACCCATATACGTACATATAAATACAGAAATTGAACGAGGATTCTGAACAGGAAGGAGAATTAATGTAATAATCCTCAGTTAGGAAGTGGTTTTTAAAAGTCGTAAGCAATAAGGTTGCCTAACAAAGCACAGAGGGGCGGGGATAGGGAAGGGTCTTTGGTGGTTCGCTCAGACCTTGTGAGGAATGAACCAAAACAGATGTTTGAATCAAGGGCTATACAGAAATAGTTGTCTCAAAGAGGATATCGAGTGTCCAGGAGAATAGTGCAATCAACTCCTTTTCGTGTATATTTCTGCCTGCTGAATGCTCACCTATTGAATCTCCTTCAAATGCCATATCTGTAAAATGTTAAATTGCCCTCCCACACTGAGAGGGCACCAAGGCTTTGACTCGACTTCATAACAACCCCTCACAGTGCTTGAAATGGAAAAATAGAAGTGGAGGTACCCGGTACCAGAGTACCCGCTTGCTCCTGAGACGTGTCAGTACTCTCCAATTAAGAATTATGCCACTCGTAGGAAGTGCAGTTACTCTCCCGCTCAACATAAAAAAGTGCTGGTACTCCACGGCACGGAGTCATCACTGATCCAGGCTGTGCTCCAGGTCCTGTTCCCCACCTCTCACCCCTCGCACAGGTAGAACTTTTGAGAGAGATCTCACAGAGGAGAAAGACACCCACTACAAAACATAAGCATTGCAAGAGGCATTTTTCCTTTCTGCGTCAGCTCTGTTAGTAGGGTACGTGTTAAAATCAGCTATGCCACTTCACCTCTTCGGTCACACGGTCTTCTGAGGGACCGTATCCCCATTTTGGGGGTTATGTGCCTGGCCCTAGGCCCAGGGCTACCACAATCCCTTCTGACGTCCCTGCATTCTCGTGCTGATCCACACATTGGACTTCACTAATCTATGTTGGCCCTCAGA
The DNA here is from genome assembly GCF_964261635.1 of Lissotriton helveticus. NCBI lineage: Eukaryota > Metazoa > Chordata > Amphibia > Caudata > Salamandridae > Lissotriton > Lissotriton helveticus. The sequence continues at coordinate 115,763,463 of NC_136072.1, forward strand.
TGCACCTTCTGGCCTCAAGGAGCTTTCAGGACCTCTGACTGGACCTGCTCCAGTGGGCCCATCCCTGGCACTGGTCGACCCGACTTCGCGGATTCCTCTGTGTAAATGGAGAATGTCATCTGCTAGAGACTTTCTCAGTTTCTATGGCCTGGTGTTGGTGATGCCTTTCCATCCACAAGCCCAAAATGTAGTTTCTGCCTTGCAGCCATCTAAAATTTCAATAATCAAAGTGACTTTAGTGAAGGCCAAGTCGAAAGTTCATGCCTGCTTCAAAAATGACCATCTTTGTGAGTCTCTGCCTCGTGCTCAGTACTTTGTACACCTACATGAGTATTTTTTTTACTTTATTCAGATGCCTAGCTTTGTCTCCCATGATAGCAGTGAGGCCTTCTTCCCCCTGACGTGGATGAGAAGGGACATATGTGGCCATATAAAATGCCAGTGGCCTGGGCAATTAACCAGAAGTCGATTTTGATTGTCCATCCGGTCTGTGGATTGGAGGAAACAGCCTCCTTTAGAGAAGTCCTGCGCTAGGCAACAATAGTCCTGGAACTATACTTGCCTCTTGAGGTACATAAGGCTAACATCCTTAGACATTTTACAGCATTCGTCGTCTTCCTCTGGCCTATTGCTGCCCTTCTACTAGGAGCTCATGTACCCCACGTTTATGTCAGCTCACCCTTTGCTTGAGAACATTAACTACCTCCACTGCACTGGACAAGAAGTCAAAAAGTCCATGGGCCAAAAAGTGTTATGATCTGGAAGTCTGTTTCTTCTTTCCCCTATTACTGCATGCTTAATGACCTATTCGCTCCCCTGCTTTTGGTAGATGCCTCAATGAGGTGGTTTCTATTCTTCCAGGGGGGGGGGGGGCTGGGGGGGGGTGTGTGTGTGTGTGTGCGTGCGTGTGTGTGTGTTATTTTGCGCGTGCGCGCGCTTTTCGCCGATGGATTGGCGGCAGGGTGCTGATAATGGGAATGAGTCTGTAGACCAAGAGTAACATGCTTAATGACCTATTCGCTCCCCTGCTTTTGGTAGATGCCTCAATAGGTGGTTTCTAATCTTCCAGGCCATCTGTGACCACTTTCCTGAGGTGTGCATAATGGGCGTGATGTGGCCAAGAAGGTCCAACGCCTAGGCATCGGTGCCAGTTAATTTCTTGCTAGAAGGGCCAATCGGGGGGGGGGGGGGGGGCGTGTGTGTGTGTGTGCACGCGCTTTTCGCCGATGGATTGGCGGCAGGGTGCTGATAATGGGAATGAGTCTGTAGACCAAGAGTAACAGAAATGTTCTGGTTCTTTTCCATTCCCAACGTGGGTAGATTCACATTCCACAGTCACTGTAAATAAGAAAGTGAAGGGAAGAAGACCGTGTCAGGCTGCCTTAGCCTGGGTAAGCATAGATTGTCCACAACTTTCTGGAGAAACTGTGCATTTCTCCCCAAGGTAGCCTCAAGATTGTAATGGTGACAGAAAACATTTTGACCATCCTTGGAGGCGCCCAGCATTTCAGGTACATGCTTGGAGAATGCTTTGATGCCGATGTAATGGAATGTGCTTGGATACTGCATGGAGGTTGGACTCCGGGCAGAGAGTAGTAATGGGTGACAAAGGATTTACTAAATCTGAGGATGATCACTACCTGTAAAGTCACTAAACTGAGTATGCTGGATTGACCTGGTTCTAATGAATTAGGAGCACAAGGTGTGCTTGATGTGCAGGTGCTAGTTAGCTACTAAAAGTTCATGACAGTGTTGGGTACCACAGGACTCATCTCTGCCTCACATGTATAATATTTTTGTATATCCTCTAACAAAGCTGATTAGATCATTTGGCTATTTTGGCATCTGCTATACTAGCAATACACATTTGGTTATACACCAGGACAAAGTGGCTTCAAACTGGTGTCTGTTGGCCATTTAAATATTGATGTGCCAGAGTTTCCTTCAATTGAATGGCAGCATGACAGAGCTTCTATTCCTGGGGATGCAGAAAGCCAGGTATGATGAAATGCTGGGGCTGGCAAATACGTGTGAGTCCCCGATTCCAGTACCCAAAGTCACGCCCTGAGAGTTGCTCTAGATCAAGAATTCTCCTGAATGTTCACATTGACTCTTGCTTGGTCACGTTTTCATGTCTGCGCTTTATGAAAGGTTTTTATGTGTATTTTTAAAGATCAGCACACGAAGGTGGTAGCGCCATGTGTTCGGTCATGGGTTAGAATACTGCAACAGTCTGTCCTTTCTCTGCAGGCCCATGACATCTCTAAGTTACTGAGAATTCAAATTGTTTCAGTAAGAGTTATGATACCGCGGTGGAAATTTGACTCTTCTGCATAATCAGAAACTTTTTTCTGTGTGTGTAAAACTGGTGCATAGTGGGCAATGCACCCTTTATCCTGACCGACACCGGTTCCTGCTGCGAAGATGTGGTGGAGGACATCAATTCTATTGTCTTGTCTAAATCAGAACCTGATCCTTCTCAGCAGATAGTTCTGACGTGCCCGGCCCCCACATAATCTCACTCTTACAAAAGAGTACCCTTGCCAAAGAGCCTTCCTCCAGTGCTCCACTGGCTTTTCATTTGGGTTCTGACCAGAGGCCAACCACCTTTTCGTGATGGTGGGGATACGTCTGTCCCTCAATACTGTAAGAGCTTTATATGGACCTGCCATAACCCAGTGGGGTGGACATCTCCCCTGACACAGGGCTAATATCATCCCTTGGCCCTTTTGCAGATGAATCTGCTTCATTCGCCATGGCCATTAAGTAAGCGGTAGAGGTTTGGGATCTCTAGTTACATCTGTTGAGGTAAAAAAAAACAGTGTCTTCAGAGGTTCTGCAGCCTGGACAATCATCTTAGAACAACAACTGCCCTTTAATGAGGCTCTGACTGACCCTTTCATGGACACTTGGAATAAACCTTGTTCTTTCCACCAAGTAAATAAACATGTGGCACATTGTCACAGACTTGTGCTGGATGACTATGCGGTTTTGATGCCGCACCCTAATTTGAGAGACTGGTAGTACAGTCCTCCACCAGCAAGGTTAACACCAAATCTTCCCTGACGAAAAGAGAGTCAAAGAAAATTGATTCATTTGGAAAGAGGATGTTCTCTTCCGCTAGCCTCTCCCTTTATTCTGTCAAATCAAATCTTTATTGTGGTCAGCCAAGATGGCCATAGCAATTAACGGTACAGATTAATACATGATAGATATAAAAGGAATTCCCAATTGATTCTTAAAATCACGTGAGGTTAAAATACAAATGGTTCAGTACAATCAACACATTTAAAAAATATGGTTGTATTTGTCCATGCGACCAAATAATGATTTCTCATTTTTTCTTTTTAGGAGTTTTCAACATAGCGGCAGGCCAATCCCAAGTGTTCCTCTCCGATATACTAACCACATGATATAAGATAAAAAGGAGAGTAGCTCGGAGAGCAATTGGGGTTATGGTAGTAAAATAAAGATGTATAATATGTTTGTGAGTTAATCACTAAAATACTCATACAGGCTGTTACCACCGTAGAAGTATCAATCGATGCAACTCTTGATATGTTTTTGCAATACTACTACAGGAGAGGGCTTGCTGGGTTCAAGAGACAAAACGGGAGTTGCTAACAAACCATTAGAAATACACTGGTTATAAAGTGCTAGTGTGTTTGCCCTACCCTCGGAAATAAACCCTTTAACAACTGCTGCAGATAAGGGATCCGCCTAGCGTACCATTTAATGGCATCAGGGGAAACTGCTTTCATAGAGACTGCAAAATAAAAATGATAAAGTCCAAGTACATATTGACTTCTCATGGTGGTAGCCCTACAGCCAGCTTGCCTGAGATCGCTATGGCAGAAGATGCAGGTAATTTACATAAAAGTACTCCAAAAGAGGCCATCTCTTGCCTTCTATGACAGCACTGGTATTCCCAAGGCAGATCCCTACGTTCATCGCTTCAACTACAACTCACAGTACCAAGAACCAAAAGAAAGAAATGGGGCGATAGAGCATTTTCTTCCACAAATCATAAGGGCCATCTCTCAGCTCTTGCCCTTCAGCAAGGCTCTTAAGACCTGGTTGTTGTGCTTGTAGTTATCTTCTGAATATAGGGTACTAGTGGACTTTTCCGAATGGTGCTGTATAGCGCCTTGATGCAGTCGGGTAATTGATGCACTCTATAAATTTCAAAATCAAATCAGGCATGCTAGTAATGTAAAGGGCACAAGCACCCGGACAGCTTTGACACAGACAGTGTCATGAAGACTTTAGAAGATACGAATCCCGGCTAGTAGCTTCCTTGACAAGCATTTGAAAAGTCATCCCATCCACGCCTTTGTAGTCCAGAGTTGGCTCTCGAGCATAGTTTTTCTGAACTCCTGCTCTTAATTTCCAGGCTGCATGAATGTAGTCTGATCCAGCCGAAACATTTATTTGGTCATCTGATCTCATGAAGAGGGATTCAGCTTCATTACACTTCCTGATGTTGAACTAGATCAAAAGTGGCCGTAAATGTTGTTTACGGGTACTTAACATGTAATGGCACAACAGGAGAAAATGTGTTAGTGTTTACTGGCCTCCGAAAGAGCCCTGGCATTGATCTGACCCCCCCCATCAGTATTTGATGACAATTATTTAATTACTGAGGCCAGCAACAATGTGCCCAGTTTGAGGTAAAGGGATCTTTTGTCAGCTGAAAAAATATCTAGAAATGTTGCAGGGCCCCAGTCTTGGTTAAGTGACTTAGCCTTGATGTCAATACTGTTTTACCTATTTGGTTTCAAGGCAATGTTAAGGTCACTTGCATGTTGGCTGGAGCTTGGTACAAGGGCATTCTGATTTGGATGCTCCAGGAGTAGTGGATCATGGTCACCTTCGATTCTGCCAAGCACTCTCGATAAGATGCCATGTTTCAATATTTATCGCCAATATAGTCGATGAAACTTTGCCTGTGACCAGCTCTAAAGGTGGATTGTGGCAGGTTATCTGGTGGTCTTCGGCTGTTTAGTAGATGCTTCCCTCTCGCAACTAGAGCTTTGAAGATGAATTGACCCTTCTTTGTGCTCACACAGTCCTTTTTAGATTAAATTGGTATGTTCCATGTAATCCCAGCCCCCTGATCTACCTCCGTAAAAAAATTGTCCAGAGATTTTCATTTTTGATTTGTGTTTTGGGATCTTTAAAGAAGTAATTTAGCTTGGGTAGACATTGCTGATCCAGGCTCAAATTTTCTGAATTAAATTTTTAAAAATGGCGGATCTGTTGCAGTGATGATGTAATATTTCGGGAACCATGAGACCTATGTATTTCAGTTATTTTCTCTCTATAAGACTATTTGACCCCCAAAACCTATGTTGTGACACCAAAATGAAGTATCTTGGTCTCATGGTTCCTGAAATACTACATCATCACTGCAACACATCTGACATTTTAAAAATGTCATCCAGAAAAATTCGGCCTGGATGAACAATGTCTACCCAAGCTAAAATACTTCTCTTATAATACAAAAACAATATTTTTACAGAGGTATATCATGGGGCCAGGACTAATGTGTTATCGTCGTTTAACCACTGATCTAGCATTAAAGGATGCATTTTTGTACTAAAGTCGCTGTAGACCAAAATGCCTTTATTTTTTATGCCAGTATCCTCTATTAGCCTGCTTTCAACTAACAACTTCTGCACCTCTTACAAACTTTTCATAAGGAGTTGTTCTTTGAAGAGAAAAACATCGAACTTTACCAGGGACATCCACCGTGTGGAAGGTAGACATTCTTTGTCTCAAAATAACCATGCGTTGTTTTTTAAGTTGATAATTTGTGAAGTCTTATTTATTATAGTATGGGTTATTCTGTATTTGCTAGCAGTGATGTTCTTATCCGGCTGGTCTGGCCCCCTGTGGGTTTTGCTGTTTGATTACAGATAGGTGATATGTTACGTAACCATCTAGGTCGATAGAATCAGTGGACCATGTTTCCTGAAAGTAACAAACGTATGTTGGCTTAAGGAGGACAGCCAGTCCTTATCCATTCGTTTTTACTATGTTCCAGCTCGTGATTTTTAAATGTTTTTTCTGTCTATATTCCATTTGGAAGCTATGGGTTTATCCTACAGGCAGTTTCCTAAATAAGTGACCAGTGATGGTCTTGATGAAGGTAGGAAATCAGATCTTTGATGATTTTGTGTTGCAATATTTGCTATACAAAACTTCATGTGGGCCAAGTTTGCCTGTCAAGGAGGAGGTTGGTGAGAGCAGGACGCCTCTTGTGGAACTTGCTTCTGCAATTTCTGTAATGGATTCTAAGTATTTCCAGGACTTAGATCTGTTCTTAGATCTTTTCTTGTCGGAACCAAAATTTAAGTTGAAATAGGAGGACGTTCCTGGAAGGACTCCTTATAGTGCCTGGTCTGATGTTGCTATTTCTATTGCTTTATTTGGCTCATTTGGAATGAATACAATACAGGCTTGGCACTCGGCAGGCACCATCGCCTGCTAAAGCATTTTTTGCTTTCATGGCGCTGAGTTGGCCAGACAGCAATCCATATGCAAGAGCTTGTTTTCCTTCATGTAAGATGTGGGATATATTGGCATTACTATTACTAAAGTGATTTGTTATGGTGTTCATGGCATTCATGGTATTTATTTGGGCATTTAATTCGGTAGGGCTTCTGGTAGTAAATTAAGTTTGAATCGTTGCTTGAGATTTTAGTAGTGATCTGTGGGAACCTTTTTTACCTGTTTTTCTAGGAAGAGCGTAATCCAATAATGCTGTTTGAGGAAAGTTTGCCCCAATCATGGTGCAGACTGCAGAACGGGTTACGTTGGCTTCAGCAGCCTTGGGCTTGGTGGTGTCCTCTGGCACAGTCATGGCCAACTATTGTTTCTCCATATTCAGGGTAGTGGGTGTGGGTGCCGCATTTGACACTGTGTCCCACAAAATCTTGCTTAGCCTGGTGTGCTTCCTTTCTCTCTGATCGATCTTTCCAGGTTCTCTCTCCTCCTTATAGCTCCCACTCACAAGCTCTGCACCATGGCATTCCACAGGGCTCCTCTCTAGGTCCTACTTTGTTCAATATCTACATTTAACCCCTGGCCCAGGTTGTGAAAGTCCTGGGGCTCGCAATGGTGTTTTATGCAGACGACACCCAGCTTGTGCTCTCTCTTTCTAACAACCCCTCTTTGGACCTGGCTAATTTCCAGAGAGATATGTTGGCTGTCGCAGAGTGGAAAGCTGCCAACTTCCTGCAACTGAACATGAGCAAAACTGAAATTCTTCTTCTAGGCTAAGATACACACTTTTTGAGGCGACCAATGGTGGCCTCCTTCCCTTGGGCTCCCTCCTTGTCCCAAGAAGGTGGTTAAAAACCTAGGTGTCTGGGTGGATTGGGCATTAACATTTGAAGCACAGGAAAAATCTGTGTTAGGCATTCGTTTTGGGCTGTTACGTGAGCTCAAGCCCATTCTGTTTTTTTTATCCCCACATTCGACAATTCATCATGCAGGCAGCAGTCCTCTCCAGGTTGGACTATTTTAATATCTTATACCTGGGAACTAACAAAGGTGTAAGGAGAAGACTCCTGCTGGCCTAAAATGCTGCAGCTAGGCTTCTGTTTTCTCTTCCAAAGCATTCCCCCGTCTCTGGCCTTGTTCACAGAATACATTGGCACCATGTGGATAAGTGTGTTCACTTTGAGACCTTGTGAATAGCTCAGAAGATCTTCTCCCAGGGGGCCTCCATTTTGTCCAATCTGCTATTTCCTTATCTTCCTCCTTGGCCATTGCGCTCTGCTGATCTAAACTTGGCCTCTGTTCCTCGTGTTAAGATAGTAAGAGCAGGAGGTCTCTTTTCACGCTAAAGCTCCTGACCTTTGGAACGTACTCCCTTTATCATGTAGGAGTATTCCAAACTACTGGTCCTTTAGGAACATTTTGAAGGCCTGGATGTTTTCCTCTTAAGTGCTCCTTGTGGCACTTTTATGTCAGGTCGTTCTGTGCAGCTTGTTCTTTCTGAGACAAGCGCTGGGATGCCCCGTTGCTGGGGCAGCCATGCGCTCTACAAATTTTGTAACTTAATTCCAAGTTTTTATGGGATGCACGCTCTAAGGCCGCTATGGACAATGAATCCAAAGGTTTAAAAACCTTTGGCTTGAAGAGCAGTTATTTAGACACGTTTGGTCAGCTTTGACCTTTTTTGCCTTTGATTTTCCTCTCATTTTATCCATTATTACGCTCCTCCTTGGGTAGTAAGATGTAGTGGTAGTGGCGAGACATCTATATTTTCAATGTTTTCACTTTTTCTTTTTGCTTTGCTCATTTTGCTTGTTGCTTGATGAAGGGCGTAAATCAAGATGTTCAGGCCAAGCTTTGAATGGTTGGTGTTGATAGAGGTCAGGCAGGAGGAAAAAGAGAGAATGGCTGCTGTTGACAGTAATGGACCCTGCACAATCTGTAGGTGCCTATAGGTACTGGAGTGCTGGGATGCCAAAGAGACTGAAGTGCTGCAGTGCTGGGGGAGGGTTGGTGCTGACCACTGATCGCCATACTGTATGCCAGCGCACTGGCCTAACGCTGGCTCCTTCTGCACAGAGGTGGCGGTGTTGCAACCTATTGCACCGGGACCAACCAACCCTCTCCCCTACTCTCTCAGATGGGTGATGCAGGTTGTGCCTCTCACCTCTGGGTCCTGGGTTCAAGCCTGGAACCTGAGGCTTGATGGCTTGGTGGCTAAGGGAGCGGGGTCCTGGCAAGAACCAGTGGTGCCTCTGGAACAGGAGGGGTGTTATCCCACCCCCACTTTTGCCTCACAAGACAACACCCAGCAGATAACACCCATTCTTACAGGGACTGTTAACCTCCCAGTCCCCACCCCTCTGGCAGAAGCCTCAAAGCCGCTTTAGTTTACCCATAGCAACCCACAACCACCCATGGGAGGCAGGAGCTGACATTTTTCCACGGGTGGTAAACAGATACATCCAACTGGTAGGTCCTACAGATAGTGTAACAAGGTTATTTACAGCCATTCATTTCCATCCTGCAGCATCTCCTACCCTCATTAGAGTGCCTTTCGGATGAACTTTTGTTTATTTTGCTGCAGGAAGCACAAGTTCTTTTGAACGAAGGAGCATTGAGAGCTCGCAAATGGATGTTACTCCCAATATTTCCTTGTGCTGAAGAAGGGCAGAGGACTCTGCCACTTTTTAGACCTTAAATCCTTCCCCTTCTTCCTGCAGATAGACAAATTCAAGATGCCCACACTGGTCTAGGTTCTATTTGCCATGGATCCAGGAGACAGGATGGTATTGTTGGACCTGTAGGACGCCTATTGACGTAACCTTGTCCTGCAAGCCCACAGATGCTATCTGCAGTTCAATTTGAGCCACAAGTATTTTCAGTTTCTTGTGCTCCCTCTCTGCTTCACCATTGCCCTTCAGGTGCTCACAAAGGTGATGGCGTTGGTTGCTGCCTTTCTTTGGAGGTCGGAGGAACCAGTCTTTCCCTACCCTGATGACTGGCTGTTAAAGACAGACATGTCTTAGTCTTGGACCACTCCCAGATGATGGCACACTTCCTTACATTGCTGAGGTTCACGGTAAACCTGCAGAATTCACACCTGACTCCTTCGGAGAGGCTTTTCTTCCTCAGAGCCTTCCGGATACGGTGCGCTTTCAGGCCTTCCCTCTATCAGTGTGTCTAGAACATTCATGCTATGAATTTGATGATTCAGCTTCTGTCCAGGGTCTCAGTGAGGATGGCTCTGAGGCTTCTTGGTCTACTGACCTCCTGCATTCTGCTCTTTGGCCTTGCCTGATAGAAAATGCAAGCTCTGTCTGGTATATGAAATCTCAGTGGGCCCTGCACCATGAGAGCCTGTCCATCCAGTTTTCAAAGAAGGCTGCAAGAGGTCTGCAGGGGTGCTGCTCTTGTGGCTCAATTGGACCATGGAAGAGCCCTCTCCCTAACCCACCCAGAGCTTACTGTGTTGACTGATGCATCACTGCTGGGTTGTGGCGGTTCATCTGGGAGAGATGGATATCAAAGGCCTCCACTTCAATTTGCTGGAGTTGTGAGCCATTCACTTGGTGTTGAGAGTCTTCCTACCACCCTCCCAAGAGGCTGGTTCAGGTCCTTACATTCAACACCACCATCATGTAGTATTGTAACAAGAAGGGTAGGTGGGGTCCTAGAACTGGTGCCAGACGTCTCTGCTCTTTAATGGCTAGATAATCAGGGTATCTTCCTGATCGTACACCACCTGGCAAGATCTTTAAACGCCAGTGATACCTGGTGAATCACAAAAGGCAGTACACCTGGAGGTGGTGCAGGGTGTCTTCCAACAATGGGGAGAACCCTGGCTCAAACTCTCTGCCACCACCGGAACATGTTGTGTTAACACTTGCACTTAGGAGTTCACAAGAAAGTGTATTCCATTTCCATTTGTAAACTTTATTTCGGCCATAAAAGTCACATAATATCAGAACACACAGGTAAAAATGCATAAAAAATAGCTCTCAATAAAAAAAGTTAAAAATATTTATTTACAAATTGAATTAAAAGAAAGACACTCAGAAACTCATCAGATTAAAAAAGGGGTATAAAAAAATGAGTTGCACAAATACGATTGTTTCTTCAACAGCCTTTGACGTCTTGTCCACATAGAAAGAAGAAAGCGAGAGACGGCAAATACCACAATAGTTTTTGTTTCAGTTCTTAACATTTTATAAGACTCAGTACATTGGGTGAACCCATGTTTTTGCAGAGTGGGATGAGCCAATATTTTCTTGATGTTCTATACCCAGGGCAAAAAAATAATACATGTATCACGTCATTACATGCTGGGCATCTATTTACAGAAAAATTTACCCAATTAGTTGTGAAATCGAATGCGGGTTGAATTTCATCCATGTAGGGTTAAAACATGTATTGATCTTTAAGATTTAAAAAGTCTATTTTGAGATGGCCACGAGTGTTATTTTCCTGCATGACCCTATGTCTATACTGTCTATATGATTTCACCAGCTCAAGACGGGAAATCTGCGTGCAGTAAACCTCTGGGCTAGACCAGAGGTCAGAATGGCCAATTTTAGCACAAAGATCTTTGATATAGGCGAGCCAAGGAAATTTCATTACCCCTGTTAGCTCCAAGATCGAGCAAAGCTCAGACCTAAATGAAGCTAGCTCAGGGTCAGCCAAATTCTACGCCAAAAGGTCAATGGGCGCAGGCCCGCTTCTTCAGAAATGGGTCTAATGCCCAGATCAAGACGAAGAGGAACAAGGGGGGGTGCTTGACGGAAGGTTCAGAAGTTGTCTCATAAACTTATTCTCAACTAAAGTCAGCCCCTTCATAGGACAATGGCCCCAAAGCTCTTCCCCATATAGTGCAGCATTACTTGTCTGTGCTTTATATATTTCTGCGGCAGGGCTAGGGATCATAAAACTTGAGGACTTGGCAACTTTCATGATGCCACCAGACAACTGCACCAGCCTTAAAGCCGCTTTTTCCATTTGAGGTCCCCAAGAAAAAGACTCAGAGAGAGTAACCCCAAGATAATCAAAGAATGACACCTTTTCTAGCAGGATGCCATTTAGTGTAGGGTTGGGGCGAGATGATTTTACTGGATTAAACACCATAAACTTAGTCTTAGTTGTGTTTATTTTCAGGCCCCTGTTTGCGTAGAATAGAGCAAAACTGTCTAGAATTAACTGTATGCACATTGGGGATTTAGATTGCAACAAGGTGTTGTCCACAAACAACAATGGGGATACCCTCCTTTGATCTAATTTCGGGGTATCACTATGCTCAACCTGGCTTAGTTGGGATACCAAGGCATTGACATAAAGGCAGAACAGGGTGGGTGCTAAAACGCAACCCTGCCTTACCCCCCTGTCAACGGGAAAACGTGATGTCAGTTCAGCTGATTTCCCAAATCTAACCTGGGCAAAATTCCCAGAATGTAAGCGAATGATCATGACTAGTATTTCTGGGGGTATTCCCAGTTCGCCAAGAACTGCCCACAACTTGACTCTGGGTACCATATCAAAGGCTGATTTTAAATCGACAAATATCAAATAGAGGCTGCCACCCTCTATTGAAACTGTCTTTTAATAAAGGAGTTGGAGCCTAAGAAGTTGGTCAATGGTCGATATGTTTTTCCTAAAACCAGCCTGATAGTCACTCAGTATGTCATGATCTTCCATCCACAAGTGTAGACGATCGAGAACAATTCTCGAAAACAACTTCTGAGTGACATCAATCAGGATGATTGGCCTATAATTTATGAGCAGTAAGGGTGAGCCCTTTTTATAAATTGGAAATATTTCTGCTCCAAGCCACGTATCAGGTATTTTCATCCCCCTCATAATAGCATAAAATACTATCCAGAGGTAAGGGCACCAGATCACTGGTTCCTCCCTGAATAAATCCCCAGGGATCTTATCCAATCCTGGGGCTTTATCAAGGGGAAGTAACTTATTTGCACCTTGAACCTCTGCTAGAGTAATTGCCTCTAAAAGAGGCGAAAAAGCAGGAGATTGGTTAGTTTCCAAGGATACTGATGCCGGATCGCTAGCGTAAAGAGATTTAAAATGCACTTCCCAGGCTGAAGCAGGGATGTTTGGTTCTACCGGTGACCGTTCAGCAGAATTTTGGGAGTTGGTAACTAAATGCCAAAAGCCCTTCATGTCCTTGTTGTTTAGGGCTACTCTGATGTCTTCCCATCTAGTACACTCCCAGGATTGTTTGGCTTGCTTGGTAGTTACATTATACAAGTTCCTTTTTATTTTTATTTGTGATCTATTCTCACTCCGTATTGCCTCTATAAGAGCACCCATGGCCATACGACAAGATTTATCAAACCATGAGAGTCCTATTCACTGGGGATTCAGAGGGGGGGGTTGAAAAATGTATTAAGATCCACCGTTAATTTGGGGTGAATTGTTTTAACCAGGTTCAAATCCCAAGCGATAGGAAATCGGTTTGCCTCTTCCACAGCCTTCACAAGAGAAGGGATGGTTAACGTATATAAAGCTGCCATATTTTCCGGAACTAGCCTGACAGATTCCCGCCTTATCCTTCTCTTGTTATTGGACAAGACTAACTTAGTACAGGCGTTGGGCACACTCATCATTGAAGTTTGATAGCCCCGAATCCGAAATTCCAGGACTAAAGCTTTATGGTCACTGTCGAGTCTCGACAGGACCATAAAATCAACCACCCACTGCCAGGCACTGGTCTCCACCAGAATATAGTCCAAAAGGGAAAACTGTACAGATCTGTTAAAAGTGGGCTTCCCTGGTTGATCGGACTTAGTACGGCCATAACAGGTCCTCAAGGAGTGCAATAGCATGGCCTTAATAATCTGCATCACCAGTGGGGACCACGCCTTTACCTGCTTAATCTGTGGGTCGGGAATTAACCAGAATCTGTCCTCGTCACTGGGAACTGTGTCTAAAGGGTTAACAAGGGGCTCAAATTGGCAATTAAAATCCCCCCTACCACCTTCCTTACATCCTTAGGTAGGTATTGTAGGATTGCAGACAGATTCTGTAGTAGGGGATCTCTGTGTATAGTCATAATCTAGTGAATAGTCCCGCCCATATGCGTGGACCCCGGAGCAATCAAAAATAATCTCTTACAGTGTCAAAAAATGCAGAAATGCATAGACACTTAAGAGAGAATTTAAAGACAGATAATGCAGCCAAAAAGGCTACACTGTCCAGTACTTCAACTAGAAATTCCACCACAAAATCCACAAAACAGCAAAGCCTGTACAGATTTCCCTTGCTTAACAGCAAAATCCCTCAGGAATGATAGAGAGAAGAACCTGGACAGACAAGCCCCATAGGCTGCCATTATGTGGCTTAAATAGGATACTGTGCCTTTAAGGAACCTTCCAGAACCTTCTCCCAGTATCCCAGAATGCATAGCAGGTCCAACTTAGTTTCAGTTCTTTTTTCCGGCTCCTGCAAGCAGGACCCTGGAGCATTGAGCTCTCCCTTTTCAAGGGTTTTGTTGGCGTTTTTACACTAAATTCGATTTTTGGTGCTTTTAAAGTACTTTAGTGACTTTCTTCTTGGGTTCCTGCACTCTTTTATTGTCCATAATGCCAGCATTATTTGACAAATGCCCGGAGTGCTCCAGGAAGAAGGCCAAGTCAGACCCCCATGAGGTCTGTATCCTCTGCCTTCCCTCTTCCCACATCCCTGAGGAGTGTGTGATCTGTAGAGGCTTCTCTGGAAGGACCCTGAAGGACAGGCGTAAAATCAGACTTCAGGGACTTGAAGAAAGAAGATTGAAGGCACGAGGTGGGTCAGGAGGGGCTCCTTCTGCCCATGCTGAGGCCTCTGGGGGGCTCCCCAGGGGCAGGAAGTCCAGCCCGCGCCCAAGATCTCCGTCTGGGTCAGTTGCTCTGACCACGACGTCGAGGGGAAGGTCCACGGCCAGTTCCCGGTCTCCCCAGGGCTCTGGGTTGAGAAAACGTCGCCCGTCGACGTCGAGGGACGTGTTCCGGCCGCCGTCGAAGCCGGTGTCGATCTCCTCGTCGTCGCCGTCGGCGTCGAGTGGTCGACATCGGAGGACCCGGCGTCGGCGCTCGCCGTCGAGGCGACACCGCCGTTCGCCGTCGAGGACATCGTCGTCGAGGGGATCCTCGTCGTCGAGGCCGCCGTCGAGACGGAAGAAGTCTCCGGCGCGGAAGACGTCGACGTCGAGACATTCAAAGAGATCGACGTCGAAACGTTCCAAGAGGTCGACGTCAAGACGATCCAGGTCGACCTCGAGACGTCCGAAGAGGTCGAGGTCGCCGTCGAGGCACCATCGCCCGTCGTCGAGATTCCGTGGCTCGTCCATCTGGTCGGGGTCGACGTCGAGACGTCGACACCGTTCGACGTCGAGGAGTGAGAGGCGGTCGACGCCGAAGGGCCGTTCGACGTCTAGGGACCCAGGCTCGCCGTCTGGGCACCGATCTTCGGCGTCAGGAGGTCGAAAAGACAGGCCCAGGACTGTGGGGGGCTCCCGACATTCCAGACAGGATGATGGCTCGCCGGGAACGGCGTATTCCGAGGTATATACCCCGAAGAAGCCTTCAGCACCTCCTTCACTGCCTCCTTTGCCAAGGGGTCCGCCTCCGAAGGCTCCGACCCCCCCTGCATTGCCTGCTCGACCGGCTCCGCAGGCCCCGCTTCCAGTGACTCCCCCACCCCCGGTTCCACCGCGGGCGGTGTCGATGCCCAAGTTTCCGACGCCGCCGAAGAAGACTCCTAAGTCGAAGCCGAAGCCTCGGACTCCGGAACCGGGGAGGCCGGCGGACCGTCCCAGGCCCAAGAGATCGAGGTCTCGCTCGGGGAGACGGGACAAGTCTAGGAGTGGACGCGGATCTTCATCGAGATCCAGGCATCGCCATAGGAGGCGTCGGTCCAGGTCACGCTCATCTGGGACCCGTTCTTACTCGGCCACGCTGTCTGATTCGCCGGAGACTAGGGTGTCCCCGATCGACGATATCGGCACATTCCAAGAGGTTCTCCTGCGCGGAGCGGCGAAGTTGGGGATCAAAGTTGAAGCGCCTACGCCTTCGACTTCTGTCATCTTTGAGACGTTACACAAGAAACACCTGTCTCGCCCCCTACTGCCTCTTGTGCCGGGGCTCCTCGAGCCGGCTGAACAGCTTTTCCTGATGCCGGCGGTTGTGAAGTCTGCGCCTTCCAGGCTCCTCAAGAAATACAGAGCTCCGGACTCGGACCCAGCCTTCTTGAGAAAGGACCCGGCGCCGGATTCGGTCATTGTGACGGCGGCCCGGAAGCTTCATGCCACCTCCCCTGCGTCCACGGTGCCTCCGGACAAGGAGAGCCGCTGGATCGACTCTGCTGGGCGAAAAGCGTGTGGTACATCCTCCTCGTCAATGAAGGCTGCCAGTGACTCGGCTTTGTTGGGACGATACGACCGTGCACTGTGGGACTCAATGGAGCAGTTTGCGGACCTCGTTCCTCGAGACCGTAAAGAGGACTTCATGGAGATCGTCCAGGAGGGGATGCTGGTCTCTAACCAGGCCATTAGCGCCGCGGCGGATATTTCCTTGCTGTCTGCGCACGGATACTGCCACGGGATTAACCAGAGGCGCCATGCTTGGCTCCGGTTGACGTCTCTTAAGCCAGAAGCACAACAACGTGTGGCGAATCTCCCGTTTTCCGGAGATACCCTCTTCGGAAAACACGCGGATGACGAGATGGCCAGGATGAAGGCCGAGGCAGAGACCCTGACGGCGGTGGGCTTGGAGAAGCCCAAGGAGAAGAAACCCTACCGCCAGTTCCAACGGCGGTTCGGGTCGCAGGGTCGTGGAAGAGGGCAGTCTGCCGGACAACATCAGCAGCAGCAACAGCAGCAGCAGTACAGACGGCCCTTCCAGAAACGCCAGGGGGGTAGAGGTAGACAGCAGTCCTCTACCGCTTCCAAGGGCCCGGCCGGGCCTCGACCCTGAGCTGTTACTTCCCCCTCGTCCGTTACCCGCTCCGGTGGGGGGAAGCGTTCAATTTTTTCTGGCAGAGTGGAGAAAAATTACTCAGGACAAGTGGGTGCTGAATATTGTTTGCAATGGATACAGTCTGTGTTTCACCAGCCCTCCTCCATCGATTCCTCCCGTCAGCTCGCAGTATCAACTGCGCGAGCTTCAGGCGGAGGCAGACATTCTGCTAAGGAAAAGGGCGATAGAAGACGTACCTCTGTCTCAAAGAGGAAGAGGTCTTTACTCTCGGTTCTTTCTTGTCCGCAAGAAGGACAAAAACGAGTTCAGGCCCATTCTGGATTTGAGACAGGCAAACAAGTGGATTCGCAGAGAAAAGTTTCGCATGCTGTCGTTGCATCAAATCTACCCTCAGCTGCAACGAGGAGATTGGATGTGTGCCATAGATCTACAGGACGCATACTTCCACGTGCCCATTGCATGCAAACACAGGAAGTTTCTGCGTTTTCAAGTCGGCACCAATCACTATCAGTACACGGTGCTGCCCTTCGGACTGAAGTCTGCACCCAGGACATTCTCGAAATGCATGGCAGTGGTAGCGGCACACCTGCGGAAGAACAAGGTGTTTGTCTACCCGTACCTGGACGATTGGTTGATCAAGGCCTCCTCCTTCTCGGAAGCTCAAGCACACTTGCAGAAGACGTGCGTTCTCTTGAACAAGCTGGGGTTGCACATCAACATGTCCAAGTCGGTCCCGATTCCGGTCCAGTGCATCCAGTACTTGGGAGCCTCCATCAATACACTGTCGGCAAGCGTGTCTCCTTCGGAAGAGCGACGTTTATCACTCCTTCGGAAGGCTCAGGCTCTCATGTCTACTCCGTCCACGACAGTGAGGACGGTGTCTTCTCTGCTGGGATCGATGGCCTCGTGTATCTTCCTGACGCCACATGCGCGGCTGCACATGAGACCGCTACAGGAGTGCTTGGAGGATCAATGGGACCAGAGGAGAGGATCTTGGGACGACAAGATACGACTGTCTCTGCATGCTCTTCAGTCTCTAAAGTGGTGGTGCTCGAAGGAGAATCTCCTCAGAGGGGTTCCCTTCCACAAGGACATTCCCACACAGACTATCGTGACGGATGCTTCTCTCCAGGGCTGGGGAGCGCACTCCGGAGACCTACAAATTCAAGGGACGTGGTCCCAGATGGAGGCCACGTACCACATCAATTTCCTGGAACTCAGGGCTGTGCACTTGGCACTGAAGGCTTTTCACCCGTCCTTTCAGACCAACTCTCTGCTTGTTCAGACGGACAACACGACAACGATGTATTACCTCAACAAGCAGGGGGGCTCGAGATCGCGCACTCTGTCGCAGGAGGCGCAGGCGATCTGGCACTGGCTTCTGGCTCGAGGACTGTCTATAACGGCCACCCATCTGCCAGGTGTGCAGAATGTTCAGGCAGACGAACTGAGCAGACTCATTCAAGAAAACCACGAATGGGTCTTAAACGACGAAGTACTAGGAGAAGTCTTCGCAAGGTGGGGAACTCCAGACGTGGATCTGTTCGCCACCGCCGAAAACAGCAAATGCCGAGGCTTCGCCTCCAGGTACTACCAGCAGGGGACGCTGGGGAACGCGTTATGGATCGACTGGTCGAACAGCTTTCTGTACGCTTTTCCACCAATTCCCCTGATTCCGGCGGTTCTCATCAAGCTGTCCCAGTCCAGGGCGCGGATGATCCTGGTTGCCCCGGAATGGCCCAGACAGTGGTGGTTCACGGACCTGCTTCACCGCTCTCTCCTTCCTCACATGAAGCTGCCGTGCAGGCCGGACCTTCTCACGAAGTTCGGGGGGCGGATGGTACACCCCAACCTCTCGTCTTTGAGTTTGGCGGCATGGCTCCTGAAATAGTGCAATATGGCCATCTGAATCTCCCAGAAGATTGTATGGACATACTGAAGGAGGCTAAGCGACCTTCCACTAGGACTTCTTATGCTTACAAGTGGAAGAGGTTTTGCATCTGGTGCAAGTCTAAGAACTATGACCCTACGACATGCAAGGAAGATGTCATCCTTCCGTATCTGCTGCATCTGGCGCAGTCGGGCCTTAATGTCCATTCCATTAAGGTTCATCTGGCTGCTTTGACTGCCTACAGGAAAGGCCCTTCACAGACTTCCTTCTTCCAGATCCCTGTGATCAAAGATTTTTTGGAAGGCTTGAAGAAAGTGTTCCCTCCTGTCAGGCTTCCTTCGCCTTCGTGAGACTTGAATGTGGTGCTGTCCAGATTGATGAAGGAGCCTTTTGAACCCATTCATAAGGCTTCGTTGCAGCACCTGTCCTGGAAGGCGGCGTTCCTCGTGGCCATTACATCGGCCCGCAGGGTGAGTGAGATTCAGGCGTTGTGTTGCCAAGAACCTTATACTGTGTTTCATGCTGCTAAGGTTGTTATGCGTACTCACCCTAAGTTTCTTCCCAAGGTTGTTTCTGATTTTCATATCAATCAGACTATCACTTTGCCTACGTTCTTTCAGAATCCGTCATCTCCAGCGGAAAGGTCTTTACATTCCCTGGATGTGAGGAGGGTGCTGAAGTTTTATCTTGATAAGACTAAAGATATTCGTAGGTCAGACCAATTGTTCATTAATTATGGATCAGTCAGGACAGGTCTTGCTACCTCTAAGCAGTCCATCTCGAGGTGGATTGTGTCCTGCATACAATTGTGTTACTGCAAAGCTAATAAGACCTTAGGGGCTAAGCCTAAGGCTCATTCCACCAGAGGCAAAGCTGCTACGACAGCTATGCTTCGTAATGTTCCCTTTGCAGAGATCTGCAAGGCGGCCACTTGGAAGTCGGTCCATACCTTTGCTAAGCATTACAGCCTGGACACTGATGCCAGGGCAGACGCTCAGGTTGGGCAGGCTTCGCTGCGGAATTTGTTCGCACAATAGTGGCGTGATTTTCATATTCTCCACCGCCGCTTGATGTGGGGATGGGCTTGCCATTCTATTCACTAGATTATGACTATACACAGAGATCCCCTACTACAGAAGGAGTAGTTTCTGTCCTGTAACTCCAGTTCTGTAGTGGGGGTATCTCTGTTATAGTCATAAGCGCCCTCCCGCCTCCCCGGTGGAGATTTGTTCAGGTACATAATGCTACAGGTCTGGCGTTGTTTACGCCTTCAAAAAGAACTGAAACTAAGTTGGACCTGCTATGCATTCTGGGATACTGGGAGAAGGTTCTGGAAGGTTCCTTAAAGGCACAGTATCCTATTTAAGCCACATAATGGCAGCCTATGGGGCTTGTCTGTCCAGGTTCTTCTCTCTATCATTCCTGAGGGATTTTGCTGTTAAGCAAGGGAAATCTGTACAGGCTTTGCTGTTTTGTGGATTTTGTGGTGGAATTTCTAGTTGAAGTACTGGACAGTGTAGCCTTTTTGGCTGCATTATCTGTCTTTAAATTCTCTCTTAAGTGTCTATGCATTTCTGCATTTTTTGACACTGTAAGAGATTATTTTTGATTGCTCCGGGGTCCACGCATATGGGCGGGACTATTCACTAGATTATGACTATAACAGAGATACCCCCACTACAGAACTGGAGTTACAGGACAGAAACTACTCCTTATCAATTACAGAAGATTCCTTCGAGGCACTTACAGGACGTGAATACAAAGTGATAACAATGTTAAAATTAGGGAAAAAAGTAAGCTTAACACCCTGGATATCATCTGACAATGTGGTCACTTCCTCCACCTGATAGTCCAAATGAGTTGCAACCCAGACAGACAAACCCCCTGAGGGTCTGCCCCTGTTGCCTCTATATGCTTGTACAGTATAGGTGGCATATCCCTGGCTCACAATAACGTCAGTCACCCATGTTTCCTGGAACAGGCAAAGTTCAAATTGAGATATAACCTTTACCCAATCGGGATTCTGTAACTTATTTTTAATACCTGCCACGTTCTAGGATATTACCTTTATATTTAGGCCCCTAAAAGTATAATCACTAGGCTTACTAGGAAGCCCCTTTCTAGAGGGCTGGGTTAACCACCGATTGTTTACCAAATATGTCCCTGCCTGTACCATTGATGGTGGGATAATAACTACTGAGGGCAGAAGATTTGTATTGCATTCTATTTCTCTGTAAGAACTAGAGGCAATGATCTTCATAGGGGATGAGTACTCTGTCTTCAAAGTTAGGTAGGGAGACGTGCTCACTAGTCAGTCACAGTACTCCAGATTCGAAGGAACTTCAAATCTATTATGTACTGGCACAGAACCACTACTGGGCATTTGCATCCTGGTTACTTCACTAGATAGGGCATGGAGGGGCTTGGCCCTATTTAGTCTGTTCTTCCTAGGAAAGTGACTATTATAAAAATAGTCTAAAGTTAGGGGGACTATCTCATAGGTCCTACGTTGGGGAGGGTAGACATTTGCTAACAATGTGGGTAGAGTTTTGGTATTTGAAAAGTTAACAATGACACGGTCCCCTTTAAAAAGTTTTTCCTGGCTGCCCACCCATTCCACCCGCCTTACCATGATTAGGTCATTTGCCATAAACGGACAGCTCCTTTCAGTAACATTTATGTTGGAAGAGATCCAGTGCAGACATTTGTCCATGAGATCGATCGTGGATTTCATTTGATCACATTGGAGCCGAAGAACATTGGCCAGGACCAGGGCCAAAGGAGCAGCAGCAGGCGGAAGATGGAAAGTTGATCGAGGGAAGGTATTGATGGTTTTGGACATTAAAGGACTTATTACTTCCGACTGAATACACCCTCCATGGCCCGATATACATGGTACTGCTGCATTGTTTGAGACCTCCCTTTCATAGGTACTGGGACTATGTGAGGAGAGACCTGGTATGGCTAGGAGGGGAGCTGGTGCTACTTTAGAAGTCGTGATAGTTGATGGAACAGGCAGAAGCTGCGATGGTTGGATTACTTCAGCACCCGCAGCTAGATAGACAGACTGTAGCGGAGCTGAATTTACATACAATGCCAGACTGGAACCCTGAACAGGAGCAGAACAGAGCTGTGACTCAAGATCGTTCAATCTACTTTCAATAGTTGATAGTTTTTCTATAATTGGCAACATACTAGAGTCCATTTTTAGCAACCGATCGTCCCACACAGAGGCCTGGTCAATAACTGGAGGAACGGGCAGAGCGGAAGAGGCAAATGTTAGCCTTGACTGGCATGACTTATTGACCATTTTTTTGTGAGACCCTTCGGTTTGGCGACACACACAAGTTTCACTTGCTTGGGTTTGTGGACCGCAGCAGCATTATTGCCTCTAGTACGCCTTGGTTTGGGTGAGGGAACATGTTCCTCTAGAGATACGCCCACACCAGATGCTACTAAGCTGCAGTCCTGTTCTAACTCTATAGAGGGACATTAACCAGGAAGGGTAGACTCATTTTGGACGAAAACTCCAGGAATAAACGGGGACTCATTTACAAAGTTTGAAGAGGAAACCGGGTCAAGAGGAAGTGAAAGTCTGCCAGAAAACCCCCCAGGTTCCAGTGAGAGCCGTCGCTCTGTCATTTCTATTTCATGGGCAAGAATGTTGGTTGCCCTAGTCAGAAAAGAATCAAGAGTTGCACCCACACCGGCACCTCCTTTCTCCTTAGGGCCTCTCCTTTTAGCCATTGCCAGTTGATAATACCAATAAAAACAATACCTTGTTCTACAGGAAACTAAAGAGAGTGGGCCCTGCCCGGCCTCCTCCGGGCGATGACGGGCAAGGACGGGCCCGCCCTTGGCCCCGGGCTTTGCCTGCGTGCGTCCCACGCTGCGGGAGGGCGGGAGCACTGTTGTAGGGCTCCGGGCGCTGGCAATGACACACCAGGCCTGCGCTGAGCCGGGAATGCTGGGGCGTGTAGTCCACTCGCCTGGGCTTGGAGGGTCATTGCCCTCACGGCGACGAGCGTGAGTGTTGACCAGATTGGACTGTTCCCTTCACGGTGCTTGTAGTGTCAAAGCCGTTCCTCTCATGGCAACAAAAAGAGCGTCTCTGGTGTCCCGTGCTTTGGGAGGGCGGGAGCACTGTTGTAGGGCTCCAGGCGCTGGCGATGACACGCCTGCGCCGAGCCGGGAATGCTGGGCCGTGTAGTCCACTCGCCTGGGCTCGGAGGGTTGTTCCCCTCACGGCGACGAGCGAGAGTGTTGCCCAGATTGGACCGTTCCCCTCATGGTGCTGGTAGTGTCCAAGCCGTTCCCCTCACGACAACAAGAAGAGTATCTGTGGTGTAATCCATTTAGAGTGGAGCACTGGACTCCTGCACTTCAACCCAGCACTACCTCTCCTGCCCTAAGTTCTGAAGACGCTCAAGAACAACATGACCCTAGTCATACTAGTGGCTCCGGACTGGGCTATGAGAGCGTGGTACCAGAAAATTCTAGGTATGTGTATCTGTTATCATCATTCTGGCTCATTGGGAGGATCGTCTGTAGCAGCAGAGGGTAGGGTCTTGCACCCGAGCCAGTGCAATCTACACCTCAGTGTGTGACGATTGGGCATCAGCAGTTGACTTCATTCGATCTACTTCCCGAAGCAGTGTATGTCATCGTGGCAGCCAGGAATCCTTCTACAAAATCTGTTTACAATGCACAATGGGACAAGTTAATTGCTTGCTGTGGTACACCGACCCGTTGCAGGCCAAACTGTTAAATGTGTTACTGTTTGTAATGTCTTTGGCCCAACAAGGACTTGCCATGGCCCACTGTTAAAGGTTATCTATTGGCATGTTCAGCCTTTTTGCTTTTACAGGAACAACAATAATTTTCAAATCACCAATTGTGATGCGTTTTCTTAAAGGTTGGTGTAAGGAACTGCCTCTTTTGGCATGATCAACCTCCAAACATTTGGACTGATGCTGCTCATTTTTCACTTTTAAGAGTGCACTGAGGCCTGCTGATCTGACCTTTGTGCCAGTGTTCAGCCCTTTACAAAGTGTATGTTGAATTGGCTACCACCCCAATTGGCATAAGTTAACTAACGAGTCCCAAGTATGTGGTCCTAAGGGTACAAAGGGCCTTTAAGTTAACTTGTTCACCCAAGGCTGTAGCACTGTCTGTGCCACTCTGACTGGGACAAACTACAATAAGTCTGTCACTGCAGCCTGGAAGAGCAGTTTAAACTGCTAGTTTGACTCTGACATTTAAACCAATGACACAGTCCCCACTTCCCTTAACAGTAGACATACGTCTCTCCAAAGGAAGGCCTATCAAGCCATAAGGCTGGGAGCTGTGTATTATTAAGTGGTACGTGTACTTGAATATATCCTATTAATAAAACTACCAAATTGTAATTTTTACTGCGGAATAGCTAGTAGGCCCATTGGCTAGTGCGGAGTTACAGGCTGACATCTCAGCCCTGCTAACTTGGAATGGGACTAATAAAATGGATACTTCAAGGCATCAGATTAATCATGGCATCAAACTCAACATGATGCCCAAGTCGAATATAATGTCACTTTTAAGGAACAGCAACTTTTAAAAAGTTGCTGCTTTGTTGCCCAGTTTATCCAGTGACTATTCCCAGTTGCTGACCAACAGACAGACGTTTACTGTCCATCTGAGTTGTGTGAACTACTCCCGGGCTTGGGGGCAATAGAGGCCTTCCACAGAGGGAGGTGTTACCTATTCCTTGCGGGAAGCCACATAGGGTACTGACCCAGAAGGCTAGCTTCAAAAGAGAAGCTCCCTTTATTAGGCAAATAGCGATCACACTGGAGGAGGGCTGCCCCTTGTTCAGGTAGACAGGCTGACAGCAGGACCAGAGAGGGACCAGTTGCCAACCCGTTTGTAGCCAACCGGTACCCACACCGCTAGGGTGGGCTACCAAGATCCTAAAAGCCATGGAAGGGTTCAGATATCTTAAGATTAGGACAACTAGTGCACTCTGGGATTGCTAGATGCCACACATAGCAGGAAGTCATCATAAGGGGGAATGAATCTTCATTGGCTAGTGACTGCATCACCTCACAATGGCAATTTTTGGGCATAAATATGACACCTTGAACCTCAGATAACATCTGGACCAGAGAAAGGACCAATAAAGACCTGCCCTACTGACCTCTGGACCTGGCAAAAGAGAATGTACCAACTGCAAGACTGCTCCTGCTGCACTTAGGGCTAGTGAAGAAAGGGATGTGCCTGGCTCTTGAAAAAGTTGTTCCAGAGCCCAAGACCAAAAAGGCAAACTCCAAGGGTCAGTCGGCTGACCCCCCTGTTCCAGGGCCATAAAAGCTAAAGTAGCTCATCCTGGCTAGTTAGTAGCCAACCGCAAGGAATCGCCGATGACCGACAACTTGCAGCCAAGAAGACCTCCCCATGATACCCAATAGTTGCACCCATGACTGCTAGGCCTGAGAGAGTCATCAGAGTGTGGATTAGTCACCAAAGACTGACACTAATCATCACCAAAGGAAATTGCTGGAGATTGGTAGCCCAGCCGCTGCTGGGCTTATACTGGCTCAAAGAGGACCTTGAGGGACCGGACTCCTGTGGCCAAAGTCACCTTACCAGTGGACCGATAAATAACCCCAGGAAAACCTCTGTCAACTGCACAGAATCCTTTATCATCAGCATAAGGACCACTCCATTAAAACCTATTGTGGTTTTGGTATATATTGTCGAACTGGTCTTGAGACTGCTTTGATGACCAGGTAACTGTCCAAATATCACTTATTCACCTTCATTACCTTCTTCCTGTCGGAATTGATTGCCCAGTCCAGGCAGGAATAGCCAAACGCATCTCTTCAAAACGTTTCAAACTTTACAGTTAGCAATGCTTTTTACACTTTGGACTAAAAAAACTTGAGTTACATTTTACTTAAAAATCTATATCTCCAAAACCCTTCAGTGGATGTTGCTCATCTTGGTATCTAACATTCATAAAAATATAATCTATTTGAATAAACTGCTATTGGATTTCTTTTCTGATGTGTGACTATCTTATTCTGTTGTTTTGTGCAATAGAGTGCTTTACACTAGTTCCCTTGTTAAGGCCTTGCTGCTCAAACCTAAAGCTACTCAGCACTGAGCAAGATGTTCTACCTATGAACCGAACTGGACCCAAGACAGTCTCATGAGTGTATTACATGGCAGGGTCACACAACCACACCATATGAGGCATCACAATCCTCACAGTTTGGTCCAGATGTGTCCTAATACCCTTTTGTTACGCGTCAGTGGGTCTCTACCTTGGTCCTTACTTTCCTTATGTGTACCCTGTTTGAACCATTGCACAACTGTCCTTGGCGTCTTCTGACCCTGGAGACAATTTTTCTCCTTTTAACCACTTTAGCTTGTTGAGTGAGTGAACTTCAAGCTCTTTCAGTACAGCTGCCCTACACACCCTTTTATTCAGGGCAAATTGGTGCTTCGGTCTAGCGTGGCCTTTCTTCCGAAGGTTATGACTCTCTTTGTTCTACCTCATCCCTCGGTAAGAGGACAGACTTCATCATTTGGATCCCAGATGAGTAATGAGCTTTGACCTCAATCGCACCAAAGACCATCGGGTTGACAATCGCCTCCTTTTGGAGATCTCTGGGGCAAAGAACAGGATGGCAGTTCAGAAGAGAATGCTCTCCAGGTGGATAGTTCTCTGCAAAAAGATTGGCTTCATGTGTGCCAAGAAGCAGTTCCCTGAGGGACTCTGGGCTTACTCCACCAGAGCCAAGGAGGCTACTACTGCGCTTTTCACGTGGAGACCCTGTCCTTTATATTTGTCAGGCTGCTACATGAGAATCGGTGCACATGTTCACAAAGAACGACCGCCTTCACAGCCAGGTCTGATGAAAAGGGAATTCTGGCCGTTCAGTCCTGCAGGACATTTTAACCTGAGTCATTCCACAAACCCCCCACCATTGGATGTGGTATCTATTCTAAAGGTGAGGAATCTGCAGGTTAGAATAGCCATCAGAAGAACAAATGATAATGCTGTTTCTGATGGATACTCCATCTAACAGCAGATTCCTAACTACCACCTCCTTCTCCATTCTGTGAATTGAACGCTTTTTAATTTAAAATGTTCCCAATTTAGAGATCTGCACATTGGTTAGGGCATTGTGTGTGTATCACAGAGAGAACTAAAATATACCCCTGATGGCAGATTGTGTGTAGAGGTAAAGTTGATTTGTTGCAACAACGGAAAAGGTGATGTGTACAGTTAAACTGTGGATTCCTCCCCCAGAAACCAATGTTGGTTAATGCTGAAAACATGAGACTGGTAATTTTATTGTAATTGTAATAATACTGTGAACATTGTGGTACTGTTTTTGTTTCTTTTTCTGTTTCATGTTTGCTGATGCTAAAATCTCAATAAAAATAATTTAAAAAAAAGATCTGCACATTGGTATGAACAATTGTTTTTTGGGCTCAGAGTCTGAGGGACCACACGATGTCCACAACAAAATTGAATTCAACGTGCTTGGTGAGGCCTATATGCGATTCCAGCTGCCATTTCTACTGGCCTATCTTCCTACTCTCCTTTTCAGTAAAGGTTATTGAGAAAGCAATCAACAAGCAACTCACTGAACACTTGCAACACAACAACCTCCTGGACCCCTCTCAATCCGGATTCTGAGCCAACCACAGCACCTTGACAGCCCTGATCGCAGCCACTGACAACATCAGGGCCCTCTTGGAGCACAGCAAAATGGCAGCCCGCCTCCTGGACCTGTCAGCCACCTTTAGCACAGTCTCCCATCACATCTTGCTCAACAGACTCCACCTCATCGGAATTCAGTGAGATGCCCTCAAATGGATCGCCTCATTCCTCACTGGAAGAAGCCAGAGAATATGTCTCCCACTGTTCATCTCTGAACCCATGAAGATCATCTGCAGCATCCCCCAAAGGATCATCCCTCAGCCCCATCCTCTTCAACACGTACATGACCCCTCTGCCCAACATCGTAAGATCGCATGGATTCAACATCATCTCTTACACCAAAGAAACCCAGGTCATCCTTTCGCTGTTAGAAGACCCCTCCACCACCTGAGCCAACTTCCACAGATGTATAATCAAGCTCAACTCTGACAAGAGGGAAGTTCTCATCTATGGAAACAACACCTCTCCATGGAACGACGCATGATGGCCTGCTGAACTGGATCCACTCCGACAGACCACACCCACAACCGTGGCACCTTCCTGGGCTGCAAGATTTCTATGAATAAACAGGTAAACACAGTCTCATCTGCATCCTTCCATACCCTACACATGCTCTGCAAGATCTTCAGGTGGTTCCCAGTCAACACTAGAAGGACCGTCGCTCAGGCCCGCGTCACCAGCAGGCTAGATTATGGGAACACACACTACATAGGAACCACTACACGCTCCTGAAGAGCTTACAAACAATACAAAACTCAGTGGCAAGAATCCTCCTCGACCTCCCCAGGTGGGCCCACATCACATTGTGCCTCAGGATGCTACACTGTCTCCCGATCCATAAGAGATGCCAGTTCAAGATTCTAGCCCACGCATGCAGAGCCCTACACAGTAAAGGACCAGCATACATCAACAAATGCATGACCTTCCACCAACCATCCAGGCACCTACAATCCGCCTCTCTCTTCCTTGCCAACACATCCTGGGTCTGCCGAAGCAACTTTGAAGGGTGTTTCTTTTCACAACTGGCGGCCAAAGCTTGGACTTCCCCCTGCACCTCAGGAGTGCCCCATCGCTCTGGGAATTCAGGAAAGGACTGAAGACCTGGCTGTTCAAATGAACAAATCACCATGAAGCAGTTAGCTACTCCAGCGCCTTGAAACCCTCACGGGTAATTGGCCGATTCTTGCTCAATGTAGATGTCATTGTTTAAAACGGAATTAGGAGGTGCATTTCTGGAGATTTATCCTATGTTGCAACTAAACATTTATCAGCCATCTTGTCCCAATCCTTTGAATGCTACTGATGCCAATCTAATTGATCTGGCTCTTCGTGCAGTTAGGTGGAACTTATGAAACTTTACTCCAGTCACATATCTATGTAATGCCCTCGGAAAACAGTTCAATAAAATGTACATCCAGCCCAGACTATGTGGGGCATCTATTGTGATATTTTTTTTTTATTTTTTTTTTATTTCTTTATTCGTGATTGTACATATATGGGAAAAACATACCTATAATCATCATACATTTAGCAATCACGGTTTTCCATTTTCACCCCAACAATAGGTAAAACAGCAGTAATCTCCCTTTGCCGTGCCGGATCCATGTAACCTCTATAACCTCAGTGTGGCCTCCCGGCGTGTGGCGTTACCCAGCCTTCCACGGGCAATTCAACAGAAAGCATCTATACTGCCACAGAGGCTGAAGGGAGAGACCCGCACCCTCCCGCTCCCACCCAAACTATCCCACCCCTAGCCCTCCTATCTCCTGAGCGCAATTGTCTTATAATGGTACAATACTCCAGTTCACAATACTGACCACTCTAATGCAATAACAATACACAAACAGATACACCTCAACTGGCCTTGGTATGAGCAATCCCCAGCTGTTGTACCTCAGTGGGCATCCTGCGATCTCTCACCCTGTGACTGCGCCGGCTCCAGTCTATCTAAGTCCAACATCAGGACCTCCCAGTCCATTGCCATAGGGTTTTTCCGCTTCCCAGTGTCCTCCTCTCTCTTAAGGGTGATACTCTCCACCTGCCCCCACTTCACCACATCCCTCTTCCATGTCTCCACACTAGGTTCTCTAGGGGATTTCCATCTCATTGTAAGCGCTCTGATCGCTAAGAGGAGGGCCTGGTCTACAAATCTCAATTTAACTTTCAGTGTTTTAGGGCGGTGGCGCGCTCCTACTAAGCAATATAACGCGGTCTCTCGCACCTGCACATGTGTAACCTCTCTCAGTGTCTGACACACCTCCCCCCAGTATCTCCTCAGTCATGGGCACGTCCAGAGCATATGAAGGAGGCCCGCCTCATCTGCGCGGCACCGGGGGCAACAATGGGGAGAGTCCGGGAACATCCGATGGATCTTCTCCGGGGTCAGGTACGCTCTATGAAGAACCATGGTCTGAATAAATTTAAATTTCACATTCTGTGAGACTCTTTTAGGGTTTTCAAGTACCGTTTGCCACATCTTATCTGTTAACTCCTTTCCGGTCTCCCGTACCCAGGTGTCCCGTAATGTAGTGAGGGGTATCGCTGCGTGTGATATGATCCCGGTATATAACCACCGCACCAAGTGCCCACCATTTCCCATATAATACATATAATACATCAGGTGCACTAACTCATGCCTAGGTGGTTGAGTACGTTGTGGTGTTAATGTTAATGTTAATGGTGCTTATAAAGCGCAAACAATCATCCTGAGTAGGATATCACGGCGCTATAGTATCAGTAGTGGGTGGTAAGCGAATAACAGAGTCGTTCTTTTAGTCCGGCTTGGGGAAGAGAAATGTTTTCAATTGCTTCCTGAAGGAAAGGTGACAGTCCGTCAATCTAAGATTCAGGGGCAGCTCGTTCCAGCTGGTTGTCTTCACACGGGTGGTTCTTGCTCTCGCTGTTGTTTGAGAGCGTAAGTTCCTGGATGGCGCATAGAATTTGATTTTGTTTTTTAAAATGTGTGGGCCTGTGTTGTGCAGTGCTCTATGCGTTATGCACAATAGTTTAAAGGTAGCTCTTTGTCTCATTGGCAGCCAGTGGAGCTCTCTCATGCAACTCTTGGCTGGGTCGTATTTCCTTTTGTTGCGAATTGCCTTTGCTGCAGCGTTCTGTACGACCTGTAATATGGCAAAGAGATAGTCAGCCATTCCCACGAACAGGGAGTTTCCATAGTCCAGCCTGCTCATCAGTAGGGACTGGACCAGGATCTTTCTGCACTCAGTAGGAATCCATGGAAAGACTCTTCTGAGCATTTTCAATAATGCAAAGCCTTTACCACAGATTATTGATACATGGGTTTTCATGGACAGAGTGTTGTTCAGTGTCACACCTAAATTCTTTGCTGTCATTGTCGGGCTGGGAGGGGTACCCAGGGTTATGGGTCACCAGCTGCTATCCCATAACTGTGTGTGTCTGCCGAACAGGAGTATTTCGGACTTATCTGCGTTTAACTTTAGGCAATGGCTATGCATCCAGTTAGCTAGTTCAGTGAGGCAGTTTAGTACCCTATCCTTTGGGTCATCTTCCTCATCTAATGTAATCATCAGCTGGGTGTCGTCTGCATAAGAACAGATATCAACACCCCACTTTCTTCCTGTTTCAGCCAACGAGGAGACAAACACGTTGAACAATGTTGGGCTCAGTGAGGTCCCTTGTGGGACCCCATACTTGATGTTCCGGGGAGGGGATGAGAAGTCGCCCATGCGTACTGATTGTGTTCTGTCCTGCATAAAAGATTGCAGCCACCCTAATGCTTTTTCCCGGATGCCTTTTGCTGCAAGGATTTCCAGTAACCGATTGTATGGTACGGTATCAAATGCCGCCAAGAGGTCCAATAATGTCAGGGCGACTGTTTTCCCCCGATCTACCTGGGTTCTGATATTATCCATCACGGCCAGAAGTGTTGTCTCTGTGCTGTTATTGGCCGGGAACCCTGTTTGAGAAATATCTAGTAGATCGTTTGTTTCCAGGAAATTGGATAGCTGCCTATTGACTAGTTTTTCTAACACTTTTGATAAATAAGGTAATTGTGATATGGGCAGATAGTTTGCCGGGTTATTAATGTCAGAACCTGCTTTTTTTAATAATGGAGTGACTATAGCGTTTTTCCAAATTTTGGGAAAATTAGCAGAGTTTAGAGAGAGGTTGAATGCTTTTGTTATGGCCGGGCAAATTATTGGAGTTAGTTGCGAGAAGATATGGTGTGGACATGGGTCCAATGGAGAGCCTGATTTTACTTCTAGCATGACTTTGCCCACCTCCTCTTCTGAGAAGGGGCCAACACTGGGACAACTAGCCTGGATTGTAGATGGTACATGGGGTTCTGTTTGTTCCAGTTCAGTATTAGAAAAAGAGGCATAAATTGTGTCTATTTTCTCGCAGAAGAAGTCATTTATTTTATTGCAGCCTTCTTGCGAGGGGGTAAGATCTAATGAGAGACTCGCGGGGCTACATAGTTCTTTGACTATTTTAAATAGTTCTTTCGATGAGTTTTTGTTTTCTGTTATTCTACGTGAGAAATATTCTTTCTTTGCTTTCCTCATAGCTTTATTGTAAAGTGTAAGTTCTCGTTTGTATGTGACTCTAGTTTCTTGGGTTTTATTAAGTCTCCATTTATATTCACACGATGTGCATTTTCTTTTCAATGACTTTAGTTCAGGTCCGTACCATTTCTCTGATATTGTGGGTCTAGGTTTATGTTTGGAATGTGGCGCTGAGCAATATTCCAGTGCGCTCCTAATGTTGTTCTGGAGTTGCTCTATTTCGTCATTGGTATTAGTGATTCCTGTGTTTGCGTGTGTAAAGTGTTGCTGGAATTTTTCTACAGAAAAGTTTTTCCAAGTTGTCCTAATATAGTGGGATACTGTGGCATGTAATAAGTACTGTCTGTCAGTGGTCCCTGTGAGGTGTACAAAGGTGTCATGATCCAGAAGAGTATCATCCCCAAAGAAACTCCCTACCTCCTCAACCCCGCTCTCCGTCCAGTGAAGTAATGTCTGCTTCGTGAGGCGCTCCTGTGGTGTTGGGATGCCCACTATGGGGATGTTCTCAGCATAGGGTATTACTGGCGCTGTGTACACTAGTGCCTTATTCCAGCAGGTGAGGGCCGTGCGGAGCAGTGGGTGACATGTCTGTGGTATTTTACCTTTTAGCAGTAGTAAACTATGCAGTACCCCTCGATCCAACCTGTCCGACGTGAGGCCAATTTCGTGCAGGTTCTTACCCGCTAGCCAGTAGGACAGCCACTGGAGCTGGCTTGCGTAATAATAACCAAGGAAGTCTGGGACCCCCAGGCCTCCAAGTCTGGTGCCAAGCTGGAGTTTGCGCAGACTTATCTTCCTTCGACCCGTCCCCCATATTAGTGTAGTCAACAAAGTGTTAATCGTATTAAATATTCGTTGGGGGAGACAGACTGGTAGATTGACGAAAAAAGATAATAGCCGAGGGAGCATAACCATTTTGGCTATCGCAATGCGGTCCATGACGGACAAAGGCAATGAGGTCCAAAACCCTATGCTGCTGCAGAGACCAGTAATACCTCTCGAGATATTGCCATCTATCTGATCCTCCGTTGCCCTATATATTCGAACCCCCAGGTATCTGAAGGTGGATTGTGCCACCGGGATCTGGTAGGCTCCAAAGGGTACGGAAGGAGGGTGGGGTGCCTCCCAAAAATAAAATCCAACCGATTTGTCTGGGTTAATGCCCAGACCCGACACCAATTTCAACCTGCGAAAGGTTTCATACAATGGCGTATGGTCCGCCTCCAGGTCCCGGAGGTATAGCAGCATGTCGTCCGCGTATACAGAAAGTAGATGGGACGTCCCTGCCACCGGGATACCCAGCCTCTCAGCATGTAGCCGGAGCGCAATGGCCAGAGGCTCAAGCGCCAAAACGAACAGCATCGGGGACAGGGGACAGCCCTGCCGGGTACCCCTATGCACAAGGTATTCTGCGAGACATATCGCCCTGTTCGCGCCCGGGCAGTGGGATCAGTGTATAACAACTGAATCCATTTCAATAAAGGGACAGGAAAGCCGAAGCGTGTCAGAGCTTCAAACATGAAGGACCAGGAGAGGGAGTCAAACGCCTTTTTCAGGTCCAGTACAATGCACCCTACTCGGTCCAATTCCCGCGGTGATGCAGCCATTAGAGCGTGCAGGCGTCTTGTATTCAGGGAAGTATTACGCCCAGGGAGGAATCCACACTGATACCGGTGTATAAGAGCAGGCAGGTGAGGTCGGATTCGTGAGGCAATAGCTGTGCTCAACACCTTATATTCTGTGGACAGCATGGATAAGGGCCTATAATTTGCCAGTTCCAGCAAATCCCTTCCCGGTTTAGGTATGGAGATTTTACCAGGGCTTGCATGGTGGACTTCGGCAGGTGCCCTTCCTCAAACGCTGTCTTATAGATCCTTTCTAGGACCGGTACTAGAGTCTCAGCATAAGTCGAATAAAACTCCACCGGGAGCCCATCCATGACTGGCGTCTTATTTCTATGTAAGTGTGTAATCGCAGCGCGTATCTCGTGTTGTGTGATGGGCCCATCGCCGTTAGAGATGGGAAGGGGAGATCGCGCAGAAACTCGGCTATCTGCTCAGAGTCTTTGACGCCTATGGGAGCATAAAGTGCCTGCATGTGGTCGCGGAATGCCTGATTAATTTCAGATTGAGTGTGTACTAGGGCACCCCTCGGGTTATGAATTTGAGTGATCGTCGGTGGGTCCGGTCTATTCTGCACTAATCGGGCCAGAAGAGCCCCGGATCGGTCTGCTTCAGTGTGTTGTCTCCGCAGATATGTCTTATAATCTATAGTCCGCAACGTCTCTAACGTTTCTGCGTGATCTATATATAATTCTTGCAGTTCCGTTTTCTTAGCCGGATCTACACTCGCCCCCTGTTCAAGTCCTTTGAGTCAGTCCTCCACTTCGCACAATTTCTTGTGTACTTCCTGTCTGGCCCCCACCAACCGACCTATCGCTACACCCCGCACTACCACCTTCATTGCATGCCACACCACTAGATTAGAGGAAGCGGAGTCCCATTTATCTTCCAGGTAGTGTGTCAGGGCTTCCTACAGGGTTGCCCGAAACGGTCTATCCTCTAGGAGACGTGGGTTAAGTCTCCAGGTCGGCATCGGAGTCGGCACCCTACCCCAGTGGAGAGTTATCGCTAGGAGCCTGTGGTCCGAAAAGGTTTTTGCCAGGTATTCCGCCATACCAACTTTCGTGGCCAGAGCACGGGAGCACATGAAGCGATCTATGCGGGTATGTAGATCATGAACCGGGAAATAATATGAGTATTCCTTATAAGATGGGTGTAATATCCTCCAGATATCTGTCAGTACCCAGCCTGCCGCCCATGTGGTAAAGGTGTCAGGCAGCTTCATAGCCCCGGACACCTGGAGGGGGGGGGGGATCTGTCCAGGCCCAGATCCAGCACTGCATTCCAATCCCCCCCAAGAACCCAGGGAATATCCGCCCAGTCCGACAATACCCTCCCCACCTTGTGTAGGAACGTATCCTGCTCATAGTTCGGGGCATAGATGCTGCCTAGAATTATCAATGTACCATCTAGGGTGCCCTTAACTAGGATGTACCTGCCCTGATCGTCCTGACTTCCTCTCCAGCTCTACGAAAGGTGTCCCGTGACGAACCCAAATGGTCGCCCCCTGGAAAAAGCAGAGTAGGTCGTGGAATAAATAGTGCCCCTCCACTTCTTCCTTAGTTTTGGCACTTCTGATGCCGTGAGGTGCGATTCTTGTATGAAGGCTATCTGTGCCTGTTGTCTGAGGAGGAAAGAGTGAACTCTGTGTCGCTTCTGTACTGCACCCAAACCCCGCACATTCCAGGTGATGAATTTATATGTCCCTGCCCCCTCAGCCATGGTCATCTATTATCAGAGCGTCTAGTGTCAGCAGTCGCGTACCAGAATCCCAGAAATTAAGCGCCCAGGAGAAGACATACCCCAAAATTACAAACCAGAACAGAACCAACTCGGCACAGCCGTATAACGCAGCTGAGCCCAACATAACCCAGTGTAACAGAAAGGTCCAAAGTCTTGTGCATTCGCCATTGAGGGGGCGGCTAAACACACACACGGTCATGATGTTGTCATCATCAGGCGCCGTCGGCTCAACGACAGCCCGGCCAAAGAGTATGGTTATCTATTGTGATATTTGATTACAATTTCGTTGACTGTGAAACCATTTGACATGAGTGTTGTTTCTATTTAGAAGATGATACCTGGGGAACTGTTGAGCCCAAACCCACATCTATAATTTTCTTCTAAAAATGCTGCAAAAGTGGCGCAAGGGGCTTGTAAATCTGCCCCTAAGTTTTCTTGTTTACACCTCAAGCAGAATAATACACAACCACACTGGTCACGGATTCCTACTCCCTCGTATGCCCAAGACACATATGCAAACACAAGCGCATAGGCGGAGGCTTGGTAGTACCCTCAAGCTGGCACACACTGTACATATACGGACAACAAAGGGATGGGTTTTAAGTTATTTTCTTTTTTTATGTTATTTGTTAATAAAGTTGGAGGCAGCATACTCATGATACAGAATGCCAACATTGATGTGAAATTCATGTAATTATGATTGTATATTGCCCTGTCAATACTGCACTTGCTCTCTATTTGTCTCCACCATTCTGTATGGAAATATATAACTTTGTCAACATGTCACAGTACGGGGATATTTGGTTTCTCTCCCCTTGTTTCTCTCTTTTTGTATTCTTTCCGAAAATCAATAAAGACAATCCAACAAAAAAAAAACAAGTCCATTATTCTCAAAAGTTTTATATTGTACAATTCTCTGCTGCCTTTTCAAAAAGATGACTCCATCGCATAAAATTTCAGAATTGCGTATTCATTATTTTACTTTTAACGACTTAAGTTTTTTTAATTTTCTTAAAAATGATAACATTTGAATCTTAATATGGAGTAGGATCTGGGAACTCACTGGTAAGTTCACATTAGAAATATAGCTACACTTCTGAATTGATTAGGTTGCTGTGAAGCAATGACTTTTTTTAATGGAATAACAGCCTAACACAACGTATGGTAAGTATACAAACTAAATCAAATGATCAGTAGACTGAGAGCCGTACAGGTAAAAGGTATTAGAATCATAAATAGGTTTAGAAGGGATGTATATGAATGCCAATGACTGAGTAAACGGATTGTTAAGTGTGAATAGATGGACGCATAAATATTCTGATAGATCCAAAGTGCTTTTCTAAGCAGCAGCTCATCCTCCCCTACGGCAGAATAAACAAAATGATAAGGAACATGTTTTAGTTTTCCTTTCCTGCAGAGTCTTTGGGGCGGGCAATGAGGGATGACAGGCTGCAGGAGGAGAGGAGGGTACTGTCGTCAGTGCGCATGACGGTTGGGCTGGCCTTCTCACACCAGCCAAATAGTCATGCACACTGAAGCTGTCTTCAACCAGAGTTGCGTTGCCGGGTTGGAGACATCAGGCACAGGCTACCAGTCTTACTGGGAGAGCAATTTCAGAGCACTCAGGCCAATCCTGATGCTGCTCTCATGACATGAGAGCAGCGCTAGGATTGGCCGCAGTGGGCTCTGAGAGCCTTTGCGTGCGAGGAGAGCAGCAGAAGAGCGATATGCTGATGGCTGCAGGTACTTTTTTTTATTTAAATTTTTTATTTTGTCATCCTGCGACCCCCCCCCCCGCCCTGCCACTCTTCCACAGCACCAGCCACTACTGTTCAAAAGCAGTCTACCTTTTATTCATCCCAATGAAATACTTCCACAAATAAATGTAATTTGTTGTAAAATGGCCAGAAACCCTGAATGCTGTTCAGACACAAAATGTATGTATTAAAAAAGTGGTTATTTACTGTGCTTATCATAGCAGAAGTACAGCCTGAAGTACCATGCTCTGCATTAGTTAGTCACGGTAGGGCGTGGATAAGGGGTTGCACTGACAGGTAGTGGTGATGGGCTAGAGAAATATATTTCATGTACTCCTATATTATCTCACTTTGTCTAAGAATTATAAATTGCACCTGCTATTTACAGCGCTTAGATGAGCAGAAGTGCTTCACCGAATGCTATGCAAGATAGCTTGACCACCAAGCATGGAGGCAAATTCATGGCAGGATTGTAAAAATTTCAGAACAAAGGGTCAAAATTCAGGACAACAATTCAAGGGAAAAAGGTCAGTTTTATGGACACATCCGGGGAGCAGCCATATTCCACTACTTTATCAATGTATTTGTTTACTATTTTTTATATTGCACTATTTATTTACTCTCTCCTATGTATGAGATTGCCTCTAGGTATGGTACACTGAGATGGTGTATTATGTCCTTCTATATTAAATTGATACCCATGAGCAAGATGTCATGGGCATCACCCCTACCCACATCTACCCAATCTTTCTTGAGAGAAAGCAACAGAAAAACTTGAATTTATTTCCAAACATTATAATACCCATTGCTACCATTTGGGTGACACTAAGGTAAGTGACTTTTTCACGTCTGCTAGTTGAGACAAGTTGAACCTCACTCTCCACTAGTTGTTAAACCTAACAAAATTATTGAGGCAGAGAAGTTGGTGTGGGCGACCTCATGTCAAGATGTGGGGTACCCATAACTTGTCTGTAGTCTCACAGCACCAAGAATGTCTGACTGCTGCATTAGAGTGTGCGTCAGGGACTCTACAGTTATCTCAGAACTAGGAGTCTGGACCACTGGACAGAATTGTAAGAGCAGGATTCAGGCAAGATCAGGTCGGAGATTTTCCGCATCTGATTCAAACGCTTATGGCTAAGAACCAGACAAATAAGGAAGAGAAGAACAAGGTAGGACAATTCCTAAATTCGGACAAGATGTGGCCTCCATGAGTATCGGAAAGCATTGCGTACCTGGAGATTAGTCTCAGTAGAGAGGCCAGAAACAGAAGAGGCACTGTCAAATGGTTGAATAAGCAGCACCCACTTACCCTGGCAAACTCTGCTGGTATGATGTTCTATTAGTAGTGGTTGTGACAGGTGGGCTGGGGCCGAGCTCCTTAGAAGGTTGAGGCCTAGGCAATTGCCCACTCTTTCGATGATTTAAAATTCTTCTGCAGTCAAGCCAAGGCCTATTCAGTATTCTGGCTTATTCCTAAGTGGCAATGAACATGCAGAACCTTCAAAACATTTCAGATGCAAATTAAACAAACAACCAAAATATAAGAACATGATAAAGGCTTTAAAATGTAGAAAGTGTTTCTCTAATGCATGAAAGCATTTCAGTTTAGTACATAAGATTACAAATTTGCATTGACATTTATTTGAAGTGGAAGTTTCTAAACATGAACTTTAAAACATTTACTATCCCTACCTCCTGACCTAGTGATCAGTGTAAAAAGTGAACCAATTGTCTGGTGTCCCTTACATCATTGCCAATAATTATTTTTGTGGATGGTGAAACATTACAGTCCATTCAATGATATAGAAGGGAGGTTTTGTACAGAATGCTTCATGAACTATATAACTTGAAAGTGCTCTTAAAGTCACTATTAAGTAAATTAGACACATGAAGAAACTTGATTTGACTTCTATTACACAATTTAGTCATGGGTGTAAGTCGGGATTTGAACCCAATTTCCTGGACACACACAGTACAATTAAGCCACTGACTAGATGGATTTCTTTTTCTAAATCCCCTCTAACACCAGAGGACTGTTTTTGAACAATTCTGTCAATTGAATAGTAAGAAAGGTACATTTTGAAGGTGAAGGACTGCAGAACAGCATATGCTAATATCACTGACTCGCTCAGACTTTACATAGTTATTCGACACAGTAGTCGAACAGCATAAAAAAAAGTATTGACATTGTGATCCTGTGTGCAATGGGGACAGGGTTAGTGAGCTTGGAGGTGGAACCAAAGGTGTGGCTAAAAATAACAGAATATTCTGTAAGTATTTTATTGATCTTTTACCATCAGGTAACTGCATATAAAATAACGAGCACATTAAGTGAAAAATAAATGCAAGTTAAACTAATTATTGAGAAATACACTTTTTCATGTTCTGAAACCTCTGTTGGTTAATGTGATCACTGCTGATGTGAATGTGTGTGCAACCAGAAGCACATAGAATTAAATCATGTTTGACTCAGCAGGGAATAGTGACTTGCGTATTTTTAGTGCTAGGAGGACCCTGCACTTTTCACTGTGAATATGTGAGTCATTATATAAAATTTGCATTACACACAGCATAAGAGTGGCTACCACAAAATGTGGAAATAAATGTAGGTTAAAGACAAAACTGTGTTAACAAAGTGTAGATTTTAGTAATATGCAGGTTGTAAATAGTGCAAACTGTTTTATAATTGTCCAGTAAAAGCACCCACTCTGCAGCTCTGCTTGGAACACCCTTACAATACCTCTCAAACAGAATAAATCTTTGTCTGCAAAAGCTTAAAGTGCACTCCATCAATTATGGCCCATGCTGACGCCCAAATAGCCTTTACATTTGCAGATTAACCAATTGCACATATCTACATTTCTTTTCAGTAAGCAGGCACCCTGGCAAGAAGGCTGGTTTCTTGTTTAGTTCTCTGACCCTTTCATGGGATCTGAGCAAAGGAAACCCCCCTACCATCCAGTTCAGCTGAACCATCACAACTGTCAGAATTAACATTTGTCTTTTAGCACAAAGGCTAAAATCATGGACATATGGCGTCCTTTGAAATCTCCATCCCAGACAACTGAGTTAATTCAGAGACAGTCTGTGTAAATTATGGATGTATGGGTGGATGGATGGTCACTCTAATGTAAGATAACATTGATCAAAGGGCAGTGGGCATGGACTAATTGTGATATTTAGATAATTTCAGTTCCAGGTTCAGAAACGCTGAAAAAAGCTATGGGGGATAGGGTGAAGTTGGTTGTTTCCAGTGCGTTAAGTTGAAGGTAGAGATGAGGGGCCTGATCAAAAACTGCACTTTATAGTACATTTTGTAATGCTACCACAAAAGTTACTCTAAATTGCTATTCATAGACTGCACTTTTGTCGTAAGTTACACCTTTGAGTAAGTTTACTCTTTTGAGTAACCTTACTAATTTTCCATACTCCCCAACTGCACTTTTGTAGTAACTTACTGTTAGATCTTTCAGTCTTCGGGTGGTCTTCCCCCCAAACATTTAGCTTTACTCCTCCATTTTTGTTGTTCTAGTTTTTGCTAGCCTAGGCCTCTACACACTTTACAACTGCTGACTAGTGCTAAAGTGCATGTGTTCACTCATTAAAACATGGTAACATTGGCTTAACCTCAATTGGCATAGTTAATTTACTTATAAGTCCCTACTAAAATGGTGCTACATGTACCCAGATGCTGTAAATTAAATGCTACAAGTGGGCCTGCAGCACTTTTTGTGCCACCCACTTAAGTAGCCCTTTAAACATGTGTCAGACCTGACTTTGGCCACTGGATTCAAGATAGCCTGGCTGATGAGGATTATGAATCCGAAACCGGTCCCAGGATGCTTGTTTCCGGTCCATGGAAGACATGGCTTGGCAGTTCGGGCTGGACTGTTCCCATGAGGCACAGGGTCAGACTGATTTGCATATAGCCATGTCTGAAATGGGGTGGCTGAGTGGGCTAAAGAATGGTGATGGATTAAACCCAGATCAGTTGACTGGGGGTGAGTGTTTGATTTGCTCAAACGCTCCGTCCATCATCCCCTTTTGTATCGCTTTGTTCGCCCTAAGTGTGGCAGGGTATGCTCAGACGTGAGTCCCTTGCTCACTTGGCCACTGGATTCAAGATAGCCTGGCTGATGAGGATTATGAATCCGAAACCGGTCTCAGGATGCTTGTTTCCGGTCCATGGAAGACATGGCTTGGCAGTTCGGGCTGGACTGTTCCCATGAGGCACAGGGTCAGACTGATTTGCATATAGCCATGTCTGAAATGGGGTGGCTGAGTGGGCTAAAGAATGGTGATGGATTAAACCCAGATCAGTTGACTGGGGGTGAGTGTTTGATTTGCTCAAACGCTCCGTCCATCATCCCCTTTTGTATCGCTTTGTTCGCCCTAAGTGTGGCAGGGTATGCTCAGACGTGAGTCCCTTGCTCACTTGGCCACTGGATTCAAGATAGCCTGGCTAATGAGGATTATGAATCCGAAACCGGTCCCAGGATGCTTGTTTCCGGTCCATGGAAGACATGGCTTGGCAGTTCGGGCTGGACTGTTCCCATGAGGCACAGGGTCAGACTGATTTGCATATAGCCATATCTGAAATGGGGTGGCTGAGTGGGCTAAAGAATGGTGATGGATTAAACCCAGATCAGTTGACTGGGGGTGAGTGTTTGATTTGCTCAAACGCTCCGTCCATCATCCCCTTTTGTATCGCTTTGTTCGCCCTAAGTGTGGCAGGGTATGCTCAGACGTGAGTCCCTTGCTCACTTGGCCACTGGATTCAAGATAGCCTGGCTGATGAGGATTATGAATCCGAAACTGGTCCCAGGATGCTTGTTTCCGGTCCATGGAAGACATGGCTTGGCAGTTCGGGCTGGACTGTTCCCATGAGGCACAGGGTCAGACTGATTTGCATATAGCCATGTCTGAAATGGGGTGGCTGAGTGGGCTAAAGAATGGTGATGGATTAAACCCAGATCAGTTGACTGGGGGTGAGTGTTTGATTTGCTCAAACGCTCCGTCCATCATCCCCTTTTGTATCGCTTTGTTCGCCCTAAGTGTGGCAGGGTATGCTCAGACGTGAGTCCCTTGCTCACTTGGCCACTGGATTCAAGATAGCCTGGCTGATGAGGATTATGAATCCGAAACCGGTCCCAGGATGCTTGTTTCCGGTCCATGGAAGACATGGCTTGGCAGTTCGGGCTGGACTGTTCCCATGAGGCACAGGGTCAGACTGATTTGCATATAGCCATGTCTGAAATGGGGTGGCTGAGTGGGCTAAAGAATGGTGATGGATTAAACCCAGATCAGTTGACTGGGGGTGAGTGTTTGATTTGCTCAAACGCTCTGTCCATCATCCCCTTTTGTATCGCTTTGTTCGCCCTAAGTGTGGCAGGGTATGCTCAGACGTGAGTCCCTTGCTCACTTGGCCACTGGATTCAAGATAGCCTGGCTGATGAGGATTATGAATCCGAAACCGGTCCCAGGATGCTTGTTTCCGGTCCATGGAAGACATGGCTTGGCAGTTCGGGCTGGACTGTTCCCATGAGGCACAGGGTCAGACTGATTTGCATATAGCCATGTCTGAAATGGGGTGGCTGAGTGGTCTAAAGAATGGTGATGGATTAAACCCAGATCAGTTGACTGGGGGTGAGTGTTTGATTTGCTCAAACGCTCCGTCCATCATCCCCTTTTGTATCGCATAGACCTGACTTTGTAGCATTTGTGTGCAGTTTATAAACTGTCATTTCGACTTGGCAAAATAAAATCTTTTTCAAGCCCAAACCTTCCTTTTTAATATATATATAAGTCGTCCCTAGAGTAGGCCCTGAACAGCCCAAAGGGCCGGGTTCAGTGCATTTAAGTTTTACTAAGTCATGGTAGAGAAAAACTCTTACGGTTGTTTTTCACTTCTGCTAGGCCTATGTCTCCCATAGGATAACTTTGGAGTTACCATATTACATTTAATAAGCGGTAATTTCCAAATGGGAGTAGGTAAACAGTGTGGTGTCTTTGGAATTGTAATGAAAAATGCTAACATAGTGAAGTTGGATTTTAAATTACAATTTTGGAAATGCCACTTTTAGAAAGTTGCATTTTCCTCCCTTAGCCATTTAGTGCCTGTAGCCTGTCTCTAGATCACATGACAGTGTAGCTGATAGTAGGGCTTTGTGTTTTCCTCCTAGACAGCCACACCCAATAGAGAGCTTAGGTGTGCCTGGGTGGGCTATCACCGGGAGGATGGGAGGGCGGAGTTGAGGACAGCCCTACTCACACTTCAATAGGCTGTTTCCTGGCTTCACACAAAGGGCTGCATAACCCCTATAGTTAGCCTAATGCCAGGGCTAGGAAGGAAGGGCACCTGTCCACTTCAAAGGAATGCCCCTAGAAGCTTCTCCCCACTTCAATGGCACAACTGTGTATAAATATCGGACCTCCGGCACTAACTCTCCAGTACTCTTCTGGACCTGTGGGTACTTTGCCAAGAAGAAGGACTGCTGTGCTGCTGAAAGGACTGCCATTCTGCTGGACTGCTGCCCTGATATGCTGCCTGCTGCCCTCGCACCTGGGGAGGAAGAACTGAACCTGCTCCTTCAACTTGTACCCAGGACTCCTACAGTGACTTCAAGAGCTAGTTTGCTGGTGTCTTGATCTGAGACTTAAAAGGCTCCCCAAAATCCTGTACCAGCACCTGGACCCAACTGAAGTGAGTTTAGGACCACTAAGAGGTGCCCCTCACCGCCTGGACCCTTGATGTGGCTCAGTGAGCTGAATTCAAGCTGCTTGCACCACAATTCAAAGTAAAGCGCCGCTAGTCTGACCCTTTGTACTACAGCATTGACTGCCGAGGGGACCACCAACGCGAAACTCCAGCAACTCCCATCTGCGCTGCCTGTCCTGCTCTTTGCTCTACACCGACAGCCTTCTGCAACGCTCTCCATGCTACTCGCAGCTCCATCCACCACAAACTGGACTCTTGGCTTAGATTTGAGAAGGTAACTTCAGCGAGCCTACCCTGAGTATTATAGTTGTCCTGTGGTCCATTGTGGTCTGTCTGAACTTGTGACTTTGACCCAGTCCAGTGTGACGAAATAGCAATAGTTGGGGCTTTGTGCTTGTTGGAGTTATTTTACCCTAAAATAATTTAAAATTCATAACTCCAGTTCTACTAATTGGCTTTTTATCTTTTTAGTCACAGTTTATTAATTACATTCTACTCAATGTTTCTAAATTGGTGTGGAATCCTTTTTGTGTAGTGTTTTCGCTGTGTTACTGTTGTAGAGTTGCACAAATACTTTACACATTGCCTTTAAGTTAATCCTGATTGTTCTGTGCTAAGCTACCAGGGGGTAGAGCACAGGTTCATTGTGTCTTACCCTGACTAGGATTGTGGTTTCTGCTTGACCAGGGCTCACACCCCAGTCAACCAACAACCCAACTGTTCATACCTTTAATTAACATTTCTCTGCAGAGCAAGACGTTTTAGGGCCTGGTTCCAACATGTGTATGTTTTCAAGTTTTTCATTATCAAGGTAAGGATGGATCTTTGCCATTCTACTAGGACAGCATTCCTATAGAAAAGAAGGAACAATCTTCATAGAGAGTGAAAAGGTGAATATCTCCAGGGACATTGCTGTCCCTTTGCTCTCATGGTCTTTTTGATGTCACTCAAAACCCCTCATTGAAAAAGCATCCCCGTAATTCGCTGTTACCCATCTATAATTCTATAGGT
The DNA here is from genome assembly GCF_964261635.1 of Lissotriton helveticus. Taxonomy (NCBI): domain Eukaryota; kingdom Metazoa; phylum Chordata; class Amphibia; order Caudata; family Salamandridae; genus Lissotriton; species Lissotriton helveticus. Next base: position 115,807,934 of record NC_136072.1, read on the forward strand.
TGATTTTATTTATGTAAGGGGATTCCAGAAAGTGTTCTCCTTATGCACATTTTATAGTCCACTGTGTAGGGTTTGGTGCAATGGGGACGACACTGATAAGGCATTTTTCTTACAATGTTTAATTATCAGCAAATGTTCCCCCAAAGTATATATCGAATTGAAATGTAATTTTGGCCTAACAAATGAATGGATTTCCACAATGCTTATGTGCTTTGCTCTTCTAGAAAAGTGGTGGAAGCATGAACCATGTAATTCTCAGCCTATATGCTGAGGATATGATTTATTATGTTTTTTTGCTTCAAACAGTACTTTACAGTCACTGTGGAATAACTCACTATAACACATCCATATTAATTATTAGGGACGCTGTTGTAAGTGAAATAGGAGAGGGCGGTATATGAAAATCCTGATTATTTTCACATTTATCTCAGCAGGCTCTCCTTATTTTAGTCTGCAACCGGACTGTAATTTCTAGATAATGAAGTCCTTTTCACGGCAGGGGGCTGAGTGGTTAAGTTTGCATAATTAGAGAAGTGTGTCAGCTTTTGACATGTCAGCATAAACAGAGTGAGGGAGGGAACCTCTGTTCATCTGAGGGTCCCTTTACTATTTGTGAGTCATTAGAGTGGGTGCTGCTAATTTAACTTGATTTGGGAATACACAGCATGAAACATTAACCTAATTCATATCTTTCTCTATTGTGTTTGGCAAAAATAATATATTGTTGAAAGAGTGAGGAATTAAGACATAATAACTGTCAGGAACATTCTGTCTCATTTACTGTTCTTGTTGTCTCTCATCCCAAAGCAACAAGAGACCATCATGGCGGTGAATGTGTGCTTTACAAACAATAATATGACTTGAGATATAAGCAAAAATGTATCAATCACATGCGAATGATGAGTTGCAACTCACTAACATGATGTCAACCCCCTAAAACCCCAAACTACATATTTGCGCCCAATAGAATCAACTAATGTATGTATAATGTTTAAAAAATGACTAAACTGTGTATTTTACTATAATACATATAAGATGTCTTCAAAGTCCTCAATTCAGTGTTGACTAGTAATCTGTAGTAATGAAATGATGTAACTTCTCAATTGTAATTAATTTTTACAGTTCAGATGTCACATCACGATGCTTGCAGACAGAGCCAACCCACAGTGTGAGAGGCAGGCCACAGAGCAGAATGAATATTTCAGTTTAAACTGTGAAAACAAGCAATGGCAATGCCATTAGGTCTGGCTTTAAAAGAAAGTTGTATGGTAATATGAAGCATTACAAGTAGATAGCATGTCTGTTTGTGTAGCAAAGAACTGTAGAATAATATTGTTGTAGGTTAAAAGGTAGGGTGACAGTTGGAATGCCAAGTAAGACCTACAAATCCATGTAGGTTAATGACTGCCCTCCTTCCATCTGTGCTGCTTCCAGAGAAAACACTACAAAGTTATCTAAGACACTCTGATAGAATGGCAATATCATGTGTGTGCCTCTGAAAGATCAAGCTCAGGCAGCTGAGTAAATAAACCAAATGATCCCGTGCGAGGGTAAGCACTTATTTGTGGAACCACATATCTTCAGGCCACCCCAAACATGTACTCTGGCTCACATCGAGTGTAAGTAATAGTTTATTTGTATAGTTAATTAAAACCATTGCAATACAAGCTTTAAAATTCACATCTACATGTAAAAAACAAGATATCACTACAAATTTTAAATTCCATTTATATACAAACAAACCATTTATCACCACACACAATTTATCCTTTCCAGTTAAATCATAAGATCTCTATTTTTAACGATCGAGATTAGATATAAATCATGTCATAAATTTTTTTTAAAAGACAATTAAGAATCAAGTCTTGGGAGTTTCTTTTCCTCTACCTTCATGAACTTCACAAGACTACAGTTCAGCTGAGGATCGTAGGGTCTAAAATGTATCTAAAAAACAATTATGAAACCAGTCTTAACATTTTCTTTTCTGCTGTCTTCATAAACTTCACAGACTACAGTTCAGCTGAGAATCATGGGATGCGGAGGATATCTGAACGACTGTTAAGATTCAAGTCTTGGCATTTTCTTTTCCACTGCTTTCATGAACCTCACAAGACTACAATTCAGCGGAGGATCATGGGGTGCAAAACAGGCAAGGACTGCCTGTCTTCGTGAACAAATTCCTCATCGGTTGAAATTGTATTTTAGCAGATTCTTTTGTTCTTCCAACAATTTATCACAGGAACACAGCAAATGTGGCATGTCCTCCGGCACCGTTCCACATAAGCGACAGAGGGCGCCCGCCTTATCCTTTAAACAGTGCGGAAGGTACAAGGTACAGGGTAACAGCCCCAGTCTGTAATTTACAAATTTCATTTCAACTATTTTTGAGTAGCCCAAGTCAAATTAGCTCTGTGGTGCCTGTGTAGAATACATGTTCAGGATCATCCAGCCATGTGACCTTTTTGCAAGTGATGCCCTGTCTTCAACCCTTGAGAGATGTTTATCTGTTTTCCTGACCAATCTTTTAAGCGTAATATGGTTTATGGGAGTGTCCCAAAGCTGATGTAAGCCAAGATTCGCCAGGCTTCTTTTAAGGTACTTCGCAGCAGGTGAAGCTGGGTGTTGTGCTAATTCCTTCCATAAATAGTCATTTATGGTTCCTTGTTTGGTTTTGCGTGTTTTGTCCCAAACAGTTATGTATGCCCCCTGTCTTATCAGTAGCTGTTTCTAGATGCCAAACTCGAGCTTCATTTGAGCTGGTGAATTTTGTTTAGGCAAGCTAAAAATAATCCTATATGCAGCTGTGACTGTGTTGGCCAGTATCTTGGCATCTCTACCTCTCAAACTTCGCTCCCATAAGTTATTGTAGGCAACAGTTTTGCTCGTATCACTTGTGTCAGAGGCAGAAGAGACGGGCCGGTAAGTTTACTGTTTAATGCTTTTAGAGCAATTGCTGTCACTGCCTTTGCCTCCTATGCTCTTTTTCTGAACAGTAAACTGGCTACTGTTATCAATTTGTACACGTAGATACTTATATACTATTGCATCCTCAATCCGAGCATTATTCCAAAACCAGGTAAGTGACTCATTCCTTTCCCTACTGATTGTCATTGTCCGTGTTTTCTCTAAATTTATTGTCAGTTCGTTTGTATCCGAGTATCGCTGTGTTGCATTCACCAAATGTTGTAGCCTGACTTCAGTATGGCTAATTAGGACTATGCCGTCCGCATAGAGGAAACACAGTAATAAATGCCCTCCTAATTTTGGAGCATGGGAGTTACAACTATTAAGGATCGGGATTAGGTACCCTAAAAACAAATTGAATAATGTGGGAGCTAAAACACAGCCCTGTTTAAGACCCTTATTGGTTGCTATTCGTCTTGACAGGAGTGTACCATCACCCAACTTTATTTGGATCCCCGTCTCCGTGTGCAGATTGATCAGCAGGTCTAACAGTGGTCTTGGTATCCCCATCTCTTTAATTTGGACCATAAGATGCTCTGGTTAACATGGTCGAATGCAGCCTTTTAATCTATGAAACAAAAGTGAATCGTCATTTTTAAGTTGTTTCAGCCATATCTATTAGCATGCCCATTGTTAAGATGTTGGAGTTTGTTCCCATCGATTTGGCGAACCCAGTCTGGTTTACTGGAATTAAGGATTTCTCTGCGGCCCATTCCTGCAGTTCTACCAAAAGTATTCCTGCAAAATATTTTGCCTCGTTATCCATAAGAGCAATTAGGCAATAATTTTGAGGAAGAGACTTGTCCCCAGATTTAAAAAATGGGAGAGATGATTGACCTCTTCCAAGAGCTGGGCAATGTATTAAAGTGCCGTATTAACAAGAAGAATTAGCTCAAGCGATAAGGCCCATTCTTTTTCCTTTTGTTTGCAAAGGATGGGTGGAATTTCATTCGGGCCTGGCGCCCTCTCTTTTCTTCCCTTTTTAATTTGGTGCCTGATAATTCCTTGTTAACTTGAATCACCTTTTTTTGAGGTTGGTGCAAAGCCCTCTGCATTACCTGTGGCCTTATACAATGTCCGTAATTTTTTGTTGTCCGAATTTTCATTTAAATTGACAATTTCTGTCTCTAAAATAGTCTTTATCCTGATTAAAATGACTTCTAAGGTGGCATGCCCAGACTTCTTCGGTAATATTAGAGAAAACTCCTTCATGCATAGGTCTTAAAAATTGGTTCATGGTTTTCCAGAATCTTGCACCATCACTCTGTTTGGAATCCGCATGTAGTTTTGCCCATATGTTTTCCTCCACAGATCTGTTGGCTTCCCATTTTATTTTTTTCAACAATGCCTTCGATTTCTGTAACTGGGCTTGTTTTACAATATCCGTAGGATTCTGCCGTAATTGCCTTATCGTATGATTGATTGATTTTTTAAGCACTTGATCCTCTCTTTTTGCTGTTGTGTAAAGTTTTTCATGCTGCTGCAGCCCAATTGCCCCTGTTGCTTGGATCTTGTAGAGTAGGATGCCATATTTGAAGTATAGTGCTCCCATTTCTCAATCTCGCGTCAGCCAATTCTCGAGTGGAAGAGCTGTCTAGCCTTACCTAGTGTGCTACCATCGGATACTACTGAGTATTTGATCCTTTTATAGTTGATTGTGTGGATTGACTCTTTGGGCACAGAGGATAACTCGAATTTAGGCTTGATGTTTTTAAGAACAATTTCTTGGGGGCAATGATCACTGTCTGCTTTTTCCCCTATATGAAATGAAACCATTTGTTGAAATAACGATAATGAGATAAAAGTATAATCCAGGGTTGTATTGATTCTAGTTGAATGAAAAGTAGTAGCTGGGGTGTTGTCTCCAGTAAATCTTCCATTCACTGCTCTAATGTTAAAAAGTTCAAGGTCCTGTTATATCCGCTTATCCAATTTAGTCTGTTTGAATAATTGCGATTTCTCTTGGAGTGGTATATCCCATGCTGAAATTTGAGCTAGGTTCTCGTCAGCTGACGAGATTCCCATCAGGTTGAGATTAAAGTCCCCGGTGATGATAAGATCTGTTGATGGTAAATCCTGTATGCAATCCTCCAAGAACTTGCATAGTTCTTTAGCTGCCTTTGCTTTCATTTTTGGATGAACATAGGCGTTGTTCAAGGTGAGATTAGTTCCCCCCCCGTGCCTGTATCTGATTGCGAGATGTAGAGGTTAACTGCCATTGAGTCAGAGGAAGTTGGTCCAACTTCTTCGACCACATGGGCGCTTGTGGCTGAAACGTAGGTTGCTAAACCATCTTGAAGGTGTCCGTATTTCGCCCTCCTTGTTGCACCTGTAAATAAATGCAAGAATCCGTGGGGGTGGGGGTGGGGGGCGGGGGGGCTTGGAGGTCTGCTTGCCATGTTTCTTGCGGTGCCAAAATGTCAAACTACCTTATGTAGCTGATAAAGTCTGAATCAGTCATTTTGGAGGCCAGACCATTGACATTCCATGAGCATATTCTTAAGTGATTATCCTCTTGATCTTAAGTATGCACCTGTTTGTCAATTTGCATGAGTGTTTATTGTTCTGGCGATCCATCTTAGGTCATTAAGTCCTGTTGGAGATGATGCCCCATCTTCGCTACTTCTGACAGTACTGTGACGTTGCACATTTCTTGCTCCACTTGTCCTTACTGCGCCTCTAAGAATCGATTCTCCTTGCCTGACTGCAGAAGCCTGTGCTCCCTCTGTAGCTACAGGGATTAATAATTCTGGGTATCTTGGTTTTATGTAAGGAGTTAATGTTATCCCCCAGTCATTGAATGTTTCTGACTCTGCAAGAATTTTATGTGCAATTAAAGGTGTTATCCATGTTGCTTTAGTTTTTTTGCCACTTGATACATCATCAGCTATAAATTTGATTGAAACCAAATCTGCAGATGTCACATCTTCCAAGGAGGGAATATGAGATAGCAGCCGTAAGATGTTGCCTCTGTTCAATATATCATGCCTGTCTTTCGATATGTATTCTGGACTCAGACATATTGCATTTGTTGCGCTTCTTGAGTCTCCTGGGCTCCAATACTTTTTGTTGGATTTGTGATTTTGAGTTGGATCATGACCCTTTATTTCTAACAGATTTGCTTGATTTATGGACACTGCTACTTCATCTCTTTCTTTGTGTTGAATTGTTTGTTTTCCCCTTAAATTGAGCATTTGTCCATCTTCTCCTTGCCCAGGGGCACCTAGCGTACTTCGCCAATTCCTTTGTGGGTACGTATATTCCCTCTCTTTGGATTGTCCTCCTATGTATAGATGTAGTCGCTTGTAGATTAGATGCCAGTTTACTGTTGGTTGTCTCTATAAGATTACTCCTTATTGTTTTTGGTAGCGTTGTAGACCGTGTCCGTTGGACCGTTTCGTTGTTGGTCCATGATTCCAAGGTGCCTTCACCGATTGTTGTTTTGTTGGCAGTGGGACAGACTTTAGTATCACTCTTTTGTGTTTGTACTGCTCCATTCCAGATTGTGTTACTTGGGAAGTTGAGTTGGTCCCTTCCTGAGCATAGCTTCCACTTCCCCGTTCTCAGTATTCCCAAGGGTTTGCATTACCTCTGTTGCGCCCTTCTCTATGTTGGCGAGCAGCCTTTTTGTTTTTGTACTTACTGCCCTACGTTCAGGGAACCCACCTATGTTTATATCCTATCCGGACTCTGGTTTGGTTTGTACTGGTAGCGCCGACCTCCCAAAAAGACGCTTGAATCCTTCATGGTTTAGATTTGATTTTTTGATTACGGCCTTTCCGTTTTTTTGCTCGCCTTTGTTTTGTGTTCAATGGTTTATCTTCTTTATCCCCCAGTAGGTCTTCAGGCAGCTGGCTTTCTGATGTTTTGGTTTCTCTGGTGTCTAGAACTCTAGTCGTATGATCCTGAACTTCCTTTATCCCAAGGCCTCCCATTAAATTAGTTTTAGTTGGTACTGGCTCACATCAAGTGGACGTAGCCAAAGCCCTTCTCCTGTGGATATTCATATAATTATCTGGCGACAAATGCGCTGTTATGCCAGACCATAAAAAGAAAATGCTTTACTACTCCGAACTATTTCTCTGAAAGGAACAGTTGTTTATTTTTTGCGTGGCTATTGTTTATTGTACGAGTAGGAAGTTCTCTGCATTTTACCACACTATAGTTATATTTTGAAATTGACATCCAATAAACAGCATATAGTATATTTTTGCAATAAATTACTAGGTGTATATGGTGTCATTAGTTTTCCACAGATTCTCCACTTAATCTCCTTTTTTACAATCAGGCTTGTTCATATGAAATAACAATAGACCAAGAGTTTTACCTTTTGGAGGGCATGATAATGGTATAACCATGTACTTTTAGGAATAAAACACCCTTAGCTATATGTTAAAATGATATTGCAAGCCACCTTGGGGCTCTATGTGCTTATAAAGGAACTGGGCCTTTGGTGCTGTTTCTCTACATAGTCACAAAACTCTTCAATGACTTGCAAGATCCTTATAATATATAGTGGAGAATACTTGTTTTTTACATGTAATTCTTTATTAGTGATTAGACATGAACATCAGACAAATGGATCAAGTATTACAACAGGACCAGTACATACATAGAGTAAATGCAACGCTTGTGACAAACAGTTGTTCTTACTCTTATTCCTCAACAGGGAAGCTCCCCACCAATGTCCATTAGGAATTGCCTGTGCAGGATATGAATGTTGTGTGCGGGCACAGTGACATTTTATACCAATGGACATGAGCTCAACATCACCTCGCAAAGAAATGTGCCCAACCGGGGCTTTAATAATTTAACATGTAAATCTGAAGAGCTAACATACTACGTGTGCGGTAGGGATGGCAGAAGGTCCCAAGTGTATTGCCTGACTAGCCACAGGGAGAGGCCATGTCAAAATGAGGAGTTGCTCCATTGGTCCCTTAGGGTGACCATAACTGTCGGACTGGAGTAATGTGGGGGGTTCATGACATCTCATCCAAAGGAGACCACAGAACTTGCAACCTCCATATAGCCAACCAGCGGGGGCGGGGTATCACAAGGCACAGCATAGACTACTTGACCCCATATGTAATGCATCTCTGTGTTCTGCTGAAATTAACATAGCAAGTAATGTTGAACTCATGGTTTGATAAATCCACAGAGCGTGTCTGTCGTAATTGGGACATACATGTTGTGCATTAAACATTTTGAAGTGATATATAAATGGCCTAGAATGACAAGAAGATCTTGGCATGTTATTCTGTTTAAAATGTCATGACCTTGTGTTATTTGTATGAGTATAAAGATCTACGTATGGAGGGCATCTGTTGATGCTTATAGTGTATTAAGGTCACATAACAATATCAGGGGTCCTTGGGATTTATTAACTAAGAGACAATAGGTCACATGGCTTGACGTCTAAGATGGCATAATGCATAATGTTTCATAATGCATAATGTATATAACAGGCGCGTTTGTAGGGCACATGTTCACCCTTTGGGTCTTTTGGCATTATTAAAAGACAAAAGAAAGTTGAAAAGAGGCAATAAATAAGCCCATACACAAGAAAGATGATCATGCTGCTCTCTAAAACTATAGTCTGAAGTTTAATTTATACAGGTGCAAAAGTTTAAGTACAACTGTTACTTCTTCTAAAGGATTGGATTGAGGTTTGTAACATAAAACCAGTCAAAAAGGGTGGATTTAATGTAGACTACTTTACACTGGACCACTGCTTTTTTATAGCTGATAACACGCAAATTGATTGACCATTGGAGCAATTTATTCTGTTGTTTTGTTGATTGTAGAGCAGCAATTGACCTAGTTAGTAAAGAATTATTAGGAGGATAGTAGAGTTTGATGTATAACTCAGAATGCCTTGTTTCAATTTTGAAGGAGCTACCAAGGTGGGCCTGGGCTAAGGTAGAAGTAGATCTGGAGGTTCCTTTCCTGAATAAATCACAGTAAATAATAGTCTGAGACAAAGCCATTTGTTAGCACCCATCCTGTTCACCCTGTTTTAGCAGATCTAACAAAGATCTTGTTAAATACAGCTTCCTTCTCTCCTAGGATGGCTGATGTCCCTGTACCAAGTCTGTTGTATGCTGAAGATTTAGCGAAAATTGAATGTACACAAATTCTATTACAGAGGAAACTACAAATGTTCCATAGCTATTTCGAATCACACAGATTCCCAATATAGAAAAAATAAAACATGTAATATTTGGTAGCACTTCTAAATCTTTTGCCTACTAAATTTGTAAAGCAAAAGTTGATGCAGTATTTAAATATAAACATTCAGATGTGATATTTAAGAAAAACATAACATTGGAAATGCACTTACAACAAGTGAAATCTAGAGCTCTTAGTTCAGTGTTCGGCCATAAAAATTTCAATTGAGATTATGGAGGCCCTTCTCTCAACCCTCTGATAATAGTATATAAAGCAATGGTTAAACCCCAGGTTTTGTATAGAGCCACCATTTTTTGTTTGGACAAGAAAAATCTTTTAGGTCAAGTAGTGGGACCCTACTTCAAACATCTGGTAGTCCTCTCCAAATCTCAGAATAAGAGAGAGGGACCCACCATCCAAAGGGAGGGGTACCAAAGAAGACCAAGGTCATAAAAGAAACCCATTTGGATTAATGTACACTAGTCACACCATTCATACACAAATCACTTCTCAACAGTAGGATTACAGTGGACACAAGGGATGCAATCAAAAGAGGATTAATCAAAAAGAATACAAATCTAAAAAAATACAAATGTATTCATAATTAAAAACATACATGTCATAATACATACACAGTATATAACATTTCCAAACCTGGCTAGGTAATAGCATTCGGACCATATGGTCTACAACACAATGTAATCTTTGTTTAAAAAGCACATAAAAACACATTAATATACAAAGAAATTTGGGGACATAAAAAGGAAAGACTAATTCCTATTTCTGAAGAAAACCAATAAATCATACAAGGATCAATTTTAACACCTGTAAATAATTTGAGAACATGCTGAAATTTAAGACAATTGTCACCACAGATTTTATGAAGTTTTCTTCTACAAGCATCAACGCATTTCGGTGGGCGCTAATTTATGGCCAACACCTTCTTCAGGAAAGTTTATATACAAGTCCCAATCAAAGTAAACATCTGGAAAAAATGAATATTACAATAAATATCTATGACCAGAACATTTTAAATAACATACCTATCCTTCTTTTTAATAGTGCACCCCTCCGTCCACAACATAACCCACTAATGATAGGGATAGGTCCAAAACATACAACCACATCTGCTCAGGTGCCACACATTTCAGCCTATGTTCTAGCTGAAAGTAATCTGATACTCTATTAGTATCTTAATATACATATGTTTAGATTTGAGGATCACCCTATGCATCACCCATATCTTGGTCTCTACACCTGCATAAAACAAGTTCCAAGAGTGGCAGGGGTGTATTCAGAATTCATTTCATATATCTTATTCATGCTAAAGGGTACCCTTACATGTGGCATATTATAAAATAAATGCATCAAAAACAGTAATATACATTTGTATACCTATTATTTCCGGGCACACTGCTGTCTCCAGAAAGCACTGCCAACAGGGGCTCAGAGAAAACACTGCCAATGGATCCTCTAGCTCATCAATACCTGTACAAAGGGATCAGTATATTAGCTACACTTTCTCCATGAAATGGATATTATTCTTATATACGTATTTGTGGCCATATTACCTTTTGGCAGGGGGAGATCTCAGTATCGGGTCACACGATTACTGGGTACTTATCACAATCTCTATATGATGTCAGGTCCTTAAAATATGAGCCTTTTCAATGTACTCTAAAAAGAGACAAAATCCATGATAACCTCAGTGTATATTTCTACCCTAATGTCCATCAATAATCGTAGTGGGAGTGTTTCCTGTATCCCATATTTAAGTTTATCCCTTACTTTTGAAGTATATTTTATCATTGCCGCAAAATAAGGGGCGGATATCAGGCTACCACTTTGGCCCATTATTTTATTAAACCATTCTCAAACCTGTTTTAGTTGTTATACATGACGGGAAGAGAGGGAGGCCCTCCCACTCCCTGGTTTCACTCCTTATCCCAATTAAAACAGCATCAAAAACCTTCCCTTTCTTTATTTAGCGGTAGACATCAAACGCTCCTACAAGTTGCCCATAGTTCTCTTTTGACATTCTACGCCCATTTACTCAATAGACAAAACAGGCGTAAATTGGCCATCCCTATACTTAACCCAGGCCTTATGCCATTTGGAGTAAGCCCCCAAGAAATTACCTGTTAGTGCTTGACCTTAACCCCCGAACATTCCTCTGGTACTCTGCGGGTGGTGGTTCGAATAGTTCCTGACTGGGTTTACGTTCAATTCCCCCTTGTGTGTGAAGTATAGTGGACTCGCCCGTGCAGATTAGGGGCAGTCCTCGACTAGGATCTGTAGACACACAGATTAAAGAGTATTGTTGCTTATTTTACTCGACCTTGTGTATGAATGGTGTGACAAGTGTGTATTAATCCAAAGGGGTTTCTTTTATGACCTTAGTCCTCTCCAAATCTTCAAGGGAAAAGCGAGAACAGGTGGAACTAAAGTTAATATCTTCTCAACATGTTAATATCTTGTCAATATCTGGTCCTGCTTTAAACCCTGAGATTTGAGAACAAACTCCTTCACAAAACGCATCAATAGGCTGATAGTTCTTGTTTTCAAGAAGTAGCCCACGATTTGAGAAAGCAGGTTAGTTAAATCAGAAGGCACTTCACACATACTTCGGAGCACGCAAGATTTCCTCCTATCGTATCAAAATTAGGATCGAGAAGTGTGACATTAAAGAAAGGAAAAAATTGCAATCTCGGCTCAGCATTTATTATTAAATAAAGAAATTAATAAGTGTATATCTGCAAGGGAGGTGGAAAGTGTATTTCACTATATCTCATAGCTACCCAAACAAGAGCTAGGTTTAATACCTTTTTATACAATTTCATAAATATCAATGTTGCTACATCAAAATAATGGGAACTGTGGAAGTGCTTTAGGTTAGAAAGATTTGAATGCACATATTTTTCTCAATTGCATATTGTTAAGGAGTTTACAACAACATATCTTAAAACTGATTTTATTAAGTATGGACTTAAAACATGAGCAGAAAAGGAATTTGAGCAAAAAGAGGAACATGGGGCAGATAAGGGTCCAGCATACATGCACCCAAAATGACTTTGTGTAGAAAACTTATGCAGTTCCTATCAGAGGGAAAAAGTCAAAGGCTGCCAAGGAGGCAGATCAAGGGATCTGCTTCATAAGGAGCAAGAGCCCTAACATAACCCAAGGGGAGTCACGCTTTATAATCGGCAAGCTCCTTGTTGGGCCGGCGCTGCAATGCCCAAAGGACCACTCAGGGGGGCTCTTTACCAGAGTTCTTATGCTTTTGCCGACATGAAGAGTGGTGTGTAGTTTGTGTGAGAGAACTGAGTAGATTTGTCAAAAATGTGAAGTAAAACTAACTAAGAGAACCCAAGCACTCTTTAATAACTGGGTTCTTTTGTCATGGTTAAACACATATGCACTTGCTAGAAAATGATACAATGATCCAATCTGGCACAGAGCATGTATGTGCACCACATGGCACTTCGAAAAATGCTAAAAATTGCATTTATCAAGGAATTTGCAAATTACCATCAACAAGAAGTTGGTGGTAAGTTGCGATTCCTTAATGCTAATTCGAAATTTGTGATGGCTTCAAGAATTGCATTTAGGGAATCGCAAATTGCGATTCCCTAACTGCATTCGCAATTGAGGTAATCACAAATAATTGCGATTACCCATATTACAATTTAAAAATGTTTCATACATTGCGAAACGCATTTTTGCGATCGCAAACGGGCCAATTCGCAAAATGCATTGATACATCTGGCCCTAAGACTGGTGTCCTAATGTACTGTACTGTACTGTACTGTATGTGATTACTACCGTACCCCTTAATAAATGACACTGGTACACAGTACACCTTCAGGAAAAGCGACCTAAGAGGGGAAAGGGATAATCATAAAAGAGAACAAAGAGTACTGTAATATCAAGCTGGGCGTTGCGAACAGGAGCATGCAAATCGACATCACCTCCCTTACGTAGTAGATGTGGAATGTCCACCGTAGTCATAGGAAACCACAAAACAGGCAAGGCAAACATTTAGTGTACATCGTAAGCCCTGAGAGAGAGCTAACATAAATTGTAGATAGGCATCCTGGGCCCGGCTATGAAGACTTACCAAGTTGGAGGAGGGAGGGAATCGCTCCAATAGTTGTGGCAGAGCAAAAATGTCACTGGCGTGCCAAATGGCCTTAATAGAGGATAAAGTAAAGGCACACGGCTGTGTAAATAACATGGCTGATTTGGAGGTGATCAATGGGTCGTTAAACATGAAGCCAGTCTTGTGAGGACAGGAGAAAATACTCATGGAAATCGGTGAGCGCATCTATCAATTGACCTACCTCTCATTCTACCAGAAGGGTAGTGACACAGCCGGCGGATGAGCAGTTTAAAAAAAAAAAAGCCCAATCAAGCGGAGGCGGGGTAGGCACGAAGTAGGCTAGAGTGACGCTGCACCGTCTCGAGTGAGGGCATCCTGGCCACATGGTGGTTTTTTACTCAGGGAGGAGGTAGTACTTGCATCTCCTTTTCATCCCTGGGGTAGGACTTCCACTGACCCAGGTCCATGATTGTCCAGTCCTCCTGTACATGCCACCTATTAGCTGTCGTTCATTTTTGGGACACTCCTTGAGTGGTCCGGACCTATTACGGCCCCTCCCACTATCATGAGCATAGTTTTGCATTTACCTCCATGCCGTATTACCAGCAAGATAGATGGGTCCCTCCCAGGGATCCTCTCACCTCAGACGGTGTAGCATCCTGCCAGGCTACTTCTTGCCCTGACTTGACTAATGGCCCATGCTTGCCAGTGTTTGGTTCTCTTGCCATGCAGCATATAAACTGGCACACATTTTTTGGCCCCTCCCTGAGAGGCCGGACCTATTACGGCCCCTCCCACTCACATGAGCATAGTTTGGCATTTACTTCCATACCGTACTACCAGGAAGATGGTGCCAGTCTAGGGACACTCTCACTCGAGACGGTGGAGCGTCATGTTAGTCTACTTACTGCCTAGCCCTCCTCGACTTGATTACATGGGGTTTCCTTTTAAAACCGCTCATTCGCTGGCTGAGTCACTCCCGTACTGGCAGAGTGAGGGGTAGGTCGACTGTTTGATATGATCACCGATCAACGTGAGAATTTCCTCCTGTCCTCTCCTCGCAGGACTGGTATCATGTTAGCCGGCCCATTGATCCCATCCGAGTCTGCCATGATATTTACACAGCTGTGTGCCTTTACTTTGCCCTCTATTAGGGCCATTAGGCATGCCAGTGAGTGTTCCCCTCTGCTGCAACGATTGAGACAATTGTTCCCCCAAATTGGTAAGTCTCCATGTCTGGGCCCGGGGTACCTTCCTACAATTTACGATAGCTCTATCTCAGAGCTTAAGCTGTATACTAGATGTTTGTCTTGCCTGTTGTTTTGCGGTTTCCTATGGACTCTGGTGGACATCCCACATCTACTACGTAAGGGTGGTGATGTCGACTAGCATGCTCCTGTTCGCAGTGTGCAGCATGATATTTCAGTGCTCTTTGTTCTGTTTTACGATTATCTTTCCCTCTCTTAGGTCGCTTTTCCTGAAGGTATACTGTATACTAGTGTGATTAATTAAGGGTATGGTATTAATCACATGTTATGTTATGTTATGTTATTTTTTATTTGTTAAGCGCACATACGCCCGAAGGCTTCTTGGCGCTGGAGAGAATCAAACATAACAGTACATAAAAGACATAAATCACTACTACAATAAACCTGAGAAAAAAGAAAAGTTTTGAATGTCTTCCTAAAGGTGAGGAGGTCCCTGCTGTGTCGCAAAGTCAGGGGGAGAGAGTTCCACAATGAGGCAGCTAAAAATTGGAAACTGCTACCTCCCTGACGTTTCCTTTTAAAACGGGGAACCTCAAGTAGGTCTTTGTGGGCAGATCTCAAGCTGCGCAGAGGTTGATATCTACGCAGCAGTTGTCTAAGAAACATGGGGCCCTTGCCCTCCAAAGCCTTAAACACAATACAGCCCACCTTAAACATTGCTCTCTGCTCCACAGGCAGCCAGTGCAAGGTCTCCAGTCCATGTCTAATCGATTCCCACTTCGGGACTTTACAAATAAGTCTCGCTGCTTGATTTTGCAGGTATTGCAATCTTTTCAACTGGCCAATAGGAGCCCCCAAATAGAGGCCATTTGAAAAATCGATGTGAGAGAGGACAAGAGCACTGACTGTTTGAATTAAGGCCAAACCTGTGAGGAGATGTGCTATTTTCTTGATCTTCCTCAGTTGGAAAAACCCCGTGGAAACCACTGTTCCAACTTGACTTTCCAAGGAAAGGTCCTCACTGAGAGTCACTCCCAAGCTTTTTGTTGTACGGGATTTTTTTGGAGGCGAGCCCATGTCCGATGGCCAAAAACAAGGGTTCCAACTGATCTCACTCTTCCCAGGTAGAATGAGCTCCGTTTTTCCCGGATTTAGCTTAAGGTGATTTAAAGACATCCACCTTTGAATAAAGGACATGGTTGCTCGAAAATCCTCAGCCGCGTTGTCTGCGTTTAAGACAAAAACCAACTGCAGGTCATCTGCATAGTTGTATACATCAACATTAAACTGTTGTAAGGAGAACAAAAGAGGCCGCATATACAAAGCACATGCACTTGTTCCCAACTCTCCCACGAGTAGATTGAGGAAACCAGTCATGATGAAATGCCATGATCTTTTTGACAGTAACAGGTCATGAAACATGTTGCCCTTCTTTTAAATAACACTTTGTGTCTGATTGGATCATTATATCAATTTCTAGCCAGTTCATATGTTTTTAACCATAACAAAATAACCCAGTTAATCAAAGAGTGCTTTGGGTTCTCTTAGTTATTTTTACCTCACATTTTTGACCAATCTACTCACTTCTCTCTCTCACACACACACATACACACACACACACACCTCACTCTTCACAGCGGCAAAAACAAAAGAACTCCGGTAAAGAGCCCACTCTGCGGGGCCCGTAGGGCATTGCCGCGCTGCCCCAACGAGGAGCTACCTGATGATGAAGCATGACACCCCTTGGGGCATATGAGGGCACTTGCTCCTAAAGGAGCAGATTCCCTGATCTCTCTCCTTGGCAGCCTTCGACCTTCCCCCTCTGATAGGAACTGCATGCTTTTTCTACACATTGTCCTTTTGGGGGCATGTATGCTGGACCTTTATCTGCCCCATGTCCCTCTTTTTGTTCAAATTAGAACATGTGCAACAGGTAATAATGTTTTAACAGACGTGTTTTTTTAGATTTGACAATTGCAATAGCACAATTTCTACAGAATGTAAAAAGTGCAACATTTTTATTTTTGTATATTATTGTTGTCTTAACTATGATTTTAATGTCTTTGTATGCTTATTAGTTTAGTGGACTGTCAGTCTAAATAAACGGAATTTGAAATTCTGGCTCATATTACTAAGATTTTATGTCTGGTCTATGTCACTTATTTGGCGCAGGGCTAAATCAAAATCCATTTTGGAATGTACAAAGCCAAATAAAACCCCAATTTAAGTGTCTTAGCACAGCTCAATAATAAAAAAAAGGCAATGCATAGGTCTGCCTTGCTCTACCTTGCGCCAGGAAGGCATTACATGAGTGGTCTATAGGCATTCTCATACAGCCACCCATGTAATAGATGTAAACTCATTTTTACAAACACTTATAAATATTGATTTGTGCCACAATGGTGCACCTACTTGTGGCTGGTGTAACAAGGAGAAATATCTTTATTTGGCCTTTATTTCCTCTGTGATTTGTGCTGCATTCTGCACACAAATACAAAGAGAAAATAGCTTCAAAGTATAGATTTTGTTCAAGAAGGTATGCCTTCTTGCATAAAAACTAACCTGACACAGCACAGTCCCCCTGGCGCCTTGATGCAAGGGTACCTACAATTAGTGCTAGGCTGCCACAAGTGCGACAGCCCTAGAAACTGCAGAAATACTCCATATTTTTGAAAATATGGCACTGTTCTGCTCTCTGTCAGTGCAACAAGTTCACTTTCTGTGCTGCGTGAAGTGTTAGTAAATATGCAGCTCTAAATTAAAGTTTTGAGGGACAAAAGATGATTTATTGTTACTGAACTCAATGGCACTCAGTTTATTAACCTCATAAGGCTGAAAGGCCGATTAGGCCCAGCAGTGACCATGGACTCATACACAGTTCCCTGCAGTGGGGGCACTGGGCCACACTGAGCCACCGGAAGCAGCCTGTGAGTAGGACAAGGCAAACACCACATTGTTATCATTTATCCATATTTTAGACACATGATCAAAAAATGACAGGAGTCTTGTTATAAATTTACTGGGATGAGGTAATTCAAATGATGTATACTTTTTGAGCCACTGAAAACCCATACATCAACTAAGTATAGCAGACTTATTTAAATGTGGATGCTGGCATAAATAATTCAAATATTTCATGAAACTTAATGATAATATAAATATTCCACGCTACTTATCGTGCAACCTCAGTGTAACACATGCTTTGTTAAACACCTGCATGCACCATTGCAAGCCATCTTGCAGAAACTCAAATATATATTTTAGCAAACACAGTGCACGGTTCTGCTGCTTCAGCGCCCCCCAAAATAAGCCCGGTTTAATGATAAACCCTGCTCAGGAAAACCAGCCAGAATGGATAGGCTGCGTGAATAGGATTTAAAAACCCAACTGTGTGCCGAAATTAGAGTTTTACCCCTGAATCATATGGAATTACAGTGCTGGGTGCACGCGCCATGCCTACACAATACAGCCCAGAGGAAGCAGCTATTTCTGTTGGTTTTATTAAACCAACCAAGCAATTTAATTCTTTTGTTCAGGAGAGTTCTACTTCATTGATTAACAAAGGCAGGGATATAATTTTTTCAGCCTTTCTGAAAAGACTGAAATGTCAAGCCTTTTAAAGCAGATTATTCTGCCTCTGTGCAGTGAATGCAGCCAGAGTAACCTTTTGTCTACAATTAAATATTCTAGCATAAATATAAAAGAAAATCAGAGATGGGAAAGATTGACTCACGAGAGATTGCAGAGGTAGATTCCACACAGTGATAGTGCAAGCAGCTTGCTTCTAATTAAATATGCGGCAGCGAGTCTCCAAGCATTTGCTCGCAGCCACAGAGAGAGAAAGATGCCCAGGCAAGGCGAAGGGAGAGCGGTATCACATCATCTGTGCGGCCACGGCTTTCCTTGGGGCTTCTGCAGGTATTTTTCACTGCTTTTCTTTCCATGGAACGGTAAAGGGGAGGTCCCAGGGGCAAGGGATGCTTGGACGCCCCTGTTTGTCAACTTATCTGACTTCTGCTCTAAGTTGGCAGCTGTCGCTTAAAACAGCAACACCTGTGGGATGTTGGCGCCTTCTGTGCTCTGTGCCCCACCTAGGGTGGCGCTGACATTTCAAGAGCGTCTTGTTGGTGGCTACTTGTTTGGGGATTCAGTTTATTTTTTTGTCGATTAAGTGAGGCATTTGGCTTCTGTGTTAATTTTTCTGTTGATATGTTTTTTTATAATTTGCTCTTGTCCTGTGCTTGAGTGTTTTCTTACAGTCTGCTTCACATATGGGTCTAGAATAATTTTCTTATGTATCTCCTTGATTTGTTTTTGAATTTTTGTATTTATGTTATTATTACATTTAATTTTTGAGTTAAAAAAGCTGACACAAATTACATATTTGTGGATTTTACATTTCGTTTTAACAATACTTAGTTTTTATGACTTGGTTAACAGCCTGTTTCATTATTAACATTTTATTTGTTTTGACATTCTCTTCTAACTAAGAATAATTCCCATGTCCAGCCATCACTTGCTTCGATTAAGATGTCTGAGGGAGTATTGATTAAGGCTTGTGTTTGTTATTCTCAAGCCCCAGTTTGGTTTGTAAGCATGCCTTTTTGGTACATGCTTGTTCAGTTTTCAGCGAATGTGTTTAATATTGGACTGAAACAATGCTTATGTCAGGTTGTGCAACTGGCTTATTGTAAAATATATATATATATATATATATATATATATATATATATATATATATATATATATATATATATAGCTCGAACGTCTTCTACACAGTGGTTTTAGTATTCTTTCCCATGTAAACATTTACTGGCAATGAAGCTTCTTTCTGAAAGTCTAACAATCTTATTTCACTGGGAACACTTTGAAGTATGTACTCACCCTTTGAATTTATGACATATTATATCTTGTAGGAATGCTTTGTAAATTAAACCAGTGCTTGTGTTTTTGAAGGTGCTATTTAACCCTTCTTAAGGCTTTATAACTGTTGATGGCGAATTGAGTGTTAGTTTTTTAGGATCCTTGGCATGATTTTTGTGATAAAGGTTATGATTTCAAATCAGCTTTGCTCAAATCTTATCAGTACTTATGATTTTTTTTTTAAAGGACTAAATTAGTGTTTTGCCTTGGCAGCTATTTATGTAGACACTGTAAGTTTCAGTAAGAGGAATACTGTTGATTCAGAAAAAAGTAAGAGCACCATGTGCAATGTTTTAACACGTCCATGTACCATAATCGACTCTGAGCGCATTATACCCACATACATACACCATTATAGGCACATATGCAGAGTTTGCAAAGGTGCATTGTTAAAACATATTTTAGTTCAATATTATTCCTATTATATTTAACCAATAAAAAAATACAGGATACTGCATAATGCAAATTTAACATGTGTTTTTCTTGTATTGCCCCTGGACACTGAAAAATGTTTCAAGGTTGTTGTCTTAGTGACATCACAGTATATATGTTTTTGCTTTGCTCTCATTATACAATGGATTGCTTGTGTTCTTTTATATTCAGTCTATGGGCAAAAGTGTAAATGCAACATTTTATCTAGGAACAAAAACATATTCCACATAAATATGTTGAGCCCCAGTAAGTGATGCTATTGTGAAAATGTGATGTAATTCATCAGACTGCCTACATTTATATTCACAGTTTGGAAAATGCATAAACAACATTTGTGTTAATAGACAAGTTAACTTCACATTTGTTTCACAATGAGTGGCATAGCTAATCTGTGGCACTTGTGCAGGGTGACACACCCCTAAACATAGAATTTAATTTAAAAGCATGTGAGAGGTTATATACTTATCAAGTAAATAGGATAGATCTATTTCTCCTTCCATGCCTCTTTCCCTCCATCCAACCCCCAACCTAGTAATATAGTTCATTGGGTTAATGCATCCACTGCAGACATTTGCGTGTAACCACCGATAGCGCACAGGTTTGAATCCTTCCAGCTCCACCATCCCTATCACTCTTTCATTGTTCATAAAGTAGGTACCACTGATTCAGAGCACAGGAACACCTTTTATTATAGTACTTTGAAACTTAGGTGATATAGTGCCGCATAAGCAACTATTTATTATTTCTATTTGTTCATTTGTCTTGTTATACATCTGATATTCTCATGTCTCCTACTGCCATTGCTCATCCTTGCATCCATACTATGCATCCACTTATAATATGAATAGTTCACTATGACCAAGAGTTCACAAGGGGTATTCAGATAGCTCATTAGTTACGCCTTATACTTCTATACCGAATGCTGTGTTAACCTCATGACTTTCATGAACAAAGGATGTTAATGTTACATTTAAATACGTTTTATATCAGGTTAGAGGTATTTTCAAGAGACATACAAGCTCTGAAAGACAGCAACAATAGGTAGTTAAGCAGTGCTTAATTTGTTAAAAAAAACATAAGTGCAATGATCCAAAGCAGTCTTATGAGCCCACTCCTGATGCCTCCAAAGGAAGGGATTGCGTAATACCAAGGCTGTCCAGTCTTGATTTCACCTCATTTCTCTTTCTTCCACCACTGTACACTTCCAGCCTCTTTATATGACTCACTTTGATTCTTTATCATTCCTGCTTTCACCCATTGTCACTATTTTTCTTCTTTTAATGTCTTGCTCTCTCTTGCACTGGGTCAGTGTCTGATGATAAAAAAATATGTTCCAGTCAAAAACAATTTCCTGTGCCCTCCACCTGCAATCACTGGCAACAATTAAGTACTATGAGTGGTGAGGCGTGAGTAGTAATTGATATGATGTGAACTTTTGTCATTGAGGATGATGAGAAATTAGCTGTTTCCCACAAATAAAAAGTCATGATTGAGACGTGTTTGTGTAAGAGTTCAGAGTTTCTATTGGTTCATTTTCTAGGAGTCCAGATCCGTGGTAAATTCCAGGTCTGTATCTCATTAACATAGCATGCAGGACAGCATTCCAATTTCTTGCTCTCCTTTAGACTGTGAGCAACTGAAGTAATGATTGGAAGCTACCTAAATGTCCTTACCCCTGTCTTAATACATTTGAGGAAAGTATAACTTTCCCTAAAATATTCGAGTTAAATAAAGTATAACTTCCCTCAAAAAGCCAGTACTGTAGGTTAACAGCATTGATTTCTTTAGGAAAATCACACTTCACTGAAAAATTCTAGGACTTGAGTTAGAAGAGAAAATTAGCTTTTCCAGTCTCAGCACATCATATGCTATACTGAGTGCAACTATGGCATAGAACTCAAGGCAGTGGCACCCACTGAGAAATCTATGTATGGCTAAGAATCCTTACTTTAATTTAATTTTTTTAATTCAGGAAAAGTTACTGTCTAAAGTACAGCATCAGATGTATAGTTTACTTATCAGTTGTGGGAATATAGAAGCCTTAAAAGGTTTGTCTACTGAGTTTAACCTTGGCATTCATAACATGTTCCACTTTTATATATATTTGGTTTGATTGTGTTTTTTTCTAGGTGAGAGTGAATGACTTGTTTTTGTTCTTTCACAGTTTTTGCTACTGTTTTTACTTCACTATACTATGTCACTGGTGGCTCGTGTTTCAGTTTCTCATCTTAGAGAAAATTTAGAAAGAGAAGTCTAAGGTGAAGCTAGGCTAAGTGACGTCACACTGGTAGAGGCTTTCACTTCACAGGAAAGCGCAACGGTCAGTATAGATCATGAAAAAGTTAAAATATATTACATATTTGTTAAAATAGACACCTTGTGTAAATGGACGAAAATTTACCCAACACAAAAAAATTCTGAACTGAGATTGCTTTTTATCACTTAAACAGATCATATTAAACACAGTTATAAATATCATAAAATAAATAAACATTGGAAAGGAAGGTCTATTTTGATTTTCATATACTCTGTTATGCTGTATGCATGTATAAAACACATTTAATTCTGGCACTACACACAGGATTCTCTTTACTAGTTTGGGTAAGAAAACAATTCCCACGTTTAACTTGGATGCAGATCTTCCGGGCAGCAGGGTAAGCGATGCTGGTTCATTGTCAGCAAACACTGTAAATGAGAATATACTTTGGGGCAGATTTACAATAAGTGGCGCATCCCTGCATATCAGCAAGGATGTGCCACTTATTTTGCGCCATGCCTCCGCCACCATTGATGCGCCGCATTTACAATGTGGCACACCCTGGGGCAAAAACGGCACAGATTCGTCACGCATATGTGCCGTAAAGGTGGCGCATTGCTGGAGTTGCGTTGCAAGCGCGACGCAGCTCCAGCAATGCTCTGGGGTGCCCTGTCTTGTTAATGTTGCGTCAATCCTTACGCCTGCTTCAAGCAGGCGCAGGGTTTTGACGCAGCATGGGCCCCAAAGTGACTGAGTGAAATCTTGTAGACTTCACTCAGCCACTTCTTTTAGGAGCAGTTCCTGTGCTGGAACGCCCACCCCCTGCGCCGGAACACCTCCTTTTGGCGCTGGGCTTTATAAAGTGACACATCTCCCAGATGCATCACATTGTAAATACCCCGCACCATGGCGCATCTTTTGCGATGCCGCTGCGTCACAAAAGTGATGCAACGGGGGCATAAAAGAGGCGCAAGGGGCTTGTAAATCTGCTCCTTTAAGTCTATTACTGCAATACAAGCCTATGTTAGCCTTATGTTTCCTTCGTCACTTATGCTGCTCACTATGGTGTCTGCAGTATATTGAGTTATGTGTTTCTGATTATTAGCTGACTTAAATAAAGCAGCTTCATTTGAAACAAAGTGCTAATTTTTGTTCAATTCATTGATTGATCACTTGATTATTACATTTCGTAGATGCATTACCGAAAGCATGGCCCCTTATGTTTTTATTGAGTTGCCCTAAGTTCCTGAATATATCTGGAGTGAGTTTTCACATGTTTTGTCTTTAATATAGTACTTCGGATGTGTTAAACTTCTGCAAGCAGTTTTGGTTACAGTTATTTTTGAAAGTGTACTGGCTGAACTTGTGATTTCCATAGCTTCAAATTTGTATTCTGTAAAATAATAACGCCTTAATTGCTCATCTTTTATGTAGTACCCCTAATCCAAAGACCTTAGCTCTCCCTGTTAACATATCTTGTCTTCTGTGTTAGTTTGGGCTATAACATAATGAGCAAACTTAAAGTAACAAACGGCGTTGCTATCATGATATAGCAAGATTACATAACGTCTGAAAATGACAACGTTTGTAGTGTGCGCTCTCTACTGGTACCCTATATAAAACAGCAAATTTAAATATGATGAAAAATACAAGCTTTGAGTAGTAGCAACTCACTTCCGGGTGAATGCAGGAAAGTAACAAAACGTGTATTTTTAAAGCTCATAGTCACACCATGGGAGATCTGATAGCTAAATAAAAGATGACCCTTTGTGCCACGAAGACGCTGCTGGGACGCTGCGGGGAACTGTGTGCTGTTCTGCCCCCCTCCTTACTTGACACTGCTCGCCGCTCCCGCTCCGCGGGAGCCGCTTCGTGGGAGGACCCACCAACGCCGTTGCTGCCTGCCTGACCGCCGCGTTTGCTGAACACCTGTGGGGCTGAGAGAGGCTGCAGGGGAGGAGCGCGGCAGGGACTCGCTATCCCAGGAGTCCCTGCTTGACCACGCAACACCTGGTCAGCGCCCCCCTGCGTGCCCCGCCCACCACCACCCTACATCTACATCAGTGAGAAGGGTCCGCATAGCGGGACACGAGCGGGACGCCCGGAGCGAAGCCCGGGCAAAGGGCGGGCCGTCTGTGGCCGTCCGGGGCCAGCGGGGGCCGGGACGGGCCAGCCCTCTAACAACTAAGGTAAAATAGAGGATTAGTGTTCAGGGTTAAATAACATTTCTAACTGTGTTACTCGACTTACATGTCTGTATATTCACCAATAGCTACTCGCTCAGGTAGAAGCTCACGGAGAGGGGGAAACTCTACGCTAGGGACCATGGATAATTTTATTACTCGGGCGGTCTCTGTTGTAGAGAAAGAAATTATATTAGCTGAACGTAGACTATCACGTGAATACTTTGCGCATAAGCAATCCTCGATGGGGTCACTTGCACAGGCCAAGTCCCCGTCAAATATTATTCCATTGGAATCAACCACCCCCCTAATCTCAAGCGAACCACAACCTTGTGTCATCGATCTGAGATCGGATAGCGACCTTCTTGTAATTGGACCTGATCCAGCACCTGTAAGCATAACACCAGCAAATCTTGAAACAAGAAATTCCACTGATATTACGGTACCTGCCCCACCGGTTTTGCCCTTAATAATGATACACGATACTCCAACAGAACAAATGCTACAATCCCCACCTCAGAAAACAAGAAGGGCTGCCGTAAAACGGAAAAGGCTAGTTACCCCACGTAAAGCCTACAGACTAAAGGCTTTAAAAAGAATTCGTAAAAACTACATGCTTGGGGGAGCTCATAGTAAACCACTAGATATTGACTCTGTGACCAATGGGAGAGAAGGAGGTGAACCTCCACAGTGTGATCTACCAAATGTCTCTGCTGGTTCCGTTGTGGTAACAGATCAAGTAAATAATCTTGAAGAACTACCGGTACCAGACTTGTTGATGGAACGGATCCAATCCATCATGAGCTCCTTATTGCAACCAGTATCTGATAGACTGAAAGGACTCACGGACCGTTTGGACAAATTTGAGCAGACATTCTTGGACAATTTTTTTGCCCTAAAATCATTGGTTAAACTCCATTCTAAGATAGGTCAAGACACTGTAAGGATGGAGATGAGCCCAACGTCACCTAAACCAATGCAACCAGCTCGCCCACTTAGGAAAGACAAGGTGGTAGCTCCAACTGGGACCAATGCTGCACTAGGAGGATCAAGAGCGGAGTCCCCCAAAGGACAACCACACAATGGTGGTCTACAACAGGCTGCTCGTCCAAAGCCTGCACCGCGTAAATCCAAACAAATGCCAAATAATACTTCTACGAAACCCATGGATGGGGTGGGTCCTACAAACCCTACATCAGTTTGTGGTAACAACAATAACATTCAAACACCTGACTGTAGTACAGGAACTCAAGCGCCAAGGAAGGTTCCAAATGCACACCTCCCACCAGGGTGTCAACCTTACGTGGTAGTACTTACTGGAGTTCCCCCATTGAAACCTAATAAAAGAGAGTCCTATGATGAACTAAAAAACAAGACCTTATACTGGCTAAGGGAAAATAGACCTCTTCCCTATACTGTTAATTGCCAAGTAATTCAAGTTTGTAGAGTTAGCTGGCTGGGCTCCAGGCAGAAAGACATTGAAGGGGACTGTATTCTGGTTAATTTTAAAGACTCCTCTGTAGCACAACTTGTGTATAGCCAACAACCACGAACGGATAACCGAGGAATTGGAACCTGCGACCTCAGCTATTTTTATCCAATGCAATGTAAGCAAGTCAGCAGAGTCCCTCAACAACTAGGTCTGAGGGATAATAGATACTCATTCTTTGATCCCCCAACCCCGGCTGACAGAATATGCCCACCAAACATGGAAATGGATAAAAATTGGTGATGGTGGGGCCACTGACAAACAATTGAAGGCTATGAACTCAATGGATCATCTCTTCATAGGGTTTGTGTGCATCAGTGGGAATCAAGCACACCACCAAAAACAGGTACTGGTGCATCGTCCTCCATAACAGAGTCAGCTGAAACAACACGGGTAGGTCACCTGTCTGGAAGAAAACTGGATGGCTTTCAAGAGAGGGATTTGATTGATCCTTGTAGTATCCAGGCCCAAGATATATTACCAGCGTTAAACAAAGAATCCTGGGATCAGGCATGTGGAATAGCGATCAGGGAGGAACCCAATGAAGGAGAAACATCGAATACATGCAATAGGTACCCAGTCAACCTAGTACAAGGAAAGCCTAAACAAGATCTAAAAATCATGTCATGGAACATCGCAGGGTTGTCAAGAAACCTCTGTGATAGAAATTGGAGTTCCTTCTTGGAGGAGCATGACATTATATTCCTACAGGAAACATGGGCAACTAATATTATACATAGACTTGGCTATAAAGCATTTTTTTGTGGGGCAATTGCATCAGTAAGAGGCAGACCTTCGGGGGGTTTAATAATTTGGATAAGTATATCCTTGGACGTTGTTGTATCACCCCTGTATATTGCTTCCAATGATTTGCTTGGGGTTAAATTAGCCACGAAAGATCTGGGTGATGTCTATATGATAAACGTTTATAATAGACCAAACCCACAAAACAAACAATCAATGGTCATAGAACAACTGAGCAGCTATTTGTGTAATCTAGAGCCAGATGCTAAAATAATCATAGGCGGGGATCTTAATTGCCGATTCGAGCCGATAATGGGGCTCGAAAACTTATTAGAAAACTCAGATAGAGCACATGATATCCCCCCCCTAGATAGTGCAAAGCCAGTAAAATGCACAGTGGCAGCCATGCAGATATATGAACTGACTGTATCTTACGATCTAAGAGCATGTAATGGGCGGTTAGACCCAGACAAGCCAGCCAACAATACATATAGTAAAGGTTTGTCTAAATCTTTGATCGACTTTATGTTGATTTCAACCAATCTTTGGTACTTATTGTTGGCCTTTAAAGTCGTGAATAGATTAGAAAGTGACCATTTTCCATTGCAACTGGGGTTACTACCGGACCCTTTCTTGAAAACTGATAGCGAGACTGAATGTGAGAGGGAGGTAGCTGAGGTTGCTGTTTCTAACAACAGGAAAGCAATTAAATGGCCATACATCCTAGCAAAGGAAGACACGCTTTTGGGCATTTATAATACTTTCTCAGAAATCATCCCCTTATATGATAATTTAAGGCCAGGATCTGATGATGTCCTAAAAATGCATTACCACTTAGTAGATTCACTAACTCCCCTCTTGAGTAAAACCTGTAATAATAAACAAGGTAATATAAGGAGGCAATTGGAACTGGAGACACCATGGTATAATAAACGGTGCCATCTAGCTAAAACTAATTTAATCATTGCCGTGAAATCTAAAGATCAGAAGAGGGTTAGAGAATGCAGACAACAATATAAAAAGCTCTTGTATAATGCTAAAAGGGAATGGGATGATTTAATCTGGGAAGACCTATTGAATGCTGCTAGGAAGCATGACCAATGTACCTTCTGGAACCTGATAGCCAAAAATAATAAAAAAGGTAGCTCCAATAGGGACTTTTTCCTGGACGAAAAAATCTGGTTTGATCATTTTGTAACTTTATATGATTTGGCTGGGTCACCTCCTGAGTATAACTATCCTGGATCTCCTCCCCGGTGCACCAACACAGCGAAATTTAGTATGGCAGAAACTCTGTGTGCAATAAAAGCAATTAAGGCGGGTAAGGCACCAGGCCCGGATAAATTACCTGGTGACTTGTTCACTCACAACATTGAAGTATGGTGCCCTTATATAAATTTTCTGTGTAATTCCATCATGTTGGGAACCCCGATACCAGAAACCTGGAAAGGGGCAGAAATAGTAACTATTTATAAAAAAGGGGACCGCTATGACCCAGGCAATTACAGACCAATTAGTTTAATTGACATTTTACAGAAAATCTTTGCCAGACATATTTTAAATAGACTTTTAACTTGGATAGAGGAATCCAAAGTCCTTTGTAAATATCAAGCAGGATTTAGAACTAAGACAAGCACTGTTGACCAGGTGTACAGATTCATGTTTATTTGCTGGAAATACATTCAAATAAAGAAGTGTAGTATATACGTTGCATTTGTGGATCTACGCTCAGCGTTTGATCTTGTTCCCCGCTACTTATTGTGGGAAACCTTGAGGAAGATGGGTGTCCCGGACGAACTGTTGGCTAATCTTATCAAGCTTCACACTGATAACTTTGCTAAAGTAAGGTGGGGAAGAAACGGCGAATTGACCCAAGCCATACCGGTAAAAAGGGGGGTTAGACAAGGGTGCGTGTTGGCCCCAACCCTTTTTTCTTTATTTGTAAATGATATTCCCTCCTACCTTGCAGAATGTAATCATGATTCCCCTAAATTGTGTAATGAAGCAGTCACAGCATTGCTATTCGCTGATGACACCATCTTAATATCCCAAACACCAAAAGGCTTGCAAAATCTAATAAATAAATTCAATAGCTATTGCGAATTAAAGGGGCTAGAAATTAATTCACTAAAAACCAAGTATATGGCCATTAATCCCCCTAAATCTTTCAAGAAGAACTTGGCCTTAAACAATACTAAACTTGAGTACGTGGACTCTTTTGATTATCTTGGTATCAGGCTAGATAGCAGAATGTCCTGGACAAACCAATTAGAAAAAAGCAGGATAACATTTAAGCAAAACTCCCTCCCAATTCTAAAAATTCACGGCGGGAGTACTTCAAAAGCTATAACTCCTGCGATTGAAGTGTTTAAAGCCAAAGCACAATCTGCCGCACTGTATGGGGCCGAGATCTGGGGGCCACACACAAAAAAAACATTTGACACCGTGGAAAACGTGTTCTTTAGACGTCAATTAAGACTACCAGGAAGAACGCCCCTAGCACCAGTTTACCTTGATATTGGTTTAAAACGAACGGACTATTTGTGCTGGTTGAGGCCATTGATCTATTGGGTAAGATTATGGTCTACCCCAGAACTCGCTGACTATAGAGCAGGATTATTGGAAATCAGGGAGCTGGACTCTTTTAACTCGATCAAGTGGCTGAGACATGTATCCCATTGGCTTTCAAAAATAGGCCTTTCACACTTCTGGAAAACACCAGCAATGTCAATCACTTCATTAAATATTTGTAAAGAACAAGTAAAATCTGCCTATTGGAATTATGTGAATATCCATGTATATGAACGTGCTACTGGCTCACTAACGCATAAGTTCTTGCAATTTAAGGACTACCCTATATTTGAACATTTTATGGATGAAATTGAGCCACCCCTGGCTAAAACTGTTTTCCTCCAATATAGATATGGGGTCTTACAGATTAATGCGAATACTTGTCGATGGGGAGGAGCAAATAATGATCCAAATTGTAAGCTGTGTGATTTAAAACAAGGGGAGGACGAGGCTCACATACTCTTTTTTTGCCCGTCATACGAATTGCAACGTAAAAAATGGATCATACCTCTTTGCAAAAACTTGGGCACACGTTCGTACAAAGAGGCAGAGAGATTACTTAGATCCTCAGCCATTAGGTTGATAACATTTGGTGTGAGCAAGTATCTGCTTGGTGTCTGCTTGATTAGAAAGAAACTTGGATTGACAATATAGGATTTTAAGCGTTTTAATCGCTGGCATTTTTTAATTAATTATTTATAATTGCATTAAACCGTTTTTATATTTGGTCTTGTAAGATGGCTCGATCATAGATATTCTATTAGTAAATGTGTAAATGTACCAGTCAAAAATCACAAACTTTGGAATGATGGTCCTGGACCTACTTCTGTTGCACTTTTGTATACTATGAATACTTTGCTAACCGTGAACAATTTTTTAATCATGTTTATGTATGTATGTTTGTTGGCTGTATGACAAAGTGTCGAATAAAAGCTTTACAACAACAACAAATAAAAGATGCATGTTTGTTGTTACCTAACTCAATGGTACCTACTTGTCGACCTCAGAAAGATGAAAGGGCGGGTGGACCTACCAGGATCTGAACCCGTGACCACGAGGTTGAACAAATACTTGTGAAGTAGATGATTTGCTGTACAGAGCCAGCCACTAGGATCAGCTGTGACAGTGAGCAGAATTCTACTCTTAATAATAGACAAGTTAGAATTTAATGGACTCAACTCTACTGTTTACATAACCCTGTATTCTTGTAAATTATGCCTTTGAGTAGTATTCGTCACTCAAAAGTAGGCTGATTTATTTAGCTACCTAATTTTACACAAAGGTTCAAACAGAATATCCGGTGCAACAAAAAAGAAACGTAAATATACAATTGTTGAAGCAGAGTTGTCCTCACTTTCAGACCGCTTTGTCCTTCTTCTAGTAAAGAGACATACAATGACTTGGCCTTTAAGGCGGTCTGTCATCACAGCTTCAAGCAAAACTGTACCTCCGAGGAGATCTGTTCCTCTAAAAATTGTACTTATTGTGCCCAATGAAAGCGTCCAGAAAGCCTAGGTTCCAGATCTGAAGAGATCACTGAATTGAAAAATGAATCACACATAAACTTAATGTGCTTGCCTTCTTGAGGCTAAAGTGTAAAAGGCATTTTAGAGCATCTTTATCTGTTGCATCACTGTGGATACTTGCTGTGTTTTTTTTTTTTATTTCTAAACAATCAAATATAATATTGTGCATCAGAGTTTGCCAGTTTTGAATTTAGCAGTTTCTATTATAGTGATTATTGATATTTAGTTCATAGGATTACCAATTAGACTTTCAAAACAAAAGTTTGGTAAAAAAACTAAGGTCACAACAAATATAAATAACAAGCATTTGCAATCCAATAGGTCTCGCATTACTGATAGTTTGAGGTATTGGTGTTGCAAATAGTAATGCAACGCCAATAGCTCACACTTTCAGAAATGCGAGACCAAGTGCATTGCAAATGCAAGCATAGTGAGCAAGGAACCAGCATTGTATGTCTCAGTGCAGTACGACAAGCTTCTCTTACAGATCCCAAGTCAGCAAGGCACCAGCACTGCATGTCTAGGTGCAGTACCGCAAACGTCTGCTAGAGGTCCCTAGTGAGCAAGGTACCAGCACTGCATGTCTATGTGCAGTTCCACAAGCTGCTTCTAGAGGTCCCTAGTGAGCAAGGCACTAGCACTGCATGTCTAGGTGCAGTTCCGCAAGCTGCTCCTAGAGGTCCCTAGTGAGCAAGGCACCAGCACTGCATGTCTATGTGCAGTGCTGCAAGCTGCTCCTAGAGGTCCCTAGTGAGCAAGGCACCAGCATTGCATGTCTCAGTGCAGTACCGCAAACTGGTGCTAGAGGTCTCTAGTGAGCAAGGCACCAGCACTGCATGTCTAGGTGCAGTTCCGCAAGCTGCTCCTAGAGATCCCTAGTGAGCAAGGCACCAGCACTCCATGTCTATGTGCAGTACTGCAAGCTGCTCCTAGAGGTCCCTAGTGAGCAAGGCACCAGCATTGCATGTCTCAGTGCAGTACCGCAAACTGGTGCTAGAGGTCTCTAGTGAGCAAGGCACCAGCACTGCATGTCTAGGTGCAGTTCCGCAAGCTGCTCTTAGAGATCCCTAGTGAGCAAGGCACCAGCACTGCATGTCTAGGTGCAGTTCCCCAAGCTGCTCCTAGAGGTCCCTAGTGATCAAGGCACCAGCACTGCATGTCTATGTGCAGTACTGCAAGCAGCTCCTAGAGGTCACTAGTGAGCAAGGCACCAGCATTGCATGTCTCGGTGCAGTACCGCAAACTGGTGCTAGAGGTCTCTAGTGAGCAAGGCACCAGCACTGCATGTCTAGGTGCAGTTCCGCAAGCTGCTCCTAGAGATCCCTAGTGAGCAAGGCACCAGCATTGTATGTCTCGGTGCAGTACTGCAAGCTGCTCCTAGAGGTCTCTAGTGAGCAAGGCAGCAGCACTGCATGTCTCGTGCAGTACCACAAGCTTCTGCTAGAGGTTCCCAATGAGCAAGGCACCAGCACTGCATTTCAAGGTGCAGTACACATACTGCTACTAGACGTCCCTAGTGAGCAAGGCACCAGCGCTCTATGTCTAGGTGCAGTACAAAAGCTGCTCCTAGAGGTCTCTAGTGAGCATCATAAACTACCTAAGCCCACAATGCCACGTCAGCTGCTTGAACTATGAGCAATTAGATATTTAAAGTCGTAAGGCCGTGGTGGCATTAATGGACAGCTGACGATCCACTATCCCAAAACAAGCACGCACATGTTCAGGTAAAAGAAACAACGTCCGCCAATACCCATCCGAGGCGGCGGTGCTACTTACATTTTTAAAAAGCATTGTGAGAGAGTGAGAGACAGTATGCCCTGCCTGCAACAGCAGGCAGAAGAAAGACAATTAAGAAAATAGTGTTCACATGCTCTAATTAAAGCATTTGTGTAACAATCGAAATAAAAGGGCCAGTCCTCATGGGAGGTTACGAATGAAGACAAGGCATAACTAAGGAGGGACTAACAAGCCTATTAACCAATCAGAAGCCAGCCTTTATGAAGGATAATGATACAAGCCAATGACAAATATAGGCGGAGGGTGGGTTGGGCTACAAGTACATACTGCAATTCACCATGCCTCGGAGAGCAGCACATGCGCGCTGACTCTAGGCTCAACCTCATTTTCAACACCAACAGCTCTAACTTTAACAAATGCGAGACCTATTGCATTGGAAATGCAATCTGTTTGGCATTTGTTGTAGTTGTAGTTATTAATTTTGTTTACCTAGCCATGTTGCAGGGTGCAGTACCATATGTGGCCAAAAGAGGTCCCAGGGAACCTCTTTTGGTCACATATTGTACTACACCCTGTAGAAAGTATGGTAAATCCACCCTACTCATAATGCATTGCATGCAAGACAGTACCACTAGTACATTCAAATAGCTTTGTCCATATATACAATTAGTAGCTGTGAAATGTGACAAACGAATTATTAGAATAATTCCAAATTAGGTTGTACTCTGTGTATAGCTAAAGGGAAATTTATAGAAGGTCTCACATAAATGTGATATTTTCTAGTGAGTAAAGTAACCACTGCCAGCCTAGCTTAGGACCAAGCTTGTGTCCTGCCTGAAGCTCTTTAAGAAACTAGTCCTCTGAGGCTGGAATTAAAAAGTAGGGAGTAACAACACATGTAAAAGGGGGTGTCCTCAGGGGCGGTACTAAGGAGGGAATACTAAGCCTATTGACCAATGAAAAACCACCATTTACAAAGGACAGGGACAGGAGGCAATTAAAAAGATCGGTGGAAAGTGGGCGGAACTTTATGCCCATAACCTGAATACAGCATGTCTCGAAGAGACAGCGCAAGCGCTCGCTGCCTAGGCGAGACCCAAACAAATAACATAGCCAAAGGCTCTGGCGTTTTTTAACAAAGTGTCAGTGCTTCATGAATGATTGGGGAGTTTGGTGTGGGGATTAGTACATGGGTTGGTTCTTAAAATTAATTACTGGTTACAAAAATACTGATTTCAAATTACACTATGATGGGAGTGATTGCAGTAACGAGGACCTATGCAATCTCCTGTTTGAAATCACTGACCTAAAGTACATTCTTTCAAACAAATTACATTAGAAGCATTAGAAAGTATATTACTCCAACCTGGCAAAAGCCAATTTGTTGATAAAAATCACATTGGTCCATTTTTCAGCAGGATTACATAAATCCATGCTTCCTTTTCATTTCTGTAGGGAGGGGTCACACATCCCCATCCCTCCTTCCTTTTTAGACTCTCTTTTTTAGCATGTTTAGGTGATTCCTGTTCTCCTCTTTTGTAACCTCTTCTTGTCTACATCAGTTCCATCACACCCACATGTTTGTCTTCTTATGTTTTCTATCCTGTTTCTCTCCCCTTTTTATACTTGTAGATCTGTTCAACCTCTACATCCCACTCCCAACACATGCACCCCTCCACACTTGTATCTCTGAACCCAGACACCTCTCTCTGACTCCTGCAGTGTTCCTTGCCTTTTTTCCTGTCTCATTGCTAGTTTTTCTTTCCAGTGCCGCCTGCTTCCTCTTCATGAATGGTTCACAACATTTTTGGGGAAAAAGCATCCCTTTCTTAAAGAATTTCTGAAACTTAACCACTCCTTTAAAGAAATGATACACTTTTAAGTCCTACCTTGAATTTGGTAGCAGGGCAAATATTTCTTTCACATAAATACTTAATAATTTCGTGGTAAAGTGTTTCCTTATTTAGTAATTCACGTAATTAGACACTCATCAGCATTTTAATTTATTGCTGATGCATGCTTGATTTATACTGAATTACTAATAGAAGACTACATAGGCCTTCATTACCAGTTTGCTGTATTTTGGTGGGACTATTCTGGTGGTGTGTGATCAAAATCTGGCAAACTCATAATGAGGACCTATGCAATCTCCCATTTGTAATTGCTGAACTAAAATCTCGCAATTATGAGATGTGTCTCAGGAAAGGGGAATAGCAACATGAACCTGGGAATACTTAGCCCTTTTCTCGTTTTTTCCCCCACCATTCTTTGGAAAAATTTGATGACATTATATGCCAACTCCAGGTGGGAGAAAAATGGCTCAGGGGGGATTATGCTGCTCATGCTAAAGTAGAGATTGACTGGTGGGAATATTGTGTGCTCCCCTGTGGTGCTGTAGGAGTCCGGCATGGGCCAAGCTGTGCTCCTGACTGCAGCTCCTGATCCCTGCAGTAGCTTCAGTGGGTGCACCTGAAAATATTTTGTCTGGAGTAACCTTCCTACTAATGAATTGTCCAGGGCAGTCTCTCCTTAAATATCTTTTCTTGGGCGGAATTCCACCACTACAATGAGGGCTAAAGCAGGTTCCACTTTTCTAGACGTATAAGCCAGGACTGCGTTGGCACGTCCTTATTCTATCACATTTCATTTTATCGCACCTTTCTCCAAAGATCTCTGTCTAACAATTCCTACAACTGAAGGACATCAGGTATAGATTTTATAACCAATCCAAACATCTGACTAAAGAATGTTCTATGTACTGGGTTTCTCACAATCTGTAGTTTGTGGGAAAATATCCCTCCTACAGAAAGAATAGAAGATGAGACCCTTTCTCCAAGACAAGACATTACCAGAAAGCCAAACTTCAATAAAGGGTACCTCAAGCTTAAAGATAAAATATACTAAAAAGATACACTATTTGATTCACTATTGCATCATACAGAAATATCAAATAAAGGCTGTATCCCACATCATTTTTATATTTTTTGTGCCCTTAACCTTCATGTAAAGTATTAGGTTCACCAGTAAAGACTTTGTATGTCCACTTCAGGTTGTTAAAAAGGCAATGTTCTGCTAATGCCTGAAATGCACTGAAACAAATTTTTTTACAAGATTAGTGCATAGCGGCGAGAAAAGACTATATGAAGGAACATTGCTTACTGAAATAGGCCTAATGATAGAAGAAAGAGACTACAATAGTGGAACAATTCGCAAGTCTAGCCTATTCTCATTATGATCAGACTTCTCTTAAATTATTTTGTGAATATATCAGTATTCATTCTTATTAATAATAACACAAGATGAGCATGGAGTAAAACCTATGTGACTCCATTTTTATCCTATTAATGCCTAATAAGAGAACAATTTCCTTTTAAAATAACACAACTTGCTGAGTTGTTTCTTTCTGGAAGAATGTTGACAACATACCTATTATCACTATAACGAAAGAACTGCCACAATCCTTTTTTTACAGCTGTTTTCATAAACAACCAATGTCCTTGCTTTGATGATCTTAAGATACAATTTCCTACTGGTAGATTACTTACCCTCATTCATGCAGACCAACCACATTTCTGTAACTAGTTTGAAGAAATTCATTAACCCCTCTTAACCCAGTAATTGTTTAAATTGTGACTATCTCATTCAATCAAGTCTTTTTTGTCTTTTTCTTTTCTTAAAAATCCAAATCATTGTTTTGGGCCTTGAGAGCTTTAAACTTGTCACTGTGCTTTGATATATATAGGAAACATTCTGAAGTGAATGATTGCAACCCATTTGTCTCATGATCATTTGAAAAATAGATTGCCCAGGTCTTTTTTTTTACCGATTTTACTACTCATTTTCCAACACAGATACAGATACAGATACCCTGCATGTTATCGTCTGTTTACCTGTAAGGCACACACACCCCAACGCTTCTTAGTTATAAGAGGACTCTCTT
The DNA here is from genome assembly GCF_964261635.1 of Lissotriton helveticus. Classification (NCBI taxonomy): domain Eukaryota; kingdom Metazoa; phylum Chordata; class Amphibia; order Caudata; family Salamandridae; genus Lissotriton; species Lissotriton helveticus. The sequence goes on from NC_136072.1 coordinate 115,844,175, forward strand.
AAGCAACAACGTAGAGTTATTGAGTCTACTGACTCGTAAAATCTGTTTTTCCACTTTCTTTTGTCGAAAGTACAGGCTATTTATTTCTGAATGCAGTGCTATGTTGTAGAGGTATTCCAACATTTTCCCTTTACAGAATGATTAATCAATTTTAATTGGTCAATTTAAGAAGTTGGCGCATAGTGCCTAGATTTAGAAGCCAGAAAACTAGGGTTGTTTCCAGTGAATGTCTTATGCAAAAAATCCTTATTTTGAAGCATACAATTCTCCACCCTAGAAGTAGTGCATTCCACAATGTAATTTTACTTATTTTGCCCCACAAACTGGCACCCTGCAGCATTTTGGACAAGATGAAGGATGTTTTGAATTCTCCCTAATCATGAAATACAAATGTAATTGACAAATCCAATTGGGATTAGACCAGGACATTTACTACTAAAATGTGCAATGGTGGATCTAAAAAATAAAATTAGTTTCAAGATTTTGATATGGAGAAACCAGAAAGCAGTGACCTTCAGGCATTGGTATCTAGTGAGAGACGACCATCAAAGGTAATGCTTACAAATGTTTATTACTTTAGATGGATCTGGTTTTAGCCCCATGGATAAAGACCAAATGGTGGATGCACTACACAGGTAATCTGGGTTCGTCAGTAGACTCTCTTTTGTTGGGGTTTCATTTATAAAAAATAAATAGCCTAAACACACACCTAATATCCCAGCTAAAACACTCTTTCATTGTTTTTTTCTAGCGCTAGAGAGGTAAGATGCAGAAAGGTGGTTGTTGAACCACAAAACAGCTTTTAGGTGCAAATATCTGAAAGAACTAATAAGAGTCCCTCCTCTTTTTTTCACCCACAGTTTACGGTCCTGATGAGAACCCCATAACAAAAGGGAGATCGAAACGCGTAGACCTTATTTCTTTGTGAACCATAAGGAAATATAAATAATATTTGCATTTTAGTTGATTTAGTGTACAAAGTATACTATGGTTCCTGTACAAATTGTATATGAAATGTACATAAAAATGGTTATTGCGAGTAAAATATTCGAGTGTGAATGTGTGGAATGTAAGAACCTGTAGAGAGTGAATGTGTATGACTGATACCAAGGTGTATAGTATTGACTAGGGGTATATGTGTTGATTCAATGTTTTTGTAGATATGTTTTCCTTTGTTTGTAATGTATAAAAAATCCGCTGAAACAAATGAAAAAATGACAAACGAAATAGAAATTAAAACTTCAAGATTAATTCTAAAAATCAATTTCGCCCTCATAGTGTTTAATTCGTGTGATGGGAATAAAAATAAAAATCTTGTGATTCATATTGGCAGCATTGGCAGTTGTTCTATAGTTTAAACTATCAGATCAGCATGAGATCGGAAGTAAGAATTGTAAACCCCAGCTTATTGTTAATGATACTATTCACAAGCTTACTAGTCAGTATAGACAGCAGCATGGAGTCTTCTGCATACTTGGAAAATGAGACACTTTCAGAGTGCAATAGTTTGGCTGGGGCATGCATATAAAGATTAAAGAGAAGTTGTTAAAGAATAACTCACTTGAGATTCCACAGTTCTGCTTTTGGGGCTCAGAATGGCTCAAGCCATTATTATAGTGTTGGGCACCTGGAATAGTCTGAATTGTGATGGTTAGTAGTTGTGTTGGTACTGTCATTGCCTGCGCTGGAAAAAGGTAATGGGTGACGCAAGCTGCAATGGCCTCCTGGCGAGGGCCCTGTCGCTTTATTTTTTTTAATACATGAAGAACTCCTCTCAAGGTAGTGAAGTGATAAGTAGGGATTATCAGCACTTTTCCAGCCAATTGCCAGTTAAGTCATGAAAGAAATCAGTCTAAAGTTATTACTGTGATTCTAGTTCAGTGTTGTTTCTTTAGGGGCCGGTTCACCAAGACCACTTTGCAGACTCCAGTAAATTTCCACTTGAATGTCAACTGTTAATAAATCAAACAAAAAGAGATGAATCCATCATCATTATTTAGCTCACTTCGCCACCTCAGTTCAGACCCAGCTATATGCAAATCAGTCTTGACACTGTGCCTCATGGGAACAGTCCAGCCCGAACTGCCAAGCCAGGTCTTCCCTGAACCGGGAACAAGCTACCTGGGACCGGTTTCTGGGTAACACCCTTCATCAGCCAGGCTAGCTTGAATCCAGTGGCAAAGTGAGCAAGGGACCCATGTCTGGGCATACCCTGACAACATGGGGCAAACAAAGCAAACACAAGGAGATCATGGACGGAGCACTGAACCTTTTCAGACACTCACCCCCAGTCACAGATCTGGGTTGAATCTATCATCATTCTTTAGCTCACTTTGCCCCCTTAGTTTAGACCCAGCTATATGCAAATCAGTCTTGACCCTGTGCCTCATGGGAACAGTCCAGCCCGAACTGCCAAGCCAGGTCTTCACTGAACCGGGAACAAGCTCCTGGGACCGGTTTCTGGGTAACAACCTTCATCTACCAGGCTAGCTGGTAGATGGATCTAAAGTCAAGTGCTAAGCCTCTGAGACCTTGCTGTGACAGGGGCAGCTGGTGAGCATTAGGCTGACCCACAGAGCACCTGCCATTTGCGATGCACCACATCTGCATTTATAAGCCTCCCTAAGTCTGGGTGCTGATTGAGAGGACTAAGCCGGGTTTCGAAATGCCAGGACGGGACCTAGCCGAGTTTCTGGGAGACTGTAAAGGTAGATGTCATGGAAATAGGCACTACAGCTGTGATAGATGCAGATAAACAGGTATATCAAGGCATTAGCACTGACTGGGAGGAATCTGGGGCAACTGAGGGAGGAACAACAAGGTCAGTGTACATCTATATCTATCCTCTGCGAGAGTATGATGCCAGCCCATTTGGAGGGAGAAAGCACAGTCCAGTCATTGGTATCCCTCTGCATGGCTACAAGTGGGCATAATGATTCAGAAAAGGGGGTGGTGATGAACAGAGTGTCTGAATTAAGCAGACCACTCTTACCCAGTCCAAAGATCAGGGCTTGATCCATCACCGTTTTTTAGCTCACTGCACCATCCCAGCTCAGAACCTGGCTACATGCAAATTAGTCTGTTCCTGTCCCAGTGCATGATGGGAACAGGGCAAACCAAACTACCAAGCCAATTCTTATACTGGGAAGGAAACAAGCTTCCGGGGACCGGTTTCTGGCATTTCAGCCGTCGTCGGCCCAGCTTGCTTGAATCCTGATGGTGCAATGAGCAAGGGACTCACATCTGAGTATACCCTTCCACGCTTATGGTGGACAAAATGATTCAGAAAAGGGGGTGGTGATGAACAGAGTGTCTGAATTAAGCAGACCACTCTTACCCAGTCCAAAGATCAGGGCTTGATCCATCACCGTTTTTTAGCTCACTGCACCATCCCAGCTCAGAACCTGGCTACATGCAAATTAGTCTGTTCCTGTCCCAGTGCATGAAGGGAACAGGGCAAACCAAACTACCAAGCCAATTCTTATACTGGGAAGGAAACAAGCTTCCGGGGACCGGTTTCTGGCATTTCAGCCGTCGTCGGCCCGGCTTGCTTGAATCCTAATGGTGCAATGAGCAAGGGACTCACATCTGAGTATACCCTTCCACGCGTGTGGAAGGGTATGCTCAGACATGAGTCCCTTGCTCACTGCACCATCAGGATTCAAGCAAGCCGGGCCGAAGACGGCTGTAATGCCAGAAACCGGTCCCCGGAAGCTTGTTTCCTTTCCAGTGAAGAATTGGCTTGGTAGTTTGGTCTGCCCTGTTCCCATGATGCACTGGGCCAGGGACAGACTAATTTGCATATAGCCAGGTTCTGAACTGGGATGGTGCAGTGAGCCAAAAAACGGTGATGGATCAAGCCCTGATCTGTTGACTGGGTAGGAGTGTTCTGATTAACTCAGATACTCTGTCCATCACCACCCCCTTTTTGAAATATTTTGGCCACCACAAGTGTGGAAGGGTATGCTCAGACATGAGTCCCTTGCTCACTGCACCATCAGGATTCAAGCAAGCTGGGCCGAAGACGGCTGTAATGCCAGAAACCGGTCCCCGGAAGCTTGTTTCCTTTCCAGTGAAGAATTGGCTTGGTAGTTTGGTCTGCCCTGTTCCCATGATGCACTGGGCCAGGGACAGACTAATTTGCATATAGCCAGGTTCTGAACTGGGATGGTGCAGTGAGCTAAAAAACGGTGATGGATCAAGCCCTGATCTGTTGACTGGGTAGAAGTGTTCTGATTAACTCAGATACTCTGTCCATCACCACCCCCTTTTTGAAATATTTTGGCCACCACAAGTGTGGAAGGGTATGCTCAGACATGAGTCCCTTGCTCACTGCACCATCAGGATTCAAGCAAGCCGGGCCAAAGACGGCTGTAATGCCAGAAACCGGTCCCCGGAAGCTTGTTTCCTTTCCAGTGAAGAATTGGCTTGGTAGTTTGGTCTGCCCTGTTCCCATGATGCACTGGGCCAGGGACAGACTAATTTGCATATAGCCAGGTTCTGAACTGGGATGGTGCAGTGAGCTAAAAAAACGGTGATGGATCAAGCCCTGATCTGTTGACTGGGTAGGAGTGTTCTGATTAACTCAGATACTCTGTCCATCACCACCCCCTTTTTGAAATATTTTGGCCACCACAAGTGTGGAAGGGTATGCTCAGACATGAGTCCCTTGCTCACTGCACCATCAGGATTCAAGCAAGCCGGGCCAAAGACGGCTGTAATGCCAGAAACCGATCCCCGGAAGCTTGTTTCCTTTCCAGTGAAGAATTGGCTTGGTAGTTTGGTCTGCCCTGTTCCCATGATGCACTGGGCCAGGGACAGACTAATTTGCATATAGCCAGGTTCTGAACTGGGATGGTGCAGTGAGCTAAAAAACGGTGATGGATCAAGCCCCGATCTGTTGACTGGGTAGGAGTGTTCTGATTAACTCAGATACTCTGTCCATCACCACCCCCTTTTTTAAATATTTTGGCCACCACAAGTGTGGAAGGGTATGCTCAGACATGAGTCCCTTGCTCACTGCACCATCAGGATTCAAGCAAGCCGGGCCGAAGACGGCTGTAATGCCAAAAACCGGTCCCCGGAAGCTTGTTTCCTTTCCAGTGAAGAATTGGCTTGGTAGTTTGGTCTGCCCTGTTCCCATGATGCACTGGGCCAGGGACAGACTAATTTGCATATAGCCAGGTTCTGAACTGGGATGGTGCAGTGAGCTAAAAAACCGTGATGGATCAAGCCCTGATCTGTTGACTGGGTAGGAGTGTTCTGATTAACTCAGATACTCTGTCCATCACCACCCCCTTTTTGAAATACAAGTGGGCATAGGCAGCATGGTAGGTGTTACAACCAGAAACCCAACCTTATAAGAAGGCCTCTGTCGCTTGGTGCCAGCCCAGAGAGGTGATCAGCCATACCAGCAAGGTAAGGCACCAAAAAACTCAACACCACAGAGAGTACCTTCAGACACTTGCACTGTGGACAATAGCAGGAAAACAATGAACGAGATGCCAAGATGTCCCTGCTAGAACCTAAAAAGAGGCTTAAGTCAATTGATGGCAAGATTTTTTTTTATATAATTCTTTTTATTAACAGAATTCGAGTCAACTTTACAGGTTACAGTAATTAAGGCAGAAACGTATTCAAAATATTAACATGATTACAGTGTACATCATTAATTCGTGGTGATTAACAATGACTATGGGAGAGTTGGATCTTCTGGCTCGGGGACAGCGGGGGAAACACAAATATCTCCTCTGTGCTTATTCCATTTATTCCAAATGGAAGACCACTTTCTGGGGCACCCACGCAAAACATATACAGTTTTCTCATGGAAGATGTGCCAATGCATGTCTGCCTTCCAGGATGCTACCTGCCACTTTTGTGCAATGTTCTGTTTGGCCACCATCTGACCCAGTGTGACCCAGATTCTGTCTTTGCTGCTGAGATCGGAAGGTTCCCAGATTTTCAACAGGCATCTTTTGGCTTCTGGCCTCAAAGCTGCCCCCAACACCCTGTTCATGCATTTGAGTATTTTCAACCAATAGGATTGAATGTACTCACATTCCCATATTATATGTATAAAAGAGTCCAGCTACCCACACCTTCTTCCAGAGTTACCGTCCTCTACTTTACCCATTTTGACTAGAGTTGGTCCGGTGACATATATCCTATGGAGGATTTTTAACTGTACAAGAAGGAACCTGGACGAAATCGCCACCTCCCTTGGGGATGCAACTGCCTCCTGCCACTCTTCGTCATTTATTTCAAGTCCATCTCTCTCCCACTGTTGCCTGAGCTTCGTCAGAGGTTTAGGAGAATTGTTGATCAGTTTTTTATAGGTCAGGGATATCGCCTTGTCCGGCATATAAACGTCCAACAATCTGTCCTCCAGTGGAGAAGAGTCTGGTAGGGTGGTACCGCTGGGTATATTTGACAGTAGCGCATGCTTGACTTGTTGGTAGCGAAAGTGCTCTGAGTTAGCAAGCTCATGACTCTGTTGCAGAGTGGCAAAGGTAACCACCCCTCCCTTGTCCCATAGATCCCCAATTTTTGAGATTCCAGTGATATCCCATTTGTCGAAACCCTTTGTGGTACTTAGCGTGCCCAGCTGTTCCGTCTCCCATAAGAGGGTGGCTTGTGTGAGCTTCTTATCCCAGCCCAAGCTTTTGTTGGTAGCGTGCCAGACCCACACTGAGTTTGGTGGGGCCCGTCAGGGGATATCTTCGTGGCCTTGAGTAGAGAGCCCTGTGGTATGCCTCCCCGTCCCCTCACCAGGAGCAACCATTTGTCTAGTCGGTATGCCGGGCACACTTCTTGATGGTATGTGCAGTGATTGATCGCTGACAAATGTGCAGCCCAATAGTACTTCTTGATATCGGGCAGTCTGATTCCCCCGTCCAACCACCTTATGACCAGTTTCTGAAAGGCTATGCGGGGTCTCCCCTCCCACAGTAACTCTCACTGTATACTCTCTATCTCACCAAAGTATTTAGTTGGGACTATGTCTGGGGTGTTTTGCAAAGCGTAAAGGAAACGCAGCAAATCTATCGTTTTAAACAGTGCTGCCCTCCCTAATAGCGTGAGTGGGAGCGCATTCCAGGTGTCAACGTCTCTTTTGAGCTTCTGCAGTGGGAGGAGCAGGTTTAGCTTGTATCTAAGTTTCTGGTCTGCCATAATAAAGATACCTAGGTAGCGGAAACCCTCTTTAACCGTCTGTATGGGGCTGACTCGGGTCAGGGATGGGGGATCCCCTCTTAACACAAACAACAACGACTTGTCCCAATTTATCTTATATTTTGAGTACTTTTCAAAGTTAGTAAAGATGTTGAGAACCTCGAGAATGGAGGGCCTTGGAGAGGCCAATTATAGTAGGATTTCATCCGCATACAAGGATATGCGGTCTTCCCAATCTACTGCCCATTTGAGGCCACTAATAGAGGGGCTCCAGCAGATCCAAGCCGCCAATGGCTCTGGAGAATGGGCAAAAAGGAGGGGGGACAGCGGGCCACCCTGTCTGGTTCCCCGGCCTAGCCTAAAGACCCCAGATTTTTTGTTATTGATCACAACCTGTGCCAAAGGCTCCGTGTACAGGAGTTTGATCCACGCTATAAATGTAGGCCCAAACCCCAGCTTGGTTAGCACAGCAAATAGGTAAGACCCCTCTATAGTATCTAATGCGATGGCGGCATCCAGGGAGACCACCACAGCTGCCTCCTAAATTTTGTCTAGTCTACCCAACACCCCATTGAGGTGGCGTAAATTTAAAGTCGCATTTCGGTGAGGCATGAAGCCGGATTGATCAGGGTGTACTAATTTGCTGATTACTTGGATGAGTCGATTTGCTAGGACTTTGGCTAAGATTTTGGGCTCCGAGTTGACCAGAAAGATGGGTCTATAAGAGGAGCATTTTTCTTGGGTTTACCCTCCTTGTGGATTGTTACTAGCGTGGCCACTCTTTGGTCTTGCAACAACAGTCCCACCTCTAGTCTTTCATCAAACATTGCCTGTATGTGTGGGGTGATAGCATCCGGTTTTAGTTTGTATAACTCTGTTGGTAGGCCATTTGGGCCCTTGGCTTTGCCAGGTCAAAGGTCTCTGATCGCCTGTGCCAGTTCATCATTTGTGAGGGTGCTCACAGAGCCTCCGATTCAAGGTGCCGGGGAGGCTGCAACTTCAGGCGGTCACCGCTCGCCCTGCGCCGGGACCAAGCTGCCGATGAAGGGCTCAGTCGCAGCAGCGCTCCTTACTCCAGGTGACCCATAATTTGGGGGTTGGATATTTAGTGCGGATGTGTGGAAGGGCCTCACAGGTGCCAGAGCTCTTCTAGCTGGCAGCCATTTCGTTCCATGGCTTAGCCACGCCCCCAATTGATGGCAAGATTGATTTTGTTGCAACATGACTAGTTGATTTGACAGAAAGACTTGAGCACCAGATTGAGTGTTTAAATGAAGTAGAGAAATTAGAGTTTTTGACATCGTGGATGATATAACGTCCTTCATTGAGAAGGTTTCAAAAGTAGAAAAGACCATTGCTTCTGTTCCTGCCAGAAATAAGGATTTACATGGTACAGTGATAATGTGTAACCAAAAAGGGTACGCAGTTCCCCAGGCTAAAAAAGGGGGGTGACAGATGAACCAAAGTGAGTGAAAGGCATGGAGGAGGGGAATCCTCCTAGTTGGAACTAGAGTCCTCACACACCCAGCAAGCTAATTTAATTTAATTTAATTTAATTGTGGGTTTATATAGCGCTAGGAATCGACTCCCGGAGGAGTATCTCCACGCTTCGACCGCTGGGGAACCCGTCCTGGCTCACCCTGAGAGATGGTCCCAGATGGGTATCTCTAAGGTGCGACCAAGCATCCCCGGCGATCTGGGGGGGCCGTTGTGAAGATGAGGCAAGCTGATGCCCAGAGTTGCCGCGTGTGGTCTCTGACCAGAGTAGGCACCGAGGCGAGAATTATCGAGTCCGCTGACCTTGGTCCACGACCCTGCCGCGTCGGGAATCGAACCCTGGTCCCGGGCCGTTCTCTGCTTACGGGTCTGCCGCCTCTAACCAGTGAGCCACACTTCTCCAGTGAGCTAGAGCAGAGCTAGGTGTCATGGACTCGCTCCTCGTCGGGTCGGCGGTGCAAAACCCGACGGGCACCCATAAAGGGGCTCTTTAGCGGAGATCTTTTCTTCCTGCCGTATGGTGCCATGGGTGTGAGGGCCCATGGGGAAGTGGGGCATAGATATGCGTAAGTGGTTTAAAAAAGGTTGGGTTGTCCACAGAGCAACTTTAATAAAGTGGTAACCCACCTTACTAAAAACAAACAGAGTGGAGGCTCTCTGGCTTAAGGGTCCAGGGGAGCCAGTCTCTACGCTATGACCATGGATGTAGAGGATGCAGCGGATGTATGGAGGTTTAGACACATTGCTCTAAGGGGCAAATTTACAAAGAATTGGCGTAGGGCAGCTTCCCAAATCATTGTGCCGCACTGCCCTGCGCCAATTCGAAGTTGCAGGAATACACCGCATTTACATGGTACAGTACATTCCTGTCCTTTCTGCCTGCAGCCGAGCTCCAATGCAGGCACCCTTGCACTATGATGCAAGGCTGTCTGTGTTGTTGGCATGATTGTTTTTGTGCAGATACAGATCATAAGATGTGTTTTCCTCATTCCATGTGTGTGGCAGAATGCAGCACACCTGTAAAGAGGAATAAACATTTCTCCTCGCTACGCCTGCTCTAGGGAGGTGCATGGTCTTGATGCTGCCTCAGGTTTACGAGATATTGTCAATCTGGGGCAGCATCAAAGTCCATGGGTGTTGCACAGGAACACCTAAATCAACCTCCATGGAACGCCTCTTTGACATAGAGTAAGGAAAGGGAGCAACATGTGCTGCTTTGCCCTACTCCATATCTACAAGGCCATGAAAAGCCATGCAGGGTGGCTTTACATGGCCGTGTACGTATGGCTGAGCCCTCTTCGCCAGTGGAATGTCACAAAAAGTGATGTTCCTGCGGCACACAGGGCTTGTAAATAAGCCCCTAACAGCCTGATGCATCAAGCATTCATTATGCGATTCCTTATTAGCAAAAAATAAGGGTTCGCTAATAAGGAATAGCAAAATGCTAGGCACGAAGAAATCGCTTAAAAAATAGCGATTTCTTATAATTCCTTAATTGCGACTCGCAAATTGCGAATCGCAATTAAAGAATACCTCCCCATTCATTCCTATGAGCCTAGAGGCCCATAGGAGTGAATGGGAAGGCATTCTCAATTTGCGATTAGCAATTAGCGAATCGCAAATTGAGAATGCAATTTCAAGGGTGCAGGGGTGTCCAAAGGACACCCTGTTGCACCCCTGAAATGAATCTGTGCACATATGTTGCGCACACACATGCCCTGAGGGCATGTGTGTGAGCAACATGAAACTTTGAAAAATGCACAAAAGTGCATTTTTCAATGTTTTTGCAAATTACCACGAAGTTCAACTTCATGGTAATTTGCTCCCCCTATTAGCGAAATCGCTAATCTTTTTACTTTGTTGCATTGCATTTAAGGAATCTCAATTTGGGATTCCTTAAATGCAATCGCAATTTAAGGAATCTCAATTTAGAGATTCCTTAAATTGCGATTTTTGCATTTGGGATGATGCATCCCAAATGCAAAAATACCGGTCGCAAAGGGGAAGATTCTCAGAATCTGCCCCTTTGAGACCAGTTTTTTGCTTGATGCATCTGGCTGTAAGTGCCTACTAATATTACTCCTCAGTGCATGGCACAATGTCTTGAATTGACTACTGGTTTGTATTGCCAGCTGTGTTTTCATGGTTGTCCAGTATTGCATATCTGGCATGCATATTACTGGTTCACTCGCCAATGCAGTTAGAGATAATTTTTCCAAATCAGAAGGTACGCCATAATACCTGGAGGTTTTCAGCAGAGGACCTTGCAGACTCAGGGCTCGATTTACAAAGGTAAACTTACACGTTTGTGTAAGTTTACTCTTTTTTGGTATTCACAAAATGACATCTTGAGCCCCTTACAGGCTGGCTTCAGAAAGAACACGTCGACCATGGACCAAATCTTTCGCCTCCTTCTTCTGTACTGGAAGACGGTTACGTTAGAGGGAGGTCGACTGTACATGGTCTTCGTGGATCTGAGGTCAGCCTTTGACCTCGTCCCGAGGGGGAAGTTATGGGAGGTTCTGCAGAAGCTAGGAGTCCCCCCCCACCTCCTTAGAATCATCATTAGACTGCACGAGAACAACTTTGCGGTAGTAAGGTGTGGGAGGGATGGCAAGCCCTCGGGCAAATTCCCGGTCCGCCGAGGTGTCAGGCAGGGCTGTGTTCTGGCTCCGACACTGTTCTGTCTGTACATCAACAGCGTCATTCAACACCTTGACGCTGTCGGGGACAATGACGCCCCGGTTTTGGCAGGAAGGAGGGTCCCGGCAATTATGTTTGCCGATGACACCCTCCTTCTTTCCAAATCCCCCATGGGGATTCAGAGGATCGTGGATGGTTTTGGTCACTTTTGTAGACAACACGGGTTGGAGGTGAACACGGAAAAAACTAAGTTCATGATCTTCAACCCTCCGACCAAGACCAGACCCAACCCAAAACTCGAGGGAACCAGTCTGGAAAGGGTTTCTACCTTTACATACTTGGGGGTCTCACTTCAAGAAAATCTGACTTGGGATTCCCAGGTGGCAAGATCTAGGCTGAAACTCTCCCAGCTTTCGGGCGCACTCCTGAGGGTATCTAATAAGTCCACCTTCAAGCCTGTCAGCCCGGCCTTAGAAATGTACAGGACTCAGGCGAAGGCGGCTGCCTTGTATGGCAGTGAGCTGTGGGGCCATAAAGCTGGGAAGGTCATGGCAGGGGTGGAAAATTGTTTCCTCAGACGTCTTCTTGCTCTCCCGCAAGGCACACCACTCCTCCCCCTAAGACTTGACCTGGGCCTCCCGTCAATTGCAGAGGACTTGCGGTCGAAACCGGTGAAGTATTGGCATCGGTTATGGTCCACTGAGGAGTTGCATCATTATAGGCAGGACCTCATACATGTTTTGAGGCTGGATGTAAATGGTAAGATCCCCTGGCTGGCACTTATCAAATCGGAATGTTCCAGCTTGAACTTGCCAGACCTATGGGATGACCCCGCCCAGGGATGTAGAAGGATTCCGCGCAAAACCCTGGCACAGCTCTACAAGAACAAAACCCTTGCTGATATGGACAGTGCACATGATAGTGGCACCCTGACGGGATGTTTTATTGTATCCAAAAATTCTTATGTTTTTGAACCTTTTATGGATTTTATTTACCCTCTTTTGGCGAGGAAATTGTTCCTGCAATGGAGGTTTGGTACGCTCCCTACTAAAGTTTTTACCCACAAGTGGTCGCTAGGGGGCGACAAGCTTTGCCCATGCTGTAAAGTTAAGGAAGAAGATGACTTGCACATAATGTTCTGTTGTCATGCCTACTGGAGTCCGAGGAGGCGCTGGCTAGCCCCTCTATGTCGGAATCTGGGCTTCAGTAACTACTCACAAGCCTACAGGGTGCTGAAAACTAATACCCTGGGCCACATTGTGTTTGCGGTTTCCAAATTCCTAATGGCAGCATGGATAATAAGGAAGAAAATGTCTGGTTAATCTATTTTACCACGCTTCTCTAAACTCTGCAGGTCCAGTTGGTTTTTATTGTATATATTGTCTTTTATCTGTATGTATTTTTATTGCTTCTTTTATGGCCCATGAGGCCGAAATAAAGAATTTTTGGATTGGATTGGATTGGTATTCACAAAACACAAGATAGGCCAACTTTTTACGTGTGTCCCAGTTTTACAGCTAATATTAAATTGCAGTTTTGTGAATACCGAAAAAAGATTAAACTTACACAAACATGCAGCTTTACCTTTGTGAATTAGGTCCACAGTGTTTCGTAATGAGTTCCAGACTGCAATCACAGAATTCTTTCCACTGAATGTGGGCACTGTCTCTATGTTGGCATTGTAGCTATACGACAGTATGGGAGATATTAAAACATGTATACAAGGCCTAGTTATGTGTCATGAGGCAGGATCTCCAGGAACAGCACCCTCCAAGTGCCCATCTTCTGTCAGTACCGACTGTGAACAACTTATGCATGTAGAGTTCGGTAGGGCTACACAGATGTCCTGCCCTCTAGGAAAGGACATTGCTATATAAGTAAGTCAGCGGTCTAGCGGTATTCTACCATTACTACGCGGTCATTACTTCGTATTACCATTAGTACGCATATTTTAGTTTGCAGATGCCATTACTTAGCATGCATTTACTACGCATGTTCCATTACTTAGCATGCACTTACTACGCAAAATGGAGTTACTGTGCACAGGGGTATTTTTAGGGGTCAGGGTGGGTTAGGGTTTTGGGGTGTAGGGTGCATTTTAGTGTTCAGGGTGTATTTAGGTTTTGGGGTAGTGGGGTATTTTTGGGATTCAGGGTGCGTTTATGTTTTGGGGTGCTGGGGTAATTTTAGGGGTCAAGGTTGGTTAGGGTTTTGGGGTGTAGGGGTAATTTTAGGGTACAGGGTGCATTTAGGTTTTGGGGTACTGGAGTATTTTTAGGGGTCAGGTTGGGTTAGGGTTTTGGGGTGCTGGGGTATTTTTGGGGTTTACGGTGTGTTTAGGTTTTGGGGTGCTGGGATATTTTTAGGGGTCAGGGTGAGATAGGGTTTTGGGGTGTAGGGGGTATTTTTAGGGTTTAAGGTGCGTTTAACGTTTTGGGGTGCTGGGGTATTTTTGGGGTTCAGGGTGCGTTTAAGGTTTTGAGGTGCTGGGGTATTTCTTGGGGTCAGGGTGGATTAGGGTTTGGGGTTTAGAGGTAATTTTAGGATTCAGGGTGCGTTTAGGTTTTGGGGTAATGGGGTATTTTTAGGGGTCAGTGTGCGTTTAAGGTTTTGGGATGTTGGGATATTTTGGGGTTCAGGGTGCATTTAGGTTTTGGGGTGCTGGGATATTTTTAGGGGTCAGGGTGAGATGGGGTGTAGGGGGTATTTTTAGGGTTCAGGGTGCGTGCCAGGGGATAGGTTACTATTACGATTATTTTTTTGTTTGAAGTACCAATTACGCGTTGTAACGGTATGCGTAATAATTGCTGCGTAGTAAAAGCATTTTTTATGTATTTGTATATATTTGCGAAGTAAAAGCATGCACTGGAAAATCATGCATAGTAATGGTATTTGGAAGTAAAAACTTCAAAGTAAATACCTGCGCAGTAACGGTATGCTAAGTAACATCATATATTTGGTCTAGCTGGCCCATACAGAAGTGAGATGCCAGGAACTTACTGGGAGTAGACAGGAAGTACTGGTATTCCCTCTCACTGCATCGAGGGAAGCAGAGAGAAGAGGACGTGTGGCGAGTAGCTCCACATCAGTAGGCCATGTATAAGTGCTGAGGAATTAATAAAGATGATTTAATAGCCTTATGCCAGGGTCTGTCTTTTACGCAAAGTGTTTAGCTTGTCAGTGCTGTGAAGAGAAACCAATCCAGAACAGGACAACAAGGTGGGTTGAGAGATGATACACCGAAGAAGAAGATCTGGAATAAGAACATGGCACAGGATTAATCCTGGAAAAAAATACGAAGCATCACTTTATGAAACTGTCAAGACAGTAGAGGCATGTACATTAATACTTTTATATAGTTGACACGCAACTCATTGAATTTTCTTCCCCGAATGCTCTCTGTGTTCATGACACAGTGATCCACTGTCACATTCATCTTTTCACTCATAATCACTGAAAGAGTTTGTCTCGCCAGAATGTTTACTTGCATTACTTTCAATAAGCCAATAAGATTAATCATTTTTTTTGTACTTCTCAAAATGTTCTACTCTCTTTAATCCTTGCCCTAAATGAATACAATCCTGTATTTTGGTTAAAAGAATGATATCACACTTTTTGGTAATACTCAGGCTACTCAGTATTTTTTCCCTGTAATGGTAACTTAGATTCTCTTCTCAGTTCCTTAATTTCTGCAACGCTTACCTGTATGCAGTTAACCGCTTAACCGCGGCGGCAATTCCGCCGCAATGCGCCCGTTAAGCGGAGTGGGCGGGCCACGTCGGCCAACGGACATGCGCAGCACTGTGGAAAAGTAAATTTTGCCATGTTCTGTGTCCCTACGCGTCATCCATCATATGTTATCTGTGCATGATTAATATGCATATGTATTCCCTATGTTCGATTAATGACGCAATTACAGTTGTGTCCACCTCTAGTATGTCAATTTCCAGTTCTCGTGAATACTACGAATATCAGGCCTATGTAAAGCTACGTTGCCACGTTTTTCAGTGTACACGTTATTTCATTGTAAAGTCCCCGTTCCTAGGCCTCAAAAGGGCCCGGACACCAGATTTCAGCTCCTGTCTCCTGAAGCCCTCGCTGAGGGGCGATACAGCCCCCACCTGTATCCTCGACCCTTCACTTACTTCCTGCCTCACAGTGCCCGGTTCAGCCTGGCTCTGCCTCTGAGTCTGCCAAGAGTATGTTATGATTCCAGTTATCAGTTAGTCCTCCTTCTCTGCATTCCTAAAGCTACTGAATCGCATCAATAGTTTCCGTCATTGTCTAGCCTTTACGTCTCCATGTTAGAGAAATACTGCATTTAATGGTCATTTAATATTCTTCATCACGCACTACATGTAGAGTAATGCACGCTCCAGTCTTAGAGTCTGTTCGCCTTTACCCCGATAACTTTTGGATTCCATCAACATGTTCTCTAAACATCAGATACTAGATACTGCTTAGGTACATGTCGCCCTGACTCTCCAGACTTCAGTCTCTGCTCCTAGCACAGAGTTCGAAGCCCCAGCTTCTCCTAGTAACACGTCATCGCCAGTTTGCGCGCACCATTAGGTCAGAGGTCCCGGCTCCTTAGGTAGCCCCCTCCATGTTCCCGCCCCATTCATGACATATTCTGTTACGTTTGCATCACATGTCTATGTATACGCCTCTGTTACACCTACTTTCACCCTTATCTTTCGCGACTGCTATTGATCACACCCACTGCTCCGCCTATCGTATGTATTGTAATGCAACTGTTTTAGTATATATGATCGTGTATTGTTATTAAATGTTAGCGCGCTCATCCCAGATCCAGCCCCAGCAGCTGCTGGGCCCTGCCATCCTATTCCTATGCAGGTTGTCCTGTTCCTGTCCTTATGCTGTATTAAACCTGCAAAACTCCTACTACCTCGAATCTTGACTCTTATTTATTGAGCTATCTGTTATTCATTTATTCATCCAAAAATAGAGGTATTATTTATTTATATAGCACATAATGGCGCCCGAATAGGGACTTGCCCTTTCCCCACGCGTCGGTGAAGCCACGCCGACCCCCTGACCCTCTGCAGTCGTGACGGAACTCTTCTGCGCACCGGCAGATATTTCTGCTTCAAGTATCCCTCAGGCCCACGGAGGAGACGGAGGAGGCGGTCCAGCATCCAGACGAGACGGTGGAGGAACGCGGCGAGTCCCGACCAGAGCCCAAGCCGAGAGTCCAAGGTCCGAGGTATCCGGAGGCCCACCCGTAACAGAAGTCCGAAGTTCGTCCGTCCGGCGTCGAAGCAGTCCAGTCCAGTCTGAGGCCTTCCGTTCTTGCTGCCCGGTGAGTACCGTTGCTGGGGTAGTATCTAGACAGGGTCAATCTAATTGACTCTGGTCCGTGGGTTGGTGGTACACAGACCCACAAACGAAGTGTCCACTTCGGTGGATGCGGGTCCTGACGTGTCTCTGTATGAGACCGGTAAGTTTCGTACTGTTTCAGCAGTGCATCTAGTTCCTGTTCTAGTCAGTTCTGTTCTCGAGAAAATTCATGTATTCTGTTTCCCGTATTCCAGGTAGTATTCTGTTCGAACTGTTATTCTGAATGATCTTCATGTATTTTAATGTCGTGGTATGAGTGCGAAGTGATTATCGTGTTTATTGTGTATTGTATTGTGTCCAGATTATAGTTCAGTCATGCCGCTCCTTTCAAAACTGCGTCAGTTAAAAACTAGAAAAGGTCTGCTAGAGGCAGCAGTTCCTGTCCCGCCTAGGGACAGTCCAGGTCATTTTATGTATCAGAAGCATGGCATAAGCGCCATATTGTATCTAGATTTATGGGTCGAGTATACCAAACAGTTAGAGGAAAAGTATAGATGGCCCGTATCAGGCACATGGGATGCCGAGTGCATCATGCGAGTAGAAGAAGCATTATGGAAAAAGAAAGCCAGACAGTCACAGAAAGATGCCATCGAGTTATGGCGCAAAGAATCTCATAAAAGAACCGAAAAAGAAATCAGAAAGTCTGAACTAAGTAGAGAATCCTTAGAACGAGCCCAAGAAAAAGAATTAATCGAGATTGGTGAACGAGTTAAAGCCGAACAGTCAGACAGACAGAGGCATGCTCTTATTAAGGGTATGTATCCTCTTCTTGCCGAGGGCTTGCCAAAAGCGACCCCGGAGGCATCCAGTAACTTTCCGCCACCATTAGTTCCGACCAAGCTACGTCACAAACCGACCGCAGCTGACATTTTCATCTCGTCCTATTTGGACGACACAGTCCCAGAATATGCGAATCCCGCTCCGCCAGTCCCTGTAAATCAGGCACTTCCCGCTCCTCCAGACACCGGAGTACCTGTTACGGTACCCCCGGTCCAGCCCGCCATACAAGTCCAGTCTGCATTTCCATTTCCCACTCTGCCAGGACGAAGAGCATCAGTAGACGACTCTAGTTTAGGGGCCGCAGGGGGAGGTCCTCCTCAAACCCCGCCGCCACACAAGCGTTTAACGTTAGCCGAATTACATGCACAAGCGTCACAGCGTACGCCCAGGTATCAGTCTGTTGCAGAAATAAGAAAAGCCCTTAACGAATGTGGCTATGATCCAGTCCCAGGCGAGGATAATATGGTATTATATTCATTACGCGTGAGAAAGGGGACCGAGTATCTAGTCACCCTACCAGACATGAAAGAAGATCTAGACAGAATATATCGTTTCATCCGTACAGGGAATGATCCAGAAAGTATTAGTGACGTCATGTGCCACAGAAAAGTTGAAGTCCAGCTCATGATATTAAAGTTTCTGATTAATTGTCTAATAAGGGAACAAGATTATCCGACCAAAGATCGAGCCGAAATGAAAGTCCTGACGAGGTGGAGTGATAATATAGCCGAGGGTAAGCACAAAACTATCGGTAGTATAGAGAGTATGTACACGAAGATTCGTAAAGAAATAATAAGGGTACACGAACAACGTAAAGAAGCACAAGTAAGCGAGAAAGAAAATGACTCTGCGGAAGAGGTAGAGGACGAGAATCCCGACAGAATAGCGTATGTAGGAAAATCTAGATTTCCAGATCGCCATTTGCGCCTAGAACACAAGTCAATTTTTCATCATCCAGCACCAGAACAAGGTTCTCTGGAACAAGTATTTCAAGCTACCGATCACATTCTGAAATCACGAATCGGTTATAGTGAGTTAAGTTCTATGCATGAACAAGAACTAGTCCGATCAGCAGTCCGATGGATTACTGATTCTACCACTTTTCCAGACGAAATAGTGGCACAAATGTTTCTAAAAATGCCCCCAGCCGAGCAACGACTGGCGGGTATGTATATGATCCAGCACCTCATTACATTGTATGAGGGTCAACATTCTGATCCAGGTCCGTTACACGATGTCCTGAACGAGTTACTCCAGTATAAATGGAAAGGTTTAAGTACCGATTTGATTAGTGTCATTCTAGAACAGCGCCACAAATACAGAACGTTTCTGAACCCGCATTTTGTTCATGTCTCACCCCCAGAAAGTAAACCCTTTTACATAGACAGACAGAATCCGTTACGAGAAGTGCATCCAGTTAAGACAGACGGTGGTGAAATGCAACGAGTGTTTGTTTACACCCCTATCACAAAGATGGAACTCTTAGAGATGAAAAAGTTAATTCCCTGTCATGATAAAGATCCAGCAGGGTTCCACCGAGAATTAAAAGACATGCTCCGTATGGGAGAATACACGTATCCAGATATTATTAAAATGTTAAAAGTCCTGTTGCCCGCAGGGGTATATGAGAAACTCAAAGAAAAAGAATGGGAGGTGGGAGAGAAAAAGATCGATTGGGCAGTTCTAGAAGCCGAAGATAAGGCACGAGTACCAGGTACCGGTCTTGGAGATAAATGTAAAGAATTACCAGAATTGTTAATACAAGTTTTGCCTAGGTTATTGACAACTAGAAAAGAAGACTGGGATGCAATCTCAGCCTGTAAACAGAAACAAGACGAAGATATTAGTGATTATTATTCCAGATTTGAGAAATGTTTTACCATAAACAGTGGCCTCAAGACGAGTAGCGAGTCATACCCTCATCTTTTTGTTACTAAATTAGTCGAGAATTCAAGTCCACAAATTAAAAACCGAGTTTTGAAAGTCGAAAGTACCTGGCAAGCTAATACCCCGTCCCAGATGTTACAGATGCTTCAATATCACCAG
Source organism: Lissotriton helveticus (assembly GCF_964261635.1). Lineage (NCBI taxonomy): Eukaryota > Metazoa > Chordata > Amphibia > Caudata > Salamandridae > Lissotriton > Lissotriton helveticus. Next base: position 115,863,672 of record NC_136072.1, read on the forward strand.
AATAGAATCAGAGAAGAACAAGATCACGAGAGAAAACGTATGAAAGACACGAAAATGAAAGTACTAGTTGCACAATCTGTTCCACAAGACAGTCAGAAGAGGGGTCCGAATCAAGCCAGTCATCCTGCAGCTCCCGTTAAAGGAAACTGCAATTATTGTAAACAGCCAGGTCATTTTATAAACGAGTGTGCAGTTCTGAAACACAACATAGCTACTGGTAAGACTAAAGAAAGACCACGTCCGCCTAGACAAGAACAAGTTTCACAGACTCCTCAGTCACAGAATGCACCACAGACAGTTACCGCTCCGCAGCCTATCGCTGCAACACAGCATGTTACACAGCAGATGTACCAGTATGCACAGTCTGAGTATCCAGAGTATCAGCCATATTCATGAAACAGCCTAGAGAGGGAGGTAGGCTTGCCTCTCATCGAGATACCTGTAGATCAAGAAGGTCCCTATGTTCACAGTCAAGTATTAGGGAAAGACAGAAAGTTTCTGATTGATACAGGGGCAAGTAGGACCACTATAAGTCACGCCGAAGTTCCAGGGGCTCCGCTCTCAGGCTCTAGAAATGTTTCCCTTGGATTTTCAGGAAAACCTATCGTAAATGAAATATCAAAGCCAGTTACTCTAGAAGTAGGTCCACTGTCCCGCACTACTGATCTGTTACTTACTAAGTCATGTCCAGAGAATCTATTAGGCATTAAAACACTGAAAGAATTAGGTGCAGTCATATGCTGTTCCCCAGAGGGAATACGATTGTTTCTTCGTGACTTCAAGGGTCACTATGTATTACGAGATTTTGATCCGAGATTGTCCAATGTTCCGCAGCATCTATGGGCGCAAGGTCCAACTGATGTTGGCTTTATGCAAATCACACCCCATCGTGTGACTCTCAAGCCAGGTGTAGTGTTACCACGAATCAGACAGTACAGATTGCCACCTGAGGCTGTAGCAGCCTTATCCAAAATGATTGACGAGCTCATGGCTCAAGGAGTAGTTGTAGAAACTGACTCCAATGTATGTAATTCTCCGATCATTCCTGTCATGAAACGTACTGATCCAAATGCACCTCCAGTATATCGATTAGTGATCGATCTCCGAGAACTTAATAAATGTATTATTCCCCAGTATCCAGTTGTCCCAGATATCTCTTCCCTATTGACAGCCATTGATTCCGAAGCTTCATTTTTCACTGTCATAGACCTCAAGAACGCATTCTTCAGTGTCCCCATTCATCCAGACAGCCAGTTTCTTTTCGGATTTTGTTTAAATGGAAGGAGCTATATGTTCACACGAGCTCCTCAAGGTTTCACAGAAAGTCCTAGTATTTACAGTCAAGCACTCAAGAGACAACTAGACAACATTCACATGCCAACTGACACTGCCCTGCTCCAGTATGTCGATGATCTACTGATCACAGCCCGTTCTGAACGTGCTTGCGAGCGAGCCTCACTTACAGTCTTGTATTTCTTAGCCGAGATGGGACACAAGGTGTCCCCTTCGAAGCTTCAATTCTGTGTCCAGCAAGTGGTCTACTTAGGACACTTACTGTCCAAGAGGGGTAGGCAGTTGACACCAGACCGTATCCAGTTAATAGCGAGTCTTCCTCAGCCAAAGACCCAGAAGGAGGTACGTGCTTTTATCGGCCTCACTTCTTACTGCAGACAATGGATTCCTCAGTATGCATTTCTAGCCAAGCCACTGATACAGTTAACGACACAGGAGGCAGCCGTATCAACTGTTCTCCCTTGGACATCTGAACATACGCTTAGTTTCAATGAGTTAAAGAAAGCCCTATGCCAAGCTCCAGTTCTAGCTACACCGAACTACAGTAAGCCTTTTACACTTTTCGTCACTGAACGTGAAGGTACAGCATTATCTGTCCTCACACAAGATCAAGCAGGACAATACAAGCCCTGTGCTTATTTTTCGAGCACATTAGATTCTGTAGCCCAGGCTCTGCCTGCGTGCCTCAAGTCAGTTGCAGCCACAGCACTAGCTATCAGACAAAGTGATTCCATAGTATTAGGACACTCCCTGACAGTACAGGTTCCACACTCCGTGGAAGTTCTTTTAAACCGAACACAAACTCAGCACTTGACAATTGCACGTTTAACAGGTTATGAATTGACACTGTTTCAGCCACACATAGAAATCAGACGCTGCAACGTCCTAAATCCTGCTACACTGTTACCGTCAGTTAATTCAAATCCTGTCACACACGACTGTGTGGAAGTAGTTAACATCATGACAAAGCCAAGACAAGATCTGACAGATATTCCATTACCAGATCCCGACCTGACACTTTATGTGGATGGTTCATGCATGAGAACAAGTACAGGAGAACTAGTAGCCGCGTATGCAGTGACTACTGACATTGAAGTTATTGAAACACACCGTATTGACACCCTGTCTGCTCAAGCAGCAGAGCTAGTTGCTCTGACACAAGCCTGCATACACGCCAAGAACTTGAAAGTTAATGTTTACACCGATTCACGTTACGCATTTGGAGTCGTACACGACTTTGGAGTGCTCTGGCAGGAGAGAGGTTTCATGACTTCTCATGGAACCAAGATTCAGCATGGTCTCCTTATTCAAGCTCTGTTAGATGCAATACATTTACCGACATCCATTGCTATCATGAAGTGCAAAGCACATACGAAAGTTACTGACACCATTTCCCAAGGTAATGATCTAGCAGATCGCACAGCCAAGCTTACAGCTCAGACTCCAGACACTTCAGTTAATCCGACACAGACGCACACTCCAGATCCGACTACATGCATGACAGTTAAAGACCCTACTCAAGATGTCATAGATATCCAGTTACATGCTACTCCCGAGGAAATCAAGAAATGGTCCGAACAAGGAGGGGTCCAGACAGATCAAGGATGGTTAACGAAGGGTAGAGCCACATGGTTTCTCCCCGATTCTATGGTTCAAGTCATTATTAATACCGCGCATAGTCCAGCACATTTAGGAGAAAAAGCCATGTTAGACAGTATCCAGAACATTTGGTTCAACAAGCATTTACGAGCTGCAGCCAAGCAGAAAGTCCGTACCTGTATGATATGTTGTCAGTTTAATCCAGGTAAAAGTGTCCCGGTGGAACAAGGTGGATTCCAGCCTCCTGACCACCCTTTTGAAGTCCTCCAGATGGATTACATTCAGATGGAGCGATGTCGAGGTTTCAAGTATGTCCTTGTAGTTGTATGCGCTTTGTCCAGGTGGACAGAAGCATATCCAGTTCCAGATTACACAGCCGCGACCACTGCCAAGCAGTTGGTTCGTGAGTTCTTCCCCCGTTATGGACTCCCTAGAGTCGTATATTCTGACAACGGCCAGCCATTTTCATCTGAACTCATGAAGCATGTGTCCCTTTTGTTAGGGTACCAGTGGAAGTTCCATTGTGTACGCCATCCTGAAGCAGCCGGTCTCGTAGAGAGACATAATCAGACCCTGAAAATCCGAATTGCAAAGGTTTGTCAAGAGAAAGGTGTGGACTGGCTCGTAGCTCTGCCAGTCGCTTTGTTTTATATGCGCATGGTCGCACATTCCAGATCAGGTCTGTCCCCGTATGAGGTCGTTTTCGGCCGCCCCCCTAACATGTGGGGTACTCCTAGACCCCGAAGTATTACCGATGTTTCAAGTAATATGCTGACAGATTACCTAGCTTCCTTGATGTCTGCCCTCAACTCTTGTCGTTCACAGGTTGCCGCCGCATTTCCAGACAATACCGAGGTGGCACCGCATGAAATCGTTCCAGGATCCATGGTCCTAGTGCGAAATTTCGACCGTTCAAGTCCGCTGGAGCCTCGCTGGAAGGAGCCCCGACAGGTCCTCCTCGCCACCCGTACAGCCGTGAAGTTGGAGGGACGCAAAGGCTGGGTGCATCTTTCGCATATAAAGAAATGTTATGGATTGAAGCCAGTCTCAAAGAACATTGCCCAGGATTCAAAGGACTGCCAAAGTACTATTCTTAAGGACTGTCCCGCAAAGAACAATGATACTGAACCCTCCCTGTTAGAGAAAACTCCGCAACAGGAGTATAAACTCAAGTTAAGGTCTAGTAAAATAAGTCAGCCAGTTTGATTGTCTAAGTCCTCCCCTAGGTGAAACGGTTAGACCGGTTTCTGACATGTATAAAATAGACCCCCATAGTGAGAGAGTTAGTCAAAACTCAATCCGATGTATCGTTTTTCTATGTTTCATATTATTTCTCAGCATTATGATTTCCTGCACCAGTTATGCATTTTACCTGTATTTTCCAGTTTCTCATGTAAATAAGTCTTCTAATGCTACAGTAGAGCACACGTTTAGTGATCTGCCCCCTCATGAACTCTCTTACCGCCTCGCTATGCGTAACAATTCTTTCATCCGCATGTTACATTATTCACACCAGACCAGCAATGCCACTAATTGTTGGGTGTGTGGTCGACTCCCCCCTTTCCAGACACCGAAGGGAGTTCTGCCACTCTTTCCTTATCCATTTTCACATAATGGTTCGTGTGGAGCATGGTCCACGTTAACGTCATCCTCAACAGATATGTCTTTTCTTAACAGTACATGTTTTCCAGACAAGCAAGGTCTTCCCCACAGAACAGGGTTAGATCTAGAAAACGAAGTTTACAATTTAGGTAATTATTCTTCGAATTTCATGGTCCTGAATGTTCAGTCTGATTCCACTCCAGATTTACCTGCTATTTCAGTACTACCAGTCAAAGGCGAATTATGTGTTAGAAATAATGGTTCCGTACATGTAGGACATAGTGATTGTACTACTATTGTCAAATATAGTGACAGTGGGAAATCTATTTTCAAAGCTTCACGTCATTCTTATTTTATTTGTGGTCAGACCGCATATGTTCGTCTGCCCCTCGATTGGGAGGGAACCTGTTACATTGCCTTCCTACTGCCACCAGTTTTCCTAGCCCCACCCGACTACCATAGGAATTCCCACCTAGTACATACTAGACACAAGAGAAACCTCCCGATTGTCGATTATACTGAAACTGCTCTAGAACAATATATAGATATCAATAAAGGTGTTTTCCCTTATTTAGGTACAGTTGTGAATAGTAAACTGATACGTAGATTAACCAGAACACTCGAAGCAGTAGTAATTGAGACTACTTCTGCTCTAAGTAATTTAACCGAAGAACAATCCTTTATGAGAATTGTCGTGCTCCAGAATCGTCTCGTCCTTGACGTCATATTGGCCGATAGGGGCGGGGCCTGTAGAGTCATCGGATCTAGTTGCTGCATTTTCATTCCAAATAACGCGCCGTCTGTTTATTCAGCTATAACCAGACTCCATAAAATTGCCCATCTGTTACACCAAGATCCAGGCACCTGGACATGGTCCGGTTGGTTCTGGACTATAATTTCCGCTTGGGGATGGAAAGTCTTGTCCTTTCTAGGTATTGCAGTAGCGATCATATTCAGCTGCTGCCTCTGTATACAATGTGGCCCTGCGATTTGCGGCATTTGTGCTACCTCTTGTATTCCTAGTCCCAAGCCCCGTTCTAAAACACGTTCCCAGAAAATTCGAGACGAGCAAATGATACTGTATGAAATGATAGATGGTATCATGAATATTGATGTTTCCTGATGGAAACGTAGTGACAAGGAGGGAATGTGGAAAAGTAAATTTTGCCATGTTCTGTGTCCCTACGCGTCATCCATCATATGTTATCTGTGCATGATTAATATGCATATGTATTCCCTATGTTCGATTAATGACGCAATTACAGTTGTGTCCACCTCTAGTATGTCAATTTCCAGTTCTCGTGAATACTACGAATATCAGGCCTATGTAAAGCTACGTTGCCACGTTTTTCAGTGTACACGTTATTTCATTGTAAAGTCCCCGTTCCTAGGCCTCAAAAGGGCCCGGACACCAGATTTCAGCTCCTGTCTCCTGAAGCCCTCGCTGAGGGGCGATACAGCCCCCACCTGTATCCTCGACCCTTCACTTACTTCCTGCCTCACAGTGCCCGGTTCAGCCTGGCTCTGCCTCTGAGTCTGCCAAGAGTATGTTATGATTCCAGTTATCAGTTAGTCCTCCTTCTCTGCATTCCTAAAGCTACTGAATCGCATCAATAGTTTCCGTCATTGTCTAGCCTTTACGTCTCCATGTTAGAGAAATACTGCATTTAATGGTCATTTAATATTCTTCATCACGCACTACATGTAGAGTAATGCACGCTCCAGTCTTAGAGTCTGTTCGCCTTTACCCCGATAACTTTTGGATTCCATCAACATGTTCTCTAAACATCAGATACTAGATACTGCTTAGGTACATGTCGCCCTGACTCTCCAGACTTCAGTCTCTGCTCCTAGCACAGAGTTCGAAGCCCCAGCTTCTCCTAGTAACACGTCATTGCCAGTTTGCGCGCACCATTAGGTCAGAGGTCCCGGCTCCTTAGGTAGCCCCCTCCATGTTCCCGCCCCATTCATGACATATTCTGTTACGTTTGCATCACATGTCTATGTATACGCCTCTGTTACACCTACTTTCACCCTTATCTTTCGCGACTGCTATTGATCACACCCACTGCTCCGCCTATCGTATGTATTGTAATGCAACTGTTTTAGTATATATGATCGTGTATTGTTATTAAATGTTAGCGCGCTCATCCCAGATCCAGCCCCAGCAGCTGCTGGGCCCTGCCATCCTATTCCTATGCAGGTTGTCCTGTTCCTGTCCTTATGCTGTATTAAACCTGCAAAACTCCTACTACCTCGAATCTTGACTCTTATTTATTGAGCTATCTGTTATTCATTTATTCATCCAAAAATAGAGGTATTATTTATTTATATACCACAGCACCACGGAGGTAGTGCTCGCGACGGCTGTTGGCCGACAAACGCAGCGAAGGGGTTAAGTTCATCCGAGAACAAATTGAAAAACTCTAACAGTCTCAAAAGATTCCTCTTTCTGAAACTCTTTACCTGACTGGCAAAACCTCTGTCAATCGCTGCCACCACAGCCCTTTGAGGTTTGGCTTCACCGAAACTGACACAGGGAACTAGGTATGGTCCTTCAAAAACTCTAAGTTGACCAATGAAATTGTCCTGAAGTCTCACAGGATTTTCTCTGTACTCTTTGCTTTGCATAGTCCAGCAGCACCCCCACCATATTTTCCTTTTACATTGCATTCCCCCACAATGAGGTATGGCCACAAAAGTTTTTTAATTCTTCTTGCTTGACTGTGGTTCTTTGATCTTTGTTCTGAGCAGTGGTGAGATGGGCTCCAACACAATGTCAAAACAAACAGGGATCCTTATAGACATAAGAGCCTATTTATGATATGACTCTCCTGCGGCGTAAGCCTCCAAATCATATCTATGAGGTGGCGCAAAGCCACTTTGCGTGGCCTTTCATGGCCTCATAGATATGGAGTACGACAAAGCAGCGCAAGTCACTGCCTTTCCTCACTCTGCCTCAAGGTAGCATTCCATGAGTGTTGCGGTTGGTTTTCCCACGCCACACCCATGGATTTTGATGCTGCCCCAGATTTACTTAATCACGTAAACCTGGAGCACCGCCAACACCTTACGCCTCCCTAGAGCAAGCGTAACGAAGAGAAATATTTTTATTTCTCCTTGGTTTTTCCTTTTCATGTGTTCACCATTTTGCAGCACACATAGCGAAGAGGAAAATGCCTCTTGGGATTGTATTTGTGCCTGAAGGTGCCCCTTCCTGCGCAAAAGAATCCTGCATGCAACGGAGGCACCCTTGCACCATGGTGCAAGGGTGCTTACATTGGCGCTAGGCAGAAAATTGTGCACCAGAACAGGGGGAAATGGCTGGAATGCACTGTTTTAAATAAATACCATGCATCCCTGCCATTTCAAATTGGCGTACGGCAGAACCACAAGAAGGCTTGCGGTGCTGCCCTATGACAATTCCTCATAAATGAGGCCCCTAGTTTGCTCTTGGGATGTCTTGAACAGGAGATGAAAACTTTTGAAACTAGCAATGGGAAAAATGCACAGACATCAGGTCTACATTTGTAAAACACAGTATGAGGCTATTTAAATCATGTAGAGAGGCAGATATTCTGCAGATTGAACAATATCAGAATTTCATTACCATGGGTTTGTGATAATGTCATCATTGGCAGGAAAAATGCAAACCACTCACAAGCGAGCAGACTACCCCAGCAATAGAGTCTATGGCACGACATTACGCCCTTGGCGCAGATGGCATAAACACTGAGGCATATAAGTCATTTAATTGGCTGTTGGAGGTTTTTACTGAAGGTCTGGAATCAGGGATGCTGCCCCATACCAAGTTTGAGGCAATTATAATATTCCACCCAAAACTGGGGAAAGAAATAACACAGTGTCCATCCTCTAGGCCCCTCTCGCATTTGACGCCCTTGATGATCCATATAATTCCTCCTCATCAGCCAGTTTTTATTCAGTGTATCTATGCCCACCACCATACGAACATTACTTACTGTCCTCCAGCAAATGGACCATTGCTGCCGAAACAGAATACATTTACGTTTTATGTTTGTTTTATAAAGGGACCAGATGCAATATGGGTACTGTAGTAATACGATGAGCGCTAAGATTTCTGGGAGGTTTGTCACGTGGGGTGGGTGGAGCACATTCAGTTTAAATCGGGATTAGTTCACGGGACGGTAATACAGGAAAAACATGAACCTGCAATTAATGATGAGCAAGGAGAAGGAGATGATGACTTAAGCAGGTATGCACAGAGTTCCGTTTGAATTTGTAACACGTAGAGGCCCAATAATCTTGCGTAAAAGCAATGGCCGCAAACAGGCGCCTAATTATAAAAAAGATGCAAAGATAGCAGGGCACGCCCGCGGATAGAAAGACGTTAACATGGCTCTTGGGGGAAAGTAGCAAGTTACGATTAAGCAAAACTGAAAACGATTCAAAATGTGAAAAGAATGATGTCTTGATCTACTTGATGCTAGCTTCTGTCACAGGATATAACGCAGGATTGTTAGAGGCAAAGTCTGATTTGATTAATGTTAAGATACATTCAGTTTTAACATGCACATGAAAGTTACTGATTTAGACACGGACACCAGACAATAATTGGGTATTGAATTAGAGAAATGAGAATTAATAAATGATGTTCACTCTAGGTAATATCGAGAATAATGTAACTAAATGAATAACGACAAACACTAAAAGTACTTTTTTGCTATTGTTAACTTTCAGTTACCCCTGACGAAGGGCTAGCTAAAGCCCGAAATGCATTGGGTTGGAATAAAGAACTGCTGCTTAGAACTACTTGTTGTATCGGATCGTATTTTCAAAGAAGCCTGGATGGGCACATGGGAATATGTGAAGTTGCCCGAATACAATTTGTTTTATATGTGGATCAATCAAAAGTGGAAGAAAGCATGTTAATATTTCGGTCAAAATAGGATGAACATGAACTAAGGTCAAATGGATGATTAATGGTTGGATCTAGTATCCAGAAATGTGCAGTGCGTCCGGGAGTGGAGCGTTGACCATCCGCTCCCCACATGGTTTCATTTAATGATGGTGCTGTGAGGGCAAGGCACTGCCCAGATTCGCACGCAAGTTGTCAAGGATGTTTAAAGACTAATGGACAAAACAATGACTTTATGATTAAACGGTTTGCATACCACCTCTTTCAATGTTTATTTGGCCAGAGCCATAAAAGCACACCCAAAACAATAGAAACATAATGCATTAAAATTCCAAAACTTTTGACCATATGACAATTTTAAATTACTTCAAGGTAGAGAATCAAAGAGACAAGTTAATGCATAACAATTTGGATAGGATTCCATTTGATCACCCTAGACATCCATGCTGGTGCCAAATTTAGTATATAAAGGTCTAATTCAATTTAGCAAAAAATACATGAATGTTACATACAGTTGTCAATTAAAGTTATGCTAGAGTTAAAATTCTTACCTTGCCCGTTGGGGGTAATTGTACAAAAATTAAAAACATGTAAAAGCATTCAAATACACATGTTACTTAAAATCATCCACAAAATTCATATATGTCTGTAAAGTGAAAACCTGATTTCATATAATATAACATCGCATTGCAAATTTCTAGGGACTCTAGAGACTGCAGGAATATTAACCCTTCTTTACAGTGTCTCAAATTTGACGTGCACATTTTCTAAGCGTTTCTTAATGCAGTGTTCCAAATATCGTTCTTTGACACATGCCTTATGTTCTGGCCCGAATGTATGGCGGTTTTCATATAAGCCCAGTAAGCCCAAACTATTGAATAAAATCTTCAGGTTTGAGAGCCATGGTATTTGAACGACCCCATCAAGTGACGGACAGTCAGTGATGCAGATTCTGGCCGGCCTCGGGTGAACCCCAAGTTTTAACCCAAAGTGATAGAGGGGCTAGCCCTATCATGTCTTCCAAGTATGACATCCTGAGTTCCTCATGACAAATAAGGGTGGCTCTGCCTCCCGGGACTGACAATAGTCTGTGCCTGAAGCGTTTTTCTGCTTGTTGAATGATGCTCGTGCTGCTGTAGCCACATTGGTCAGCATCATATGCCCCCACAGGAAAGCACTTACTCCTATATAGGTTTGCATTTCTATGAGGGCTTTGTTTCTTAGCTTAAGGGCGAATATAAATATTGGCTCAATATACCTACTAAAAGACGAGAGTTTTCAGAGACAGATGTATGACCAGCTTATGCGTGTGCAAACAGGTTTGCGACCCGTTTGCACATGCAAAAACCTACATGGCCTTGTACAAACACATCTCTACATTATTTGAGTTCAGGAGGGGCACAAGGATAGGATGCCCAGTTTCCTTGTTACTCAACAAACTTTTTTTCAAAATGCTCCTCACTAAAGTTGGATGAGGGCAAACATAGACCACTCTCACTTTACCCTATGAAAGGGACTGCTTTGAAGTGCCTTATCTAGAGGCATATTACCTAGCAGTTTAGGGACAATTAGACATAGGTTCCATTCAGACCCATATACTCCCCATCTAATATTTGAAGAACAGCTTGATGAGGCCAATCTTTCTACCCAACAGGCCTGTGAGCCCACAGAAGGAGGTTGCAACAGTGTCCTTTATCTTCTTGTCCTAAGAGAAAATGGGCCGAAGGAAAGGATTGGGTGTGGCGTATCCTCCCAACATTCCACTGCACTGCAACCATTTCTATCAATTAGCTAGCAGATATTGGTTATAAGCTCTTTTGAAAAGGCTGGGCTATATCAGAATCAGAAAGTACTTTATTCGATTAAAAGTCATTAACCATGAAAGTAACAACATGAAAATTACACTTTATACAAGTCTAGTTAAAAACACACAGTATCATTATATTACATTTACACCAATAGTTTTCCGTAGTTTAAAAACATGTTTAAAATAGCTTAAGAGTACCACAACAGTTAGAACTGTATCCATTCTCTGACATTCTAGGAAAGCTAAACGGCATCTGTTTAAATTCATGTCTTTAAGGAAGGGGATTAAGACTTTTCTGCGAGGTATAGTATAAAATTTACAAAAAAATAAAATGTGAATATCAGATTGGGACGAGGAATCATCGCAGGGGCAGGTGGGTAAATGTCGCGACCATAAATTCATTTCTGGGAAGGACAGGAGTCTAAAAACAAGATTTAATCTAAAGCGGGTTAAAAGAAATCGATCATGATTTGCCATTAACAGGGTCAAATAGGGCTGTACTTTTACACCAGTCAATATTAAATTGTACGAGGCAACTGACTTTTTACTGATTTCTGCTCGTCTTCTTTTATCCTCAAGGTATTCCAAGCTCAGGCCTTGTACAAACACATCTCTACATTATTTGAGTTCAGGAGGGGCACAAGGATAGGATGCCCAGTTTCCTTGTTACTCAACAAACTTTTTTTCAAAATGCTCCTCACTAAAGTTGGATGAGGGCAAACATAGACCACTCTCACTTTACCCTATGAAAGGGACTGCTTTGAAGTGCCTTATCTAGAGGCATATTACCTAGCAGTTTAGGGACAATTAGACATAGGTTCCATTCAGACCCATATACTCCCCATCTAATATTTGAAGAACAGCTTGATGAGGCCAATCTTTCTACCCAACAGGCCTGTGAGCCCACAGAAGGAGGTTGCAACAGTGTCCTTTATCTTCTTGTCCTAAGAGAAAATGGGCCGAAGGAAAGGATTGGGTGTGGCGTATCCTCCCAACATTCCACTGCACTGCAACCATTTCTATCAATTAGCTAGCAGATATTGGTTATAAGCTCTTTTGAAAAGGCTGGGCTATATCAGAATCAGAAAGTACTTTATTCGATTAAAAGTCATTAACCATGAAAGTAACAACATGAAAATTACACTTTATACAAGTCTAGTTAAAAACACACAGTATCATTATATTACATTTACACCAATAGTTTTCCGTAGTTTAAAAACATGTTTAAAATAGCTTAAGAGTACCACAACAGTTAGAACTGTATCCATTCTCTGACATTCTAGGAAAGCTAAACGGCATCTGTTTAAATTCATGTCTTTAAGGAAGGGGATTAAGACTTTTCTGCGAGGTATAGTATAAAATTTACAAAAAAATAAAATGTGAATATCAGATTGGGACGAGGAATCATCGCAGGGGCAGGTGGGTAAATGTCGCGACCATAAATTCATTTCTGGGAAGGACAGGAGTCTAAAAACAAGATTTAATCTAAAGCGGGTTAAAAGAAATCGATCATGATTTGCCATTAACAGGGTCAAATAGGGCTGTACTTTTACACCAGTCAATATTAAATTGTACGAGGCAACTGACTTTTTACTGATTTCTGCTCGTCTTCTTTTATCCTCAAGGTATTCCAAGCTCAGTTTTTTCAAGAATTTTCTGGGTATGGTTTCCATAGAGGGTGGGTCCTCATAATATTCACGGTGTCCAATATCAATCATAAAATGTTTAATATATGACAGCCATTCAACGGTACCCATATTTTCCGTATTCAATATATCCTGTATCACAGCCCGATTAACTACACATTCATTAGTAGTCCATACCCTGTGCCACAAGAGAATGGGCTGTATTCTGATTAAGTCTGATATGTGAGGTTGACCCAGCTCCATATGACAAATCTAAGTTGAAACACTCTGCGGTACAGCTAGAACATCCCGCAGGAATTTGTTTTCAACAATTTGTAATGGATCAATGTTAGAAAAGCCCCAAAGTCCCGCACCGTAGAGGGCTGCGGATATACATGTGGCATTGTATATAGTCAAGATTTCTTTTATTGGCTTATTGCCCAGCTTTTTAAAAAAAGTCTTGATGGCCATTATAGTTTTTTGGAACAAAAGAGTTCTGGCCTTTATGGCACTTGACCATCCCCCCAGTTCATGAAACAAAATACCCAAATAGGGGAAAAAAGTAATATTTTCCAAGGGAACGTTGTTTAGAAAGATACTTTTCCACTTTTTCCCAGTTTTTTTACCACTGTTCATGGAGTAAGTTTTACCACTATTAATTTTCAGGTCTAAACTCAACATGAACTTTTCAAATTAAAGTAACAATTTCTGTAAGGCCAAGGGGGTACGGGCCATTAGGACGGCATCGTCCGCGTACATGAGCGCAGGGATCAACCTCTTCCCCACCCTGGGCACAACCCTGCACTCTTGCAGGAGACGATGTTCAAGTCCATTAATGTAAAGAAGAAATAGGAAGGGGGCCAGAACACACCCCTGGCGTACTTCGCGTCCCACTCCAAATCTTCTAGTACATTCTCCCCCACGGCCGTATCGGACTGAGGCTGTGGCTCCTGAGTATAAATCTCTCAGGAAGCAAATTATGGAATCTTCCACGCCTATCCCTTTCAGAATGTCCCACAATTTAGTGTGTGATACGCAATCAAATGCCGAAGACAAGTCAACGAACATAAGATATAAACATTCACCTTTAACCCTTATATATTTTTGTTGGATAATCATTAGATTTAAACATTGTTCAATGGTTCCCATTCCTTTCTGGAAACCATACTGCAGGTCGCTTATTATTTCATTTTCCTCCGCCCAATTCTGGAGTCTTGCCAAGATAATTCTACCAAGAATTTTTACGGATGAATCAAGAAGGGAGATTGGCCTATAACAAGCACAATTTTGTCTATCACCCTTCTTGTAAATCGGCACAATTATCGAAGTAAACCAGGATGAATTTAGGACATTGGCAAGTGCGGCATTAAAAAGCTGTACCAACACAGGACCCCAAATCTCTATGTTTGCTTTATATAGGTCTGCGGGGATCCCGTCAGGACCAGCAGCCTTGCCACCCTTCGTTGCCTTCAACCCGGTTAAAACTTCCTCCAGGGATATCACCAGATTCTCCTCACCCATTTCGCCATTCACCAATTTAAGAACGTTTGTAGTGTAAGGAGCATCCTGCGAGCTATATAAAGTTGAAAAATGTTCCACCCATTCGTCTTCGGTAATCGCCGTCTCTATACGAGCCTTATGACTGTCAAAGAGGAAGGGGGTATTAACAGCCCTCCAGAAAGCAGAAGCGTCCTTTGACTGTGCAGCCTCGCAGAGAGCTTCTAGGGCCTCCTTTTTTATAGCATTTTTTCTATTTTTCAGGGCCTTGTTATAGGTTTTTCTTAACCCTCTTATTACTAAGTGATCTCGGGGAGACCTTTGGATAGCACGTTTCAGATCACTTAGTGCCCTGGTACAGGCGGTATCAAACCAGCTTTTAGTACGCCTAGTCTTATTTTTTACCTCAACCCACAGACTTTTCTTAATTTCGAGAGCTATTCTATCAAAATGCTCTAAAATCTGATTCGACTGAGACGTCTCCCCAAGGCAAATAGAAAAACTATCTGAACAGGTATTTAACAGCTTTGCAAGAAACATTTCTGGCATGATTTTGCCCCATTTTAGTGTGTACCCATTTTGCCTTCCCAAACTCACATCAGAGGCGGTATGTGGGGTGAGAATCTGTTCACCATGTTCATAAAAAGGGTTCTCAACCTCTAATGAAAGGGGCAAATGATCACTTAGGGGTAACTCTAGAATCTCTAAGCTAATGATCCTATGGCTGTAACTATTCGATACAAGAATAAAATCAATGGTGGACATGGCTCCTCTGCCAATAAATGTAGGTTCAAAAGAAATAGGGTTCTGAGCTATTTCGTTTGCAAAACCCAGATCATACATACATACTAGTTCATTAAGTAGGTCCCCGATCAAAGAATGATCAAAGTGTGTTAGATTTATATCTTGTTCTAACATTAAGCCACAAATCCCCTTTTTTCCCTTTGTACAGAGTGGACAGTTAAAATCCCTCCCCCATAAAATTACCATTTCCTTATTTGATTTGTCTATTTCATGTTGTATATCTTCCCTAAGTGTCTTTAAGGTATTCGGGATTTCATCTTTCGGGATGTTATTGTAGAAATTTATCAGAACTACATTAACTCCCTTTTTTAGGTTTAGGGTTATTAGTTGATAGTAACTAGAATTAGACTTAAAACGTACTTTCTCATATTTAAGCTCATTAGAAAGAAATGTTATTAGGCCTCCCTTCGCACGTCCATGTTGGCCCCCCTCAGCCGAGGTGAAGAAGGTTCTATACCCACTTAAATACACCGGGTCCGTGGTCCAAGTTTCTTGAAGAACCATGACATCCCGCCCGTTTAGGATTAACTCCCAGGATGGGTTATTTATCTTATTCTTTAGTCCTGCTACATTCCAGGATAGAAATGTACAGGAATTCCCTTTTTTGTTATTTACTTCCATGTCTACGGTAGGGGTATCACGGGATGTCTCCTTACATGGGGGCTTACTCCTCCACTATTAACCCCCACCCCTGCCTCCTGGATGTTCAGAATGTTACAAGGAGGCTCTTCAACGTCATCATAATTTATATTTGGGGTCAATTCTAAAGATAAGGTAGTTTTACATCCCTCCCCCAGGGTGGACATTATAGGATTCTTTTTGGAGTCAGCCACTTCTCCTACACTCAGAATGTTTGTCCGATCGGCGACCTTTTTTTGTCAATCGACATAATCAAGGCCCGAAAAGACATCGAATCTATTGTAGGTTGGTAGATTATAGGCTGGAAAGGTAAAATCTCTATTCTCCCAAAAACGATTATTATTTCTATAATCTAATCCAGACGTTGTTGGAAGAAATTGCCTCTGATTAAAACTAAGCTGTCTCCGAGTTTGGGATAAAGGAATCGAACTGTATCCACGTTGATTTGGACTAAGCTAATCTGCGGGATGCCTTACTTTATCCCTATCCCCCGGGTTTTGCCCTGGACAATAAGGATAGAAGTAGCTGAGATAGTGGATGGTAATAGAGTCGCTGCCTCTTGACTCATACCAATCTCCTATATGCCGGACCGCTCTATGGTCTTTAAAATTTACAATGATAACATCCCCTTTCTTGTCTTTGGGTCTAGAGCCCACCCACACTGATCGCCTCACGGTCAGGATTTCTCCATTAATATGCGCGGGCAGGGGTCTATTATTGTGTAGCCAATGTATCACTTTGTTTCTTAAGGCTTGATGATCTTCCCTAATGTCCATGAGTAACTCAGGGACACCCGCCATGACTATTGTGTAAGGAGAAGCTTCAGGTGGTAGATCAACGATTCTCTGTTGGTGCCATTTTCTGTTGTAAGGGTTTGCTGTTCCATTCTCCTTAGTGGCCTTAGGTTGCAATATCTGTGGCCTTTCTTCTACAATCATATTTTCCCCGCCTTGACCACCTACTGTACTCACAGATTTAATGTCTGGCTTCTTTTTTAACAGAGATGTAGATGGGGTGCTTTTTAGTATCGGCCCAGTTGTTTTTACCCCAATTTGAGCAGTTTTTGTAGAGAGGACTGGGCAAGGTGGGGCTTGTTTGGGAGCAATCGTCATTGGAACCGATGAACCACTAGGTTTCAAGAGGTTCACCCCCTGTGCCAGGTCAGCTAGTAGTAGTGTATTTTTCCCTACTTTTTTATCTAGCTGATCAAGTCTAGTATTACACAAATTTATTTTTTCTAGCAGGGGCTGAATTAGCACTTTTAACAGGCTTTCTAATTTTACTAATAAACCAGTCTCACCCAAAGAACAAAGGTGAGTTATCATTTGAGGTAGGGTCGGTGGGGATGGTAAAGTAGCCGCATCAGTCACTACTGGAGTTAAACTCCTCTTCTGTAATTTAGCTTCCCTAGTCTTCATGGGACAACCCCCTCTTTTTTTGGTAATATTAGTAATAGTTTTAAACAGTGACACCTGGATTGTATTTGGAGGTGATGCTGGGGAAAATCTAGGGGAGTTTGATAGCCCTTCATCAACATAGGTGCTACACAGACTCATGTGGGGTGGTTGCAAACTAACAGGGGTTGTTAAAATAGAGATCTCAGTGGTGGAATAATCTGATACTTCATCTTTATCCCCCCTGTCTCCTAAATTGGATGACCTATTTCCTTCCATACTGCTATATATACGAGTTACCGATGGGGCTGTCGCTATATAACCCGCACAAGTACTTTTATATATCGTGTTAACCACTTGTGTGCTCTTTGTAGCTGTTTGTACTTTGTGAGTTAACTTCCCCCTTCTCTTTCTTGTTTTTGCCTTTTTAAATATTCTTGCTGGGGGTGTATGATGTTGTTTTTCCACAATTTCTAAGTGATCGGCAAGTTTTACAGCATGCACCTGTGCTATCGCAGTGACCACTTTCCCACAGGAAATAGGGTTTTTTTTGGGCGTAGATATATCGATTAGCAGCGCCTCATCCTGGGTCAGAGTAAATTTCCCCTGGCCTAGAGAGGCCCGTCTATTAGAATTAATCTGAGTAATTTTCTGAATTAAATAATTATCCATAGGCCCTTTATCTAATTTCTCCTTAGACATCTTACTAGCTTAAATACATACAGATTCTGAAATAATAATAAAAGTAGTTAAAAATAGATAATAATTACAAGACAACAGGGCTTCAGCGCTCAGTGCCCAAACCCTAGACCTAAATATGTATAACAGGAGTTGTTATAAAAGTACCTGTCTATAAAGTGTCCCAAGGGCACCAGCGTCTAATGCCCAGTCCAGTCTCCTCAGGCCTCTGAGGGCCTCAGAGGGCCCGCCCTTTGCCCGGGCTTCGCTCCGCGCTTTGCCCCGCGCGCGTCCCGCTAGCGCGTCCGGGGCTGTCTATAAGTAGCAGGAAGGGGCGGGAAGAGGACCAGCTGTGGCGAGTCTGAGAACGCAGCGCCCGCTGGTCCTCGCAGTCCCGGAAAGGTGTTGGCGTCCCTCGACGGCTCCTCTCCAAATCAGGGAGTCCGGTTAAGTTGTTGCCTCGAGCGGCTCCCGCGAAGCGGGGGCCGCGAGGTGTGGGTAATGGGCAGCAGGGAATCCACTCGGGAAGAGAAAACCACCGTTTACAGCAGTACAAGGCACACCCAGCCCTCCGTTCTTCTAGTCCAGGCGGGAGGGGGCGGGAAGAGGACCAGCTGTGGCGAGTCTGAGAACGCAGCGCCCGCGGGTCCTCGCAGTCCCGGAAAGGTGTTGGCGTCCCTCGACGGCTCCTCTCCAAATCCGGGAGTCCGGTTAAGTCGTTGCCTAGAGCGGCTCCCGCGAAGCGGGGGCCGCGAGGTGTGGGTAACGGGCAGCAGGGAATCCACTCGGGCAGAGAAAACCACCGTTTACCGCAGCACAAGGCACACACAGCCCTCCGTTCTTCTAGTCCAGGCGGGAGGGGGCGGGAAGAGGACCAGCTGTGGCGAGTCTGAGAACGCAGCGCCCGCTGGTCCTCGCAGTCCCGGAAAGGTGTTGGCGTCCCTCGACGGCTCCTCTCCAAATCAGGGAGTCCGGTTAAGTTGTTGCCTCGAGCGGCACCCGCGAAGCGGGGGCCGCGCGGCGTGGGTAACGGGCAGCAGGGAATCCACTCGGGCAGAGAAAACCACCGTTTACAGCAGCACAAGGCTATATCAACTTGGCCACCTCTATAAAGAGTGTAAGGGCCTCATTTATGAAAAGTGATGCATCGCTGCGTGAAAGCAGTGATGCGTCACTTCTCAGTGCGCCCTCCTTGCGACATGATGGATGCATCATATTTACTGTATGACGCATCATGTCGCAAGGATTTACAGATACGTCAGTCTGTAAAAGTGACGCAACTCCAGTAATGTGTTCTTTCACATGGGGCAAGCACCATGTGAAAGGGCCTGCATCAGTCTTACGCCTGCTGTGAAGCAGGTGTAGAATTGTGATGCATTTGCACCCTAGAAATGGCACAGTGAAATCTCGTAGATTTCACTGCATGATGTAGTGCAGGGAATAACAAAGTGATGCATCTGCGTAGATGCGTCACTTTGTAAATAGGGGCGCAGCAGGAGGCATGTTTTACGCCGCTGATGCGTCACAAAAAGTGACGCAACGGAAACACAAAACTGTCGGAAGGCAAATAAGACCATAAGTTTCTAACCCCTAATCAATACAAGTAGGTGGCAAAGCTCAGAGGGCTTGATACTTTCGGATAGGTTAGGTTAAAATATGAGATATGCTTCAAATCCCCAGACTAACTAACAATCAAACAACAAATTGCAGCATAAAATTGGCAGCACTGCATTTTGTAGATGGGAAAAATGTGTGCAGGGCTACATTTAGCAAGTGTCAATCTCTGATGATGCCAATTTAGATGCTTGTACTAATTAGGCTGTTTCAGTGTGACTCTACACACTGTGCTGCAAGGCCTACTTACTTAATATGTGTACTTAATGTACACATTCCATGGTGTGGATAGTAAACTGCATAAAATGTGAATTTTTGTGGCAACTACACACTTTACCAAGAGGAGTATTACTCAATAATCTGCTTGCCTCACGTTTGCATTGGTGCCCCTTGTCTAAGGATTTAATGCAAAGCCAGGTCATGCTAATTGAATAGATCTGTGGTTGTGAAAACCTATAGGGGTTTGAGGCTTTCCCACCCATTACACCCCTTGGCATAAATTACTGGCGGGTCGGCAATCTGTTGTCTAAAGCAATTTTAGAGCAGCACTTGAGTCAACTTTTGGTGCAAAACAACTGGTTGCGCTGAGGTCAAAATTCCAAGTTGTATGGAATTTATTACAACCGGTAACTTCTGGACGTGATTAAGTGCTCGCCCTTCGTTAAATTTCAGTAGGTCAATTGTTCTGTAATTTTCAAACTTTCTCTGTCAACTTTGAGGAACACGTACTCAACCACTTATGAATTGCATGAGAGTTGGAGTACTGATTAATAACCATTGACATGCAGGCTCTGTTAAGGCCCCTCAATGTCAGTGCACTTCTGTGGCTGACATGGTTGAGGGGCACAATCCTGCTGAATTCTTCAGCCTCCCTCACTCTTCCCAGTGGCTCATGGGAACCAATGCAGAAGAACTGGGCAGCCTCTAGAAAGGCTCCCTAGCCCTCTTTTTCCCTCAGGTCCAAATCACTGATTGGAAAGTTGGACCAGCATGAAATGGAAGGGGCATCATCGGTGATCCTCTCAATTATTTGCCTCCTTGAACGACGGGCTCAAGTTGTCCTTTGCAATAGCCAACATAGCTACAACCACACTTTTTCAGACAGTGCTTTATCCATTTCAGATGTTTAGCACCATATTTATGAATATGAGATGTAGGTATTCATTCCACGGTGCAATTGTGGCAAAAAAGGTTATTAAACCGCCCTTTACAAGAAGGCGTAATTCTATGGGACTAGTTAAGAGGACTTCGGTACTGGTTCCCATCCATTTGGACCTCAGCTTTACTGTTACCATAGGTAACACTGAGTAGTGGAGTTACAGAAATTACAAGCACAACCTGAGAAATGAGGAATTATTGGGGGCGTTGGGAATTCAGAGCTGATTTTTCATATCACTGCATAGTTTTAATCAGGAATGTCAGGAGTCGGAGTTCCAAGGTGAAATGTACTGTGTACTATGCACCATGTAATTCCACATGATTTTTAGGCCTCAACTACTAACGGCATTAGCATTCCCAAACTCTCTAATTCGGTAAATTAGAGGGTTTGCGAATGCTAAAACTCTTTACATAAATGTAAAAAGGCCATATAACAATTTGGAAATATTTTTCTAAATCATTAAATTGGTTGAAGAAACCATAGTGAATCAATATTTGGAAGGGGCGTGTTAAGAGTACCCCTTGCAAATACTGATTCCTTATGGCATGCATTAATGTTTTGTGATCGATATCCAGTCGCAAAACAGTAATATTTTACCACCACCTCAAAGGAGTTTATAACCCATTTGCAAATGTGAAGAGGTCCCCAGGGAACCCCATTGTGAAGGTTTAAAATTTTGTTTTTTAGGTGTAGGCACTGGTCTAAGGGACCACTGCTTGCTAGTAAAATATGTTTGTAAAACATTTAAATTTTCTTTTTAAATGCATCCCGTTTTCGCTTGATGGAAATGAGCTGCTTTCCAAAAAATGTTTGGCTTACTGAAAAGCAATCACAGACATGGTGGTCTGCATACCCTAGCACGCCACCATGCCTGTGATTCTAGCTTGTCATAGCGGCAGGGGTGGTCCCTCCTAAATGGCGGAGGAGCGTTGCCCCACCTGCTGTAAGCGCAGCAGGTAAAAACAACTAAATAAAATGGCAGTGCCATGCCATTTTAATTGTTGTCGGCTTGTGCTGTGTATAGGGCCGGGGCTAATTCCTGCATTTGCTGGATGCCACTGCTGCCCCTGAAATGTGCATGTCAGATTGGCCGGCCGTCTTGCAACAGCCAGCCCGACATGCGCTCTCTAGATCCAGAAATCTCAGGGCTGTGAAACAGCCGGAAGATTGCTTGCACAGACCCTCTAGGCAGGAAGGAAGTCCTTTCCTTTCCTTCTCATCGTGGTCAGAATCCCGCCACAACCTTTATGGTGAGTTATGGGCATCGTGCCTTACCATATTTTCATGGTGCCAGCCGCCACTGCATGGTGGTTCCCACTTTTCAACCTACCTCATTATTATTTATGAGGAGGGTCAAATTGCGACCCACTGCGAATCTGTTTTTGTGAACCAACCTACAAAAACACTGGTCAGATCCCAAAATATAAATGCATTTGGTGACAGTCAATGCATAAATTACAACGACTTTTAATGAATGCATTTTTAGTATATGAGACCCTAAGTTTCCAGGCCCATTTGGAATTTGGGGGACCTTGTAATGAGCCCCTATGTGCCCTGCAAGAAATTCCTCGTAACATTTAGTTGTAGTGATATTATCAGCCGATCAATAATTTACATACTCTGACACTTGTAAGTTTTTAATTTTTTGTTCACGATGGAATTATTGTATTTGCAAAGTGAATGAAAATAGATATTGACCGAGAAAAGAGCTAAGTGGTCACAGAGACAGATTTTTCAAAATTAACTCTATCATCATAATTGATTCTACATGCTTGGAATTGTCCTACTTTTAATCCTACATTATTACTATCAGAGCATTGAATATTGCATGCCGTTTGGATCAGTATAGAGGCACAGGGGTAACACTATTATTAGGATTTCATAGCGAATACAGTTTCTATCTTTCACCGACTGGCTAGCTGACCTTCCGCCTGACCTTTGAACCTGAGAGTTGCATGAAGGGTTAGCTGTGAGAAATGGAGATGAAAAAATATCTCTTGATTTCAGATTCCCAGTACTTTAGAAGCTGGTCTAATTCTGACATGCAAGGATAATAATAAGGAGTTAACCCCATTCAGAGATAAAGGGTTCAAGAGACAGGGCTGCAGAAATTGACATACTTTCATGGACAGAAGATTTTGAGCTCGGAAGAATATCATTAGATATAAAATGGGTAGTGTTTGAAGAGTGAAACATTCTAAAATGAGAAAACACTTCCTAGAAGTGAAGAAATGATACTTCTTGGATACATTTCGAGCAGTATAAATCAAAGTCTAGTTAAGATAAGCTTAAATGTTTCTGCTATTTTACTCCTACAAGAAGCAGACATTTAATGGAGACGAGCTACATAATTATCAAGATGTGTACATTGTCTATTCACCTAGACGCATAATGCATTATCGTGGGTTACACAATGTTTAGTATTTGACATGACACAGCAGTGTCACTTGTTTTATCCAATTTTGCACTTCTTAAACTGCGATATTCAAGGGAATCAAATACTTTAAGTATGGGTGGAATATTTGAATAGATCTGAGCCACTGACACTTCCTCTGGGTTGCATTCAAATCCATCATTTTGTTGCTCTTTGTGCCACTACATTCAGGGACCAATCATACACAAATCATAAAATCATCCTTCTCCAAAGGGAACTGCTATGCCTTAGTGGCGTAACATTAGCCCCACAGCCCCAGGCTCCAGGTGGCCCCCTCCGGCACTGTGTACAGGCGGGGGGGCCCTGGCCTGAGAGCTCCTGACTGGATCCAGAGTGTCGCGGGCCCCTCTCATGTACTTTGTATGGGGGTTCCACTCAAGTTTTGTTATGCCTCTTCTCCTCTGAAAGGCAGCAAAAGAACTCCTGGCCGGTATTGCCTTCTTTGGCCTCATCATTGAGGGTTAGCTTGAGTAGTAGCGCGCATAGAGGTACAAGACCCACATGTGGGCATGCCTGTTACACTTAGGACATGTCACTCAGAAAAACAAAGCCTGTTTGGGATTGCTACTGTTCCTGTTTAGAGTGGATGTGGCCTAGCAGTTTGGGCTGGGCTTTTCTGATTGGAGCAGTAGCACCAATACTCATTTGCATATGGTCTGTTGCCTCCTCCAATGGACAGAAAAGTTAAAAAATCAATGGTGTAGAATGTACCCAGAATAAGAGTGGTTCGGAGTAATGCAGGTATTTACAATAATCACTTTTTTTTTGCAAAACAAGGACAGCACAACTGCCAGAAAGGATCAAAGCATTGAGCAGGTGTGTATTTTTGTGATACATATGGATCAAAATCTTTTATGAATTCTTGTGGCTCATAAAGCCAGAGCAGGGGGCGGATCCTTCTTCCCTTTTGCCGGGTAATCCTCATAGAATCAGATTTTAAAGCCCTCCTGAAACCTCCTTTGTTGCGATAGGTGTAAACAGGTTTCTTTCTCCCTTTCTAACTCTTTCTTTGGAAGCAGCTGTTCTTGCTTTACACATTAAAGTCATTTTTTCATTCATCCATTCAGTCATTCATTTATTTATTTGCGAGTTTATACCGCGCTTGAATCAACTCCCTAGGGAGTATCTCTGCGCCCAAGAAACATAGCAAACACAGTTAGAGAGGGGACCGGATGGAACTAGTTTTGGAATAGGAAGGTTTTGAGTTTCTTCCTGAACATCAGGTGTTCTGAGCACTGTCTGAGATCTAGAGGGAGCTTATTCCATAGCGATGGGCCGGCCACGGAAAGAGCTCTACCTCCGTGCCTTGCCTTCCTTGCGCGGGGCACAACTAATAGGGATTGGTTGCTTGACCTAAGGGAACGTGAAGGGGTGTAGGCTGTAAATTTATTTTTCAGGTATGCAGGACCTAGTCCGTTTAAGCTTTTGTGGATTAGACAACAGGTCTTAAACTTCGTCCTCTGCCGGACTGATAGCCAATGCAGTCTGTCTAAAAGAGGCTTAGATGCAGACCGGGGGGGGGGGGGGCGTTTAAGACCAAGCGGGCAGCAGTATTTTGCACCACTTGGAGTTTTGCCGATACTCCCTCATTTACGGACAGTAACAGGCCGTTACAGTTCAATGCGGCTAAGAACCAGAGCCTGCACCAGCGTTTTCCTGACGGAATCTGGGAGAATAGGGAATATTTTCCGTAGCATACTGATTACGTGGAAGCATGATCCCACGACGTAGTTGCTGTGTTGTTTTAACGAGAGTTCCTGATCTAATCGGATTCCTAAGTTCTTTACAGTTTGTTTGGGTTCGGGGACTGGACCCAGATCATGTGGCCACCAATCTGGGGTCCAGAGAATCTTAGCCTCCCCGAACAGCATAACTTCGGTCTTGCTCACGTTACACTGCAAACAGTTAGATGACATCCACTGTGCCACAGCTCTCATGCCTTGTGAGAAGGAATCCTTTACCTCGGTGGTCATAGATTCATGAATACAAGTTTGACATCTGGTATTCAATGCTATGATGTAGCAACAGTGGGAAACCAAAGTTGTTTCTCACTGTTGCTCTATCACTAAGGAATTCCAGGCTACTCTCAGAGGGCTGTCAGTGTAGGGCAGGAAAGCAGTGAGTACAGCTTTGGAAGGGGAGGCAAAGAGGGTGGCGGGTGGGTGGCAGATGGCCTGATATTTTCAGTTTGCATTTGGGACAGGGGAGAGAGGCCATGTTATATGGCTGCCCAATACTCTTCTAAGCAAGGCAGATGACATTGTGGACCAAACATAATATATTACAAATGGGTAAAAAGCAAATAATGGGGATACTTTTCACTGAGGGGAACTCTTCAGTGAGGAACATCCCTGTTAACCATCTATACATAATTTTTATATTATATACACATTAAGAATATGTGCACCACTAAGCAGTGCAGCAAACAATTGAGATCGCATTTCTGAACAGAAACATAAATGTGATAGACCACATTTTTCAGATGACTGGGATGCCTATTGTTTATTTCAAATACTATGGGATTAAATTATCTGGCTATAAAGTTTATTATAATGGAATGGAATCAGAATATTGTGGTTTAAATATCGTGTAATAAGAGCGGGTGCCGCTTCACGTAAGCCTTTCTGAGTAGAGGAAGTAGTACTACAGGAATAATCTTTTACATACTCTTACGTGCCTATCTAAATTGGTGCTGAAGCATTTATTTATTTTTAAAACATATTTATTTATTGGCATTTTAACATCATGGCATTACATCAATGGTCAAGGCAGTGGTATAATGTAACAAGTATATCGGTCACATCAGCTTGCACAATAGCAACAATCGCAGCCTGATAAAATGAAGGTAGGAGGTATCACTGTGGAACATTTGTAAGTAATAAGGCCCTGGATGCTGAAACATTCATGTTATTATTAATAAAAGTGCAAAGCGGGCACAGTCCTTTCCATTTGTACTAAATGTATATGAATATTCTCATTTGTTCTTATTTTTTTGATGCCAACACACAAAGGCATTTCAGAGTATGTAAAAGAATGCTACAGGAGCACTACTTTTTATACTCTAAAATGTGTTTGTAAATATGGCTCGTTGGGCCCTAAATATAGTTTACGAAATGTAGCTATTTGTTGTTAATAATAGGAAATCTACACCCAATGAAGCAAAACTTTTAAAAATTATGTTTAGACCACAATATTTATGTCAGAAAATATTTTTGTGATCAATAGTTTGAAATATGTCCTTTATAACATTCTCTCAATAACTGAATGTATTATTGTTTATTAAATTTTAACAAATAACCATTCACAAACACATGAACAATCGATGTAGTGTCTTAGTTGACAAAACAGAAACATTCTCAGCATCATCTTTGGTAATTAGTATTTTTGACACCTGTTTAAATTTGTTGTACAATTGTGACAGCCCTGTTGAATTAAACCTACATATTGTCTTTACTGCTTGTACAGGAGTTGGCATAGCTTCTAGTTCCTCCAGCTGTGCCAATTGTATATTTCTTGGTGGAGAGTGCCCAATTGCAAGATTTTTTTTCTTTATGGCATTGAGTAGAGTATGGCTTTCTTTCACCTAGAAGTGAAAATGTTTAAACAAGCCACAATGTATTCTGCTCTTGTATGCCATTACTTAATCACGTATGGACCACCTGCATAAAAGATTCAGCACAATTCAGTGCGGAGAGATATCCAGAGCTAGTGTTAAATAAGACACGAGATACTGTGATCCCTGTGGGAAGCTGCTTGTAGTGAGTTTCAATGATGAAAAGAATGATTCAATTCTGATTTGCTGACTCTAGTCCCAAAGGTTCAATATCATCAATGAAGTACCATACTGTGAACTTCAACCTGCCGTTCCATGCCTTCCAGAGGATTTTTTAGTTCTCTCTATTGTGTACAAAAGATAGACATCACATGGATCTAAAATAATTTCACAAATACCAGCAATGAAAATCCCAAATTAAATAATCCTGTTTCCGGAGTAAAAAACAAAACGAAGCCTAAGGAGGTGCAAATCTGGTCCTCAATGTCTTACTAGAACATCGTTTGATCTGAGTGGACGTTTTTAACATTAATACAATTAGAACTATACTTCCAGAGATACACAGTACTTTAAAACTGTTCCGGTTGTTATACCTTTTTTCAAATGTAAGTTTTAGTTTATGGAACAGGCGTTTGATTCAGTGTATCATGCTTTGATTAAGAACTGGTTGTTCTAATGAAATATCTCAATTTTATAAACGTCTCAAAAATTGACTGTGGGATTCTTCACAGGACAAAGGAAGCTATTAATCTCATTAAAGGGTAACATCTGAGTCATTTTCTTTAATGCAATCTCTTTCTACCACAAAGTCCTCAGAAATCAACATTTATTTTCTATTTAATACACTGTAATAGGTTTTTATTGAATTAAACATTTCGTTCTCAGTGCAAATAGTGAAACCTGACCATATTCACTTCTTTGTGATCTGCTCTAACTCCATGTAAACTATTTCATTTCTGATACTCTATTTTATCATGTCTTTGCAATAAAGATGTCGATCCGGAAGACATATTAACCATTTTGGAACACATTATCTCATCAATCAACTCTGTAAAATCAATTATTGGTTTGTTGCTCAATTTTGAATATACTTGAAATAATTGCATACCACATGACCCAACAGTTTTAAATTATCTATTAAAGCCTGTTCTGTAATTGACCTTCAGATTTTAAATGAATCCTTTTGGAATATGACCCGACATTCAATTGGGGTGTGCTTATTAATTGATCGGCCTCTCTTTTCTACATTTCACTGCTTTTTGTCATATTTCTTATTTCTAAGTTTCCATTTTTCAGTTTCTTTTTTTAAATTCAGAATTTTTTTCTTAATATTAACTTCTTTTAGGAAGATGTTTTAAAAGTTCTGTTTTCTCATGTCTCTTTCTTTTTTTTATTTAGTTTTTTTCCAAAAGAAATTAAAGACAAAAAACAACAGGACAGAGATAGGGGCAAGCATTATTACATACAGGTAGTAATAATCTGGAAGGGTCGTAAACACAAAAAAGTATTCAGAGACAATCAAACAAGTCAAATGATGTACACAATACTTCACAAAAGGTCAATCACAACAGTTGAGGTTACAAATCAGCAGGGTACCAGACATGTGGTAGTGTACAGTCAGCAGCTAAATAGAAGTATCAAAATCTAGTGTCACTAAATAATCTCTGAGAGGCCGCCAGATATCCTTCCGCCTAGAGGCCGGTGGTTGCAATATAGCATACACTTCGCTTGTGGTGTCACAGTGGATCATACTGTTTAGCCAGGCCTTAGCAGTTGGGCGCACATTGCTTCCCCAACGTAGTGCTACCTCTCCCTTGGCCAACAGTAATGCCATGCCATAAATCTTCGGATTGACTTAGGGACATCTGCCACACAACCCAAAAGGGCCATAAGGGGATCTGGAAGAATCTCGGTCTCTACCATTCGGGAAAGACGGTCAAATATGACGCCCCTATATGCATTAATGTGAGCACGTCCAAGTCAGATGTGCAAAATCTGAACCTGGTGAGTGACATTTGGGACCATTAGAAGACCAGGAGGGGTCTATTCTGGCCAGTGAAGGTGGGGTTTTATATACCCTGCGCAGAAATTTAAAGTGGAGCAGTTGATGGTTTGGGGACACCAACTTAGTAGGACCATTCCTTATCTGAGAGGACTCAGCCGAGGTCGATCCTTCATTTCTCTCTAGTCTTCCCAACTTGTGTGTGGTTTTCATGGATATGCTGGCCTTGAAAAGCTTAGAGATCAGCCTCCACTCGTCGGGGTCAGATATTAGTCATATTAAAGGGGGAATTCATCAGGGGCAATGGGGTATGAGGGATGCAGGTACGCAATGCATTGTATAGTCGGCGCATAAGAAAATGGTCCACAGGTGTAGCTTATGTAAATCTTGTGTCATCGGCATGCATAAGGATATGGCTGTTTGGAAACATATCTCCTACCATATGTAGTTTAAATTTACAAAGAGTTTGTTGTACTACTCTCACCCATGTAGGGGATATCCATGGATTGTTTGCAATTAGAAGCAATGATGAGTACAGAACGCTCCCCCCCTAGGAGACGACTGAGGTTCCTCCACTCTCAGCTCATGGTCAGCAGGGTTTGAATATCTGTGGGGTCTAACTTAATCCCTTCCAGGAGGATCGGTACAAAAGTGGGATGCCCTCTGCCTGGTCACGCTCCAGGATAGCATTTGGCAATCGATCATCGGCATGGAACCAGTGAAACACAAACTGGTACTATGCCGCTAAGTAGTACATTTGAAAATCAGGGACCCCAAAGCCGTAGGGTAGCACAAGTATATCCCAGCAAATTCTAGGCCTCTGGCTTGCCCATATGAGTCATATTAACAGGCCCTGCAAGGTAAGAAAGAAAGCATTTGTTAAGGGGATAGGAATGTTCAAGAAAAGATATAGAAGTTGGGGCAGGACCATCATTTTAACAATGGCTATATGGCCTGCCGTGGAAAGAGGAAGATGCAACCATCTCGCAATCTGGATTGTAAGTCTGTCAATGGCAGGGTCGTAGTTCAAGCGTATCTCCTGTTCCCTATCTCTATGTAGAATGATACCCACATATTATGTAAAGTCGTTGCACCATTTAAGCGGATATGTGCACGTCTGTGGTGATGCAGCATCAGTAAAGGGGAACAATTCTGACTTCACCCAATTAATGTGTAGTCCTGAGAACCCTCCAAATTGGATGGTCTCTTGAATGATAGGGGCAAGATTTTACAAGGGGTGCCGAATAAACAGCAAAATGTCGTCTGAGTACATAGATTTGAGCAGGGACTCTGGGTGGAAACGGAGATAACAGTGCATATGTTTTTCCTGTAATTGGCGTACCAGTGGATCCATAGCAATTATAAAAATTAGTGGCAACAGCCCTGTCACTTTCCCCTGGCAACCGCAAACAGGCCCGCAGGGTGCCGTTCACCCTAAGCCGCGCTACTGGTTGGGAATAGAGAAGCATGATCAGGGCAATGAATCATCTAGGTTTCCCAAGTTCCTGCAATGTCGCATTAAGGAATGCCATTACAAAGAGTGAAAAGGCTTTTCTTTCTCAAACAGGGCAATGGCTGCTGGAAGTTCTGGTGATTCTCTGTTGAGCACCACAAACACTGTGCAAAGGTTAAAAGAGGTAGACTTTGTGAAATAAACCCCGTCTAAAACGGTGAAATGATCTGGTCGATTAACAAGAGTATAGTTGCAAGGACTTTGGCTAGAATTTTATTATCAAAGTTCAGTAAAGAGAGAGGTCTATATGAGGTGCAGAATTGATGGTCCTTGTCAGGCTTCAGCAGTAGCGTGACTACTGCTTCCCACAGTGAGTGCAACAATGCATCTTCCTCCAGTGCCTCAGTATACATTTCCAAAAGATGAGGGACAAGAATGGGTTTGTATGTTTTATAGAAGACACACGTCAGTCCATCCAGGTTGGGCCCTTCGAGCCATCCAAGGCATCAATGGCCTGCACAATCTGCTCGAAGGAGAATGGGTCACTCAGGAATTGATAATGTGCATCTGAGATCCTCACCATCGCAATTTCAGCCAAATTCTCCGCTCGAGGATCATCACCCCCCCAAGCCTAGTTGAATACAAGGCTTGTAGTAATGTAATAGTGCACATGTAATGTCAGTATTAACAGTAAACTGTTCCCCATCATTTAAGTGAAGTTCGGGTATAAAATCTGGGCCGCGGGTGTGTCAAGGGGTACTGGCCATTGTACGTCCTGGGTATTCACCCTCTTAATACTGGTGGGCTTGTGCATGTTAGCCAATATAGGTGGTCTCCCTCTCTGTCTCAGCCAGGGAGTGAAACTCATCTAGGAGTATTGAACGATGGAGCAACTAAGTCCCTTTCTGTTGCTGTACATCGGACCTATCAATGTCCTTCAGGTCAGCCTCTATCTTTTTTTTTTTTTAAACCTTTATTGTACAGAAGGCGCTCACAGATACGGGCCTACAACCCACCGGGCCGGCCACCACAATAAAGTGACATACGAGGCAATACAGGAGAGACAACAGGATTTCTAAATAGCTCATATGTAAGGCAAAGGTAGCAAGTCTTCGAGTCGCCATCACGGACAGGATAAGAGTAGGTTAATTTTATAATTGAAAATAGGGTGTCGCAGGATAATGACAGTCTGTAAAGTCCAGAGGGCCGTGGTGAGCCGTGAGCAAGCCGAGGTCTCGAATACAGGAAAAGACCAAAAGAACAGTACATTTTGGCAAAGGCAGAACGTGAGTCCCACATCAAGAACAATCACAATCGCTGCTCCACATCCTCCCACCACTACCAGGGCACATAATAATAAAACAGCGAAAAATACGGTTACAAAACTAAAAGCCCTCCGTTACAACAACCCAAGGAAGGAAAAAGGAAAATGGGGGGGGGAAAGGGAAAATAAGGGAGGAAGAGGACATCGGAAAAAGGGAGGGGGAAAGTAAGGGCGCAGCATCAGTGCACGTCCCCCACGGCTAACAAAGTACCCAATACTAATTTGGCACATGGAACTAGTGGCAACAGGAGAAATGAATGCGTAGTAAACCGTGACAGCAGATATACCAAAAGGGCCATGCCAGCACAAACACCCCGGGGGGCTACGTGCCGACACCGCGCCACGAAATTAGGGGATACATGAGAGCCATAGAACCAAAAAGAGGAACAAGGGAAGATACAATAAACAGAACCCCCCACCACCCCGCACAGCCCACCCTGCACCCCTGCAGAAGGCTATGGCCTACCCCCCAGCAGCGTGCCTGTCGCCCTAATTAGAACCCGAAATATAGAAGAATATAGAAAGAAAGAATCACGTAGATTAAAAAGGGGGGGAAGGGAAAACAGGGAAAAACAGCGGGAGAGGAGCCACATAATCAAAACCCCTTCAGTTCCCACCCCCCCGCCCAAAAATACTCAGAGCCCACGGGAAGATAGTAAACACACGGATAAGCTCCAGGAACGTAAAGAAGTATCAAACATAATCATACAATTATGAACGGATCACCCAACCATACCACAAAATAACAGTCCACAGAGGCAGGCTCAGCTCAACCCTGTCCTCGTTTTTCGCAAACTGTAGTAGTCCAACGAACCAGGAACCAGATCGCATTGAACCGGAGGTGAATAACAGGGATTCGAATCAAAAAAACACCCAAGTTATAGCGATCGCGACCCGGATGATCCAGAAAGTACATTAACCACCTCAGGCAAAGCAGGCACAGTTCCGATGGGAATACGGAGAAAGCCGGTCCAGCGGCGCAGTCACAGGATCTTCGTTCGGCCATGTTAGGCAAAAGAGGAAAAGGAGACCCATCGAGGTCCGTCAATACGGGATCCGGCCGGCGAACCTCCAGAGCAAAAGGAGGCACAGGATGAAGAAGGGGAGCGGACCCCCGGACATCGACACCAACAGCAGCCTCCAGGTCCACGACCCCAAGGAAAGTTCCGGCAGCACACAACAGAGATGACGCCGCACAAACCGAGGGGGGTCGGCAGGCCCAGCCACGGGACCCCTCTCCAGGATAGCGATCGGTGCGGTCCTGGGTGCCCCCCAGGAGCGCAGGGCGGCGAGGATGTCGCCAAGCGTAGGCTCACCTTCACAGTATTCAGCAAACGTGCCGTGCGGCGGACCCGCATCGCCGGTCCCAGCGAGGCCGAGAGTCATGGGGCCGGCCGCCATCTTAGAAGCCCGGCGGGGCCGCTGCGAACACTGACCCCCGCCCGGATATCAGCGGGGCAAAACAGGATACCGGCAACCACCAGCGGAGGTGCCTCCAGGGCAGGAAGGGAAGCCACCAGAAGAAGGCGATGCGCCGGCACCCCACACGCCGCCGGCACCGTTCTCCGAGTCCGGGCGGAGGAACTCAAAATGGCCGGGCCGGAGAACAAAGGGGAGACGAGCCAGATGTACGGTTAACCCCGTCCATGGAAGTCAGCGCCCCAACACCAGGCTGCAGGACCGCCGGACCAGGCCCGGGAGGCCGCAATCGGTCTAGTAGCACATCGGCCCCTCCGACCGACTCCACACCACCACCAAGGGCCGGCCACCGCGCCCCGTCCAGCCCTGGCGCCGCCAGGGAGCGCCAGGCCCGGCCGCTCCGGAGGCCCCGATGCAGACAGGGGCGTAACTCAGGATCCGTGACACCCAGGAATCACCGGAGCAAACGGTAAGTGCCTGTGAGTTATCGTCGTTCCACTGCACATCGTGGAATACTTCCCGGGGCAGGATAAAGTACAGG
Organism: Lissotriton helveticus; assembly: GCF_964261635.1. Classification (NCBI taxonomy): domain Eukaryota; kingdom Metazoa; phylum Chordata; class Amphibia; order Caudata; family Salamandridae; genus Lissotriton; species Lissotriton helveticus. Next base: position 115,897,006 of record NC_136072.1, read on the forward strand.
ATATTTGTTGCAGACAGGAGAGAGAACGGAGCCGAGCTAAAACGCGGCCATCTCGGACGCGAGCTTGGCTCCTCCTCCCCAGCCTCTATCTTTTTGATGCTATTATGATTTGTCTCGGAGGACCCTGGCATGCTTCGAGATACAGATATCCTGGATATATTCCCTAAAGGCGTTCCACAAGGTAGCCTGATGAGTGACAGGACCGGTTTTTATCTCAAAGTGTTCTAATATGGCGTCACAGAGTACTTCATTGCAGAACACTTTGTCATGGAAGCACCACCTCTTTTCCAGTCCATCACCATGTGGGTTGTGCATGACCATCCTTATAGGAGAGAGGTCCGATAGCGTGCGAGGTAAGTGTTGTGCGTGACTTAACCAGGCAACCACATTGACCGACACTAACCAATAGTCAGTATGTGTCCTTACAGCATGGGGTGTAGAATAGAATGTATATGCAGGTGAGCCACCGTGTTTATGATGCCACACGTCCTTCAAGAAGTAAGTGTCGCTGATGTCTTGGAGCACCCTTGCGGCATGTGGTTTATGTATGTTGGGGGCACCAGTAGAGTCAACCGTTGGATTCTGTACCATATTGAAATCACCCTCATATATGATAGTATTTGCATTAAATCGTCCTTATGGAGGAGAGTTTGTGAAAGAAGGTGGGGGAGTCAGTATTAGGTGCATACACATTCATGGGCAGCACAGTCTGATCCACCAGTTGGCCTGCAAGGATCACATATCAATACTCCTTATCAAGGAAGTTGTCTGTAAGGCTGAATGGAATACTTTTGTGGATGAGTGTTCACACCCTGCACAAATATGTGCTGTAGCTAGAGAAATATCTATGGGAACCCCATGGTTTCAGAAAGTTGAGGGAGTCTTGTGGCAAAAAATGTGTCTCTCCTGTAGGAAGGCAACCTTTACCCCGTGTCTATTGAGGTGTGCCAGTGCTTTTTTCCTTTGAGAGAGGGTTATTTAAGCCTTGCATGTTCAATGTGTGGAATTTGACCTCTGCTATCTGTGCTTGTCCACTCATTGTCTGGGCCATGGTGGGTATGGTATGTTTTGCATGGTAAGATGGGAAGCGTTTGTAACCCTATCCAGGCAATTGACAATATAGAAATAAAATATCAACAACAGTCCCTGGTCAAACAAGTTCCCACCACCCTCTCCTACACAGAGTAGTGAGATGCCCAGTGAAGTCCAAATACCCAAAACAAACCAATAAAGATCCTAAAGATCATAGTGTTGTATACATCATGTGGGTGAGACACACTAAGGCAAATGAAGCCCAGTGAACAGGTGATACCTGACGTGTTACAGAGTTTATTTACAGGGATCTATAAGCTTGAGCCATCTAATGGAATTACCGGAGGCGAGTGCAGTAGGTGGTCCAAAAGGTATCAGGCACAAGGCGGCACCACAGGTCAGTCCCTAGCAATAGTTCAGCCCAGAGGAAAAAGGTCCATGTTCTGCGAGGTCTGTAAATCTGGATGCGGTGGTCCGGAGTTGACCTGGGGATGACCCCCACTGGATCCAAGTTTCTTGCAGAAGACCATTACGTCCATTGGCAAGTCAAAGAACCGAACATTCCCCTCCACATCCACTCGCAGCCTGGTGGGGTATAGCATGCAGTACCTAAAGCCTTTTGTATGAAGCATGGCTTTGACCTCCTGGTATTTGCAAAGTGCCTCCTGAACCGCCAAAGTGAAGTCTGGGTAAAAAGGAGTGCCCTGATATTCTATCGGACCTCGCTCACGGGCCAGATGGAGTGTCATGTCTCTGTCTCTGAAGAGTAACAAGTGAGTGATAATGGGACGAGGAGCAGTCCCAGGTGGTCGTTGGGGTCCCAGAGATCTATGGGCTCGTTCCACTACACATGTGTTTGTGAAGCATTGGGAGTCAAAGATAACTACAAGGAGCTGTTCTACAAACTGGCTCATAGTGTCCGCGATTCCAATGATGCGAATATTATTCCTGCATGATCTCGTTTTGAGGTCTTCATCTTTGATGGTGAATGCCTTAAGGTGAATTTTCATCTTTTCCAGACATTTTGTAAGGGACGTGGCACCATCCTTCAAGCTGGAAATGTATCCTCTGCTCTGTCTATTCTGGCGCCCTGACAATCTATTCTCTCTCCATGTGGTCCAGATGGCTTAATAATTAATCAAACCTCACATCTATTGAGTGGAATCCAGCCCAAAACTCTGCCATGATGGTGCCTTCCCCAGGCGGATGATGTGCAGTATTAGGATCTGAACCTCTGTCGTCAGTGTCCAACATAGAGTAAGGCCTTCCAGACTGCCTGAAGCGCTCAAAGGAAAGTTTACATTGTTTGGGGTCTCCTCTCTTCATGTTAGCACCTGAAGCAACGGGCAGAGCATCTCTGAATATGCTGTGGGCTAGGTAAACAATGCGAGGTGGGCGAGAGGTAACACGGTTAGTGGACCAACTGTAGATAAAATGCGATGGCTAGGTGGTATCTATCCAACAGGCAAACATCAAAGGGGTAACAATGTGATAGTGAGACAGACATTTGTGGGCACAATGAGAATCTCCAAATGATCAACAGTGGTTCACCACCAGTATAGGGGACCCTCCATCACAGAATTGGTGGGTTTATGTGTAGTTACGTAACGGGGGGTAGCACGTGGGCAGTATCTGCACAGCGGGCTGCTGGGTGCCCAAATCTATTGCAGGCCTCAAGACCTCAGCAGCCGTATAGTGGTTGAATAGCATGTGTAGCAGTGGGGAACTGCATCAAGCAGATTGTCCTGAGTTGATGATACCACTCCAGGCCCCATGCATCAGTGATGCTCCGGATTGGGGTGTCTGTGGTCTCTTTCGGTCCGTGTGTACTAGGGCATCCTTCAGGCTGCGTCCTTTTCTGAAAGACAACAACGGTTTTTCCCATGTCTTTTTTGTGCTTGTGATAATTTTCCAGTTTTTGTTGATGGATTTTTTAATCAGGTTGGAAAGACTGCTGTAAGTAGTCACGCAAGTCAATTGTGGCTCCTCAAGGGTTCTCTCAGCGGTCTCAAGGAGGGCTTCCCGTGGTCACATGCAGGAAAGCTTCAACCAAAATGAGTGACCATTTTTTGCAGATTAACCATACCACAAACGATCTGAGGTGGACCATAATTGAGCAACTAAACGGAGGCACAAACATTACTGACAGTCTCTTTGAGAAAGAGCAGAGGTGGGTGTACCGTTTGGGTACCCACATCCACGGACTTAACGATGAAATCCCGTGGTCTTCTATCCTCAAATGAACTACCCCAGTCCCCCTGTAGATCCCACTACATCCTTTTGAGCCAATCAGCATCGGACATGACCAGTAGCCTCTGGCCGGCCTATATTTGTTCTGCCACTTGGCTACTCTTGAACATATGCAGTGGGAACATCTCCCCACATTCTGGTAGTATTGATCCCACCATCTCATGTCACATGGTCAACTCTCAGACCTTGAATCTCGCCCTGGTCCCCACATGGGACCTCCCTTTAGGCATAGAATGTCATCATTCTTGCGGTACCCTCGCTAGCTGGCACTGGTCCTAGGAGAACCCCGGCCTTTCATGGTGGTCACCGGGTTTATAATGGTCTCTGCACATATTCACATACGCTATAGTCATGCGCTATGTGTTCAGACTAATGTATCCATTCAATAACTGTACCACCTGCACTGCACCGTGTGCACAGGTTGTTTGGACATGCGTTATGTATTCTGGATAATGCATCTGTTCTACCCGCCTTTGTGAAAACTGTACCGCCTGCACAGTCTGCTACCCCCCGCGTATGGTGTTTCACACTAGCACGGGATTCAATAAAGTTTCAGGAATTTCATCGCGGTAACATTTTCTCTGCTCTAGTCTTCTCTGAAACGTCCCCCTATCCTCACTACAGCGCGGCCACCGATTGGCCCTGGCCACGCGCTCCCACGGAGGCCTCGCCCACCCAGGAAATGCGAGCGTCCTCGCTTTCTTTCCATATTATCCCGGCACCGGTCTCAGCCCTTCATCCACGAGACCTGATTCCCGAGGGCAGTAGCAGGTACCAAGCGGGTGCTTGATGCCGAGGGCGTAAGTGCTTGAAACGCCACGGAATCGCTACCAGCTAAGTAGTTTGGTTCCTTTTTCGCGCATTTGATGTAGTCTAACCCCTGTATTCCCCTCCTCCCCTAGGGTGTGCCAATTGCGACACCACCCCCCTCCCGAGGTCTATGGTGTGATAGAATCTCACCTGCCAAGTGAGAACTATTTTTTTATATTTTTAATTTTTTGTCTTAACTTCGCCTGCACTAATCAGAGTTCACTGGCCTTTGGCCCATTGATCCTTCACTTGCTCCCACGCGCTATACCAAGCGCAGTTCCGGATGAGTGGCACTAGTATTTCGTGATCACTTATAGCTCACTGGCTACAGGCGCTCTCATATACACACACGCGCCGTGATGGGCGCATTTTTGTGCCTATCGATCAGAGCCTAGTCCATCGATTAAGGCATTATAGGTCTGCTGTATACTACCGTAGACCTGCACATACCCACAGACGGAGCCCCGAATTTACCGCTAGTCCCCATGTGGGAATGTGTGGTTGGTATCACCAGAGCACAGAGTCACTGTTGACAATTGACACACCTCTGATTTAAGATATCTAATTGTTTGTATGTCTTTTTCATGTGTGTCTGTCTCCCTTTCCTCCACAGGTGCATTTTAATTTTTGCGTGGTCTCCAAAATTGCGAGTACCTATCATTTTGTTGCACTTTTTTGACATACCTTTTTACTTTCTCGTCCTTTGGTAGGGTGGGCCTTAGCGTGTCCATACTGCCGGGGTTTAGTACACCATCGGTCCTGACGAATGCCAGGTAAATTAACACCAACATTGGCAGAAACATGTTGACCAGCACGTAAATTTATAGGAAACAAGCCATTCAATCTATTTGGCTCAGTTTTCCTACACATATTTTAATATGTCTTATTGATCAGGCAATAAAGGAATTTTTTTAAACAATTAAGACATTTTTAACCTCACCACTTACACTTCTTTTATTCACCTATATAACCACCTCGCCACTCACAACTTCACATTACCCGCTCCGCAGTAAATCTGCCGTTCAAGCACACTGGGGTGGCACTCGGCCACTCCCATTGGGGCCCAATGATGAAGCATGTCACCGACTAGGTCGGTGAGGGAGGGCTTTCTATAACACCAAATGGGTGTTGTTCTTCTCTTAGTGCTCTGAATCTCGCCTTCACGATGAGCCAGTTTAAATTAAACAATTTCAGATATCTTGAGCAGTATTTTGGGCTGTTTCTCCACTATCTTCATAGAATTTGACAAATGTGGCATTGTATCCTGGTCCAGAAAAAAAACAGTCAACATTCAGAAAGTTAGAATAGATCAAACATTAAAAGTTTGTCCAGTTTCAGGGCCTGGGACTAAGCGGGTTATTTAGCGTTTCATGGATGTGGGATATCAGTCAATAATTTATGAGAATTGCTAATTTTTTGGCAGATACTCTGCATCTGCCAGACCCTTAATAATGCCCTAAGATATTCGTACCCAACGCAACTTAATGGGCCAGAATTAATAAAGGGACTTTGGACACAGCAAATAAATTGCTTCCCAGCTCGACAAGGCACACTTGCATAGATTACATGGATGTCTTTTAGTCAGCAGGTAGCACACAGGCTCAGAGTGCACCCACATTTATTAGTGGACAAATAGCACAAAGGCTCAATGGTGGGAAGGTGAAACACAAGTTCAGTGGTGAATAAATTAATAACTGGATATGGAATGGGAAAAAGCTAAGGACTGAGAGAATATCATGCAGGTTTTGGGGTGGCCAGGCATATCATGGATTCAAGTATGGCAGAGTATTACAAGAGCTCAAAAATAGCTAGGTAGTAAATCGATTTCATGAGAAATAACACACAGGCTCAAGAGAAAAAAATTGGAAAATCTCCTCAAAGCAAAAATTACTTAATAAAATTAAGCCAGTACAACATAAATGACTTCCAAGGAAGGGAAGGTGAGTCTGCCAGGATGTCAGGAGAGAATTGGGAGAAGGTCAGTAGCAATGGAGAGTTTGGTAACATCCTCTGGGGTGATTTAGGGTTTGGCAGGAAGTGACATGGTACTCTATTGGAAATGCAATGGCGTACTCTGCTGCCAAACTGACGGTAGGCCAATTTAGCATTGGAAGTACCAGCGATGGTGTCCTCATTGGCTACATTGATGCAAAGCTTCCTTTGACAGCTCAACAGTGCACAGAAAGTCAAGAAAGGGCAGTACACTGCTCACTCTTTTAAAGTAGACAGTGTGAGGTTTATGTTTCTGATTTTCGGTGCCAGGTAGAACCAGTCGGTGAAAAACAAACTCTCCCTTTGACTTTGTTTTTGAAAAAAAAAATATATTAAAAGTTTAGTAAAATGTTGTCAAAACCAATGGTAGCGATCCACCCAAAGGTCAAGCCTGCTTTTACTTTAAAAAAGGGAGAGCTCTTAACCCACTTGTCCTATTTCCAAAGTATCTATAACCAAGGAAGGGAGTGTTCTGCAGAGTACTCAGAGGACCGCTATGTAACTAGAGCTGGTGTCTGCCTGACAGCCAGTTTGCCTGGGGTAAGGGAAGTCTTGCCTTGCTTGAAGAAGCTGTTCATCTGGCTGCAGTTACCCAGATGGTAGACCAGTCACTGAGAGAGGGCAGGAGCATGCAAAGCCTGTAGAAGATGTGACTGGCCAGGAAGAGACATAAGCAGCAAGGCACCAGTTTTGGAAAGGATCTGATAAATGTACGGAGGATGGAAAAGAGTGATTTGCATGTCCCAGGTGTTGGTATGCATCTGAGTCTCCAAGTGGTGGTACCAGAATGGTACTGCAGAATTGCAGCTGTGATCAACAAGAGCAACTGCAGCTCATCGTGTGCCACTATGGCCAGCTATGGTTGCTATGATCAAATATATGTGTGTGCAGCTCAGTCTATGCTGATGTGACCACAAAGTGCAACAGTGTCTCATTCTGTGTTTCTCTGAGCTATAAGTGCAACTGCAGCTCATCGCATGCCATGCTGGCAAAAAAATGTGACAGTAGTTCTTCTAATACCACTGTAATCCACTTCCTTTTTCACCTATCGACAAGTGCCAGGAAGAGAGCTGGATGGCTACCATGATCAGCCCCACTAAGTGGAGTCACCCTGGCTCCAGGTTACCTGAAATTCCTGTTTGGAGGGCCTCTGACATTGGCGTTAGATGCTATCTCACCCCGCAACCTCACTGGAGTTAAAGGAGGCCACATACGATTGGGTAATGCTCTCTCCTAGAAGCGGGTGACACATGGTGCGCTGTCGCTGGTTGCTTCAGAGACCTGTATTGTGGTGAGATACCAAAGACTAAATTAAATATAGTAGAGGGGAAAATCACCGGGTTTAGAGGAGAAGGGGAACCCAGTGGAAAGAATTGGATAGCAGATCAAGTCGCCACAGCCACACCACCCAGTTCACTAAATTGTGTCTTCTCTCTATTGCTTGTGTAGTATCTAGTTTTTGGTGTGTAATAGAGTATTAGGTAAAGCAATGATTTGAAAATGAGTTATTGCAATGTTGGGTTATTGTTGAGTTCGGAGTATGAGTGCCACCACAATCCTACCCACACTGTTGAAGCTTAGTAGCTCCTGATTGAAACATTCTTCCAAAACCAGTCTGGGATTTTCTGTGTACCCATTCAGAGGTGACCTGTCCTGGTATTTTGGGCTTGTCTGTTCCCATTGGAGCACTATCAACGCTGATTTGAATATGGGCGAGAAAAAAATCGACTGGTTCGCGGCTGTGCCATAGAACTCAAGCTGTATCCTACTGATGAGACTCAATAGCTTGAAACTGGTCTGAGGTTGCTTGTGTTTCTTTCATAGAGGACCTGGCCTGGCAGTTCGGGCTGGACTAGTTCCACTGGAACAGCACAAGGCTGATTTTTACAGTGCTGGTTACTGTTTGAGGTGGTATGGTGGGCAAAAACATTATGAACTGGATTGTGGTCCAGAGTAACTACAAGTGGTTTAGATGAATTCAAGCAATTCATCCATCACGTTTGTGTTATCTGTGCACTGTGTTGAGAATGTTTGTGAAAGGCGGGCCAGCTGTTTGTAGCTGTTTGTCTTTTCCTATATAAACAACAATGCAGGGGCAGATATATCCCAGCAAACATGCACAGTAGGTGACTGCACCCACCTGCAGGGGATTCTGGAGGTGGAGGGGTCTATGGGACACACTTTATCTGCTATCAAAGGGTGCCACCTCCACGTGATGCACACTCAATGTGGAGCACAGTTGTTGTGCCCCCTACAGTTCCTTTGACTCTGTGCCCGAATCTGTAATAGATCACCAGCACAGAGACAAGGAGCTCCCTCACTGGGGCGAGGCTGAGCTTTCATGCTCTTTCTTCTGCTTCCTCAGTCACCTTCCTACGTCTAGATAACCAGCCACACAATTTATTTATTTACGCGTTTTTATATAGCGCGGACTTTACCCGAAGGCGTCAGAGCACTTCACAATAGGAACAGAAAATTACAAATGAACCAAAATTACAGGAGCAGATATTAAGTTACATGAGGTAAACAGGAGAACATTTTAAACATGACATCCTAGATATCTGCCTGTGAGGGGAATGTCACAAGCACAGCTTAACCCTTGGCGGTGAACTCCGCTCCATAAGCGGAGTTTTTTTGCACTCCGCGCACCATTGAGCATGAGGAGTTCCCAAAAACTTTGCGTAGCAGATTTTTTTTCCTCGCTTGAGCTCGTCATTGTCAAGTTGGTGAGCGTGAGTGAGGAAAATCCACCTCCCGGTGAGATTTTTCCTTGCTCGCACTCGCCAAGGTCTAGTTGGTGAGCGCGAGCAAGGAAAATCAACCTCCTGGTGTGATTTCTCATTGCGGGTGGTCAGATTTCTCAAAGCGAGTGATCGCGGCAGGTCGCGACCACTCGCATTGAGAAACTTTCCCTTAGCATTGAGAAAGCTGCTGCTCGAAGAGAAAAAGTACTTGAGCAGCAGAAATTAAGCTGGGCCTGCTTGTGCTGGGCATGGTGCCGCTCGCAATGATTTTACAGCACGGGACAAACACCCAGCATTCTAAATCGCCGTGAACTGCATGACCCAAACGCACTCCTCTGCCAGCAACTCTGTGTAGCATGGCAGAGCTTTTTTGTCACTTACTCCCCGAACTCCACCCAGGCTTAGCACAACTGGCAACACTGTGACTCAAAGAAACCCACAGAAAACAAAGTATCATGAACGCTTGACTTAAAATTGCCTCCACCTTGTTGTGGACTCAAGGATATGCAAGCTGCTCCTTACATGAACGACTGTAATAAACGCCCACTTAAATAGAATACCTGGAAAACATAGATATCCCTTAACCCCTTCGGCGCTGTGCGGGAGAATTAATAAGTGGGCGGGATTCGGCCTCCGTGACGTCGGACAGCTGGGAACTGCTTGAGCACCGAAGAGGTTAAGCAATGATATCCCCTAAATAGTTTCCACTGTGAAAGTGCATGAAACCCAAACCCAAACAATGAACACCTGGCAAAAAGGCTTACTTACACTCTAATTTCTGTAAAATGCTGTCATGTGGAAACATGTGCAGCAATGTTTTCAAATAGGTACATAATAATATATGTATATTTTAATCTGGTGTTTGCTACTTCTGTTTCTGCTGTTTTGTAGTGCTTAGAAGAGCAAATAATAGTATTACCTACTGGCTCTGAACCCACAGAGCTACTTTACCATCTCTGGTAGCTTCTGGCAATACACTTTCAGTCTGGAAAAAAACATAATGCAAATAGAATCGGCACCGTTGACGAATGCAGTGGAGCTGACAACTTCACAGGTGTGACATCAATTTCCACCTAAAGAGAGCTTCTTAATTATTATGCTGGAGTGTTTGCAATAGGACAATGTGCATACATTTCACTCTCTCGGTTATTTATAAAATGTATTTTTGATTTAAATTGATGGGCATTCAGAGGGATGCAAGAAGACGTGAAAAAAAACTTGAATTGCCGAATAGAATCAAATATATGTAACTAAACTAAACTCATTCAATGAAATTTGAGGTGATTTTATCCTGCAACCTACAGCAGTAAATAAGTTATTACAAAAATGTAAACCTATGCAATATGTCTTTCATTTGTGGTTAATTTGCGTGGCATTGTCAGGGTACCTTTGCAAACACTGGATGGCATTGATGTCGAATATTTCCTCCGGTAAGTAGGTCATTTTAAATGCCAAATGGAACGGAAAGTGACCAGTTCTGCTGCCAGCCCTACAGGGCTCCCACTTTTGCCCAATTTTTGTGTCAGTGTCAGAAGAAATGAAAGGGAGCAGCAGGCAGGCTGGGCTTGGCAGTGACAGGTCCCCCTCGTTATGTGGGCCCTGCTGGGGCCCGAAAATGAGTGGCCCCGTTGAGTTCGATCTCTTTCATGTAGGACTACTTGCTGACCCAGAATCCAGCCACATTATGAAAAAGAACAAAGGAAGGGTCAGTTTTATTCACGTTAAAATGAAATAAAAGGTGCTTTTCTATTTTGGGCTTCTCCACAGATCTCTATTTTGATGCAACTTATTCTATTTTTAGTGCATATGCAGATGTGCAGAGTGTAATATGCTGATTATTTCCACTGTTGAGAAAGGGGAGGGGCCGTGACTCAGGAGAGGTGAAGCCTCAAATAATTCATGTTGTCCCTACCCTGCCTCATCAATGGTACTAAATAGCATATTATACTTTATGCATCTGCATGTATGGCTTACAACATGGTTTTTTTTCATATATATTTGTTGTAACAAATGTATTGACCAAAACCAAGATGCAAAGGGTTAGAATTGCACAGAAAGGCGAAATCACATTTAGGATATATCATGATAAAAGGAGCACTGTTTTCCTCTAAAACAATTGTTAAAACAACCTGTGAAGGAGTAAAAAGAGTTTTTCCTCGTTCATATTTGCCGTAATATTGTGTAACTTGAAAGACGAAAACGTCTAACCCCAGCTAAAGTTAAGTATCTGTAATTAGACAATAATAAAAGTATGTTAAACCTAAATTATTGAGAACATAGGTTTGTATAAAGGTTAAGTAGTACGTCTTATAAAAGATACAGGGGAAAATTTACAAGCCCCTTACGCCAGATTTGCGCCGCCGTTGTGTCATTTTTGTGATGCAGCGGCGGCGCAAAGCCAGCACCATGCTGCGGGCTATTTAGAACTTGACGCATCTATGAATAAGCATCACGATGTAAAGCCCTGCGCCACACGTGAGCGTTCTTGCACGGGGGGGAGTTCCGGCGCAGGAACGCCTCGGAAAAGTGGCTGAGTGAATTCTGCAAGATTTCACTCATCACTTTTACTGCCATGCTGCGTCAAAATCCTGTGCCTGCTTGAAGCAGGTGTAAGGATTGACGCAGCATGTTAGGGATAGGGACACCCCGAGCCTTGCTGGAGCTGCGTCGCGCTGCCCATCCGTGTGCCACGGTGCGCCGCATTGTAAATGCGGCGCATCAGTGGTAGCGCACGGGTGGGCAGATGCTTCGCAAATCTTCTGGCGCATCCCTGTGCTGATTAGCAGAGATGCGCCAGAAGTAGTAAATCTGTCCCACAGTGAATGTATTGTAGGTTTAACATATTCTCAAATGCAGTGTTAAATTTAATATTTTGAATAGAGTAATGCACAAGCAGGGTTCAGATGTATGAAAGAATTTTCCAATCAAAATTATGCGCATCCCGAAGTTCAATCATTTGCAAATGCAAAATAGCCTTTCCTTATGTATAAAAGGATTTTGGATCCACAATTTAGGTCATTGCAATTTTTTGTGATTACCTAAATTCCGAATGCAAATATGGAATAATCATTTGCGAATCCCTAATGCACATGTAAGAAGCCTTTTCTAAATGCGAACTGTGCCTTTAGGAAACCCTAATTACCATTAACTTGAAGCTGATGGTAGCCATGTGCGAATTTTGAAAAATGCATTTTTCAAGGAGCCCTGTTGCACACACATGCCCCTAGGGAATGAGTGCGCTTTACATGTGCACAATTTGAATTTTGGGGTGCTTCATGGGGACCTTCAGCCCCCAGGGACCCTATGGGCCTCGGCCCATATGAACAAATGGAGTTATATTACCTAATAGAAATTCGTTATTTACCAAATCGCTATTAGGTCATATTAAGGAATCGCAAAATATGTTACGATTCCTACATACATAGCATTTTGTGTTTACCTAATAGTGATTCAGTAAAAATAGCTATTTGAGAATCGCAAAATGCTTTTTACATACATCTGGCCCATAGTCTTAATTCAGAATACATTTTAAAACAGGTTATTAGAGGCGCAGCTACAAGCTTAAATTGCACAGCTTGATTCTGCCTAATGCAAAATTCTCAACTTTGTTGCATGCTTTCCAAACGCTCAAAAGTGACAGATGACAACGTGACAAATCAACCATCCCCTCTCACAGAAGAAAACAGTTTTAGGTCCAATGTCCCGTGGATAAAAGACATACACATGTTTCATTTTCTTTTCAGTTCAATTGCGCAAGTTGATAAATAAAGTGCTAGGTAATCCGATTTAATGTGTCTAAGAGTGTTTGCTCATTTAGTATACCTATACAGTCTATAATATTCAGTGGTACCCAGGGTGACAGCGTGCTGGCACTTTCAAAGGCTCAAAACATGGGTTGCCAAGACAGGCAAGAGCGCACTCTTTTTTGGAACAAAAGCACACACAATGTAAAAAAATCTTCTCAAATTGAAGCTAAACTTTCATGTATATGAATTAAAACTTTCTGTTACTAAGTTATTGTGATGTACAACGGGGTAGCACGCTTAGAGCCCCATTGTGAGTGGCCTGGATTTAATCCTGTTAAGTCTGCACCCCTGGAGTTACTGATGCAGGAACTTTAACTGAGGAGGGAATGGAGTTAATGAATATTAAGGGAGAACCATGAGGTTCACCTGAGATATTAGCACTTGCCAGTGAATGGATCCTTCTGGATCTGATTACTCAGGTAATTCCCTGTTTTCCCTGAGCTTTCTCCCAGAAATTTCAGGTTTACATTTTTTAGAAGATCTGCGGTGCTCCCGCTGCTGTTCCTGATCCCGTCAGAATTAAAGGAAACTTGTAATGCGACCATTTGTAAGCACATTACACTTCTAAAGTACATTTTCTTTAAACATGAATAACATTGTGCCATATGGAGGGGCAACAATCAATATTAAGCTGGGCGCGTGTACTAGATTCCACCTGCTACACTGTTCAATACAATAACATGTTTTCAGACCTACAGCCATTCTAATTGTATATAGTATGCCACATGGTGTGCTTGAGTATCATGCTGTGTTCGAAAATTCATAGAATTCTGGATGTTCATAGAATTCTTTAAAGTAAAGGATACAGTCAGCAGGTTGCCTATTTCTGCCCCTAGTGGGATTTCATGTGGCAGTGAGCAAAGGTTTAATCATGTAACATGACCCTAAGGCAGTGGTCTTAAAACTTTTTGATGTCGAGACCCCCTTGTCAAACCTTCTTAGATATAAGAACCCCTTCTAATAAAATCTTCTAGAAACTGGTTGTCCTCATCATCAGCATCCATCAACAACCATAAATGCCCCTGTTATACCTGGCATGCTTTGGCAGGTTTCCAGTGTTTTTTTCCCATTCTGACCTTCTTATGAAATACTATGCATTCCAGTCATTTTCCCTTCACAAATTGCTGCCTAGCACCAACGTAGCAAGATTGAGTTTGTACGGTAAGAGGCATCTTCCTTCACCAAAAAAATCATGAGAGGCGTCAGTTTTTGGAGCTGCCCCATGTTTACGTGATTTTGTGAATAGGGGGCAGCATTAAAATCCATGGACTTTGATTGGGAACCCCACGCAAAGCCCATGGAACACCTCCTTGATGCTATGTCTTACTCCATATATATGAGGCAATGCAAAGCCATGCAGGGTGACTTTGCACTGCCTCATAGGTATGTTTGAGATGCTTGAGCTGCCGGAGCATCAAACAAAGTGCTGCTTTGGCGATGCAAGTCTCTCATACATAAGCTCAAAATATTCTGTACATTTTTAAGGTCTTCACCGTCCGGTATCTACATATAAAATAATAGGCAGCATAAATCAAAAATAAATATAAAAAAGTTAATGCTCAGTGGGAAATGCACTGAAGTACATTATAACATTTCTAATAGTTAATGCACTGCAGAGGTCTGTGTGTAACCAGAGGACCATAGAATTAAATCTTGATTGGTGCAGTGGAGAATTGTGATGTGTATTTTTAGTAGTATGAAGTCACAGCCTGTGACGGAAAGCACTGTGAATTTGTGAGTCAATTTTTTATACTTGTATTACACACACGGTAAGATAGGATGCTGTAAAATGTGCAAATAGTTTTAAGATAAAATGGTGCTTTCAAAATGTAGGTTTTAATAGTCCCAGAGTGTATGTAATGCAGTTTTCTTTTTTTTTAAATAACTGTCCCTTCAACACCTCTTTGGGGGCACTAAGGGTGTGTAAATGCAGTTAATATTAAAAGCAAGAACTTCCCAGCCCAGTTGTTAACTCTTTACACTTCCACTAAAAAAAAAACACCTTCATCTTCACAAAGAAACAGAACTGCTCCCAAGCAGCCTTACCACTTGCAGATTAACTGATAAGGCACATTTGCCTTTCATTAAGGCAAGCAGCTGATAACGATCTCAATTAGTGATCCCAGGGCAGCTGTCTTTTTGCAGGGACAAGAAAAGCTGGGGAATCTGCGACCCCCTTCCTAAACCACCACGGCCCCCCTGGGGGTCGTGCCCCACAGTTTGAAGACGTCTGCCCTAAGGTGTTCAATTGTCATCTTTCAGTTGTGGGTGTGACACTGAGGTGATGCTTCATAATTGATATGGGTCTTGCCACCACATCTGTGTGAGTGTAATCTTGTTGTTTTATTGTTCAGGTATTTCCCTGCTGAGGTGGGGGTGGGGTTAAAGCATAAGGGAAGAAGCATGGTCAGCTCTTATGTCCTTCAACCTCCCCTTGTGAAATTAATCAGAGCTGTCTGTCAGGTTGTGGTTGTGCTCCAAAGTGGCTTTTAACTTCTTGTGTTATTCTTTGTAAACCCTCAGAGGGGGAGTACGAGACTACCACATGTGGTGTTGCTGTCTTACAAACTTCAGGGCATATTTACAAGAAATGATGCATCACTGCGTTCTGGTTTCGATGCTTCAAAATTACTTGCACCTGCGGCAAAAGTTACTATGCCATGGATGAACCGAATTTATAAAATAGGGATCCATGACGCCAAGACCCACACATTCGTCAGAAATATTGAGACATCTGTGGGAAGGATGCCGCAAAAGTGGCTCATTGCTGTAGTTGCAAACAAAGATTGGTTCTGTCGGGAATTGAACAATTTCTTAGTTATATAGCATATATTCAAATAACTTTTCTCACTTAGTTATACTTGGAAGTATTTGAAATGGAAAATCACACACCACACATTTTTCAAAACAGAGAAAGGTTCTTATTCGTCAATCTCTTTACAGTAATTCATTTCAACACTTAAAAGATTGGTTGTCCATACAGTAGATTTCAAAAACAAAGTGCACAAGTGAATTAAACGTGAACAAGTGATTTGGGTGTATCATACAGTGAAACAATTTTTGTAACAAAGATTAAAAAGAAGACACGGTCCAAGAATTGTATCAATGTTCACAAACAGTACAATTATTTATATTTTTCTGCTGTGATTTTAGCAAGGACCAGTTGGAGAGTTAACGTCGACGTTTCGACCCTGGGATGCGGTGCTGTCTTATTAGCAACCAATTCGGGTCTTCATCAGGACGATAAAGAAGGGGGGACAACCTGAGATTTCGTAATTTAGAGAGGGTATAGGCGTCCTACTTCTGCCTCTACACTCTTGGTTCTTATGTTCTAGCGTTGGCTCTCAAGAATTTGTCACCGTCCGGTGTACAAATAGGGGAAGGTGCTGTAGATCGATTTACAGCCTTGTCAAGATTTTCAGGGCGTTGTATCTTAATGTTAAAAACGCTACCTCCTAATTCGAGATTCAAGCCTGCAGTGCCGCAGCCGCGATCAAGGATTGACTCGCTTGGTACGCGAGCCGACAGTAAGGATTGACTCGCTTGGTACACAGAGACGGTTGCTGTTACGGTTCCAGAAGTGATCGCGGCTGCGGCACTGCAGGCTTGAATCTCGAATTAGGAGGTAGCGTTTTTAACATTAAGATACAACGCCCTGAAAATCTTGACAAGGCTGTAAATCGATCTACAGCACCTTCCCCTATTTGTACACCGGACGGTGACAAATTCTTGAGAGCCAACGCTAGAACATAAGAACCAAGAGTGTAGAGGCAGAAGTAGGACGCCTATACCCTCTCTAAATTACGAAATCTCAGGTTGTCCCCCCTTCTTTATCGTCCTGATGAAGACCCGAATTGGTTGCTAATAAGACAGCACCGCATCCCAGGGTCGAAACGTCGACGTTAACTCTCCAACTGGTCCTTGCTAAAATCACAGCAGAAAAATATAAATAATTGTACTGTTTGTGAACATTGATACAATTCTTGGACCGTGTCTTCTTTTTAATCTTTGTTACAAAAATTGTTTCACTGTATGATACACCCAAATCACTTGTTCACGTTTAATTCACTTGTGCACTTTGTTTTTGAAATCTACTGTATGGACAACCAATCTTTTAAGTGTTGAAATGAATTACTGTAAAGAGATTGACGAATAAGAACCTTTCTCTGTTTTGAAAAATGTGTGGTGTGTGATTTTCCATTTCAAATACTTCCAAGTATAACTAAGTGAGAAAAGTTATTTGAATATATGCTATATAACTAAGAAATTGTTCAATTCCCGACAGAACCAATCTTTGTTTGCCATTGTCTACCCAGGTTCTGAGGGTTACTGGGTTACCCCATTATAATTAATGCATTGCTGTAGTTGGTCATAAGACTGATGCAACTAAAGACATGCATAAAAAAACAGGTGTTTCCTATGGAAAAGCCTCTGCATCAATTCCTACGCCTGGGTTGAGGCGGCTTAGGAATTTTGACGCATCCCAACCTTCGACTGATGCAGTGGAAAATGTGTAAATTCTACTGCGTCAGTTCTAAGTGGGTTTTTTACAATGGAAAGCCTACCGTGCATACATTATACACTGAGTGGCACAGCCAGTTCCAGCACAGGTATTTTTTGATGCAGGCCTACAAAAACTGATGCATTGAGCCTAATGAGCCGTTTTGTGAATATGGGGTGGTGTGGAGCAGAGAATGCACTGCCCGTGCATAACAAAAATGACAAAACTGTGGCGCAAACCCACTTGTAAACATGCCCATTCCTGTCCTGTCTAAATTTGTTTTTGTGACCCCACATGTCTGTTTGTCCAGTGCCTTCTTATTTCTCTAGTCCTAAAACTACCTGAAGCCCTGTTCTTGTGTCTTCCTATTTCTAATGTCACTCTGACATAGTAATCCTTGTTTCTTGTTTTCCCCATCGCAATTATTCCTTTCCTGGGGTGTAAATGTCTAAGGGCCATCTTGGTGAACCTGTGTCTTCCTGCACCTTTGTAACCAAGTTTCTTCATCGCTGAGTTTTCCACCATATACACCTTCCTAAGGCAGTGCCCTTCAACTTTCAGTTAGATTGCCTTATGATGTAGTTGAAAACATTAGGAAAAGTAGCAAACATTTTAGACACTCGGTATGAACAGAGGGGCACAGAAGAGCCTTGAATGCCAAGGGGCCCAGGAATATGGGCTCCAAATCCATTACTAATTCTCTTTCAACAGTCATGGGTGCCATTGATACTGAAATTGGCCAAGTGGAGGCCAGGCTGGATGCTACCTTAAAGGACTCTAGAGGCTTATTACCTATCACCCTAGAGGCCATGATAGCCCCATTGCAAAACTCAGGTGATGACCGTTCCCTTTCTTCACTGAGTGGTTCAACAGTGGCTGCAAGATCTCCCCCTCCCCCCAAGCGGCACTCTCAGACTCTGCAGCAGAACCCATGTGTCATTCATGAGCCACTAACTTTAACAGGGCTAAAGACTTCTGTGCTATCAGGTAGCCCACTCCCCAAAAATCAGAAAATAAAAAGCAAATGTGAGCGGGGTATGTGACCAACTATCGTATAATAGCTTTACGTACACTCTAAACCAAGCGTTTGAGCAAAGAGACAAATTAGGAAGGTGGGAAGGAAGTCGGTCCTGGCTCTCACTGACTGGGAAAATTATTTCAAAGACTTTAGTGGCAAATGCTTAGGCACATTAGACCACCTAGATAACCAAATCAGTGAGATCAGTAATTTCTTCTCCTTGATGGTGATGAAAGTGAGTGACTTGGGGGAGAAACTAGCTAAATTTCACTTAGTTAATGATAATGTGGCTAAGGGAGCCGAATATCAACAGAATGTAATGGCCTTTGACCTGCAAAAAACTCCTATGTAAAACCTTGCAACCTCAGAGTAGGCTGGTGGTACAAAGATCTTAACCCGGGTCCATAGGAACCAAAGAGGGTGGGAGACAGAGAGAGGAAGCTCACACTAGTCAGAATCTTCGAGCCACTTATATAAAAGCTTAACCGAGGGCTCCAACATCCACCCCCAAATAACACCGGAGTGCACCCCCTACATCATCATTAATAAAATGTTCCCACGAGTGACACCCCACACTCTGAAACTCATGTCTCCCTGTTGAATAAAGTGATTCTCTGGCTCAGGAAACCGTCAGACTGGACCTGTGGCCTGTTTAGGAAGATTCTCTCTATAAGGAGAGTCTCCCGGGCTGAGCCACTTGTAAAATCTTTACCTGGGGATTGTATAATAATCAACTTTGAAATGCCTGATTTCATATGGGCAATGTTACATTGCTCACATCCATAAACCTCACAGCAGGGGAACATCAAAGAACAACCCATATGCTTTATTTATGGCCCTAATCGAAATCACCTTAAATCCTCTTCTGGGTTGGAACAACACACTGGACCCATCGGACATTGTGATGCAAATGTGTCCTTCCAAGATAACGTGCCAGTCTCCAACAGGTTCGAGGCTTTATCATCCTTCAGCAGATGGACTGACCATTACACCTTTCGGGGACTCCTGGTCTTGATCAAGAGCCTAGTCTCCCTCATATGATCCATTTATTAGTGATCAGCTCTGACCAAGTATCATTGATGACCTTAGATGTGATCTCCTGGAATGTGTTGGGCCTGCAGTCCAAATTGCACAATCCTGATTGGTTGCAGCTAGTGGAGCAGAATGACATTAAATGTTGCCAAGAGACATGCTCACAAGACTCTTTGATTATTAATGGTTTCTAAACTTTTACCGTACCAGCCACTCCATCAACCTCAGGAGGGCCAAGGGTTGGTTCGACAACATTTGTCTCAGTTAGCCTCATCAGTATAACTGCTCGAGAAATGTATTGTACGTCATATTATTTAATGATGATATTTAAGCTCCAGAAACCATTTGATCTGTGTTGATCAATTTTTACCATAATGTTTTTGATCCTTCCATGACAAAGGACGTGTATGAACTGGAGGATCATTAATGTAAAGTTGAGAGTTGTCACAATAAGGAATTGTTCATAATAAGGATAAGGGATTTTAATGTATGTAAATGCAACCCTGTTATCTCTGCGGAAACCTGGGCAGCACATTTTTCCAAATTTTCTGTTGCCTAGTGACCCAACTTAACAAGTGGAAATGGGGGTATAGATTCATAATGACCCTGAGGCTGCCACTGCCAGGAGTAACTCAGTCGACGTATCTGATATTATATTAGCCATTAAAAGTTACCCTCAGATTCCCCCTCGAAATGTAGATCCCCCTCGAAATGTAGATTTATATTGGTTACCTCTTACTTCATATCTAGATCAGTTAGCCCAAAAGAAACCGATTCCCATCAACTCTGAAAACTTTAAACCACCATGAAGGATGTACTCTCTCCTTCTTGTGTATTTCAAGTTTGTTTTACAGTTTCTCTTTATTGCCATGTTTCGCATATATTGTATTCTCTTGGATTGTTGTTTGTATTATTTCCTTTTTGCCACTACCCTTTACTACATTGATTGTTGTAGCTCATACTTTTCATCCTCCCCACCCCCTCCCTCACTCCTTCCCCCTTAAAAACTAGAAATGCTTTAGTTCCTTAGTTTGACATTAGCACTATTATGATTTCATTTGACTTGTCTGCTCTTCATTCTCCTTGCTATTGTCAATTGTATTTTCACTATTATTGTTTTCAATAAAGCTTTCAAACATAAAAAGGCCCAGACAAAATTCCCTCAGATTTGTTCAAAGCCCTCCCCCAATTCTGGTGCCCATTAATTACCAATGTTAAAAGAATAGTGAATGTAGCCCATTAGTTCCGACTTGGCAGGAAGCACTAATTGTCCCCATATTTAAAAAAGGGTACAACAATCAACCCCATTGCTTCCCTTCTATGTTACTATTAGACAACACTGTCAAAATACTGGGCAGAGTTTTACTGTCTACGCTGGAAACATGGACCACTGAAAACGGGGGTGCTTTCAGATGCACGGTTTGGGTTTCGCCCACGGTTGGGCACAGTGAAGCAAAGTCTTAACCTGTATCTTATCACACAAAAATTATGCGAAGGCCACAAATGGTAATATACACCTGGCCTTTATGGACTTCACTTGTGCAGTTGATACTGCCAATTGACCAAACCTCTGGGGTATTATGGAAGAAATGGGAGTACATAATGCTATTGTTGATCTACTTTGCAGGTTACATGTATACACTTCAGCCAGGATTTGTTATAGCAGGGAGTGTGCTCTCTCATCTAAAATAATAATGTAGTGGGGGTCCTTCAAGGCTGAGTACTGGATCCTTTTCTCTTTTTATTATATATTAATGACTTCAAAGATTACTTGAGTTCTAGAGGTAAAGACCTGCCAAGGAGTGGCTCTCGCCTGGTACCAGTATTATTGTACACCGATGATGTGGTACTAATAGCAAGAACAGCTAATGGGCTACAGATACTTTTTATATGCTTTTAATATGTTTATGGTTGATCTGGGGTTAAGGACAAACTTAAGAAAATCATTCATAATGAAATGTGGCCCTAGGCTCTCAAAAACCTAGATATTCACGTTTGCTGGAGCGCAGATTGTTAAAGTTTCAAATGTAACCTACTTGGGTATCCTATTTGACTCTGCATCTAATTGGATGTTAGTACTAAATATCAGATTCCTTCAATGTCAAATGTTTATAAAGATAGTTTTCTGTTTGCCAAAATACTTGGACATCAACCAACAAAAGAGTTAGTACACATTTTAAAGCACATTTTTATCTAGTGGGTCCATTGGAGCAGGTGTGTGGGGCTACACTAAAAGCACCAATTTGCAGAAAGTGGAGAAAAAATGTATAAGAAGGCTCTTGGCTGTTCCACAATCAGCACCCACAAACTCCTGCCACTCTAAAGTGGGTCTTGGCTTTATTGAAGATCATGACAAACTCCAGCATCTCTTAGTATGGCTTAAAATATGGCGGAAACCTGAGGCACACTTCAGTAGAGCTGTGTTGACCAATTGCCTTGCTTTAGACAATGTGTTAGACATTCCTTGGCTTGTTTATGTACAACAGAGCTTAAATGAGCTGAGCCTACCTCAGGTCTTTTCAAGCCCAGTGAACTCTGCTCACCTGACTCCTTCTGTTGTTATAGAATTATGATAGGCGTAAACAATCCATGCATTTTGCTATTCAGTATAATAGGGCCGATGGACTTCTCCACTGGAATCTGAATGGGAGCCTTTCACCAGCATTGTATCTCCAATTAATTACTAATGAGCGACATACATATTTATTGACCAGATTTCAACTTAATATACTTCACTGTCTGTTGGCCTTCCCTCACCCAGTGATCGTTGTTTCCATTTCTTCCCCTCTGCCCATGTGATGGCAGTACAGCACAGAGCACATTGCACTTTATATTTTTCTGTTCGCTATATGTCACAGATAGGAGACGGTTTTTGATCTTAGTACTGAGAGAATCTAAAATTAGATCCCACAAGAAGGCTCTCGCTCATCTACAGCATCTAGGGATCCCAGAGTTGTGTTGTTACTCTGTCATGAATTTCATAGCAAGTGCCTTGCGAACCCAAATGTGGTATTGAGAGATCGAGTTCATGGAACTTATTAATTCTCATGTAATAATGATTATCATTTTTAACTGTGTTGTTATGAATACTTAATTTTTTTATGCTTTTTGATTGTGACTTTTTATATTAATGTATCTATTGTTTTTATGAACTTTTGTTGCTCTTTGCAGCCGAATTAAGTATTTTGCACGTGAACAGTGCCTTCTAGTTCTTGTGGTTCTTTATCTGTGTACCTCTTTAGACCTGCACCTTCCTGTCCTTATGCCTCCATATTTCCTGCCCCACTGTACCCTATCCTCTTAGCATTTTATGCCTCCCTTTCTCTGTGGCCCCATGTTCTTGCAGCTCATCACACCGTGCCGCATTGTCCCTATTCTCCTCGTCCCAGTGCATCTGCAAGGCATACCACTTTGGGGCACATGCATCAAACTTAATTTTTACAATTTCCAAATAGCGATTTTTAATAAATCGCTATTTTGTAAAAGCAAAATGCAATGCATCAAAACAGGGTGCAAATAGCGATTCTCTAATTGCGATTCCTTAAGAATCACAATTACAAAAATTCTATTTCCCAACTATAACCTCCATGTAACCTGTGATTTTTTTATTGAACTTTTAAGGTTTTTAAATTGAATTTTCTATCTAAAATGGCTCTGTAAGAGGTATTTTTATAAGCTTGTATTTTGTTTAGTGCATTAAGAAGCGTTTTTTTTCTTTGCATTTTTTATATTCGAGACGACGTCACTATACCAACTTTCAGTCCTATTTTACATTTTTGCAGTTCTTCGGGATGTCGCGATGGCGTTGTTAACCGTGACGATCGCCCCTTTAACATAAAGTGTTAAACACATATATCCACACATACTACAGTATTTTGCACACTAGGGGTTTCTTACAGTATTCTCTAAAGTTATGCCTTTTATTAGAGAGTTTCTATAAAAATCATCCCCAAAACCTATTTTATCTTTTCTCGGTTACTCCGGAGACCGTGATTATGTTGGCAATCATGATCCCCATGTATAAGTCGCAAAAACAGAAAACAAAAGCAGACATTCAATGACCACCAACCCATCTAAAAATAATATGTAAAAAAATCCAGTCTGAACATTGCCTTATACGTGTTACTTTATACATACTTCTTTCAAAGCATGTTTAAACTCATATTTTTGTACTACATTTTTTAAAAAAACCATCTTGCAGACCTTATTTTCTGTTTTCGCCGTTATTCGAAACACCGCTATGATGTCGTTAACCGCAATGATCAAGCCTTTTCCATAAAGTGAAAACACATATATGAAAACATATTACAGTATTTTACACACTGGTGGGCAGATTTACAAGCCCCTTGTGACACATTTACGCCGCCGTTGCGTCACTTCTGTGATGCAGCGGAAGCGTAAACTATGTGCCATGTTGCGCTGTATTTCCAACGTGACGCATCTAGGGAGATGCGTTACGTTGTAAAGCTCTGCGCCACATGAAACCTGCGTTAGGTTTCATGTGGGCATTTTCGCCCAGGGTGGGCGTTCCCTCGCAGGTGCGCCTCGTAAAAGAGACGCAGTGAAATCTACAAGATTTCACTGAGTCACTTTTACGGCCATGCTGCATCTGGACCGGGGAATGAGTACGCAATTCGTACAGTAAACGTCGTGTATGAGCAATTTGTATGGAGGGCAACTCTATTACATACGCACCGTACCCCTAAAATCAAGGGGTGTACGCACGGAGTGTACTCACCGTACACCTATGACACTGGGGTGTACGAACCGTACACCTACGATCATGGGGTGTACGCACGGGGACATACGCACCGTACCCCTGAAATCCAGGAGTGTACACACCGTACCCCGATGCACCGTACCCCTACAACCATGGGGTGTACGCACCGTACCCAGGGGGGTCTGTTTTGTACGCATTTCGAGGCAAAAGCTGCTTTTACAGATGTTTTCAGCTCCCGTAGAAAAAGAGTTGTACGGACAGTTGTCGATACGATTCGTACTTGCTGGGTCGGAAAATGCAGCTTCGATCCGTACGGACATCGCGTACTGCGCGTTCTGAATGCGATTCGTACGGATTAGTGAGTTGTATAGTCTTCGGTACGATTCGTATGGAGAACTGCTTTGGGTACACATCGTACTACATCGTACGTACGGGTACCGTTCTGCATACGATTCGTACAGGAAAACTGCTCCGTACGCCTATTCGGAGGGCATTTTACCGAATAGGAATCGACCCCTCTGTTGGGAACATTTCATGAAGAGTTATAGCCAATTCAAAAAATGCTTTTCTTACGGAAACTAGGGGTCAGATGTACAACCGTTGAAAATAGCAATTCGTAATTTGCAACAAATTGCGATTCGCAAATTGCGGTTTGCAAATTGGTACCTATCAATGGAAGAGAACACAAAGGGGTCGATTCCGATTCGGTAAAATGCCCTCCAAATAGCCGTACAGAGCGTTTTTCCCATACAAATCGTATGCAGACCGTACCCATACGTACGATGTAGTACGATGTGTACCCAAAGCGGTTCTCCATACGAATTGTACCGAAGACCGTACAATTCACTAATCCGTACGAATCGCATTCAGAACGCACAGTACGTGATGTCCGTACGGATCGAAGCTGCATTTTCCGACCCAGCAAGTACGAATTGTATCGACAACACTCGGTACGACTCTTTTTCTATGGGAGCTTAAAACATTCGTATAAGCAGATTTCGCCTCGAAATGCATACGAAACTGACCCCCCCGGGTACGGTACGTACACCCCATGGTTGCAGGGGTACGGTGCATCGGGGTACTGTGCGTACACCGCTGTATTTCAGGGGTACGGTGCATATGTCCCCGTGCGTACACCCCATGATCGTAGGTGAACGGACCATAGGGGTACGGTTCGTACACCCCAGTGTCGTAGGTGTACGGTACACCCGTTGATTTTAGGGGTACGGTGCGTATGTGATAGTGTTGCCCGCCGTACGAATTGCTCATACGTGACATCTACCGTACGAATCGCGTACTCATTCCCCGGCCCGGATCGTACTTGGCAGGTCGTACGGCATTTTTACAAAACGTACGGTTCACTGTGCGGGTCGATGTCGTATGGATTTACCCTTCATTTTCGTATGGTTCGCAATGATTCAGATGTATTTTCTCGCAACGGATCGTACTAAGCGATTCGTATGATTCGTACAGAAACGGCTACGAATACGAAACGTCATATGGATTTGTTTCCCGAATTGGAATCGACCCCAAAATTGTGAGTCAGTATGACTCGCAGCGCAATTTCGGCTCCTGTCTATTTACGAGTTGCAAAAGGCACACAAATAGCGACTTCCGCTAAAATAAAATTTTTGAATACACAAATTGCGAGTGCGGCAGAAACATCCCAAAATTGCACTCGCAAATTGCGAGTTTGAAAAAAACATGAAAAACACTTCCTGGTTGAGCTGAAGGACTCCAAAACAGTGTGAGTAATTGTGTGGATCTGTGAGCGAATGTTTGTGAGTATTTGGGTGTGTGAGTGGTCATGTGGGTGTAAATGTAAATGTAAATGTAAATGTACAGGAATTTATATAGCGCAAATCACCAAGCGGTTTCTAAGCGCTTGCTTAGGGAACCCGTCCTGGTATTCCCCTGTGAGATAACCCCGGCAGGGTATCCGCAAGGTGAAAGCCAGGCATCCCGCCGCGAGGGGCCGTTGTGGAGATTAAGCAAGCTATTGCCCAGAGTCGCAGAGTGTGAACCCATGATTCGATTAGGCACCGGAGCGAGAATTGTCAAGTCCATGGACATTTTAGGACTCAAGACCCCGCCGAGCTGGGAATTGAACCCTGGTCCTGGGCTGACCTCTGCTTCCAGGTCTGCCTCCTCTAACCAGTGAGCCACACTTCTCCACATATAAGTGAGTGTGTAAGTAGGTGTTTGGATCTGTGAGTGTAACGATCCTATCTGAAGACCGATAGCTCCTCAGGATTTGTGTGATGCAATAAGGGGTCCACCCCTTGATTTCCCCAACTCCTACAATAATTGCTGGAATGATCAAGTGAGGGAAGGAAAGGATGTGAACAGCAGGGAGTAGAACCTGAAATACAAATAACACAGCATGAAATACACAAAGGGCATGCAACACTACTCTGGCAATGTCTTGCTAGTTACACCAATTGCCTTGGGTGGTATATCCCACAAACAGGCTCTGTCTTCCTTCAAACAAAACACTGTATTACCTCAGACCAGAAACTAAGAAAGACAAAAAAGTCACTCCACCATTAGACCAATAGAAGCACTTTAAGCACCAGCAAACCAGTTCCTGCTTATACCCCTACACACCTGTACTGAGGGATTTATAGGCCGCAGATCTATACCAATGTTGGAAATGCTTAGAAGCACAGAGCTCCTTCCCTTTAATTAACAACATGTCCCGTAAGTTCCCAGACCTGCCTAACTGAGTATCCTATGTAGCAGGGATTAAGATAGTGCTGCAATATTGTGTGAATCTATCCAGAGTCCGGGAGCTGCCCCATGATGGTCCAAAGTTATAAATTATTTTCTTCCGCTCTGAAAGCCCCCACTAGTCCGTGGGTTAAGAAAAACATGAAAGAAAAGCTTGGAATCTCCCAAGTACTTTAAGCTTCAAGTGTCACAAAAAAGAGAAAAGGAACAAACAATCCAGTAAATGTTTCCAAGGAGTGAACACAAAACTCTGGACTCATATGAAACCCGCGTCCGGGTAACTGAAGTATAGCTAGGTGGCAAGGGTTAATCTCTTCGACGCTCATGACAAATCCAGCTCATCATGAGTCACAGTGGAGCTGTACTCATGACGAGCTGGGCTCATCATAACGGCTGTGCGCCGCCCACACGCGATTAATTTCCCACCTGTGCGGGAGAATTAATCAGTGGGCGGGGTTGTGACGAGCCCAGCTCGTCATGAGCACAGCTCCACTTTGACTCATGACGAGCTGGGCTCGTCATCAGCACTACGACGCCGTAGTCACCCCCCTGCCCCCGCAGTGTGGGGGAATTACCCCCGCAGCGAAGGGGTTAACAGCTCATGGTCTGAGCACGTTAACCTAGAGTTTATGACACTATAGTGCAGCTCCTACCTGAGAGCACTGCTGCGGGAAGAGTCCTGACCACTCCGCACTCGGTCAGGTTTCCGGACACCGGAGTTCTCGCAAGACTGAATGTCAGCATGACCTCAACATGATCTCCTACGCGGATGACACTCAGCTGATCCTCTCCATCACCAAGGACCCCATCACCGCCAAAGCCAACCTCCACAAAGGAATGAAGGCTGTCGCCGACTGGATGAAGACCAGCCATCTGAAGCTGAACTCGAACAAGACGGAGGTCCTCATCCTCGGCTCCAACCCTTCAGCCTGGGACAACTCCTGGTGGCCGACGGCACTGGGGGCAGCCCTGACACCCACCGACCACACACGCAACCTAGGAATCAAGAAAGACAGTCACCCAGGCCCTCGTCAGCAGCAGACTTGACTACGCAAACGCCCTCTACGCCGGAGCCCCGACCAAGCTCATCAAATGACTACCACGCATCCAAAACACCTCGAAACGACTGATCCTCGACATACCACGCCACAACCACATGGCCCCCCCCGAGAAACCTGCACTGGCTCCCCGTCAACAAGAGGATATATTTCAAGCTCCTCACTCACACACACAAGGCACTCCACAAGACCGGCCCAGCCTACCTCAACAGACGGCTCTCCTTCTACATCCCCAACCGCCAGCTACGCTCCGCCGACCTCTCACTTGCCACTGTCCCACGCATCCGAAGAACAACCACCGGTGGGAGATCCTTCTCCCACCTCACCACCAAGACATGGAACACCCTCCCACAGAGCCTTCAACAGACCCAAGACCTGCTAACCTTCAGGAGGATACTCAAGACCTGGCTGTTCAATCAGTAGCGCCCCCAAGCGCCTTGAGACCCTCGCGGGTATGTAATGCGCTTTACAAATGATTGATTAATTGATTGATTGAATGTCAGCAACGGCAGAATGGGGAAGCCACTCAGGGTTCTCCACTTCCTGTTTCCGCTGCGAGGCAATGAAATCCTTAGTTCTGGAATCCGGTTTGGAAAAGAACCCAACGGGAGAAAAGAACCGCGGTCCACAGAAAAGGACTCCTCTGGGTGTCATTGTGCTGCTTTGGTAGAAACCCGAAGGCTCGCTGAATGACAGGAAGAAATCCGGAATTACGCACGCCATGACGTGCGAGTTATTTCCTTTTATAGGGTCTGCTCCCCTTCACTCCCTGGGAATTCTGGGAGTTGTAGTTCAGGCAGACACAACGTCTGCCAATCCTTACAGTGAATGAGTGTATGTTTTAAAAACAATTGGGTTCTGGATCCCCAGATGCTGCCCAAATCCAGCTGAATCTGTGTGGTTATATAAAGGCTTTTAGACAATTTTTTGCTGATGAGGGGTCCCTCACAGACCCCTCCATTTGACAAATGAAGTTAGAAGTGATAGAAAGGGTCAGGGTAGACGTACCTGACCCTTTCTATCACTTTTAACTTTATTTTCCCCAGCTGGGAACCAAGTCCTGATGAGCAAAATGGCATCTGCAATTTTCCTCTCAGGTTTCAGCCAGCCAATCACAGCATTGCTGTTGGCTTGTGGTTTCGCGAATCCGAGGAGGATCCGCATCCTTAGATAAAATGAATTGGTTTTATTTTAATATCTTGAAAACTACTGAATGGATCTACACCAAATCACACATAGGTCACTTTCCAGACCAGGACCTAAAGTTTTATCAAATGTGGTGTAATTCCATTCAGTGGTTTGGACTGTAGTCGTGTCTAAAATCCCTATGGGAAATTGCATGGGCAAAAATGCGTTTTGGGATGCCCCCATTTTCTTGGCCCCCACTTGACGAATCACCCAAAGACTTTCAACCCAGCAACTAAACCTACTGTTGTACTAATTTTCAAAAATGTGTTAACATTTGTCAAAGGCACCAAAGTTATAGGCAAAACAAGAAATGCTTTTCCTACGGAGACTGGGTCCTAACTATAACTACCCACTTGTGATTGCGAGTAGGATATCTATATCTATATGTATATATACATATATCTATATCTATATTACCTACTGGCGATAGCCAGTAGGTATATATAGTTAGGATTGTTTTCCATAGGGAAATCCCAACATTCTATTGGGAATAACTTTGGCGCCGGTTGAGGAATCTTCCTGAAATTTTCCTTAACTGTGCCTTGCGGCGCTCCGGTCCTTCCCTGAAAGTTTGGGGGGGATTCGTCAAGCAGGGGCCGAGATAAAAGGGGGGTCCCAAAACGTGTTTTCCCCATGTTAATTTCCTTAGGGCGGTTGGACTCACTTTTAGCCCGGACGGCTGAATGGTTTTCCACCAAACTTGGCAAAATTGTAGGGACTGGTAGCCCGATGTGCCTTTGCTATGTCTCAAGATATGTGCTCCAGTGATTTTTACGAAAATTAACTTTGAAAAATATATATTGGGCTACATTGGGCTATATATATGTTAGAGCCCAAATGTAGTCCAATGTAGCCCAATGTAGCCCAATGTAGCCCAAAGATGGCCACCAGAGACAAAAAAAAACAAATGTAGCCCAAATATCAGCCAGATGTAGCCCAACTATAGCCCAATGACAGAATGTCCCAGAGTGTTCTAAAGAACAACTAGAGCGCTAACAGTCTTACTTATGACAAAAGTATGGCACACCTGAAGTCATCTTGATTGGAATAAAGTGTTAACACTTAAAACATTTAATTTGCAAAGGAACAAAATGAGGGGGTTCATTTTGCCATAGAAATTATGATTAGTGCTGAAGAAAAAAAAATTAGGGCACATTTTGAGTGACTTCTCAAATCCTCTTATATTTCATTAAAAAAAATTCTGATATGCAGTCTCCCAAGATGGCCACCAGAGACAAAAGAACCTGTGCTTAAAAACTCTGTTAGCAAAGCAGGCATTTGAGATTTAAAAAACGTTTTAATATATAAAAACGTTATCCGCTAATAGAATTAGCATTTAAAAAACCTTGCGAATTCAATGAAAAAACCATAGGTTTCAGGCCTTATATAGTTAGGAATTAGCATTTAAAAAACCTTGCGAATTCACTGAAAAAACCATAGGTTTCAGGCCTTATATAGTTAGGAATTAGCATTTAAAAAACCTTTGAAATTCACTGAAAAAACCATAGGTTTCAGGCCTTATATAGTTAGGAATAAGCATTTAAAAAAACCTTGCGAATTCACTGAAAAAACCATAGGTTCCAGGCCTTATATAGTTAGGAATTAGCATTTAAAAAACCTTTGAAATTCACTGAAAAAACCATAGGTTTCAGGCCTTATATAGTTAGGAATTAGCATTTAAAAAACCTTGCAAATTCACTGAAAAAACCATAGGTTTCAGGCCTTATATAGTTAGGAATTAGCATTTAAAAAACCTTTGAAATTCACTGAAAAAATCATAGGATTCAGGAGTTATATAGTTAGGAATTAGCTTTTAAAAAACCTTTGAAATTCACTCAAAAAACTATAAGTTTTAGTGGTGTTATAGTTAGCTGGACATTTTACTCATACAAAACCATTGAAATTGCTCCTATATAGTTAGTTGTACTAACTATATTTCGCGCACCCGCAATCCACTGCTGATGATGTCACATATTAGATCATTCATGACATGGTCAGTGACATCACTGATGACATCTCAAATGACATCACTGATGACATCACTGATGACATCATCCACGTGACAATCACATACACCTTTTCATATACTATTACAATTTTTCATCACTCTTTGTAAAATACAGAGTATCATATTTAAATCCATTGTCATAGCAATACAAGTATCTAAAAATCCACTCAGTGATTCATAGATGTATACACACATCTAATCACTTACCTATGGATTCACTCATACATGCTGTCAATGAACAATAGAACACTATCAAAAATACTTATACATCTATGTCGACATTAAACAACAGCACGCATCCTATTCACATATGAAGTCATCCTACTCACTTATGCAAACAATGGATCATACTTACATATTTACTTAGCAAAACACTTATACAAACACCACTTCTTCTATTCATTTAGATAGTAAGTCATACTTAGTGAATTATAAAATCATTATTACAAGTATACAGTTATCCATACAGTCACTCACACAATCATCGTGTCTTATGTATACTTATTTATATACAACAACTGACACATACACTGCCTTTTATTTTTCGAGTTTGTTGGACCTGTACCATTGAGAAATATATTTGCTCATCACCACACCCATAAAGATATTCACTCACCCAAACAATTGTTAGAACATGTAGTTTTAACTTCATATATCTACTGAATCAACTATTCACACATCTTTGGTCAGTCACACACCCCCCACCGAACCACACACACTTTCACACTCCCATACAAATACTCAGTTAACTAATCAATAACTAATATAGACTTTCACATAGCTAGTAACCAACTGTAGAATCAGTTTACACAACAACTGACAAAGTGATACAGATATTCACACAGTTTAGTCACTATCCACTATATTTAGTGAGACATTATAAATTGGTCAAGTAAACAGTCAATTACACTGCTACTAAATCCTCCATCCAAATATTTATTTATATATATCCACTTATTCTTCAATGCAAATTGCTATATATATAATGCATATTTAAATAACGAAGCAAACCACATTCACTGGATGATGTCATCAGTGATGTCATCAGTGATGTAATTTGAGATGTCATCAGTGATGTCACTGACCATGTCATGAATGATCTAATATGTGACATCATCAGCAGTGGATTGCGGGTGCGCGAAATATAGTTAGTACAACTAACTATATAGGAGCAATTTCAATGGTTTTGTATGAGTAAAATGTCCAGCTAACTATAACACCACTAAAACTTATAGTTTTGTGAGTGAATTTCAAAGGTTTTTTAAAAGCTAATTCCTAACTATATAACTCCTGAAACCTATGGTTTTTTCAGTGAATATATATATATATATATATATATATATATATATACATATATATATATATATTAGTTAGTTAGTTATATATAATTATAGTTAGTTGACATTTCACTCATACAAAACCATAGAAATTCCGCCGTTATAGTAGGTTCAGCTAACTATAACTCGCGCCCCCGGCAATGCATTGCTGATGACGTCACATATTCTACGGTTCTACCGAGTCACAGGATGGCTGCCCCCACTTCCTGGTTTGGAGTATTGGCAGCCAATCAAAGTGAAGCTCGTGCCCGGGAGGGCTCATGATCCCTCCTCTGTGCTCAGATATCTAAACTTTCTTTTTCTATTTTCTCAGCAATTACTGAATGGATTTACACCATTTAACAAAAAGGGCTCTTTCTGAAGCAAGGGCTACATTTTTGCTAAATTTGGTGTCATTCTGTTGAGCAGTTGGAGCAGTAGCTTTGTCCAAAGTTTTCTATGGAAATTAACATGGGAAAAATGCGTTTTGGGACCCCCTTTTTTCTCAGTCCCCGCTTGACGAATCACCCCGAAACTTTCAAGACAGAAGCTGACTGGAGCTGACCACTTTTTTTTTTAATTTTACGAAGATTCATTAACCAGTGCCAACGTTATTGGGAAAAGAAAAAACGTTTTTCCATTGGAAACTAGGTCCTAACTATAACTACCTACTGGCGACTGCCATTAGGTAATATATATAAATGAGATGTGATGTCATCAGTGATGTCATGAGTGATGTCACTGAGCATGTCATGAGCAATGCAGTAAGTGACGTCATCAGCAGTGCATTGCGGGCACGCAAGTTATAGTCAGCTGAACTAACTATAACAGAGGAATTTCAATTGGTTTTTTATGAGAGAAATGTCCAGCTAACTATGACATTTATACATACATATATCTATATCTATATACATACATATATCTATATCTATATTCACTGAAAAAACATAGGTTTCATTGATGTTATAGTTAGTTGGACATTTTACTCATACAAAACCAGAGAAATTCTTCCACTATAGTCAGTTGAGCTAACTATAACTCGGGCCCCGCAATGCACTGCTGAGGGCGTCACATATTACATAATTCCTTACATGGTCAGTGACATCACTGATGACATCAATGATGACATCTCAAATGACATCACTGATTACATCATCAACGTGAAAATCTGATGTGCCTCCTCACATTCTAATATAACCCTTGATACACCCACTGTAAAATACAGACTACCATTTTCGAAAGAATCGACACACCAATACCAGTTACTACATATGCACTCACTGATTTCTAGGTCTATACACACATCCACTCATACACCCATACAATTACTCATACAAACAGTCACTCATCAATACAACACTATCATATGCACTCATACACCTATACAGACACTCACACACAGCGACTCATCCATGGAGTTACTCAAACACCTAGTCAGTCATGGAAAGAATCAATCACACTTCCATTTACTCACCTGTACAATAATACACAGACACCTCACTTATTCATACTGTTACTAATGCATACTTACTCTTTTATACAATCACTGATATAAGTACACACTCATCCATACAGCCACTCTCACAATCACTGTGTCTCACGTATAGTCATTTATATACTCCAACTCTCACATACACTGCCTTTTATATCTGTAGTTACTTGGACATGTACTCCTGAGACATCCGTTCACTCACTAAAAGACCCATATACACACTCACCCCCCACCCATACAACTGTTTCCACATGCACTCTTGAACCCATACACTAGTGTATCAACCACTCACACATCTATGCACAGAGTCACACAACTCACACCCAGCCCCACACACACTTAATCTCCCAAACAAATACTCAGACAACCAATCAATAACCCATATAGACACTCATATGACCAACCCATGCATCAGCTTACACAACAACAGACAGACTGATACAGACATTCACACAGTTCAGTCACAAACCCATGCAATCAGTAAGACACATTTAATCACTCACTTATACAGTCAGTCACGCACCTACTAAAGCCTCCATCCAGACAGTTATACACCCACTCATTTTTCAATTCACCTTGGCATATATATATATATATATATATATAGTAAACATATTCAAACTTTACAGAAACACACAGTCACTGGGTGATGTCATCATTGATGCCATCAATTATGTCATTTGAGATGTCATCAGTGATGTCATCAGTGATTTCACTGACCATTACTTTGTTAAAGCATATATTTGCTCACCAACACACATATAAATACACTCAATCACCCAAACAACTGTTTCCACATGCACTCTTAAACCTATACACCTAGTCAATCGGTGATGTCATTTGAGATGTCATCAGTGATGTCACTGACCATGTCATGAATGATGTAATATGTGACATCATCAGCAGTGGATTGCGGGCACGCGAGGTATAGTTAGCTCAACTAACTATAACTGTTGAATTTCTCTGGTGGAATTTCTCTGGTTTTGTACGAGTGTCCAACTTACTATAACGTCAATTAAACTTATGTTTTTTTCAGTGAATTTCTAAGGTTTTCAAATGCTAATTTCTAACAATAACTTACCTGAAGCCTATGTTTTATTCAGTAAAAAAAAAAAAATAATAATATATATATATATATATATATATAGATCTGTATATATATATTCTATATATATATTCACTGGAAAAAAACATAGGTTTCAGAGACGTTATAATTAGAAATTAGCACTTAAAAAACCTTAGAAATTCACACAAAAAAAATAGGTTTCAGGGGTGGTATAGTTAGCAGGATGTCACATATTACATCCATCATGACATGGTCAGTGACATCACTGATGACATCACTGATGACTTCTTAAATGACATGGCTGATGACATCACTGATGACATCATCCACGTGAGAATCTGATGCACCTCATCATACATTAGTATAACCTTTCATCACTCACTGTAAAATACAGAGTACCATATTTGAAACCAGTTACTACATACCACCTCACTGATTCCGAAGTCTACACACACAACTATCCATTCAACAACAGAATCACTGATACATGCAGTCACTAATTAATAGAACACTATCAAATACACTTATACACATATAGACACTGACACATCAGCAGTCATCTTAGTCGGTTATGCAGTCATCCTACTCACTCATGAAAAAAATTATTCACACTTACATTTACTCACTTACACAATTATACACACAACACCTCATTTATTCAAACACATAGTAACTCATAGTTAATATGTAAAAAAATCACCATTACAATTATACACTCATTCATATAGTTACTCTCACAATCACTAACTCTTACATATACTTATTTATATAAACCAACTCTCACATAAAATGCCTTTTATTTTTTTACTTTGTTAAAGCATATATTTGCTCACCAACACACATATAAATACACTCAATCACCCAAACAACTGTTTCCACATGCACTCTTAAACCTATACACCTAGTCAATCGGTGATGTCATTTGAGATGTCATCAGTGATGTCATCAGTGATGTCACTGACCATGTCATGAATGATGTAATATGTGACATCATCAGCAGTGGATTGCGGGCACGCGAGTTATAGTTAGTACAACTAACTATAACAGGGGAATTTCAATGGTTTTATATGAGTGAAATGTCTAGCTAACTATAACACCCCTAAAACCTATGGTTTTTTCAGTGAATTTCTAAGGTTTTTTAAATGCTAATTCCTAACTATAACTTGTCTGAAACCTGTGGTTTTTTCAGTGAATTTCAAAGGTTTTGTAAATGACAATTTTTAAATGTAATAATTGTTATTTTTATTTTTTTTATACTGATTTTCTGCATTTTTTAAAACAATGTATTTTTAGATATTATATTTTTTATATTACATTACAATTACATTATAAATTACATTCCAAAATATACTTTCTCAGAATAAATTACTTTAGTTTAAATACTTTGCAAATAGGCAATAGACTTCTAAGTACAGTAGTTACAGTTGTAATGCGCAAAACAATTTCAGGAACAATGCAACATTGAGATCAATGTGAATTTCTAGTTAAATGCAATTAGTTACTTTTTGGATTACTTTTCTAGCCACGGGACTGGATCCTAGATTCAGTTCTGGGACATCTCCTATAAACAGTTGAGTAAAAGCGTTTTGGTTACAGAAGTGATTTTTAAGGTATATTATTGTATTTTAAAAGTTGACAACTTTTTCACAAAGAATCACCAATGTTATCCTATGGAAGGAAATTCACTTATCAGGTAAGTAGTGTTAACGTTACTTTTTCTTACTCAGTGGTGGATCCTGGATCCAGCACGGGTGCATCTCCTGTAAACAGTCGAAAGAATGCCTTTAAGTCATACAAGTACTCAGAGGAAGGGGTCCCAATGTGAGTAAGAACACAGGATAGAAATTAATAGAAAAAACAATCACATAGACAATAAATCCAGCCACATTGTTTTAATCACAATGGGGATGCGTATTCAATATCTTAGATATTCAAACATTCAGCAAATGGTGGAGCAATGCCCCTGGGAGGGGAGGGGTGTGCGTGATATTGTGAGGATACTGTGATAAGGAGGGGATTCAGGTGACAGAATAATCAATACTTCAAAACCAACTGGTTACAATGGTTACATATTATGTACAAAACAAAGACAGAAAGTTCTAATTATACATCAAAATATGTCATACTCCACGTAGTACAATATATGAAGAGTTGGGACGTGGAGTTGATGTTTAAAAACAGACAGTTGTCGACGTTTCGACCCTCTGGAATACGCAGGTATTGTTACTATCCTTGCAACGGGGTCTTCTTCAGGACAGGAGAAGGGGGCAGACCACCTATTTAATATATACAAATGGGAGTGTTATTTTAAGATTTCTAAGTAAGGGAAATTATTTACATTATTTTAATGGGGAAAAAAACACACTGACCGATATATGAATCGGGTATAGAGGGAATACCTACATGATTAAAAATGGCATTCAATCTGTTGGACATTTAATGACACCATAATTTGGGGATGACATTAATCAAAAACCAAATCACCGTGATTAATTATATGTAAGTAATTTGGGAAAAGAGCGAGTGAAGCCAGTGACCCGCCACGTGGTGGTACAAAAATGGCAGGAGATTACTGACAAGGTATACACTAGATTATCTGTCATTACCTTGATGGCGTCAGTTCAGGAGTTGTTACGGTGAGGTACAACCTTTTGATGTCTCTGAAAGAGAATACAGACACACAGTCCGACATATGGCTAATTGGATGATTGGGAGAGCAATGAGGCTGTGCGCAAATTATTTCATGGTCCAAACATAACCACATTAGGGCGGAGTACGGAGAGGGACTTACCCCGTCAAAATATTCACTCCGCAGAAAGGAATCGGAGATCTAGGAACTGGAGTCGCTCACTGGACAGGCAGTGGTGTCGAGTTTATCTGGGCGAGATTAGAAAGGGATTGTAAGTGGCGCTGCCGGCTCAGCTAAGAACTACAGATAGAAGACGCCGTAGTTGACCGCATTTAAAGCTTACCGATGGCCGAATTAATCTGGCGCTGAGTACCGCTCGAGTTCGCAATGGCGAGCCTCGGTTCCGGATTCCTTATGTTTCCATGGGAACGAAGTCACATGGTGACCGGCACCCGTGTAGAAATGGAAAAAACACTATGTTGTCGGTTGCCTAGAAACCACCATAATAGTTAATGTTGTAAACAGAATAACTATAATTATCGAACATTGGTTATGCTTACCCGCGCGAGACACCTGGGTTGTGTGAGACAAAGGACTGGGTTATTAATAATCATTTGCCTTAGTGCACCACTTAGTCAATGGTATTACGGACACTGTTAGTGGACCGTCATGAGTATGATAATCAGATACCTCGTGTGAATGACCGTGTAGAGATAGACCACTATGAACAGTTACATCGGTTGACAACATAGTTAAATACAATAATTATGAACGTCAGGCAATGCTTTCTATGGTATATCTGCCATTTCAGATACCTAGTGAGGTGATGGGGGCACCATGTAGCATGTTGGCGTACCTCTCGCATGAGGGTAAAGGCCAAAAGTAAAACGTAGTCTGCCAAAAAATCACACAAAGGTAGGCTCATCTCACTTTAGCATAATTACAGAATGGCGTACCTCTTACATAAGGGTAAAGGCCATAACGGTGTATTGTGGACTGGATATACATTCAAGGTAGAGTAGCCAACTGAGAAAAAGAGCTATCATGCTCGTTGAGGCCTTTCTCGATAGAATTAAAGAAAAACATCCATTTTAGTTCCCGTGTATTTAGGATACTTAAGATATTCCCACCCCGGGGTCCCAGGAGAGCTCTTTCAATTACTACCCATCTGAGACTGTCCGGGGGGTGTGCAGCCGTTGTAAAATGTTCAACCAGGGGTGCTCCCTGTACCACGCACCTAATTCTGCTCATGTGTTGGAGCATACGAACTTTGATTTTTTGTTGCGTTTGGCCTATGTATATCAGTTGGCATGGGCACAATATCGCATAAATAACGTTTGAGGAGTTACAGTTGGTGTGTGTCTTTAACTGAATTCTCAAGTGACAATGTTGGAATTCCTTTCCTTGGATGGTGGTATCGCAGGCTTTACAATTCCCACACTTTGAGTGGCCGGTCACCGGAGGCAGGTTCCATAGAGTCCTGATGGTTGGGTCTTCTGGGGTCGCTAGGAGGGATCGTACCACGAAGTCTTTAACGCTTTTAGCTTTTTTGAAAGCATGTAAGGGTGTGGCAGGTTGGTTAATATCATCCGATATCAATTTCCAATGGCGATTGACTATACGTTTGATTTGGTTACTTTTGGTATTAAATGTGGTAACGCAAACGATCCTTGTTTCCTGTTGGTTCTTGTTGGCCTTTGGGGACAGTAATTCCTCGCGTGGGTAAAACCATGCTCTTTTTCTGGATTGCTTGACTAACCGTCTGGGGTACCCTCTCTGCAGTAGTCGGTTTGTGAGCTCCTCCGATTCCGTGAAGTAATGCTCTCTGTTGGAGCAATTCCTACGGATTCGTAGAAATTGCCCGAAGGGCAGATTATCTCGGAGGGCTCTTGGGTGATGACTGTCGTAATGTAACAGTGAATTTCTCTCTGCAGGTTTCCGATAGAGTGTCGTTAATAAAGTTCCTGCATTCTCATAGATGGTAAGGTCGAGAAAGTTTATCGTGTGGTTGTCGGATTGAATGGTGAACTTGAGAAAATCCGATTGAAGGTTCAGCCAGGTGAAAAAGGACAATAATTCTTCTGAGTTCCCATTCCAAATTAAGAGGATGTCGTCAATATATCTCATCCAGAGACCTAGCTGGTCTCTGAATGGATTGATTTGATTGAGTACGGTGTCCTCCTCAAATGCGGCCATATATAGAATGGCTACATCTGGAGCAAAGGGAGCCCCCATTGCTACACCAGACGTTTGAATATAGAATTTGTTTCTAAAAAGAAAAAAGTTTTTAGTCATGGCTATCCGAAGTAGGGACACGATAAACTCCGTGGGTACTTGCACCGGTGCCGGGCGGTGTTGTAGGCAACGTGTTATTACAGTCAGTGCTTCTTGTTGTGGAATACATGTGTAGAGCGACACCACGTCGCATGTAGCCAATCTTTGGTGTTCTGGGTCGAAGGATGAATTCTCTACAATATTGATCGTGTGCATAGTGTCACGCAGATAAGCCGGAGTTGATTCGGCCAACGGTTTCAGGAAGAAGTCAATATATTTGCCTAGGGGCTCAAGCATAGAGCCACACCCAGACACGATCGGTCTGCCTGGTGGGTTTGCCATACTTTTATGAATCTTAGGAATGGTGTAGATTGTAGCCAGTCGGGGGTGTTTTTGATTCAAAAATTGGAATTCGGTTTCAGACAGGAAACCCTGGTCAAGTCCGGCTTGCTTCTAAGATTTCGAGGGCAATCGCTTTAGATGGATCAGCACGTAATTGTTGATAGCTTACTCCGTCATTCAGTTGACGAAAAATGTCAGATTCATATGAGGATACATCTTGGACAACGATAGCTCCCCCTTTGTCTGCAGGTTTAATCACCACTTGGTCATTATGGGCGAGTGACTGCAATGCCATCTTTTCTTTCTTGCTCGTGTTGTACCGGATGAACGATTTGGTATCCAGGAGTTGTTGGACATCACGCCATACTACCTCTTCGTATGCCAGAATCTCATGAGACATGGTGCTATTATAGGGGACGAACGTGGATGGAGGTCTAAGGCCCGTTAGCGATGGTTGTGTTCTTGGTTCTGAATTCCGGAAGAAATACTTCAACCTAATCTTACGGAAAAACTGAAAGAGTTCTGCACGAATAGTAAAGTTATCTGGATTGTTTGTGGGAACGTAAGATAACCCGTTTCCAAGTACTTTTATTTCATTTTCACTTAGAGTTTGTTTGGATATGTTGACAACAGGGCTGCTAGACATTGGGGGTGCACCCCCAAGTAGTTTCATTTGGAATTGTCCGTCGGATGTATCTACCATCTGTAAGTTTTGTTGCGAGTTACTCGTTCTCCGTGTTGCTCCGGTTGGAACTGTACCTGCTTTTGTGGTTGACCTCGGCCTCCATCCCAGTTGCTTGCATTCGGTTGGAATCCACGTTGTTGGCCTCTTGGCCAATTGTTGCCTCTGCCACGTGGCGGGCGCCATGACCATTGGCGTTGACCTAAAAAAGGATTGTATTGGTGTTGCTGTTGATAGTGTCCGTAGTCTGGGCAGTTGAACTGATTGCTAGAGACGTGCTGTTCCTGTTCGCCTTCGGAGCTGTAAGATGAATCAGAGAATGTCTGATAGTTCCGTCTACCCCTGTAGGCACCTCGCCCCCGGTTCGTGAAGCGGCCCTGATTATCCTGGCGAAAGTAGTCTTCCTGTAAGTACGGATAAGTCTTTTTCTTATCATATAACCGTATGTCACGGGCTAGTTTCTCTAGTTTACGATTCTGGGTCGTTAGGTCGAAATCTTTGAGTGTGGCTTCAAGGTTATTCAGGGTTTCCTTAGCGCTCGCAAAGTTGGCATCTGCTGCTATCTCAGCTTTTAAGGTCTTAATTTCAGCAGAGATCAGTTGGACTTGGTCGGCGGCAGTCTCCACACCCAGAACCATCCAATGGCGGGAGCAATTGTTGGCAACGTGGCTGAACCCTTCTTTAAACTTAGGGACCTCTATGAAGATGGCCGGTTCAATCTTAATTTGTAGCCCCACCGGAATGATATTTTCTTTTAGATACCTTGTCAGAAGATGACCATGCCATCTGGTGCGGACCAGTTTCTTCTCCAGTCGCTCTAAACGGGAGATTTTATCTTTGAGTGTAAAGTCAATGATTGGAATATTGGTTGAGACAAAGAAATTGTCAGGATTTTCCAAACGTTTGTCTATATAATCCTCAGAATATGAGAGGAGTTCCCTTTCGACCATGGTGTGCTGGGCCCAACTTAATTGGACATGAAAACCTCACAGACCAGCGTCTGCTCGAAGTAGTATACAGTTGGGGGGGTTTTACCCAAATAGAGTCACTGGGACCTGGGCTAGCTAAGTACTCAGAGGAAGGGGTCCCAATGTGAGTAAGAACACAGGATAGAAATTAATAGAAAAAACAATCACATAGACAATAAATCCAGCCACATTGTTTTAATCACAATGGGGATGCGTATTCAATATCTTAGATATTCAAACATTCAGCAAATGGTGGAGCAATGCCCCTGGGAGGGGAGGGGTGTGCGTGATATTGTGAGGATACTGTGATAAGGAGGGGATTCAGGTGACAGAATAATCAATACTTCAAAACCAACTGGTTACAATGGTTACATATTATGTACAAAACAAAGACAGAAAGTTCTAATTATACATCAAAATATGTCATACTCCACATAGTACAATATATGAAGAGTTGGGACGTGGAGTTGATGTTTAAAAACAGACAGTTGTCGACGTTTCGACCCTCTGGAATACGCAGGTATTGTTACTATGCTTGCAACGGGGTCTTCTTCAGGATAGGAGAAGGGGGCAGACCACCTATTTAATATATACAAATGGGAGTGTTATTTTAAGATTTCTAAGTAAGGGAAATTATTTACATTATTTACAGGCAATTTTTTCGGAATATTTGTAGTTTGTGAAAATAGACACTTAGAAACTTTTCTGGTGAAACCAGTCAATATTAGCCTATGGAAGGAAATTCAAGTTACTGGTAAGTATGGTTAGAATTATTTTTCAGGATCAGTACTGGGCTCAATGATGCAGCACTGAGGTCTCTCCTGATAACAGGTGAGTAAATCGGAATTCGTAGTACATCCAGTAAGCACCACAGAGCTGCGTAGCAGAAAGATGTAAAAAGGGGCACGGCATGCACCACCTCTCTGCAACGTAGCGGAGTGGCGCTTCCTAGAAGCACCTGGTGGGCTACTTGGCCCACATGGTCCCTCAGGTTTGAAGTGGAATTTTTTCCCCAACTTAAAATGCGCCACAGGGCGTGTTTGCACACATCAAGTCAGGCCCCTCCCCTTCCTTCACCACTGTGTAAATGCACCCTGTCACCATTCTAAGTTGAGAGATTGAGTCCCCTTCAAACCTAAGGGTCCCTAGGGTCAAACTAGCCCACTAGGTACCTCCAGTAAGCACCTCAGAGCTGCATTGCAGCTCCCTGGCTCATACTGGAGATACCTGTTGGCCTATTTGGCCCTCAAGGACCCTCAGTATTGAAAGAGAATTAATTCCCCAACTTAAAACGTGCCACAGGGTGCGTTTGCACAGTGCTGAAGGAAGGGGGCGTGGCCTGAGGTGATATGTCTGCAAGCACACCCTGTGGCGCGTTTTAAGTTAGAGAATTAATTCCTCCTCAATCCTGTGGGTCCCTGGGGGCCAACTAGCCCACCAGGTCCCTCCAGTATGCGCCAGGAGGCTGCGTTGCAGAGAGGTGTTCAGAGGCCACACCCCTTTTCACAACACTCTGCAACGCAGCTCCGTGGCGCTTACTAGAGTACCTTGTGGGCTAGTTGGCCCCCAGGGACCCTCAGTATTGACAAGGAATTAATTCCCCAAATTAAACCGCACCACAGGGCGTGTTTGCACACATGTGAACTCAGGCACGCCCCCTCTCTTCACCACTGTGCAAATGCGCCCGTGGGTAGTATTAAGTTTGGGGATTAACTCACCTTGAATATTGAAGGTCCCTGGGGTGCAACTAGCCCACCAGCTACCTCCAGTAAGTGCCACAGAGCTGCGTTGCAGAGAGGTGTAAAAAGGGGCGTGGCCTCAGAACACCTCTCTGCATTGCAGCTCCCTGGCGCATACAGGAGGTACCTGATGGGCTAGT
This sequence comes from Lissotriton helveticus, assembly GCF_964261635.1. Classification (NCBI taxonomy): domain Eukaryota; kingdom Metazoa; phylum Chordata; class Amphibia; order Caudata; family Salamandridae; genus Lissotriton; species Lissotriton helveticus. The sequence continues at coordinate 115,940,543 of NC_136072.1, forward strand.
TGTCCCCCAGGGACCTCAGTATTTAAAGGGAATTTGTTCACCATCTGCAAACGCGCCAGGGGGCGCGTTTGCAGAGTGGTGCAATAAGGGGGCGTGGCCTCCTGCCCGATCCCGTTTTTTTAAAATTTATTTTATTTTTTGAAGGAGGGCTGTTGAGCCCCCCGTCTTTTCCTAATTTTTTTGGCCCTGGGAACCCCATCCCCCAGGGCCTGCCCCCGATTTTTTTTATCTATTTAAAAATTAGGAAGGGGGCCATGTGGCCCCCCTCCTAAAGCCATAATCTGCCCTGGGGACCCCATCCCCCGGGGCATGGGCCTCTTTTATTATTATTTTTTTATTGGTAGGGGGCTGCCTTGCCCCCCTCCTGTGGCCACTTTTGGCCCCGGGGACCCCATCCCCCTGCGCCGGCGCTTTAAAAAAAAAATCCTTTTGGGGAGGGCCTCCCGGGCCACTGGTAGCCCCGAGGACCCCATCCCCCGGGGCTTGCCCTCACCGTTGGGGACCATGGTGAGACCCCCCACCAAATTTGATAGATACCCCGGGGGTGGAGGTCCCTGGGGCTGGGGGGGCCTGAGAGCCTCCCACCCATTTTATAGATGCCCTGGGGGTGGCGGTCCCCGGGCTGGGGGGGTTTGAGAGCCCCCCACCCATTTAAAACAATCCCCGGGGGTGGCGGTCCCCGGCGCTGCGAAGGGCCCCGTGAGCCCCCCGCATATATTAAACTAGAGCCCCATGGGTGGCGGTTCCTGGGGCTGGGGGGTCTGAGAGCCCCCCCCATTTAAAACAAGCCCTGGCGGTGGCAGTCCCTGGAGCTGCCGGTGGCCCCGTGAGACCCCGCATGTATTAAATTAGAGCCCCGGGTGTGGCGGTCCACGGGGCTGGGGTGGCCTGTGAGCCCCCCACATCTATTAAATTAGAGCCCCGGGGGTGGCGGACACCGGGGCAGTGTGGGAGGGATTGGGACCCCCACACTATTTTTTTAAGAATGCCCCCGAGATTTGGCCCCCCCGGGGGCAAATTACCATATTTTCCGCGGGAGACTGCGTTCTCTTTTTTTTTAATATTGCTAGGATGCACGGATCCTACGCGCATCCCGCGATTTTTTAAAAATGTTCACGTTTTGCGACATTTGTTTTGGGTTCCTTGTGCCTCGGTTCTACCGAGGCACAAGATGGCTGCCAACACTTCCTGATTTTGACTGTTGTCAGCCAATTAGCATACAGCTCGTGCACGGCAGGGTGCGTGCATGCTGCGCTTAGGGTACGCGGATAGATACGTGGATCCACCCACCCATAGATATATAAATGTTTTTAACTGTAATTTTCTCAGGAACTACTGAACAGATGTACACCAAATAAGCAAAAGGCACGAGCTGAACCAAGGACTACCTCTATGCCAATTTTGGTGTAATTCCGTTCAGCAGTTCGGGCTGTAGCTGTGTCTAAAGGTCCTATGGGAAAATGCATGGGGAAAATGCGCTTTGGGACCCCCCTTTTTTCTCGCCCCCGCGTGATGAATCATCGTGAAACTTTCAGGATAAGGGCGGATAGGAGCTGGTCAAAAGTTTGCAAAATTTCACGCAGATTCGTCAACCAGCCCCAATGTTATTGGGAATAGAATGTTGCGGATTTCCTATGGGTATTAGGTCCTAACTATAACTATCTACTGGCAACCGCCAATAGATCATATATATACATATATCTATATCTATGTATATCTATCTAGCTATACATATAGATAGATAGATATATCTATATATATATATATAGATATGTATATAATACATTGATGGAGTAGTTCGCTCGATATTGTCTCTGAATTGTAAACCACTTGAATATTTTTTTTTAAGTAGTCCTTCCTCCAAAGTAAGTCAAAGCCATTGAATTTACGATTTCTGCTTATAGTACCGTGAGCATGAGCAGCACAAAGCTGTATTTAAATTGCAGCTTATTTTTCTCCAACTGCTTGGTCAACAGCCTCTCTTTCCAGATTGACTTGCAATTCTACGTCTTTAATTTTGGTTTCTTTCTGAGTGTATAATTATGTGTTTATGCTGCCATGGCAATGGAACAGTGGTTTTGTCGAAATCTTTACACATGAGTCTTTAGGGTTTCAGGATGCCATCCTTTTCTTAAGGTTGAACTCTCTCAGTGCTGTTATGGATTACCTATACCAGGCTACTATTATATTGACATCAGTGTGTGCTTCCACATTACAGTTTCAAAGTATGTGCAGTGCAGCATTAGGGATACAGGAACCCCACTAACATATCAGATGACTTTTTCAGTAGTACTGGGATTGCTAGGAAATCTGTAGTGGTTCTTAGGGGTACTATTACAGAGGCAGATGTACTGCTTTTGCTTGTGACTTTTATATTTTCTCTCGGTTCATGTGACATATGATGTAACAAAAACCCACAAGGTGCACAATGCAACAAAAAGATGAAATAATACCGGTGATGCTATCTGCATTGCAGATGACGCCTGTTTAATGTCAAGACTGGAGAAGTGGATGTCAGACACAGAGCCTTTCATGGGTCAGGCTGAAAATATTTTACAGCCAGCTTTAAACAATATTTCCCTATTAGAAATGTAAAATCTTTCAACATCATCTTCTTTTTTGGGGCAGCATTTAGCGCTCGTCAATTCTTTCCATTCATTTGAAAATTATTCATTTTGCATGATCGAGTAAAAATGTTAGCCTAAACTTCTTCAGCTTTTCTGTATGATCAGGACATATAATATATATTTCCTTCAGTATTTTCACATATCCAACAGCAATCACATGGTTTAAGCCTCACCATAAATATTCTAGTTGTGCACAGTTGTTCTTAACTTCCACTCTCTGTTGAACATGCAGTTGGTGTTTTTTTTAGTTTTGAGCTTTGGCATGACTTTTAATTTTTCAATCTGAACTATATTTTGAATTAACTGTAGATCTCTGATCATTTTCCTTAATAGTCCAGTTTGTAATTACATCTTACAAGTTCAAATTCAACAATTGGGCCTACAATTGAAATGCGATGTAAATTTTAGCTTCAACTTTAACCCAACATTTCCAACATATTAATCTGCCAATGTTTTAATAGACAGTTTGTTCCATCGGGTAGAGTCACTATGAATTGTAGAATCTTGATCCATTTAAGATAAAGAGTCATACCATTTTACTTATGCTTACACTTCTTTTTTCCAGTTTCTGTCTGTATATAATGCCGGTATAATACCTAAGGGACAGATCTCACCCAGCTCTACTACTATGTCTATATTGTAGTATCAGCTCTATCATGAAAATAGTAGGTAAATTGCTCTATAATTTGAACTTTCTTGTATAGCATTATGTCTAGAAAGCCAACTCCGCAAACAAATGATTGATGGAATGCTGAATAAACCATATATTCCCCCCAGTCAAGAAATCTGGGTAAAATCCATTGTTCTTTTGCTCACCAAGCAACCCCAGTTTAGACCCAGCCGTATGCAAATTAATCTTGACCCTGTGCCTCATGGGAACAGTCCAGAGCGAACTGCCAAGCCAGGTCCTCCCTGGACCGGAAGCAAGCATCCTGGGCATGGTTTCTGGGTATTACCCTTCATCAGCCAGGCTAGCTTGAATCCAGTGGCACAGTGAGCAAGGGATCCATGTCTGGACATACCCATCCCACATAGTTTAAAAGTGCTACGCAAACGAATGATGGACGGAGTGCTGAATAAATCGTACATTCACCCCCAGTCAAGAGATCTGGGTTAAATCCATCGTTCTTTTGCTCAACATGCCACCCCAGTTTAGACCCAGCCATGTGCAAATCAGTCTTGAGCCTGTGCCTCATGGGAACAGTCCAGAGCGAACTGCCAAGCCAGATTCATCTTGGACCTGAAACAAGCATCCTGGAATCCGTTTTACCCTTCATCAGCCAGGCTAGCTTGAATCCTGTGGCACAGTGAGCAAGGGACACTCTTCTGGGCATACCCATCCCACATTGGGTGAAAAGTGCTACGCAAACAAAGATGGACGGAATGCTGAATAAATCATACATTCACCTCCAGTCAAGAGATCTGGGTTAAATCCATTGTTCTTTTGCTCACTTCGCCACCCCAGTTTAGATACAGCCGTATGCAAATCAGTCTTGACCCTGTGCCTCATGGGAACAACCCAGGCCGAACTGTATGACTTTGTTCTGCATTCTGTCCATCAATTGTTCTTGTTGTAGAAAGCCAATACCTCTCTTGAATGGTGTCTTAAGATCTTTTCAAGGCAATTTTATATTCTTCTCATGACCACTTAAACATTATCGTAAACATTTATGAATAGGTTCAACAATTTTGATAGTACATTCATTTGTACATGATGTATTTTAGTACATAAATGTACATTTAATAAGGTGCATAAATGACAATCTGCCTTAACTTCTAATTTTTAAGAATTTTACAAGAACCTGCACATCTAGATACTTTGACCCTCCTTCTGTGCACCAACTTCCAACACCTAAAGTTGCTTTTACAAAATGACCAAGCTATAGGATTCCTTGCAGACAGTGACACATCTAGGTTACATCCCAAGCTTTTACTTTACCTCCTAATTATAGAACAAACATAGCTCGGCCAGAAAACAACAGGTCATCATCACAAGCTAATAATGTGCATTCTTAATTTCCATAACCAATCCTTTTAGCCATAATAATATCTCTTGATCTGTTATTAGAGCTTCAAGTGCCAGACCAAAATGTAAAGATGACAATGGACACCTGTGGCCAGTCCCTTTTGCACTGGCCCCACAACCTTTTTCAAACAAAGAGCCATTAGTGTACTTGCTGTCTCATCCTTTCCCAATATGCCTGCCTTGTCCCAGGTGCAACAAATTCTGTCTTCTAGTTAAGAAAAGTACTTTGCTCATACTAGATTTTGGATAGCAACTCAAATGTACTGCACTTTGATCAAAATAAGCCCATTCTTCATATTTGAAGATAATCATAGGGCTTAAATTGCCCACTAGAATGTCTCCTCTCTTTGCTGATGAGCACCTTTTTAACGTACCTCTAACATATATTTGTGCATGCTTTAAAAAACTGAAGCAAAGTTGATACCCCAAAACCAATCCTTCTCTCTAAAAATTTCACACACTAACTGCTTTTCTTCTAATTCTCAAACAATAAATCTCGTTCGTAGAGGTTATACACATTTAGCTGCAAACTAATATGGCATGATCTAATAAAATACCTTCTTTTATGTTTGCATTATGCAACAGATATTTGGATACAAGAAACAAAATTAAGTCTGGATCAACTCCTGTAAACAAGCGAAAAGTAGGAATAGTCCCTCTCATCTGAATTCATAAATCTTCAACAATCTTTGTA